>NC_071390.1:155976906-156576906 GCF_022682495.2 Desmodus rotundus | reverse complement strand
CAACTAACGTATTTCCTCTAACCTCTGTTCCTCAATTGTAAAACCGGGACGATACTATCAGCCAACTTCATGGGACTGTCAACCGATGACACTAAATGCTGGGAGGAGGGCAGTGTCAGGGGACTAAGTGGTAATGGGAAAAATCTATCATAAAGATTATATATTTAAAAGTAAATAAATGAAAGCAGTACAGAAATTTTTAAGGCATTATGCATTCAGTCAACCAATATTTAGTAAGAAACTGCAACGCTGCCAGACATGGCACTGCGCATACAATCCTGGGGACCGAGGTCGAGGGACGCAGTGTAATTTGCAAGAGGCACAGGCTGCTGTGGGAACATGAGGGCAGACTCTAATCTGAATACCGGACATACATCTCGCAGTGAAAAGTGGTAGATGTGGTTTTTACTTGTGGGTGTCTAATTGGTAGCTCATTCTTTTAGCACATTTTTTACTGAACACTCATCATGTGTCAGGCAGTGTTCTAGGTGCTAGGGATTTAACACTGAACAAAATTTCTGCCCTAATGGAGCTGACATTTCAGTCATTCCTCATCCATGTGAAACGTAAAAAACATAAATGAAATAGATTTAAGCAGCAAAGCTGCTTCTGCTGCCACACAATGATTTAACCAAAATATCACCACACAAGAGTTAAAAGGCATATTCTAATTGATCTAAATAGAGGGAGCATTTTATTATTTTAATCTCTAGGCCATATTTTACAATATACCCAGTAACTGCCATCATATAAAAGGTGCTCTTATATGATGCTGAGGAATCACAATTTGTGTACGTGTTAACATGGAACAGAATACTCCCCCTGCCCCCCCACTCCAAAGAAAAAGAACCCATGCTGGAATCTATCCAGTAACAACCTGTGTTAACAAGGGCAATATCAGTTATTTTAGAAGCATTTCCTGCAGTCATTTTTTTAGGATATAAAAAGCTGAATTATTTACTTTAGAAACTAAACTGATGTTCAATTTCGACACGCCAAATGTCTGTCTTTAAAAGTTTCTTTAAAATATTTTTATTTAAAAAAGAAAAAAGGCCTGAAAACTAGGCTGTCCAGGACATAGCCAGCCGGACTGTCTACAAATTCAATATGGGATGGAGGGGAAGGGAGGAAAGAGACAAAGAGAAAGGAAGGTATAGGTTGAAGATCTACACGTCAATCAGTATTAATAATCTAGAAGTTCACATGCTCAACAAATATGATACTGTATAACAAGAAAAAAATAAAATGTCTAGGTAAAACTGACCAAAATGCTACTCGCCTTCAGAACAAGGGTTCCCAAAGCAGGTGCCCACAAAAAATACAAAGCCCAAAGCCCAAGTACTCTGAATACTAGGTCTGGGATAGCATCTGGCAATCTTTTTTCTTTTTTTATTGTCCCTAAATGTTGATGCACAAAACATGGTTGAGAACCACTGTTTTACTCTATTTCCTTCTTGAAAAAAAATTAGAATATTTCTATTATGAAAATGGGTAACTGTTTTCCTAAGTACTCATGCCCATCCATAACCATTATTATGCTATTTTTAAATGGGAACACTTGAATCATGAAGAAGTCAAATAATTTGACTGATGTTAACAGCCTTTAAATCAAGGACATGATATTTTTAAAGTCTTATCTGTCCTATATTTTCTTACACTCTGATCTGGTGACCTTTGGCAAGCTAAAAAGATCCACTATTTATGCTAAGGACGCCATATGATTACTTATCCTAATATACCACAGGCATTAAAGTCTTTAAAACAGCTTAAATCCCAGAATTCAGCTAGAAGTTCTGCAGTTTAAGAGGCTGTTGTGAAAATCATATACAAGGTGTGGTCTATTTAGAGCACTGGGGAGGTATTTGGTCAGGTAGGTCCATAGAGTTATTACCTTCCATTCCAACCAAGATGGGTGAAGGGTGTGCTTCTGATCTCAGGGAATATGTGCTCCTTCACCCACCCTAGAGTTTACCTAGAAGAAGCTGGACACAGTAAAGTTTGACCTGTTAGGAATTATTGCCGAGGACTTCATACCTTTTCACAATTTCATGCTTTTTTTCATGCTACTCCTTCTGCCTACACTGCCCTGCCCTGCTATGTGCCAATTATTCGTGCTTCCAGGCCCAGCCCAAATACCACATCTGTCATGACAACTGCGGTTTTCAGCACTTCTCCCATCACACGTAGCAAGCCGATGTGTATTCAGGATACATATGCCGCATCTTGACGTAGTCTTTGCAACATCTCACCTCCTCACCTTTAGGCTCAGGTTCTTTCTGGTTCTTCCTCACCTCTCTGAAAGCACTTTCTCAGGCTCCTTCTTTTTTTTTTTTTTTTTTTTTTTTTTAAAAAACATAAATAATTTTTTTTTTTATTGTTATGCAATTACAGTTGTATGCCTTTTCTCCCCATCCCTCTACCCCACCCCAGGTGAACCCACCTCCCTCCCCCCTCTCCACCCTCCCCCTTGGTTTTGTCCATGTGTCCTTTATAGTAGTTCCTGTAATACCCTCTTCCCACTATCCCCGCCCCCACCCCCCACCCCCGCCCTGGCTATTGTTAGATTGTTCTTAACTTCAATGTCTCTGGTTATATTTTGTTTGCTTTTTTCTTCTATTGCTTATGTTCCAGTTAAAGGTGAGATCATATGGTACTTGTCCCTCACTTCCTGGCTTATTTCACTTAGCATAATGCTCTCCAGTTTCATCCATGCTGTTGCAAAGGGTATAAGCTCCTTCTTTCTCTCTGTTGCGTAGAATTCCATTGTGTAAATATACCATAGTTTTTGGATCCACTCGTTTGCTGATGGGCACTTCGGTTGCTTCCAGTACTTGGCTATTGTAAATTGTGCTGCTATGAACATTGGGGTGCACAGATTCTTTTGGATTGGTGTTTCAGTGTTCTTAGGGTATAATCCCAGCAGCGGAATTACTGGGTCAAAGGGCAGTTCCATTTTTAGTTTTCTGAGGAAATTCCATATTGTTTTCCACAGTGGCCTCACCAGTCTGCATTCCCACCAACAGTGCACAAGGGTTCCCTTTTCTCCACATCCTCTCCAACATTTGTTTGTGGATTTGTTTATGTTGGCCATTCTGACTGGTGTGAGATGATACCTCATTGTGGTTTTAATTTGCATCTCTCTGATGGCTAGTGATGCTGAGCATCTTTTCATATGTCTCTGGGCCCTCTGTATGTCTTCCTTGGAGAAGTGTCTGTTCAAGTCCTTTGCCCATTTTTTAATTGGGTTGTTTGTCTTCTCAGGCTCCTTCTTAGTAACCACGGGAATGTAAATGATGTTCACAAGGCTTCCTCCAGACCCTTCTCACACATCATCAAACCTGTCTGGTAACTTCAAACACCTGCCAGGCTTAGCTACTCGGGGGTCCTGATGATTCCCACCTACCCACCCAGTAGATTACCATTCGTTCATCTGACATTTAGTGACATGTATTCCGTGCCATGTGCACACCATGCTTTGTCTCCAGGCCAGACTCTTCTTGTGACTACTCCGTGTCCAGCTCGCTGGCGCAGCAACCCTGGGTGCCTACACCACTCATGCTCCAACCCCACACAGCGCCCACTCGAAGGGGGCACATTTCTTCACATTTTCACACCAGTAATACTGACACGTGTCATTAAAAAAAATGGCATCTTAAAAAAATCTGGGCAGTGCTTCCCTTACAACTTTTTGCACATACTATGATGGTGCCTTTTACAAACAATAAATTCACTGGCCCCTTACAGTCAGTGCATCACAGAGATTATCTTCCGTATCTCCTGTCCATTTCTCTCCGGCAGAGCTGCCCTGTATCACTTTCTTCGATGATGGAGATGTTCTGTATTCAGCGCAGTAGCCACTATCCACCGGTGCCTAGAAACGTGGCTGGTATGACCAAGGAACTAAATTTATTTATTTCATTTAGTTTTAATTAATGAGATTTATCTACATGTTTACCAATTTCTTTGTTTATCATTCCTTTTAGCATCTCAGTCCTTCCTCCAGGAATCACTTTCTTCTTCTGAAAGTACATCTGTTAAGAAGTTCCTTGGTAAAGGTCTGCTATGGTAAGTGTTAGCATTTGGGGAAGTACATTTTGCCTTTTTCTTGAATAACAGTTTTGCTGGTATACAATCAAAATGCTAGTATTTGAGCATTTGGAAGGTATTTTTCCAACTTCCATTATTGCTGTTAAAAAGTAGCTGTCAGTCTGTTTCTCCCTTGATAAATAATCTATCTTTTCATTCTGGGGTTCTTAAGATCATCTTTTTAATTTTGGTGTACTGAAGTTTTCCCAGGTCTAGATATAGATTTCTTCTTATTGATCCTTATTGGTATATGTTGTGCTTCCTTTATCTGTCCATAAATTACTTGGGTTTAAAGAACACTGGTCATTTATGTCCCTCATAAACTCTCTCTGGAAATTATTTACATGCTCGATCTTTTGATTTCCTTCCAATGGCGCAAATGCCTTCCACTTGCTCTATTATTTTTTGCGGACTCTGAGCAGATCTCACTGTAGCCTTTATATCCTTCAACTACACTTCCACGTTTTTCTTCTTTCCGTAACAGTCGCATTAATTTCTTCAAAACTTTTTTTAGTTCATTAATTGCTTCTTCAGCTGTTTCTAATCTATTTCATTAAATTCGTATTTCAACAGTTATTTTTTTCCTTAAGTTTTATTTTTCTCAAATCTTCCCAGTCAATTTCTTTCAACAATAGATTTATGTTGCCTTTGTACACATTCTTTTCCCTCCATTTTATTAAGATATAATTGACATATAACACTATTAGTTTAAGAGGTACAGGTTAATGATTTCATATATGTACCATATACTGAAAAATTATCACAAGTTTAGTTAACATCCATCACCTCACATATTTACAAAAGTTGTTTTCTTGTTATGAAAACTTTTAAGATTTACTTTCTTAGCAACTTTCAAATATACAATATTGTTTACTATAGTCACCATGCTAAACATCATGTCCCCAGAACTTACTTATAATTGAACCTGTACCTTGACCCATTTTGTCTATTACCAACTCCCTGGTATTGGCAACCGCCAATCTGTTCTTTGTTTCTATGACTTCAGGGTTTTTTTTTAGAATCCACATGTAAATGAGATCACACAGTATAATTTTCAACTGTCTGACTTATTTCACTTAGCATAATGTTCTCAAGGTCCATCTATGTTGTTGCAAATGACATGTTTTCCTTCTTTATTTTTATTTGTTTAAAGATTTCATTTATTTATTTTTAGAGAAAGGGGAAGGGAAGGAGAAAGAGAGGGAGAGAAACATCAATGTGTGGTTGCCTCTTGTGCACCCCCAACCAGGGACCTGGCCCACAGCCCAAGCATGTGCCCTGACTGGGAATCAAACCAGTAACCCTCTGGTTTGCAGGCTGGCACTCAATCCACTGAGCCACACCAGCCAGGGCTTTTCTTCTTTTTTTAACTAAATAATATGCTTGGTCAATTATTATCTTATGCTATTTACACTTAACTTGTAATTAGTTTTTTTTCTTAAAGCATCCAACATAGGTATTTTATATTCTGAGTCAGATCATTTTAATATCTAAAGTCCTCAGCGTTCTGAATTTATCGTTTTGTGTTTGTAGTTGGTGACTCTCACTTCCGGTGGCTTATTTCCTAGGAGGGGTGGAGACCTTTGATTCTGAATTCATTATGTTGTTGGCCTTAGACAGAAGAATCTTAAGATTTAAAGTTGGATGCCTTCTGCCAGAAGGGATTTGCATTTGCTTTTGCCAAACGCCAAGGGCCACTGTCTACCTGGGGCCACTTGAACTTCTTTTATGAGTCCTAGTAAAATAGGACTCATAATAGGACTCATAAATAGTCCTAGGCTCTCCTATCCTGCCACCGACCCAAAGTTGAGTCTCCAACCACAGTGGTGATATCAGCATTTCCTCTAAAGACAACCTGTGTCTTGTGTTTGTTTACCCACAAAGCTCCCAGCTTGGATGGCTGGAGGGGCAGGAGACGCTGGAGATGTCTTAGATCACAGTCCCAGAAGTGCATTAAAAAACGTTCTATCCAGAATACAATGCTTTAGTGTGGGAGTGTGCTAGAGTATCCAGGCCACCATACTGCTAGAAACCTAAGTCTTGAACCAATTATATTTTCTCAAAACCTACTTTTCCTCTTTTGTTCTACATTTTGCACTGTGGACTCTTGCCCAAACTGAAACCCAATCCCGCAGGTACCAATGACCCTTCTCTTTCCTCCACTACCTTATATGCAACTAGGCCCCAAGTTCCATCTTCTTCCTTGATTAAAAATGGGTTTGCACTTACGTTTCTGGTCAACATGGCACCTACTAGTATGATTTTAATCATCACGGACAAGTAAGAAAAATAAATGAGGTAGAAGTAAAACCACAACCATGGACTCCTGCCAAATGAAGGTGCTTTATATATGAAAAAAATCCCAGTAGAGGGAAGTGGAGGGAGAAGGGAGTTTCACAAGAATCTCAGAAGAACCAGAACTCTGGCTGTCAGATCATAATCCCATCTTCAAGGACAGGCTTAATGCCTGTCATGATAAATTAGTGTTACTCCTACCTTCACTGGTTTTGTAGATTTGCTTGAATTTACTGTATAAATTTGTCATTGTTTTATAGTTACATGAGAACTGGTGGCATAAGGAGTTTATACCTAGTTTTATATTTGGCATATGTAAAGCTACATCATAATAAAAATATTTACATCAGTACTGGAGAATTGTGAGAGTTTTTTTCCTTTAAATAAAGAGGTCCATCAATCGGTAAGATTTTGGGAACACTGGTCTTTCTTTACTTTGCCACCTTTGATATTTTCACCACCCTCTCCATAAACTAATCGGCAGAAATGGAATACAACCACACAAGCAAGAAATCACTCACTAACCTCCAATGTCTCCCCAATTCTCTAATTCTCCAGCTGTCTGAATTAACTCAACACTGACGAATCTTTTAAAACAGCATGCTTTCTTTCTTTCCTTTAATAGCGGTGATTTCGAATAGGTGAGACCACTAGAAACACTGCCCTGCCCAGATGCGACCAACACCCACCACTACTAGAATTTATAATTGATACAAATGCACCTGGCAACAACAGCAAATGAAATGTGTCAAACAAAGCACAGTCCTTGACTTAAGGAAGTCCACTTCCTGGTTGGGTTTCAATTACCGGGAATTTTGGTGAGTACAGCATTGTTGTTCTGAATGAGTATAAGACACTTCGAATCGTTTCTTTTTAACTTCTATATTCTTATTTTTTATGGACTTCTGGACTCTAGTTCCTTCCACCACCAGATATTTCATTTTAAAAGTCCTCCACCAAGATAAAACTTTCTCTCTCCAATATACTGACCCTGAGTCAACATTTGATTTCTCTCCCCACAGCGCTGACTTGGAACCAGAAGGGGCGGGGGTGGGTCACAGCATGTCACGCAATCGCTTACTGGACAGAGGAACTCTGGGGTCCAGAGTGTTGAAAAGCCTCCCTGAGGCCACATATATGATGGGCAGAGACCAGAATCCACTTCTACCTAGTCTTGCCAACCAATCCAACTATGTGACTCATCTGACTCATTTTAAATCCTAAGTTGTTTGAACTAGGACTTCAAATGAATGACTTTGGTTATTGTTAAGCTTTCATTTAAAAAAATAAGTCAAGTAATTTGATATTTTGCTAATTATAATTTGGTATCCACACTATAGAAAACACCACATACGTTTCAATAAAAGTTTAATGGAAATACCTCAAATTCTGAAACCTAACTCCAGGATTCTTATTTGGAAGTGTTTTTTTGTTGTTTTTGTACATTAACTCAGGGGGGATCGTGAAATATTTCTTTAATTCAAAGGAAGAAAAAAAACTGTATGGATAGTTTTAAAATAACATAGTGACCAAATATAACTCTTACTCCGCAATTCTCAACTGCAGGTCTAAGGAAGGACGTAAGAATACGCATTTTTAACAAGCACAAGTTGATTATAATTCTGATGGTCTGAAGGCCACTTGATGGCAAACAATGCTCTATTTAATTTTTTAAAAAGGAAACTAACTCTGGTACTATTTCTATCTAATCAATAAAGTAAGACAAATATAGGAAGAAGAGAGAATCCAAAAGACTCACTACATAGACGAGACAGCAGACAGACAGACAGACAGACAGACATGGTGTTACCCTTCAAGCACGTGGAAAAATGGCTTTTATGGAATAACATTCCTTAACTCTGGCCTAATAAATTATGCTTAGAGGTGCTGCAAAGAATTTTTAAAACAAACTCAAAGCAGAAATGGTACCATCACCTAAAGAACAGGTGAAATCAAAGACTGGTACAAGGCTTGGCAGATTGCAGGCCCTCGAGAAACATGTTTAATTAAGAAGCAACTCCAGCTCTATCTGGAAATCTACTTAACCACAGAAGTGAAATCATAATTAATATGATCACATCTTATTTTCCCCCCATGTTTGTTTCCTCAGGGCATCTACGATGGCTGGATTGGATGTAGAACCCTATTATAACAACAACACTTGGTGGAAAGCTCATCCTATATTTTTGTAACTCATAAGTTGATGATATGGCCTCTTCTCAGATTTTTTCAAAAGAATCTGACCTTCTAAAAATTATACACATTATCTACCTTAAACTAAGTAATGACGGCAAGCAAAACCTTCTACTAGAAAGGACAGGTGGGAAAAAAGAAAAGGAGAGAGAGAAAGCATAATCAATTGAGGGGGGGGAAATCAAGAGCAAAGAAGTCAGGAATTAAATGTAGCTAAAAATACAAATTGCTGCTTCATGATCCAGATACTGTAATATATCACTTTGAACAAAAAAGGGAATAAAAATCCCCAACAGACTTGCTCAGAAGAAAACTAGCAGAGTGCCTGAGGCGTCTCCCTGCGCTCCATCACCACCGGGCTTCTCAGAGCTGCGGGCACCCAGGAGCTCCGAAGTTGTGTTCTGTTCGCTCCCGGTACAGGTGAAATGAAAACCGCTCTCCTGAGGCTTTCTCAAAACTCCATCCACCCTCAAAGAGCCCTCCTCGGTCTGGTCTGTTGCTTGAGCTATAGTGAAAGAAGCCAAAAGAATGACCCCCAAACTTTCACCCCTGGAGCACGCTCATCCCCAACAGTTGAATAAGAAGGCAGAGACTGGAAGAAGCAAATAAGGGGGCCAGGGTTCTAAGTCTGCTGCATCGCCACCTGCCAGCACACACAACTGCCCTGAGATATGAATCCTCTGGGAATCTGGACTGGGCCGGGATATGCCAGGAAACAACACAGGGTCAGTACAGAAAGAGGCTACCGATTCTTACCAAGTGTCCACGGCCCTTCCCATTTCCAAGGCAATCTATCTGTGACTAAGAGAGATGAGCAACACCAGGGACAAGGGCACTGACTCCAGAGCAAGGGTGCCTGGGTTCAAAACCTGGCTCCTTCCCATCCTAGCTGTGTGACCTTGGATATGCCATGCAGAAGGGGCACAATGAATGACAGCACCTAATTTGCAGGGCTGTTCTGAGAAATGAAGATATATGTAAAAGCACCTGAGTTAGCTATTATTATTATGAAAGAATTACACCCAATTCTCATTAATAAGGTAGAGCGTACAAGAGTCTACTCTCTTCTCAGAAACAGACTGCTGTGTCCCTAAGAGGCTACACCCCAACTACAGTTCCACAAAGCAAACCATACTTTAGACACCCTAGAAGTCACCCTGGGTTGTCTAAAGCAGCGGCTCTAAGCCAGGGTGGCATCAGGAGCACCTGAGGAGCTGCTCCGAAGGTACGTGCCCGGGCGGTAGGTCTGGTTCGGAACCCGGAATGTGTGCTTTGACAAACACCGTCACTCCGATGCCCACCTGGACATGAGAGATGCTGTCTGAAAGCAAGTCCCAACTCTACAAAACCTGCTTTTCTTGGCAGGGCAAGAAGAGTTCAGGGGTGTTGGAAGGGTACCACTGCCCACAAAAATGCCTCTGCAACCTGTTTGCTGCTGCCTGAAATTCCTTTTAAGAGGAGATTTCCATTGCACAAATCAAAATTACATTTTAAACTAGAAAAGGAACAAACATTGCTTGAACAATGACAGTGTATCAGGCCATATCTGTATTTCTCTCTCTCTGTCTCTCTCTCTCTCTGTCTCTCTGTCTCTCTCTCTCTCTCTGTCTCTCTCTCTCTCTCTCTCGCACACACACACACTGTTCCTAAAGATCACCCTGAGGCATAGTCACTGTGCAAAGGAGGAAAGAGGAGCAGAAAGAGGTTCGTATGGAGCCAAGATTCCACCCCAGGTGTGTCTGCCCACAGCGCCACGCTGCCTCCCGGCCTATCACCTGCACTCAGGAACCCGTGGTTCTAAAAAGGCCAACAACACTGGACTGAAGGAGGTACTTTGCACAGACACTACATCCCATCCCCAGGAAGTTTGAAGATGCAAGAAAGGGTTTTGCACTGAACCTCACCTTTTCCAGGAGAAAAGTTTTAGGGCAAATCTCAAGCTCACCATGCCTTAACGCTACATCTGTACAGCAGAAATGTATTAGCCTTACATGTTTCTCACTTTTTTTTTTCTTAATAGGCCAAAGGAAAGGAATAGATGAATTAGTGGAAATAGTCAGATATAAATGAAGAAAATGACCTCATCTACCTCCAAAAGTATGTTATTATGAAGCTCAGATAAGATCAAAATACCCACAGTAATGTAAAGTGATACTTATTGACCGTCACCGGTGCCGAGAACACATCACCTCCTGACAATCCCGGGATTCCCATTTCTTGGATGAGAAGATTGAAGTAGAAAAAGGTCAAAATAACTTGTCCAAAGACCCATAGAGTATGAATGGAAACTCAAACCCAGGATAAAACCTAGCCTCTCAACTATTAAGTCTACTATGTGATTTTGCCTATAAAATCACTATGTAACCTGTCAGGTCTTAGAGAGATATCAGGAAATTTGCATGAGCCACAAAGTGCTCTAAGCTACAGAAAAACAAAGGGATGTGTATAATCTATAATCTGAAATAAGTAAGAGAAGCTTGTAAACCTATTTTCAGCTTAATGAATAGAAAATAAACAGAAGCACCCAAAGAAAATGAAGGCTATCAAGAAATAAAATTAAGGAGAAAAGCCATAGGCTTAAGGGGAAAAAAAACAAGCAAATAAAACAAAATTGCAGGATGCTGCTTCCTGAGTGCTGGGGAAACAATGGCAAGGACGAAAAACAGGGACGGGAAGATGATTCAGACAACTGTAAGACGGTGAGATCCAGGACGCAAGGCAGGCTGGCCGTGGGAACAGACGGAGACCTCACAGGTGCTGCCGGCCTGGACCGGGCAAGGGCCTGAGATGGCCAGCCCTGACGGAGGAAATGACAGAAGCCTGCTGCTTAAGCGATTAGGCAGAGCCTGAGAGATGCCACGCTCACGTCCATCTCCCCTCCCTGCAAGTGCTAGCGCACGGCCAGACATTTCTCCTCCACAGAGGGGGTGACTTTTTTAAAACATTGGGTTGGCCAAAAAGCCCGTGACATTTTTTTCCCATAAAATAAAGATACATTTTTCATTTTCTCCAATAACTTTATTAATTTGGATATTTTGAGTATGTTGGCTATCTCCTGCTATTGGTTTCTAATGGGTAGAGGCCGGGGTGCTGCTAAACATCTTCCAGTGCATAAGACAGCCCCACAGCAAAGAATTAATTGGCCAAATGTCAACAGTACCAAGAAATTTCACAAACCACTTTTGACATGTCCAATCAATCACTGCACCAATCTTTTTTATGCATTCCAGTTGCATTTTTACCTTTTTTGAAATAAAAAGCATAAAACACTGAAAATGTTGCATATTTTCTTCCACCTTCAGTGTTAAAATGGCTGCACAAAAATTCACAAATTTTGGTGTTTTTTTTTTTTAATGCATGCTGATATGACAGCTGTCACAATACAATCTAACAAAATTGTTTCAAATAAAATTAAAGACAACTAAGCACTACTAGAGCCATTGTACAGAAAAAACCAAACAAACTTTTTGGCCAACCCAAACCCATATAGACCAGACAGCCAAAAAAATTTCTCTCTGCTCAAGGCACCCCAGTCAGCAATTAGGATGCCAGAGGAGCCATCAGGAAGCTGAACGTGGCAGCAGAAACCACTGTCAGCCAGGAGACTGGGCTCGATGGGGTTCCACTAATGCTCTGGCTGTGCCGTCTCAGGCAAATGCCCCAGCAACGCCGACCGTCAGCATCCAAGTGAAGGGCCGACAGGGTGACCTCTGAGAGGGAAGTTCTGGTCCCCCACTCCCTTCCTGTGTTCCCTGGGTCCCCCTCTTCCCTCTCATAGACTGCAGTGAGGTCTCCAAAGAGAGGGAGGGAGGAATGATGGTTCCTCTAAGAACTGAAAACCCCAAATAATAACCAAACTAATGGAGCTGACAGAAATAATAGCTGCTCCCTGACCGGTGTGGCTCAGTGGGTTGGGTGTCATCCTGCAGACTGAGGGGTCATCACTTCAGTTCCCAGTAGGGACGCGGGCCTGGGCTATGGGCCAGGCCCCCGGCTGGGGGAATGCAGGAGGCAGCTGGTCGGTGTTTCTCCCTCACATCGATGTTTCTCTCCTTCTCTTTCTCCTTCCCACACCCTCCCTCTAAGAAATAAATAAACAAAATCTCTAAAGAAAAAGAAATGATAGCTACCATTTACTGAGCCATTACTACGTGTCAGGCATGTATGAGCTCCCTTAATCCTCACAACACTCGGACAAGGTGGGCTAAGGAACTCGTCCAGGGGACACCATTCGTGAGCAAGCTGGGACTGAGCCTGGCCTCCAGAGCCCGAGCTAATTATATGACGCATCTTTGCTCTTTGGCTGAAACTCTATCAACTCCGACTGACAATGTGTATTACAGCATGCTGCCGGTTTCCCTGGGGGAAGAGGAAGCGACAAGTTTGGAACTACAATCTGGCAAAATACAGTTTGAGTGAAACCATATCCTTCACAGACATGGCTCCTTAATTCTGAAATCTTTCTCCCCAAGTGCAGGCCCAAAGTCTCTTTCCAGAGGGCAGCATTCCAGGTGACCACTGACAATGAGGACCCCACCCAGAGAACTCAGGAGCCTCTGAGAGGCCCAGAAACGTGGAATGAGCAACTCCAAGTCATTCCGGTCATCGGAGGAGGGCCAGGGCTAAATCTGAGCCTCCAACCCCACTGTCGTGTTCTCTCGATACTTTAGAAACAAGACCCCATGTCTTCTACCTTGCTTTACCCTGTATGTTTCATTACGGAAACTTTCAAACACGTGAAAAAGGAGAAAGGATGAATGAATCCCATACAACCATTCCAGCATCAACACATCAACAATCACCAGCTCACTGCCAGCCTTGTCCTACCTCCACATCCGCCCAGTTTTCATCCCCCTTCAACCTCCTAACTGCCCACCCCACCTCATCCCCATCCCCCCACTCTATTTATACAGGGGTTGGCAAAACTAAGTTTACAGTTGTTCATAAAAGTAATGCAATAAATAATAAATAAATACATAAGAATATTCTGTGTTTCACATACAATTGTAAACCTACTTTTGCCCACCCCTCTATTTAGGGAAAGAACATAAGCAAGTATTTAAACCCCAATCTCAGTCTCTGAATTCACAACTGATTTTATTTTTATTTTTTTAATCCTCACACGAAGATACGTTTGATTTTAGAGAAGAGAGGGAGGGAGAGCAGAACATCGATATGAGAAACATTGATCAGTTGCCTCTCAAACATGCCCCAACAGGGGATCAAAACCACAGCCCAGGTATGCACACTGACCAGGAATCAAACCTGCAACCTTCCGGTGTACAGGCCAGCACTCCAATCAACTGAGCCACCTGGTCAGGGCCACAGCTGATTTTAAATGTACACACAAACTGTAATAAGGATCTGAGGACTACAGATTTTCAAGACACTGACACAGGGCACAAGAGAAGTCTCCTTTGATTCAGAGAAGATCTCAAGACACATAACTTCACTTTGAGAACACAATACTTTCTCTCTGTACCAGATAGAGCAAACCTAATTAAGTGCTTAATAAATACTTTTTGTGATGAGAAACCGCTTTTTAAAAAAACTAACAAAAAGCCTCTAACTTTATAGATTGCCTGAAAAAGTGAAATACTATCACTTCTCCTTAAATCTTAACCTTTAAGTAACTAAAAACGCTACTTCATCCTCTGGATTTCAAATTCTATATGACACTAGCTTTAATATAGGCACAGTAAATTCCAGGTGTTGTTAGAATCTAGCAGAAAGTTGTAATTTAGAAATACTCCTAAGCGATCCTTTAAAACATAGCTAATTTTTAAAGGACTAGATTAAATCTAGGTATTTCAGTACATATCGAGGTTAACATAATGAATGCCCCCCTTCTAAGAGCAACGCTGGATTTTCATTTTTCTTTTTAAGTCTAAGTTTTACAAAGAAACCTAAGTGGGAATATTTGCTGTTTGGTCTCATTTGTGGAATTTTCACCACCGGAGTAATAAACCACTTTTCCAAACCATTAAATCCCTCACACTCCCCTCACAAAAAATTGATTATTTTATATTTTATTTGACCATTTGCGGTGTCTGCAATACACCCATTTAGAGAAAGACAATTTGATTTTGACCTTCAGAATCCAAAGCACCCCAGGTGTGCAGTTTTTAGCTGTGTAACGTGGGCAAGGCACTTACCTGCGTCCTCACTGTACACTAGGGTCATATCCGCGCTGTTCAAACAGGAACAAGGGTCCAGTGGCACTCCCCTAATCACTGTGAAGGGCTGGGAGTCTGTCCAACCGACCTGACTGAGGCTGAACACATGTGAACAAGAATTGGGAAAACTCTTTTCCTAGACGTGAACAAAGATACACATCATTCTGGAAGCTACAGGCAGCCATTTCGCCGCCTTGAAGAGAATGGCACTGGGGGGAAAAACAATCTGGCAGAGGAGGCCAGCCCAGAGCAGCGCTTCCCAACTGCCTGTCGCCGTCGCCGTCCCCCCAGGTCGGAACAGGAACTGAGACTAGGCATGTTTAGAAACGTGTCGGAATCTGACAGAATAATGTTACACCTGTTGAATTTAGTAATTATAAGTCCGGGGTTTAAGTTTGTGTTTTTAAATTTTGCTTTTCTAGTAATTCATTTGTATTGTATTTTACAAAAGTAGCGTTGATTTAGAAGTTGTTAAAAGTTCCTTTCCTCAGATAGCTTAAGAAGTGGAACTCAGCCCTGATCAAACCACAGCTAAACCAGACTCTTAATCCTGACTTTTCAGTTAGATGAGCCAACTGATATTGTTCGTTAAGCCATGACTTTTTTTGCCATGAAAAATAGAAACTATTTTCTCTGATTCAGGGAAGTAGCAGCCCAAAGTAAGGTGTGAAGAAGGACAAAGATGAAGGTAAGACACGGCGCAGGCAGGTAAAGGCACCAAGAATTCCAACCCTTACATAAAACTACACGAAACAGAAGAAGAAAATACCTATTCAAAGATGTATAATCAGATAAAGGCCTTCCGCAGCCCTTCAATTAAATGGCCACCTTGACTGATTTCCTTCTTTTAAACAATAAACCCATGCAAGCATTTCATTGTCTCACCCACTTCTACGACCACCAATTTTGGGCCAAAAGCGTTATCTTCAAGTAAATGTCACGCACAGTGGGTAGTGATTTCAGTTTCCTAAATCGTTGTCAAAGCTTTGCATACTTAAGCTTCCAAAAAAGAGAATTGGAAAAATGACAATTTTGAGGTGGGAAAGAAACATGAGTTATTTCAAAGCAGCAGCCTGTGATATGGTAAAATCTTTCTTCTCAAGCATCTCCATCTAACATTTTTTCCAAACTGCAATCATTTCAACGGCTGGCTTTCACTGTATTTATGCTAAAATTTAGCTGACATTTTTATAGTACTTTACCAGGGTAAAAAGCCAAAAAGGAAAAGAGTGGAAAAAAGGAAAAGGAAACATTACTATGGGTTTTTTTTTAAGATAAAAACTATAAATGGGCAGAATTAAGGAAGAATAAAGAATGAACTTTGTTAAGAAAAATGTTGATCAGTTTTATTAATCTAAAACAATCCTAAAACAGAATGAAGTTACTCTATGGTAAAAAGTCCATGTATAGTAAGAGAGTTGAGTAGTCATTGGAGGAAAGTATCCACCCTACACAATCAGTTCAAGGCCAGGAGCTCCCAAATCCCTAAATAAAATAGTACACTCTCAAGTGGCTGAGGTAATTAGGAAGGGGTAATATCAGAGCCCCCTCCAAAGTTTCCCTCACTGTGGGGTCCAGGGCCATTTTTCCCCAGAAGTCTGAGATTTAGAAACTTTCTATGTCTTTTCTATCTTTATAATAATTTTTAAAATTAACATATAGGAATATAAATACATCCTAGGCCATCCAGATGCCAACCTTGTTACAGTCATGTAATCTCAATTCCTACATGTGCATTTATAAGCACGCTGGTACCAACATCACTTAAAATGAGAACTAGGGGTTCTCAAGCTGTGCGGTCCCAGACATGGTCTCAGAGGTCAGCATTCCAAGCCTCGTTCACTACATGATACCCATTTGGAAGGAAGAACAAGTAAATTACACCATGGTTAAAAACAGAGAAGAGTGACAGGGTGTCCTGAGAAGCACACACCACCACTTCCACAATGTTCTGAACCAAAAATGCAGTCACAGGGCAACGGCCAACAAACCCCAATTCAGGGCATTCTACAAAATAACTGCCCGGCGCCCGCTAAGAGGGCCACAGTTGTGACAGACACAGAAGGGGCGTGGCACGCTCCACTTTGACAAGACTGAGGAACTATGACAACTGAATGTAATGTGTAACATTATAGGTTACATTCCTGGGATCCTAGACCCGAGAAGACCATCGGTGGGACATTAACTGGCAAAATTTAAAAAGTCTTCACATGATAGTATAAGATGAACATTTATTTCCCGATGTCCATCACTATACAGTGACTACATATTAACATTTAGAAAGTCTTTGTGAAGAACGTAAGGAAATTCTTTGTACTAGTTCTGCTATTTTTCTGAAAGCCTGAAATTATTTCAAAATAAAAAATTAAGAATAAAACAAATTTTTAACAGACAAGAAATGCTACGGACCAACCAAAAGGAAACCCAAACAGCAAGAAGCCGCTCCGTGTGCATTGCTGTCCGGCTGACTAAAGGGTCTGGTCCTCTTTGCAGAGACACTCCATCCGGAGATCCAGCCTCCGCGCAACAGATTCTCATTTGGCTTCCCATGCAGGCTCCCTCCCGAACTTGAATCCAGGCCCCTTCCTAGCCTAGTCTTCACTCTGACATTAACCATCTGCTATTTCTGTTTACATGAATCCCTGTGACTTGAGTTAACGAGAACCATGGAGAACCCGGGTCTGACGACTTTATAGGTATATTACGGATATTAATTTCCCAAGTAATCAAAGGTAAGAACCAAACCCCAGACGGTGGTGATAAAGAGTAGACCTCGATGGTGTTGAGTAGACCCTTCCCAACAACATTCTGCAAACTGTAACACCCATAGAATGTTGTTGTCCTGCAGCTTCTAGCAAAGATAACAGTCAGCTCCAACAAAAAGAATGTACTCCAGGTACAGTCACCGGGTAAAGCAGGGGAGAGTGTCAGCAGCAAACTTTGAATCTTCTTCAATAAACAGGACTGTGAAGGACGGAAGAGTGAAGGGTCAAGAACCAAACTCATATACAACTCAGCAAAGGTTTAGGAGGTTGAGTGACAGCTCCATGAGGAACTATACCCATAGAGATTCAGAATTATACTTATTAAACACAAATCCATCCATGTCTTTCTCCAAGTCTTAAATAGTTTTCCACTGCATTTGGAACAAAGAGCAAAATCCTGGTGGTGACCTGGAGTTCTGGCCCCTGCCTACTGCGCCAGCCCCTCATCAGCATCCCTCCCCCTTGCACAGCAGTCCCTGAGTCACCCTTCCTCATCACTTCAAAGACACTGCAAACTGTGATCTTTGTCTAGAATGTCTTCCCACCTCCCCCCTCTCTACACACACACACATTTCAGTTTAGCTAACTTCCACTCATCAACAGTTACTCAGGTTTCAGCTTAAATATCACCTAATCAGGAAAGCCTTCCATGACCAATCTTAGAGGCAAGATGAGTGCCCCGTTTTACATTCTCATGGCACCCTAAACTTTCTCTTTGTAAAACCCACACCCACTTCTAATTATGTATCTATAAGGCTACCAGGCTCCTCCACTAGATTCGCAGCATCCAGAAGCCAGGGACTAAGTCTGGTTTGCAAACCACCACATCTCCATGCCCGGCAGTCCTCTGCACTTCAGACATCAGGATGAATGATCCCCAACTTCTCAGATTATTTCAAGGTTTAGAGAAAATACATAAAGTGTGTCAAGCATGTGGATACAGTGGGCACTCAATAAACGATAGCTATATGAATTACATTCAAATGACTTTGCTGTAAATACTGTTGAAATTTACCACTGCCTTTTCTTTCACCCAATGGAGGCAAAGGAAAGCCTGGCTAAAGGCGCCAAATCATCTTTTTTTTAATGATACTTTTTGACTGTCAACGCAGCTCATTTTAGGATACTGAAAAAGTTCAAATTGCAAGGTATAACATCAAGAAAGGAAGTGCTTCCGAAATTACCACACTACACCCTTTTCACGCTGAGATAAATCCGTACTCGCCATCAAAATCCTGGCTATTCCCAGTACGAAGAAGACTGCTCCCTTGCCCAACACCAAAGACCCCACGAATAACCTTCATAAAAACAAGCTTCAACTATGGCTAAAATTTCATTGGCTTTAAAAACATGAAAGACTTGCTTCTATTTCAACTATGAACTAATACAAGTAGGATAAATCACTGTTATCGCAAGTAGTCCTTGTTCATGGGACAATTTAAAATCATTTAAAGTTGTAATTTAGTTAAAAGATAAAAATGGGGGGGGTTGAAACACAAAAATTGGTGGTTTTTCCAAGATACGTTTCACTGTAACACCAGCTAACTTCTGGGCCCAGGAAATACACTCCAGCAAAAGGAAAGAGAAACTAAATACTGAGATACCTTAGGGAACAGAGAACTAGACTGATTCCTATTGAACAGAGGAGAAATGAAGACGCAAGATGTGTGGTTTCCTTAGCATAATACTACACTTTAGAGAATTAGGCTTTAGAAACTGTCTCCACCGAAATGGCTACATTCTAATCTACGTACCCTATGCAGCGATTCCTAACAAATACATGCAAAGCCCCGTGAGTAATCCAACAATAGACAGTACAGGGGAGGAAAGACTTTGCTTCTGGCCTCCTAGATTTGGTAGCTGGCTTTATGAAATAAACTGACAAGAGGCAGATTAACTGGAGAAAAGATATACAAACTCATTAATTTTATTATTATGTGCATAAGAACATCACGGGGTTGGGGTGGGGGAGTGAATACCCAAGAAAGCGGTGAGATCTGAGAGCTTATAGAGGATCTTAATACAGGAAGGGGAGGGAAGATTACACGCCGCTCAGGGGAGAGTCAATGAATTTTAGGAAAGATGAAGGGGACCTCAGCTGAACCTACGGGAGGTCTGATATATAAAGTCTGTCTGGGTGTGGTGTGTATTAAGAGTCAGTCTTCACTGACTGATGAAGCTCCCAGGGAGGGGACTTACGACAATGGGAGGATCTGTCTTTAGAGAGGTAACGGGACTTCAGGGAAGGCTCTCACTGCATTTGCTGTTTTTCAAGTGCTTTCAGTTCAAAATAATCAATATACCAAAACAGCATGTTTTGGGGTGGCATGTCCTGAACTCCTTCAGAATTAAGGATGATCCACATCCTCTCAACCATGGGATAAACAGATACGTTTTACATACAAATATGCACACGCCTGATACTTTGAGCCTCCTTGAAAGCTACTCATCTCTGCCCACCCCAGGGTCGGGGGAGGGAAGAAGCTGTCTTACCCCATCTCCATTTAACCACCTTGCCCAAGTAGCCAGCACATCCCACTCCCTCTGCAGAGCATAACGACTGATGTCTGGCCATACTAGCAGCTCACAACAAGCAGGACATGCTAGTTGAGCACAGGGCTTCTCAAAGGGTAGTTCAGAGACAGACAGGTGCCAGTCTACAAACCGTGTGTTACCAGCTGTCCGGAAAATGCGGATGGACATGCAGAAATGTGTGTAGACATCAGACATGGCTGCAACATCCAAGCGGCTCAGAAAACTAATGTTGCTATAAAATAAAGTTGAATATTTGAACAATGTAGAATAATTCAATGAAAGTAAAACACTAAAATGATTGCCATTATATTAGACATGGGGAAGAAATGGCAAAGGACTGGGAGACAAATCAGCGACATCTGTATGGATTCTGCACTAGGATAGTTCACAAGTATCTTGAAGTTCTTGTAACACGTTAAAGCAACCCACATTGAAAACCAGGTAGACCATGCATCACACATATAGTTTATGTGCAAAAACCAATGCTGATACCACAAATGGGGCCCTACCTCAGAAATGAGCACACAGATGTACATTTCTATGTTTGAGTTTAAAATAAAACGTGTAAGATATAAGTATGACTTTTCTTTTTTCTTTTTTTTTTTTTTTTACATTTCTCCACTTTAAGTAACCAGCTGCTGGTCATGAGAATCCCAGATAAGAGAGCTTTTACTGTAAACACAAAATTCTGCACAGAATATTCAAGAGATTCTGGCCCCCTGGCTCTGTTACTGAAATGTAACCGCTAGGGGAGAAACAGGGACAAAACCAATGTACGGAAAGACACACCAATCACAAAAAGCGCAAGGAGTCCCAAAAGAGATTCTAACCAAATAAAGAAAATGAAACAATCTGTGAAATTGCAAAGCATATGTCTCTTTCGTAGGGATGTTATCTCCACACCCAGTTCCTACAGAGCATGTGCCTTTTAGCAGTTAACACCATTAACCAAATTAAAGCAGAGCCCTTGGGGGACAATTTTCCAGGCAAAGCTGAAAGGTCGAGAAACAAAAGCATAAATCAAAAAACATATTAAAAAGTGCTTTTTGAGATACTGTAAAACATTTTCCCTTACTATATAAACACAAAAAGTGTCAGTGATTCTGATCCGTAAATTGGACTAATTCAAAGACATGAGTTTAAGTTTAATTCTGAATTCAGACTTTCCCACAACTTATCCACACTGACCCACAGTACAGGATTAAAGTTTCAATTTAGTGTTAGGAAAAATAAGCATAGCAAATGAAAAGTGTAATAAGTGTGATGAGGGAAATTAACACAGGAAGTCTCACTTAATAAAGCATTCTGGGCTGATAAAAACTAAAGTTATAGAAAATATTTTAACATTTTATTAATACTTATACTGAAATAATTTGAACACAGATTCATTTTGAACTAACAACCAGCATATGTCCTATTTTTACTTCACAGCACTGGGACTTACCTAAATTAATGCAAAATTTCACTGTCAATTACTGTACAAATGAAATAGAATGTAAATAATGAGCAAGGGAAAGACGTGGAAACAAGTGCAGAGAAAGGGAAATAATTTTCCCTCTATCTTTCTGAATTCTTAACTGTGATCCCTGAAATAAGAGACAGATTAACAAGATAAAACTAAACAGAAGTTTATTAACATGTATACCTCATGTATACATGAGGTATACATGTTATACCCGGGAGATACCCAGGCAAAATGAGTAACTCAAAGAGGTGGCTTAGAATTCAAGCTTAAATCCCATTTTATCAGGGAAAGGGGGAAGTGAGACGTAAACTTCTTAGGGCAGATTAAATGATTTTTAGGAAAGATGAATGGGCCCTTAGAAGAACAGATGGGAGGTATGACAGGCTGTGATAAAGTGTGTCTGGGTGTGGTGTCCACTCCTAATCTCCTTCCCCAGGGTATGAGTCAGTCTTCCCTGGTGCATGAAGCTCCCAGGGAGGGGATCAATGGCAACTGAGTTCCTTTTGGAGGATCTGTCTTCAGGCAGATAAGGAGGGGTCAAGCCTTTCCCTCCATCTGCTGTTTTTCAAGGGCCCACAGCTCAAAATAACCAATATATCAAAGTGGCACGTCGTGAAGTGGCATGTCCTAAACTCCTAAGTCATATTTTGGTGGCATGTTCTGCTACCCTCCACCTGTAAGGCCTACACAGGCTATGGGGGACACAGGGCCAATGTTCCAAGTCCTGCTCTCCTGGCTGGCTCTACCCATAATTAGCACCATGGCCCTGTGGGAAGCGTCTCACCTTAATTTTGGGGTCCCCGTCTATGAAGTCAGAGTCAGCCAACGTGCATGCCGCAGGTGTTCTCCACACTAGAATTCTACTGCCCTTGGAGTAAATACACAACTGACCCTGAACTTAAGCTCTTATGGGCAATGAAGGGCAAGAGGCAAACATAAGATCCACCACAGTGAGCAGACCTGGACGCTCGCTGACTCAGCCAACAGTTATTCCGGTTATGAAACAGAGGAAAAGTGGGGAGATCCGCAACCCAGACAGCAATGCCAAGGACAAACTACTAAGTTTTTATAATTTTTCATGGCAAAATGTATAAAACCACAATAGAACTTTTAAAACTATTTGGACTTAAAATAGGTTTTCTTCCTGAATTTGTAATTAACAAAATTTTATTAAAAAAAAAAACCAAGAAGGAAATATATTGAGACGAAGGGATTCAAGAGGTTACTTCCAGATTGCTTTATTGGCATCTTTATCCGCTCTCACAGAATGTTAAGTTCATTCTTTCCAGTGAAAGGTGACACTGAAGTAACTCAGAACGCACACTTGGACCTGGGCGGCCGGGCGGCAGTCCCACGCACCAGCCGCATGGCTCTGGGCGGGGTCCAGTGTCCTCACCTGTAAGGTGGGGGCAATGCGGTCTCCCCACCTGATGTGCTTGTTGAAAGTTAACAGGAGCTAATATTTATAAACCACTAAGCGTGGTCCCTCTGGCAAACAGCAGAGCCAATATAATAAGTGCTTGCTCGTATTTTATGGTAACTTCATGTTAACTAAAAATAGATATTCACTAATATACCAAATGAAAAACCACATAAACATCAAGCTCCTAAAACACCTCACATAAAAATATCAACATTAAACATTTAAAGTATCAAAACAATTTAAACAATCCCAAGAATAGATATGACATATATGTCATAAGACATAGGATTTATATGACCGTAGCATCATTTAACTATTTCCCAGACTCCAATCTTTCATTAATCTATCCTATATGTAGCCACTAAATTAAATCACTAAAGCAATGTAGGGTTTAAGTCACTCCCTACAAGGACCTCTGAAGACTCCACATAGCATAAGACAAACCTCAAACCCTGGAAGCAAGCGAGCTCCAGCCCTGCCTACACTGGAATGAGCCTCCGGCACTCTGCACTTCACAGTGCTGGTAGCAGTGTGTAATTACATATTGAGTGATTGCTTGGCGACCACCTTCCTCACCCACTAGAATGCAAGCCCAAGAGGGAGGCCTGTGTTCTACCCAACACTGTCTATCACAGGCCACGGCTTGCTGTGGGTGCTCAGTACCTATTTCATGGATGAATGAACCTCATCATGCGTCAAGGTTCACACCACCACCTAATATGTATGACCCTTCACGGTGTGCAAAACACTCTCATATAAATCTTCTCATCGAGCCACACAGTAAGCCTTCGGGGAAGCTAGGGCAGAGGAGAAAAACCAAGGTCTAAAAATTCACTGACTCACCCAGGGGCACATTCTTAGCAAGTGGCAAAGAACCAAAATGTGTTAATTTCTAGTCTGGAGTCCCTTCTAGAACATTCTGCTGCCTGAGTTAAATCCAGTACAAAATACTCAGGTGTTAGCCATGCCTTGAACTTTCCAGCTTCTGCAGTTTTTACTTCTCCCTTCTACCCACCCAGTACTGCCTCCTACCGCTTTTCCCACTTTTCATTCATTTCATTCATTCAATAAATAAACAAGTATTTGTTAAGGACTGTGATTGATGGGCAATCCCTCCTTCCTTCAGGGCCCACCACCGTCCCATATATGTGCCACTTCTATTGAATGGACATCTGTTTATTCACTCAACAAAAGTTTTCCATTGTGGGGACATTTACGTATTCTTTCAAAAAAACAGCGAGCACCTGCGGAGTGTCATACGATGTGACGTTCCAATGAGAATGTACAGTTGGGATACCAGTGGTCTCAAAAACTACAGGGTCTGGCAGAAGTAAGGCCTGCGTGAGCGTGGTTGGCAGAGTACATGAATGTCTCGCATGAGACATACAGCAATTTGAACATCTCACCTAAAATGTCATACAGTGTGTGCTTGAGTGTGATGTTGTCATGTTACAGAATTACACACTTATGATTTGGTAATAAAAGATTCTGTAATAAAAAAGGGGTGTTACTTGTGCCAGACCCTATATTTAAGTTTCCAGAAAAGAATAACAGTGTAAGTCCACCGTCTTAATTAGCAACATAATTGCTGTCATTTACACAGCCTGAAATGTCCCTGGTACCTCAATTGAGAAGTAAAGCAAACACCAATACCCAACGAAACAAATATATGTATCAAATTTTATATCAATTTAAAAAGGAATACAGATTAAATTTATCTACCATCATAAAAAAATATATAGACTCATTCAATGACTCCTCAAGCAAAGTATCCCCAGGTCTGCTCCAACATAATGGTTTTTGTCCATCAGTCCTATTAAACAGTTAACAGCCCTTCTCAAACTTGTCAGCTCAAAAGCACCCACAATTAAAAATCGAAACAACAGATTCAGGGATTCTATTCCTCTGAATTACTAGCACAAAACCACAACTCTAAATACAACAGCAATAAACCTGCAATAATCCTCATGAAATATAGTATCAATTAAACATTGGTGCAAGAAATGCAATGCAGAATTACTGCCGTATTAATATTCCCTGAAGATAAATCACCCAAGACTTTAAACAAGTGAAAATTGATTCTATGAATATTTAACACAGCTGGCTTTATTTAAAATTTCCCATAGCAGACACACTGCCACGAAAAAGAGCTACAAAGGGTTAATAATGCTAGGTTACATATGAATTCAGAAGAAAGGAAGACAGCAGCCTGGGAATTTTCCTCATCTCGGAAATGGCAATATTTTACTGTCTTGAGGAAAAGCATACAAAACAGTATTCGGTAATATGTTAATACATTACAGGATTTAATAAAAAACAATACCTAACTAATCCTCCTCTTTCTTTCCTACCCAAATTTCAATGCGGAATGTAAGAAGCCAATCTCAGATAAGACAAGAGGCCAGCTGCAAAAACGAAATAATGCTCAGAAGGGACGGACCCCTGAGAAACCGTTGGTGTGCGTGGGCAATGGTTCGAGTCCGTGAAGGACGTCTGTCTCCCAGCTCACCTCTCCCGCAGAGACACAACTGCTTTCCAACCGTGCAGTCCCGGGGGCTCGAATAAGCCTTAACAAACCTACAAGATGGTGTGTGGTTGTGCTTGTCTGCTTGCTTGAGGGTCTTTAAAAGTAGACTTAAACTTGCCTGGATGTTTTCTTGTATCTTCCAATGGAACAAATGCGGCCCTCCCCCCGGCCCGGCCCTTTGAAGCTCTCCTGATCCCTCCGCAGTTCCCACACCTTCGCCATCTAGGAGGGAGTGACTTACAAATCCTGCAGAGAAGCCACAAGCATCCTCCAGGAGCCTTATCAGGGAAAGTGTGCCTTTTGTTAAATCTAAAGCTCTTCTCTTAGGGCAGTTTAATTCCACTTCCTTTTTTTTTTCTCCGGTGAACTCAGTGGAAGGGAAAAAACCCTGAAAGAAAAAGCTCCATTCATCTCATGGAAATAATCACATTTGGTCAAATGAATGCTCTGAGTTAATAGAATAGGTGCACTCTTAAATGATGCCCTCTTCAAAAAAAAAGAAGGATATCAAAGACCAAATTTAATTCTATCATTTATGTTCAAAAAGTATTCAGACTTAAAATGGCCTTGCAGACACCAAGGATTCAATATCTCTTTGGTTCCAAAATTGTACCGGTCTCCCTGACAGTTTAAATTCACACCTTCGCCCACTTCTAATTCCAGCAAGCACTGGGGGTGGGGCAGGGGGCGGGACACAACTCAAAGCCCTTTCTTCCACTTCACTCTACCAGCTGCCCTCTGGGGCTTCTGCTCCCTTACAGAGACAGGCGGGGAGAGTGAGAGGAGGCGAAACTCAAGTCTACTCACCGTACTTTGCTCTCAACTTTGGATTTGAAGACACTGAATAAAGAAATTGAAGTGCAGCTAAAATTGTTTTGGGATGTAAATTATCCTGAGAGCTAATTATGTCTAATTTCTTCATTTTCTTTATACAAGCAAGTGAATCCCAGATAAATTTCCTTTTAGGTGGAATGCGTCTTCCCTGATGCCTGATCCTGTACACCCCTAACCCTCCCTGACTCACCAGGAGGAAGTCAGTGTTTCCAAGGTGCTTCCATATTTTGATCTTTCGAGGAGCCCACCGTCCCCAGACAAGTATCTGAGAGCTGCCCTAATGAAGTCACCCCCGGCAACACTGCACTCCACTTAGAGCTGGATGGCCCTGCCCAGTAACGCTGTTTGAAAAAAGAAAAGGAAGGAAGAAACCCAGTGTCAGGATACTACCCCGTTAGAAGGCCAGGAGCTAAAATTTGTCTGAGGGGCTAACATCACACACTTTGGCACAAAGTGATCTGATCACCACTGGGCAGGGTGAAAGTTAAACAACCCCACGGAAGACAAGGAAAGGTCGTCTAAGAAGTACCTGCCCTCCATTCTAAGACGGTTATGTAAAGGTTTCCTAAAGGTTTCCCATCACTGGCATCCTGGTTACTCGGCACCTCTGGGCTGACCGTGGGTCCTCGGCAAACTAGTCAAAGATCTAGCCATACACTCAAGAGCCGCCTGTGTTTACGGTTTCTCCCCTCTCGTTGAGCTCACTGCAGTCAGACTCTCATCCTGCTGCTCTAGCAGAACCCCTTTTGCCAAGGCCCCCAACGTTGCCAAAGCCAGGGGCCAATCTAAACCTTGTCCTACTGGATGATTACTCCGTCTCGAAACACATGGAGTGCTTGCCTTCTGAGGGCCCCCTTTCCTTTCTTTGGGTTCTCCTCCTACCCCGTTAACCGCGATTCCAGAATCTCTCATGACCGCCCCCTCTAGCACCATCTCTTGCCTAGATTATTGCCATGGCTCTGCTTCCTTCGTTCTAGTCCTGACAGCTGATGCTCCTTTCAGAGTTCGCCGGGGGCTTGGTCGAGGCCTTGTCAAATCTGCAGCACAGTTCGAACTTCTTCCTCTGCCCAATCCTGTCTCCGGCTGGTCACAGTAGTCATCCCCTAACATCTTGCTCCCCAAACTCCACCCCAGCGTGTGCTTCTGGAGACCCCAACCCTGAGACCCTTACCTACGTCCCCCAACTAGAATGTAATCTTATCGAGGACAAGGACTTTTTGTTGTTTTGATGTGTCCCTCAAGCCTAGAATAGTACCTGGTATAAAACGGGAAATAACTGACTGGAAATATCAGAAGGAGGAAAGAAGGGAGGGAGGGAGGGAGGAAAAGGCACTATTTGGAGAGCCCCCGGATAAAACAAAAGCCCCTTCATATGGTCATTACATGTCACAGAGCAAAAGGAATAACACCATCACCATGAAACCGCGTGAGGTTTCTAAAGTACACTTTGCTGTCTGATTGTAGGGAAACAAACAAACAAAAATGCGTACAAAGAAAGTTTCTAAGATTCACTTATTATCTTGACACTCCCAACTCTTCTCCCCTTCCTAGGATTTTAAATTTTGCAACCTCAAGTCCTACCACCAAGAGAGAGTTTCGGTATCCTAACCTTCAAGGAAGGGAAGATACTATATAATTACTGTTAATAGCTTTGTGACATGCTACTTCTCAACTCCTAGTAACAAGAAACTGCTCTGCATTTTATCATAACAAACAGCTTATTATATCTTTTCTCTTTATTGATGGTGCCTTATTTCAAGCCTCACTCAAATATTTTTTCTTTCTTGGACAATTGTCTTTCACTTTATTGCAAGACTATAATTGTGTTGCTCTGGCAAATGAGTTAAAATATATTTTCCATGCTCAATAGTCCAGGAAGCACAGAGAGCCCCAAACAAGATGGATGTAAAGAGGACCACTCCAAGACACATCATAATTAAAATGCCAAGGTTAAAGATAAAGAGAGAATCTTAAAAGCAGCAAGAGAAAAGAAGTTAGTTACCTACAGGGAAGTTCCCATAAGACTGTCAGCTGATTTCTCAAAAGAAACTTTGCAGGCTACAAGGGATTGGCAAGAAATATTCAAAGTCATGAAAGACAAGGACCTACATCCAAGATTACTCTACCCAGCAAAGCTATCATTGAGAATCAAAGGGCAGAAGAAGAGCTTCCCAGACAAGAAAAAACTAAAGGAGTTCATCATCACCAAACCATTATTATATGAAATGTTAAAGGGACTTATTTAAGAAAAAGAAGATCAAAAAAAAAAAAGAAAAGAAAAAGAAGATCAAAACTATGAACAGTAAAATGGCAAAAATACAAATCTATCAACAAATGAATCTAAAAACCAAACTAAGCAAGCAAGAAGAACAGAGACAGAATTGTGGGTACAGAGAGTGTTTGATGGTGGCCAGATGGGAAGGGGATGTGGGGGAATGGGTGAAGAGGTGAGGGGATTAAGAAGTACAAATAGGTAGTTACAGAATAACCATGGAAATGTAAGTACAGTATAGGAAATGGAATAGCCAAGGAACTTACATGCATGACCCAAGGACATGCATGTGGGGGAACTGCAATGGTGGGGGAATTGCCTGAGTCAGGGGTGCAGAGTGGAGGGGGGCAAAGGGGGAAAAATCAGGATAACTGTAATAGCATAATCAATAAAATATAATATATATATACTTTTTTCCCCATGCTCTGTAGTTGGCTACTCGCTCAGATCCAAATAAAGCTGATTTCCCCCTGGGCACGTACCACGTGCCAAGTCAATCAAGAATACGTGAGGTCTGACTATAAAGCAGTAAATGTGGGGGGAGGGGAGTTGTGCATGTTTGGTTTACAGAATCACTTTCGTTTTATATGATGAAAGTCTAAGGGAAAAATGTAAAGACACGTTAACACCAAAAGCAGCAAAATCGACCCACAGTGGAGCTCCTATTACTGAGTGGTCTGAGCCCACACTCAAACAGATGGATTCACAACACTGTCTCTGAGTTTCCAGCATAGGAATGTCGTACACAGAGGTACCTGAAATATTTTATAACCATAAATATGAATAACAGAGTCTTCCCAGTCAGACCTATCTAATTGCATCAACCTTCTGAAATTACATCTTTTGCTAAATCTGCCTCAGGGCACAAATGCAGAAAGATAACATTAATTAAAATACATAAAACCATCCAGGAGTAGCAAGGAGTAAACTACATTTTTTAAAGGGTAGAAATTAAACTAAAAATAGTAATCATTATTTTGCCAACTTAAAAAGCTAGGTCTTACATGCCGCCTGAAGCTACAATTCTACCAGCTTCTTTCCAAGGTAGGGCCATAATTAGCATGTTACTCATTTGTCTGGTACGCACCTAACTTCATGGGGTTGTGTGCGCACGCTCACTCTGCAACCGCGGGCTTCAGTTCTCTGCTGCGATGGCCACGGAGCAGAACCCAAGAAGTTCCAAAGTATGACGTGCCTTCTTGTACCACGATGCCAACACCGTGTACACCACACACCAAATAAATGAAGCTTCAGTGCAATCCTAATGAGACCCTCACTATTGTCACTGCAGAAGTTCAGCTCTCCACTTCACTTGGAACAAATTACTGGTGGCCATAACTAAAGGACCATCCTACTATTACTAAAATAACAACAATGCCTTAGTGCTGACCTGATCCCACACCATAGCAACCCTATCAGGTGGCCTTATTCCGGTTAGACAGATGAGAAAGCTGAGGCTCCAAGCAATGGAGAAACTTGAGCTTGAGGCTGTACCAAAGGAAGCAATGAAGCCAGCACTGGAACTCTGGCCAGTCGGACTCTGAACCCCACGCACCTGACTGCACTATTTGCTCCTTTGAGAAGTATTGCAAATGTAAGCGAACACTTGAGGCACATAGAAACAACCTAATTTTATCACTAAAATTCATGGCTTCTGCACATGCATAGTAATCATCAACGTGCAATTGCTATTTAGTATCATGTCTTCTCACTTAAGATTATTTTAAATGTTAACATTCAAATAACCACAGCACAGACATGAAGTCAGTTCAGGCTATGAGCTTCAGCTAGAATTTTATTTCCTGATGATGTAAAAACAAGATGATCCAAATAGAATCTCAGGTAATAGAGGGCACCAGTCCCTCAGTTCCCATGACAGTAAAAAGAACCTATCGATTTCAGGTGAAATTTTAAGATTTCCTTTTTTTATACTTTGTTTTATATCGTTGTGTTTTCTACTAAAAGCTCGGCCATTTTTATAACATGAGGAAAGACAATAAGAGCATTTCAATTTGAGAAAAATAAAAGAGTGACTCTTAAGTTCAGATCTCGTCTGCAGAAGCCATAAGCAGAAAGGATGCAATTGAATACAACCAGCACAGGCTATGAAGTCAGAAGGCTTGGCTGCACGTACCAAACCATCAGGCACTGTCCTTGTGACCCTGTGCGAGTCATTCGGCTCCTCAGAGACCTAGTTTCCTTACCTGCAAAAAGACGGTAACGTAACACTACCTACTGAACACAGTTGTTGTGAGAATTAAATGAGGAATATATGCATTTATGTACAAACATACATATTCTTAAGCTATAAAGTATCATCTAAGAGCTACTTTTAACAATCAAGATTTTTAAATCTAAACTGAAAGATCCTTACATAGATAGTACTCTTACTCACTTCTGTGACATGAATTTATCTGTTCCTATTTTAATCATTTTTGTAAGCCAAATCTTACTGCAAAGACAAAGTGCAAAAGTGAATGAGTGTGTGTGTATTTCCCAAATGACACTGCCAGTAGACTGAAAAATCATTGCTCTTTAACGCTTTCTAATGTATATTTATGCAAAGGAGTTTAAACTTTACATAACAGCCAATTTTAAATTAGACTCTCATTCAGTGCACATTAAAGTTCCTATGAACTGTGATGGGTGCTATGAATTGTGATATAGTTATGTATCTTAATATTCTAGGAGGACATTTGGAGATCGACGTACAGAAAAGAAAATCTAGAGACAGAATAACGAGTTAGCAGGCTTTACCACCATCAAGGAGAGGAAACAATGAAGATATCTGGGCACTGAGGAGAGAAAACATTCCTGTTGATGATCTACTTGGATGAGGCAAAAGGCAGGAAGGTCCCCAGCTGTGGTGGCCATGGGAATGCGTGTGCTGTTAATTATATTGGGGAACACAGCAAGGACTAATGGGGTTAAAAAGTCGGGGCATCATACATAGCTGGGGGGCATGCAAACCTGAACAATCATTTTGAAGGACTTCATTAAATGTCCTCCAAAAGGCATTTACAAGAATGTTCATAGCACCATTATTCCCAAAAGCCAAAAACTGGGAAACCCAAAGGTCTCTCAACAGCAATGTGGATAAGCTGAAGTACAGTCATAAAACGGAACACTCCACACAATGGAAAAGAATGAACTACGGCTACTTACAACAATGTGGATGGTTGAGAAGAAGACTGCTGTGGGGGAGGGAAGAAACTTTCCTCCACCCTTTCAGGTTCTTTCAGCTGGTCTAATAATTAAATCTTCATAAGAGAGAATAACAGGAGGGGAACACAGCCCTGGCCAGGTAGATCAGTTGGTTAGAGCGTTGTTCCAATAAGTCAAGTTTGTGGGTTCGATCCCCAGTCAGGGCAGATACAAGAAGCAACCAATGAACGCTTGGATAAGTGGGACAACAAATCAATGTTTCTCTCTCTCCCTCTCTAAAATCAATTTTTAAAAAAAATTTAAAGCAGTTAACAAGAGAAAATGACCAGATTTAATTACATGCCTAGGTACAGAAGAACCCCACCCACATGAAAGGTTAGAAACAAAAGCGGGGATTGAGGTATGCATGATGTTCCAAGCCAAGAATGAGATAATGCTCCTTGAGGTTTGAGAGGGGAGGCAGGGCATTCACAGGATGATAAGAAGAGCAGACATTCAGTAATTAGAAGTTTGCCCTGCCCTATAGATAGATCATAAAACATTACTTCTGGTGATAACTCTTATTATAGACAAGGCACCTAACACATCCAAGAGAAAGATAAAAGTGACTCATAAGCCCGCAGGGCCTTGATGGCCTTCAGCTCAAAAAAACTCACATGCCAAGTAGCACACCTTGGGGACGTCTGTTCCAAAGCCCTTTACAGTCAACATGAAAAAGCATATACTGTACGACACAGTCACTCCATTTACATGAAATCCAAAACAGGGAAAACTCCTCTACAGTGACAGAGATGTGAGGGGAGGGTTTCTGTGGGGAATGGGACAGGAGGAAAGCTGCAGGACGGATGGAGATATTCTCTCCGCCTGGATAATGGCTGCACAGGTGCACACACATGGAAAACCCGTCCAGCGGTACACGTAACACGTATGCACTTCGCTGTATAGAAGCTACACCTTAATTTAAAAATTTAATGAGTAATTCAAACTTACCTATTACAATTACTGAGGACTGGCATCTGCAGTACAAGTAACGTAGGTTTATGTGCATTTGTACATAATGTATCCAACATGTAGCTTTCCCGAGGAAGTCATTACATCTTCTGGACACAGCCCCTGGGGAACATCCCGGGGCTCATTCATCCGTGTCTCCTATGCAACTTATACACTGTCCTAGCGCAGGGCTGGTGGTCCATAAATGTTTACTGGATTCTGTTTGAACAATTCAATATGCCTTCAATAAAATGCCCTTCAAACTGGCTAATGTTCAAGTGTTATATCTTCTTCTATAATTATCCAAGTAGGTCCAAACTTATACATGCTATTATTTTTTTCATTAAAAAGTTGACTTAGTCCCCTTATATTATCATCCTTGAAGGGAAAAAAAAAATGTTCCACAGCTTCACAGCTAGTCTCTTTCTTCAAACTCTGCCTGTGATCCTCTCATCAGAAGTATTACAAAAAGAGGAGCAAGTCTCAATCATGAGAAAAGAAATCCAAGTCCTCCTTTGTACAATCAGATGTGGTTACTGAGGGTGTTTTGGTTTCCAAAGTTTTGCTGTACAGATCACGCATCAGAGAGAACTTCATATTGGTCTTATATCCTGGGCCATACAAATATGGTTTGATTCCTACAGTTAGCTAAACTTTACCTCCCAGTAAGACAAAGCAGTTGGGCCAATAGTAAGACTTCGAAAAGTAAGACCCTTCTCTGAGAGATCTCAGAAGGAAAACGCCAATGAAAGCTAATCTCCTACTTCTGGTTAAGTAACGTTGGAGAAATGGACCGGCAAGGAGCTGGTGGTCTCTTTCAGATGGACAAGGGTAACAAAAGGCTGGAGGAAGGGGAACCCTTCCAGCTCCGAGGCTGGCCTGCCATTTCCGATGTGGATGATGCTTTCAGACCCACCTGGATCATTTTAGTTCTCCCTAGGGAGGAACTCAGCAGGAACCCAGAGGACAGGTCATGTGCAAGAGGACACAAACTTAATCTTGACAGCAGCCTTGTAGACTCCAGGAAGAATGCTCCGACTGAAGATATGCCACTCATGGGACGGGGGGTGGGTGATGGTAAGCTTGTACCACATAGATTTTCCTCCTCTGTCCACGTTAGCCAATCAACAGTCTCCTCTCCCCCTTATTAATGCCTGTGTGCTTAACATGATCAAACCATGCTTATGAACCTTCAGCAACAGCCTATTTAATTACTCTGGTTAACTTGGGATCTATTGACAATACCAACAGCTATTAACTCCCTTTTAAATTTTATTTGTATGCATTCGTTTATTTTCATCTGTCCCACAACCCTCCCTAAAAAACCCAAGAGTAAAAGAAGATGGTTCTTACCAATGCAAGCACCTCACCAAGTGGGGTGGCCGGTCTGAGAACCGTGGTGGGAGGGCCGTCTGATCGCGCCTCTGGTGTGCTGGTGGTCCTGACTCAGTCACATCCCCAAGTGCAGCGGCCGAGGCATCGCAGTGACTATTTGGCCAATACTACACATTTACAGGTCTCGCTATTTGTCAGCAACGACAAAATAAATGAAGTCGCTTTCCCACTTGTTTTCAACCCCTGCATTTCACCTGGGTGGTGAAGGACCCATTTTCACAAACCACAGCTGATGGCATTTAGTCAAATGACGTGTTTGACAACTGAGACCACGCCAGCTTGTTGCTGAAACGGACCTTCTGAAGTGTCGTTCTCTCCTGAGGCAGGAAAACAGCACAGGTAGGGCGCGGCCACGGTAAGAGAGGCCAGATTACTAGCTACTCTCGTCCAGAAGGCCACCAAACCTCTGGTGGAGTGAGCTTAACAACAAAACTGCTGACAGCGAAACTTAAACTTTATTAGCTGAGAAACTGGATTATTTTTTAAGTTGACAGAACTCTAGTCTCACATCAGCTACTTCATGCACTAAAATTCTTTGATCTCAGGAGCCCTTTCTAGATAACCAGAGTACATTCACTTACATAATATACCTCCAAACCTTTCTCATCCACCAGTTTCCTTAACAGTAAACGAGGACAAAGATGAGGAAGACCCGGGGAAAACAGTGAATGTCATTGGTACCTGCTGCGTGGTAAGCCCTCTTAGACACTTCCTTGTATTGTGATCTCATATAATCCTCACAACATTGTAAAGTGGGAATTAGCGTCTCCAGTCTGTGAAGGAAGAAAGCTGAGGCGTGACTTGTCCATGACCACACCGAGGGGCAGATCTAGGACGTGAAGCAAGGGTTGAAGGACACCAAAGCCTCAGACCTTCCCCCAGACAGTGATCCTCACGCTGGCATTCGGGAGCCCTTCAGCAGATACCTGGGACTCCCCAACGCTACTTTCATCAGCAGGCTTAACACATCCCCTGTGGAGGCTGCTGTTTCCTGCATCATTACTTCTGTGGCTCTCCCAGGACCCGGCTGGGTACAGGAACACTGTTGCTGCTGTTACAGCAGCTCTTGGAAAAATACTGGACAGCCTCGGGCAGAGCAGAAGAGCCTGAGTAGAGAGGGAGAATACACGTGTGCATGCACACCACCAAGGTGCACGTGTGTATATAAAAATAGAAATAGAAGCCCTGGCTGGTGTGGCTCAGTGGATTGAGCGCTGGCCTGCAAACCAAAAGGTCACAGGTTCAATTCCCAGTTGGGGCACGTGCCTGGGTTGTGGGCCAATGTTTCTCCCCCTCTCTTTCTCCCTCCCTTCCACTCTCCCTAAAAAATAAATAAACAAAATCTTTAAAAAAAGGAAAAAGAAAAGAAATAGAAGAACACAAATAGAAATAGTAGAACTAACTGGAATAATAAGGAAGTAATTTATTATATACCTCCATTTCTTCCATTTAAGGCAACACCTTTGAATTTTGAGCAATGAATGTTAATTAAACAATATTCTATAATAGTAAAATCATTTGTTCTTTTATTCTTAAAACTCTTAGTAGAGGTACCCATTTCTTTTAAAAGCTAATGATTCTTTGAGGTCGATAGCTAATAGTTTAGGATTACATGCAACCTTCAAATATTATCAAAAATTAGCCTTCAAGGAAAAATGTAAACAAAGTACACAAGTATTCAAGTAAGTGAGTGTGTTTCAATCTGCCCACTTACAGCTTCCCTATTCTAAAGTTGAGTGTCAAACTTACACCTCAGCAGTGTTTTGTTCCTCTGTTAATCACGAGAAATACATTCGCCACACACTGGGAGCCTGATTTTCTCGGTATGCTAGGGAAGCAACAGAAATTTCCAAAACAGGCTAGTTCAGAATTCAGCCTTTTAAATAGACTTGGGAAAATTCTCCGGCCTGAGTAATTGTTAACCAACCCAGTACTCAGGAATTATTCTTTGAAATGTTTTATTTTAATTGTTGTTCAAGTACAATTGTCTCCAGTTTCCACCCACCACTCCCACCCACCCCAGCCATCCCTACCTCCCGCCCTTGATCCTACCCCACTTCGGCTTTGTCCACGTGTCCTTTATACATGTTCCTTGATGACCCTTCCTCCTTCCAGGCCCCAGTTACCCCCTTCCCTCTCCCCTCTGGTTGCTGTCAGTCTGTTCTTTATTTCAATGTCTCTGGTTATATTTTGATTGCTTCTTTGTTCTGTTGATTAGGTTCCACTTACAGGTGAGATGAAATGGTTGTTTTGGATGGCATCACTGATAACTGAGTAAATAAACACAGTTTGCTAGCATCACATAGAAGGTGAAAAGGGCCACACAAATTGACTTAACTCATTTTAATATTAAAATAAAGCATTTAAGTTAGAATTCACAGCAGGCCAAAGCCACTCAAAGCAAACCCTGTACAGAAAATATTTCCTAAAATGAAATTCTTGACCTGAAATCTGATCTGCTTTCTTCCATTCCTTCAGTTATCCAGACTCAAGTCGAAGCAGAAGAAGTACTAGCAGGTTAGTCCCACGGACACTTCAATCATTTTGGAAGAAATAAATTACCCATATCTTTTTTAAAAAATAAAGGAGCCTTCCTCTAGAAAAGGATCATTATAGACATAGAATAATTTAGCAAGTAAAATTCTGTTTTACTAGTACACCACATTAAAATGCAATTTTCAGGCTAATATATTTACAGAACATTCCAAGATGGCCAGTCGCTTAGCCCTGGCGGGGGGCGCTTATCCTCTGTTACTATGCCGATCGCGTTCTCAGGACAGAATGCTCGATGATTAGAGAAATAACTGATTTTCCCTAAAGAAAAACATCAGACCCCCAGTTACATCCTTTTAAAAGTATGTATCACCCTACAGAAGGGTGTAGAAATTTTCTTTGTTTAACAACAACAAAAAGCAATTAGGAAAAATGCAAAGCAGCTACAATTACAATCAAATACAGTTTGTGCTTCTGACATGGGCCTTCTCACACTAGTTGGGCCTTAGACACTCCCTAAGGAAGTCCCAAATTTTGCAATCTAGTAGCTCTCATGTCCTAGGGAAGTATTAATTTAAGGGAATAAGGGGAGCCTGATTCACATTTACAGAGTACCTTCCCCAATAGCAAGTTCTGTGCTCATAATCTACATTCAGGCCAACCCTGGCAGCTGCTCTAGCCGTGTGCCCTCGGACAACCTTGCTGAGTCTCAGCTTCCCTACCTGGATTTGTGGATAATCAATCACAGCAGCTGCCTCATAGAGGTGTGGGGCCAAATGATATCCTCCATGTGACACGTCTGTCACAGCGACCTCTGTCTCACAGTAAGTGCTCAATACACTTTAACCCTGATCATTTCTACAGGGTCCTCCTACAGGTGAGGAAAGAAAGGAAACTTGTTTAGAGTCGCCATGCTGATAGACTAACCCAAGTTCAAATCCCAACACGCAGGCCTTCTAAGCCTGTCAAGCTGTAATCAGGGGCATCACGCACCCTGAGGGACCGCCATCACATTCTGTGGAGATACTAAAAGGGGAGGGGGAACGTAACAATACAAATCAAGACCATGCGGTTGCATATAAAGCATTAAAAACTTACTACCAATTACAAATGTCGCCCCATCGGCCCTTCCAAAAAGAATTATTTTAAAATATTTTAATCCTAAGTAGTATGTGGGTTATTGATCAAGGACCATCTTCTGTAGCACGGTAACAAATGTGAACTTAATCGACAATGCCTTGTTAACCTACTGACCATTTCACCAACAGGAAATCAAGGAAGTAAATATCTTGATCATTTCACAGCCCGCATGTCTACTCGTTATCACAGTACACCCTCCCAACCAGGTAGGTATCCTTCTAGCTGTTTTACAGGTAGAAAAACTATGGCACAGGCAGGTCAACCCCCTATCTCCGCCTGTCTCAGGGCAGGGCCCAAACTGAAACTCACCTCTGTCTAGATCTAAAACCCATGTTTTCTTTAGAACACCACAGAAAAGGCAAAAGAAGGGTTAGGCCACTTTGTTGCTTGGCTCTGACAGTATGTTTAACAGAATAAACAGGAAAGGTGCCAGTTTTTAAGGACATCCCAATGAAGATTAATTTTTACCAAATGATTTCATCTCCAAAGTACAAGTCAGGAATAGTCATGGTCAAAACATGCCCCATGTAGAGCATACCCAGTTCACAATTTCAGACTTGTCTGGGTCAGTGTTAGTTTCACACGCACAAAGCTTTCGGAAAGACAGGAGCTCACCATCAGGTTCCAGTGAGCAGGAACAACCTCCCCTCCCATCAGAGCTTCAGCCCCAGGGGCAGACTGCACTGAGGCTAGAACAAGCCCCAAGCAGCTTCAGTACAATGCAAATTCATTCCTCCAGGTTCTCAACTGACAATATGGGAGACTCCTTGGGTCACAGTCCCTGGGCTGGAGAGGACAAGGGACCAGTTCTCTCTTTTTCTTTTCTTTTCTTTTTTTTAGGATAAACATTTTTTATTGTGATAAAATATACATCAAAATTTACCATTTTAACCACTTTTGAGTATGTATATATATATATATAGAGAGAGAGAGAGAGAGAGAGAGAGAGAGAGAGAGATAGTTCTGTGGCATTAAGTACATTCACATTGTTGAGTAATTATCACCACCATTCAGAACTTTTTAATCTTTCCCCAAGTAACCCTCTGGACCCCTTAAGTAATAACTCCCACTAGCCCCTCCCCATAGCCTAGGGGAACCACCATTCTACTTTCTTGCTCCATGAATTTGATTATTCTAGGTACCATGAGCACATCACACAATATCTGTCCTTTTGTGACTGGCTTATTTCACTCAGCATAAGGCCAGTTCTCTTTTTTCCCAATTAACCTCCTTGAATAAACACCCTGAAATGCACATCCTCTAGCGCAAATAAAAATGAACATGGGAGCATTATTTTTCCCCCCATTTGCTTACTCATTACTAAACGGATATAAACAACGCTAAGGATAGTTGAGGAGGAAGAAAAGAAAGTCAACAAAGTCATCCGTAACTTCACCAGGGAACCACTCCACCTTCGTTTCTCCTTATTCTCTCACAACCTTCTGCTTCGTGCAAACGAAATTTCTATAATTACATCACATTGAATGTCTTCCTGCTTTAACTTAACTATCAAAATCATATCTCTACAAACATTTCAAAAATCACTTCCAAGGTCAACACTACAGAAAAATAGATGTACTTGCATCTTCCGAGCTCTCCAATGGCAGAAATAAGTTAAGATTGCCCGAAGTTTCACTCTTACACAAGGAAATTGTTCTTCGCAAGCTAGTGCCATATTGTTAAATAGCTGGTTCAGAAAGAAGACAACACCTTCACAAGCGTTCATCCAAAATCACTTAAATGTTAAGTAAAAAGGTTCATAAACTCCAAATGCAGCCATCCATCCCACTATTCTAGCTCTCAGTGGAAAAGAGCACAACAACATCTAATGAAAATCGTGTTTTCTCTACAGGAAATAAAGATAATAATGCCACAAATCAACATTCGCCTCAGTTTTTTTTATCGGTTTTTCTTGTAATCCACATGTTCTCAGAACTAAAGAGGGGAAAGATAAACTTCAATGAAATTCCACATCTTATTTTTGTTTCTTATTTCTATTTGTGGCTTATAAAAAAATACATATATATATATATATAACAGCAGGATCTAGTACCAGTAAAGGAAAATGATTCAAGCTGAAATAAAACTCAAGCCAGCAGGAGATGACTTTGATCGGGAGACAATTATACATGAGTTGATGGAATGCAAGACTTCCTTTATTTATTTCTGTAGAAATAACCTCAAGTCCTGGAAAAAAGACATTTTTAGAAAATGACACTGACCCAATCGCTAAGTCTCATGAGTGAGAGCAGAGAGCGTTACTTTTGCTGCACCACTGCTCGTACATTTTCTGCTCAAATCACTGGAATACACTTAATTTAAATGCAGGAGTTGTTACTGAAATCAGAGAGACCCTGTCCACAGTAATGGTATCCAACAGAGCCACTGTTCACACTGAATTTCCTATCTCATTTAGACAGAGCACAAGCACTGTGAAAACAGAGCACCCCAACTAAGGGGACCCAGAAGGGCCAATCATTCCAAATATAAACTAAGTTCCTAGAACTACAAGGAACCCGGGCAAAGCCACACCTGAATTCTCCCTAGCACTCCAGACCATGTTCCCTTCCTGGGTAGACTGTTTCTGGGTGTTCCTTCTATATCTGCAGCTTCTTTTTTCTGGGTTTTAACCTCACCCGAGGACATATTTATTGATTTTAGAGACAGAGGAAGGGAGCAACAGAAAGAGAGAAACATCCATGTGAGAAAGAAACATTGATCCATTGCCTCCTGAACACACCGGGACTGGGGATTGAACCCGCAACCTTTTGGTGTTATAGGAGGATGCTCCAACCAAATGAGCCACTGGCTAGGGGTAAATCTGCAGCTTCTTTTAATCTTCTACTCAGTTAAGTATCCCAGCATCTTTCTAAAAATTGCCCCAAGCATAAAAACATCAGAAGCACAGGACAGGGCCTCCGGCCCTATTTTTAGTGAACTTGCCCCACCTTGTCCCTTTAGCAGTTGGCCCCACTGAACTACAACCATGAAGACGATCAGAGAATAAAACTCTTCAAAAAGACAGATCCACACCATCTGCTCTGACTCCAGGAAGGACCAAAACTAAACATACAGCAACCAAAAGGAAATCTAAACATTAGCATTTTTAAGTTGGGATTAAAATTCCAAAATGTCAGCAAAAACACAAATAATATTAACTAAGTCTGACCCCAAGTTTATATTTCTCACACCTAATGCTCACCCTTAGCAACGCCAACAGATCAGTCCTCTCTCCCTACTTCTGCCTGGGGTTAGCTGATATCCATGGCAGTATTTAAATACTCAAAAGAAGAAAAGATGTGGTCATAATTTGAACAATTCAAGTCAAAAACCACTCTCTGCTATATAACTGAAACAAAAGCATGTACAAAAAAACCAGCTTGAGTCCCACGTGACATCACAGCCCTCTCCTTCCTGATGCAGCAAATGTGCAATAATCTCCCAGACTCTACATGCCATTTACCTTTGGACCAAAGTCAGTGGGACTGACCAGCTGGGCACAAGTCACAAGGGAAACCAACATGAGAAATCCTGTCTCTGCCACAGACACTGCAGTCTTCTACAATGACCAGAAAGCCACAGAAGGGCAGAAGATGAAGAGCAGAGAGAAGTCTCCATCACTTGAAGTACCTTTAGAGCCGGGTGGCCAAGGTGTGCACCAAGGATCACTAGTTCCAGGGAAACTGTAGAAACGCTGCACTAAATGAAGTTAACAATTTCCTTTTCAGCAGGCCTTCTGGAATATGTTAATGGGGAGAGAAGAGGAACTTGATGGTAGAAACCGTTATTCACAGTATATTTCCAATCCCTTGGGTTTTGGTGAACACATTTGGGAAGCACTGCTTTAGAGACTGAGGAAACAAGGTTAGAGCGGAGACCAGGAAAAGCAGGCACAATATGAAGGCGACGTCAATCCAGGGTTCAGAACTACAGGAGCAGCAGGGCTCCCTGAAGAGAGGTTGCACAGTGAGGCCCTCTGCACCACTCTCTGGGCATGAAATTGTTCCTCTCCATGTCATGAACTTGACATGGCCATCGCTTACTGTGAAAACTCAGGACACAGCTTAATGGTCACCTGCCCAGGCCACTTGATCTAAAGGAGCCCACCGGGCACTTTGCAGAGAGTGTTTAACTCATTGCCATATCCCTAGGACCCACCAGCACATAGTAGATGCTCAATAAACGTATGCAGAATGAATAAGTAAATGAAGTACTCCAGCTATCCTCCCCTCTGGCTTGCAGAAATGATTACTTAAACATCTGGTTGTATTTAATTTCAGTTCAATATGATTTTATTATTTCAAATAAAGAGACCATGCTTATGCTACAGTTGCTAAATTAAATGACATTTACATTTCCTTTGGACACATATTTTCAGACTGAGTCACTACAAAACTTTGAAACCATGTACACTTGAGTCATTCCAAAAACAATAATGAGTGTAAAGTGAGCTCCTCCCCTAGGCCTTTCTGGAATTTGTATACAAAGCACATAGTTAACGGGCTCTTATGTTAACCGAACTCACACTGACCTTATTAAAATCCTGCTGTAAGACCACATCATCTTAACTGGGGATAAACTCTCGGGAAAACTAACAACTAAAATATGTCCTGGGGCATATTTATTGAAGCCTCCAATGATAAAATCACTTTTCCTGCATATATTCAGTCTTTGACAAATGCTTATCGAGCCCCCAGGACTTCCTAAGCACTGAGAACACAAAGATGAAGCAGCAGCAGTGCCTCCCTGCAGAGGCGTACAGACCAGAAGAGAAGCCAGGACTGGAAAGGGTGGCAATGCAGAGATGTGGTGTAAGTGGGTGTGAGGAGCTCCCAGTGGGAGCAAGGAGAACCAGTCGCCCTCTGATGATGCGTCCCAGTGGTCTTCCAAGTGTGGTCCCAGAGCAGCAGCATCACCTGGGAAATTATTAGAAGTGCAGACTTTCATCAGGCCACCCTGTAGACCTAGGGACCAGAAACTCTGAAGGTGGGGCCAGCAATGTGTGTTTTAACAAGCCCTCAAGTCATTCTGACGCAGGCTGAGGTGGCTGATGATTAAGCTACTTCCTGAAGGAGGAACAAAAGTCAAGCAGGTAAAGAACAGACAGAAAGGGTGGTTGCGGGCCATGGGAACAGGGGATCAGTGCCTGAAGGCCAGAAGAAACCTGGCATGCTGTAAGAACAGGGTGGCTCAAGCTCGGCGGTGAGACAGAGAGCCCAGCAGATCACAACGGGTGTCAGGTGTGGAGTCATGGAGCTTGGACTTCACTGGGAGGGCAGCGAGGAGCCCCTGGAGGGCTGGGATGGACAAACCCAGACCTGCAGAAGATTGCAGAAGAGTCCAGAAGATCACCTCAGAGGGAGTGTAGACAACAAACCCAGAGAGGCCACAGAGAAGGCCATTGCAGACTCCTGTGTCTGCAGAGGCAGTGGTGGTCAGAAGTTAACTGGAGGCATACCACCAGACCCAGCAGGGCTCCAAGAGGGAGCAGGGAGTCAGGCGTGCCATACACAGCCGCACAGATGGAGGTGCCAGGCACACCGTGGGATAGATTGAGCATCCCTTCCCCTAGGAAGCCTTACCTGACACGCCCTCCACAGCAACAAGGGCAGTGCTACTCTGGGAAGCACTATGTACTTCTGGTAGCACACATCACATTTTATCATAGTTAGTTCTTTACTTAGCTGTCAGTCTTTCCCTATAAACTGACAGCTTCCAGCAGGCAGTGGCAGTGGCCATCCTGGTCAGTTTCCATGCTGGTCAGTTTCCACATGCAGCATTTGGAAGAGGGCCCACCCCAGCACGTGGAAAGCCAAACTGAATGAATGGAGCTAGACAAGCCAGGAGGCCACTGAGAGGCCACTGCTCTCAGTCAGGGGAGAGATGACTGTGTCATGGGAAGGAACTACAAAGCTATTACAACGGGACTTCTTAATTTTTCTCTAGTCTGTTGCTACCATTCAAACCACTGAATGAAAATCTTTTCAAGTCAATTATATTATGAAAATTCACCAGTAAATCTGATCTGTTGAGTGGAGCCCACAAACTCGTCTCCCTGTGGAAAGTCAGAAAGGACCATGGTTGGAGTGCTTCTGTAAGCGAAAGAGAGACACAGGTCTAGGCCACAGACGGGTCCCTATTTGAGATAACAAGTTTGCTTCAGAGCAACTCTGCAAAGCCTCAGAGTAGAGGATGGAGACATTTCATATCCCGCTGACACAGTTTGCATCTTTGCTTTGATTTTTAGAAATGACTTCAAGCAGGCAGATAGCGTTGTGACCCAATTACAGGGTATTTTGGAAGCAGCAGGCACCTAACTTGGAGGTGGAGCTGGTGGGCGTAGAAGGAAGAGTTTCTAAGTAGGCACTACCACCTGCCTCTCAATCCTGCACAAAGTTTTATAAAGAAAGGAGCTGAGACAATCAGGAAGTAATGCAACATCTCCCCTGACCTGCTTCCTGTTTTCTCACTCTTCCCAAAATAGACAAAGCTAGGGAATATCATAAATATATTTCTTAGCCCTCTGGGGGGAGGTTCATCAAGGGCACAAATTTGGGTCCCTGGGGAGAAAAAAGGATGAAAGGCAAGGCTATGCAAAGTCCTAGAATCAAGAGGTAAAAATAGTGGAAAATAAAACCCGTGCACAAACAGGAACCAGAGAAAAAAACTGGCCAATTCTTACACCAAAGCTTACTGCCCGTTGATGCCACAAGCTCATCTGCCCTGGAGTCTCCGAACTCAAGCTCTTAGAGTCAACAGTTAAAGTTCTCACTTAAAACTAAAAATAACTGTTAAAGTCTTACCTCATGCCAAGTATTGTTCACGTATCAATACTAACTCATGAATTTCTCATATGCATATTACATAGACATCACCCGTACTCCTACTTTTGGATGAGGAAACTGAGGCACTGTGAATTCTGTCGTCCAAGTATAATTCCATTGTCCACAATCATATGGCTACTCAACCACAGAGCAGTACTGGAGCCCTGACTCTGGCTTGTAGCCACCAAATCCCCCCTATCTCCGTCCGCATGCGGCTGACCGCTGCACGCACTGTTAGGGTGTTTGGCGGCATTGCTGGCCTCTACTCACTAGATGATGACATAGTACTCGTCCCACAGTCAGAACAATGTCTCCAGGATTGCCAAATGTTCCCTGCAGGGCAAAACTGCCTTGAGAATCCCTGCTGTAGAGATTTGAAAGGCCAGATCTCTAGGTCCCAAAGGCCAAATCTCTAGTTCCCTTATGGAAAGAGTGGCAAATCCTGGGTAGAAGAAACAGGCTACAACAGTTCTACTAAGTGAAGGAAAAATGGAAAAGGAGAGCACAGGAAGGGTTTTCTGTTAGTGGGGGTTTACACCGGAAGTCCCCTGCCACAGCTCCTATTGCGTGAGGCCTCCCTACTCCAGCAGAGTGGGACAGCTCTCCTTCCCGCCGCTCCCTACAACTTCACACGCAAGCCTTGGTGCAGCACCTTACAACCAACACTCTGGTACATTCCTCTCCGTCTTCCTGAACTTCATACAGTGCCTGGCACAAAGCTTGTGCTCAATAAGCATTTGCTGAACAAAGGCATGAACAAATGAAGCTGAGATTTCTGGGTGTCAACAAATGAACACATCTTTGTCTTCACTAGGGATGTGAAAAAGGCATAAAGAAATCAATCTTGGTTCTTGAGGAGGATAAGAAGTTCTGGTCGGGTCATTAGAAAAATCTGAAGTTGAATCAGTGCTTCTGAAGTATCTAGACCCCTCTGAGTTCACTGAGTCCACACAATGCCTATTATATTCAAAACTTTAGTTGTATTAGTATACTGAGGAATGAATTAACTCATGAAACCTAATCAGTGCTAAGGAAATTCTAATTATTCACTTCCACCGACAAAGAGTGCTTCCCCACAAGCTGGGGTACTCAATGTGACGGGCTCACTGACTTGTCCAGGACAAAAGTCTACTTGGGAAACCAAATGAAGATCAGAAGGTTAAGTACAGAGCCAGCACACGCACCCAGGAGCACGCCGGATGCTCCCAAGGAGAGGCCCCATCATCCAGGGTGCCAGGGTCCTCTCTCCAGACCCACCATCCTAACAGCCGGAAGTCTCTAGTTGGCCATGGGGCTGCTGGCGAAGCGTTGAAATCATCACCTCGTCTTTATCCAGTCACCAGAAGTTTCTGTCATCCCAACATTGCCTCATAATTGGCACATGACAATGAATCAGACTCCTGTGTATTTTATTTACAATAGAAACATTCTAGACTAGGATCTTACTAGAAAGTTTCAACACAAGTTTCAGACATATTTAATAATTATATTTAGCTTTTCTTACTACCCAATTTGTGTTCAGATGAAAGAAATGCACATTGGGGCCATAATTTGGAGGACATAGTTCCACCATTAAATATGAAGATTTAGGTTAACATCCATTTTGAAAATGCACGAAAGGTTAAATTTTCACCTTGTCCCCAAATGCTGAATTTCGGAAGGGTTCGTGGTGTGGTGAAAGGAAGAGCACAGGCTTTGTTCAGCCTGGGCAAGTCCTTTACCTTTTCTGAGCCCAGGCTTCCCCACCTATAAAAGAGGAAAGAAGGAAGTACCCCAAAGACTAAATGAAATGTTTCCTACACAGCACCAAGCACATATTTGACCCTTAATCAATAAATGTTTTTGCTTCATCCTATCAGTCCCTCAGGAACCCATGGACCCCTCTGTATTGATTACAACTGCAGAGCAAGTACCCGTGTTCACTGTGCTGTCTTTAGTAAAAGAGCCTCAGTTTCCTTATCTCTAAAATGGGAATGGCACCACAGTGTTTTGTAAGAATTACATGGGAAAACAGCTATAAAGCTTTTAGTACAAAATAAGAGCTCCATAATGATATATTATGATCAACACAGATTTTTGTTCAGTATTATCTGTAATATGTTACTTTCTTGAACTACTATTTAAAACTCAGAAATAATTTAAGTTTGTCAATTCCATGAGCAAATTCTTCTTAAGCTTCCTCTAGAAATGCGTCAAGGCTCACCCTGGAAGGTATGATACTGCACAGGTCCTGGCAAGCTGGCTATTACACAAATCTTGGTTCTGTGGCTTTGAATCCATCAGCGTTTCCTACAATCACCAACCCCCAATTGCTAAAGCATGCCCTTTCAGCAGGCAAAGGCCTGCATGCAAAGAAGCAAACATCAAGATCCATCATTCTGAGGCCTGCTAAAATGCACATTTCAGTTACTAGTCCTTTCTGCTCTCTCAGACCCTCATGCTTCATCTTGGTGCTTTCCTTGTCACTCTTAGGCTATAATTCAAAAATACTTGCTGGTTCCCAGAGCACTTTCAAAATTAGTTCCTTCTCCGTTCTCCTAGGACCTTGGGTCTGTACCAGTGACTACATTCCTGGAAGGCCCAGAGGCTCCATCCGCCCACCCACAAGCTCCAGTTTGACCTGGCCTCCCCTCTTCAACTTGATCCCAAGGGCTGGGCTGTCTACATCTCAGGCCTGGATTCCCAGACTTATCCTTTTCACGGACCGTTAAGCTGCCAAGTAAAAATAGTCCCATCAATTCATAAAAAAAAATATTTACTCCCAAATCTGCAGGATATAATCTCAGAGGAAAGGACCCATCTTCTCATTTGAACACACTTATGAAATTTTCACTGCACCATCATCATTATCATTTTAATAAGGACAGCAAAAACATCACCAACAGACAACAAGTGGGCCTAGCATTGCACTTTGCATACAGTAGACACTCAGTTACTTTTAAATTGTACAGAACTGAAGCTCTGATTCACTGGGCAGCAGCTTTGTAAATGCTACATCCCGTACCACCAGTAATGCCAGGCTTTCCTTCTTCGACAAGGGCATTTATTTCCCTTCACTCTCTGGAGCTCTGCAAGTTCTCCCCAACCTCATCCTCCTAAGCACACACTTCTAGTTCAATTCCAAAACCACAGTCTTTTCAGGCAATTTTAAAAGGAAGAAACAAAACCACTCTTCCTCTCACTCTAAGCATTCCTAAAACATACTTTCCGGTAGAAATACACTTCAAAAACCTCAGTTATTATGTAGCAGACCAAATTTTGCAAGATTTCTGTAAGAGGCAAAGGACACAATAGTTCACTTTATTTATAACTACTATCAATCATTAATAAACAATAGAGAAAACCTTTAATCATAACTCCATACCATTCCATTTTTCCACGTTCTCTTCCCCTCTTGGTCCACACAAATCTCTGTATTTTATGTACCAATAAATTATACGCTGGGACATGTTTCCTGATGATGAAAGCAATGCCTGTCCTAGCAACTGTTCAGTGCTCAGAAGCCTGGGTAAGAATTCGCATATTATGGAAATAAGATGATGTAGAAAGGGAATGTCTCCTCACCCAAAGGCCTCTAACACCGATTACCAATTCAGGCTCCTTACTTCTTGCCAAGTCGTGATGACTTGACTTTCTTCCCTCTCTGTCGTTCCTCTCTTCCAGCTCTCTCTCATCTAGGGCTTAGAGTGATCGCCCCGCCCCCAGCAGGGGCCCAGTAAACTTCAGAGCCTGGTTCCGATCAGAAGCTCCAGATTCACTGTCCATTAATATCAATTATTTAAATACAGATAACAACTCTGGCTTCTCCTCACCTACCTCACTTAGAGGTTAACGAGGCTGAGTTTGGTGACCATCTTAAAAGCAAAGTGCACTCAAAATACCAAATGGGATGGGTTTCCTTCGCTCTCTGCCCCATCATCACAGCTTGCCCTCCAAAAAGCTCATGATCTTGCCAACGATGTGTGCTGCGTGAGCACACTCCGCCAGCCGTCACTCCTGCCACTGCAGCAGCTGACCGTGGAAACCCACCCAGTCCAGTGGCGGTGCAAACATGAAGTGATCATTGTAAGCCTGAGACCAAAGGCTGCATTTCTGATCAAGGGCTGAAGATAAAGGACAGGGACATGGGAAAGGCTTGCTAAACAAAATGTCATGGGGACAGGCCCCAGCAACCGCAGGTCAGGACACCGTCCTCTGCAGTCCCCATGGAGGCTTCTTTCTCAGGTTGACCAAGAGCAGCATCTCCCCTCAGAAGATGCTATGAAAGTTTTAAATATCCAATGTGCTTTACCCAAACCCAATCATTACTTTATCTCCTACCTAGTCTTGGTAGAGGCGCAGAGAGCTAATTTTAAGACATTCTTTAACAAATAAAAACTAAAAGGGAGACAGGAATAGGCCAAAAAAGGAAGGGCACTCGACAAAGCTGGACAAGCCAGACTTAGCGAAACACAAAATCGGCTTCATCTAATACTTTCAATGAAGTCCCCACTCATCAAACGGCTGTGTCACAGACCCTTGGACGGGGACAAGAAGAACCCGACAGACACCCAGAGGGTGCATTTTGCAGCAACTCTCACATTTTACAGATGAGAAAAACTGAGGCCCGGAGAGGTATGCTGACTTCCCCAAAGTCACACAGTACATTAAACTAGTGGATGAGCCTGGCCCAGCACACAAGTCTTTGAAGCCCCTGGTTGGTGGTCCTTCCACCAAATCTCACTAGACCCTTAATTATGTAAAGTCTGGCACTCTGCCTCGGAAAAACCATTTTAACTGAAAGAAATGCCACCAACACATATCAACATGCAGAATACGCACTGATAACACATTAAAATGAAAATGAGTAATCTGGATTTGTTTTCCTTACATTTAAGTTTGTGTGTTGGTAGTACAACAGTGTTGAAAATAAATGAACACAAAACAGTTTTTAAATCTGGACAGAAGCTTCTTAAAAATCTTCAGATCAGTGTGAAGACAGGCTGTTCCAATCAAATCGAATTCCAAATCACAAATCAAAGATGTTTTACAAGAGGTGCTTATTGCATAAGAATGATGCCAGTTGAAGACATTCTCGTATGAGATAAAACTTTCAAGTTCTATTGCTGTACAATCAAAGCATTCCCCACCTTCTCAGAGGGGTTTTCTTGAGAAGCTGACATTTATGTCAAAGATACTGACACATTAGATAATATATGTAAGGAGCTTAACAGTAGACTTGACACATCAGAAGACTGAACACATGCTTGGTTTCCAACCCAGGGTAGGAAAATAAGTATCATCCACGTATCTAGAAATATCTTCTTGATATACTTTCCTAAAAATCCGTCCTCCACTCCTGGAAAATTTAAGATGTTATATCATCGGGGTACTGTATTTTATTTTTAAAAATGTGTATTTTAAAAGTGTAACTGAAAAAGGCATACAGAGAGAACAGTGCATTTTTCTTAAAAGACAAATTTAGATATCCTCAATTCGGGGTAACCAACATAACACTATTCTAATGTTATGGCAAGGTTTTCAGTATTAATTCCTGCTGTAACGGAAAAAAAAAAGAATACAATGTTTACTGTTTTTCTAGTAGCAGGAAAAGAAAATAGTCATTAAAAGTTTCAACATGACATAAAAAGAGTGCCAGGTTTAAAATAATTTATCTTTCTACAGGTGGAGTCTTGCAATGCTTAGTAGTCTTTTCTTAAATAACTTTGTAGTCGGTATTCACATTACTGAAGTTAAGCGTATAATGCCAGTCTTTCACACTTAAGCTTATCGAGCCTTTCCACTACCACTTTATAAAAGTTTCAGGAAGCGGGATGGCGCTGGCTCCATGGAGGCAAATCATTTAGTTAAAAGTATACTTTGGATGAGAGAATAGCGTAAGACATATAGGCACCTTCCCTGGGAAAGAATCTCAACTTTAGAGTCCTCTCGCAAAGGCTCTGAGCAAACATCTAGTAACATCCCAGGTTTTGAAGACCCTGAGTACTTTTTCCGACCATCCACAAAAAGACAGCGTAGGAACCCTGCATCTGTTTCCCTGTGGTGTTCTGGTACCAGCCCTCTGTACTCTACTGCCACCTGCGTTCTCTCAGCATTTCCCCCAGCGTGAAGGTTCCTCATCCTCTTGACAAATGCCATCCTTTCAAAACAGTGCCATTTCTAGGATTCTGCAAGTTACGATAAACAAGTGTGGAGCAAATATTGCTTTCAAGCTACAAAGTGAAAATACAACAAAGCTGCTACCTACGTTCACAGACAAATCCCCTCTCATGGACTGCCTGTTCCTTAAAGGCCAGTGACATGAATTCAGATACTCTTAATTATCATGGACATTTGAGGACAATGTTTGAAATATAAATCCATAACAAGGGTAAAAAAAAAATCAAAGATTTAACAGACCCAAATACAGAACCACAGGTCAAGATGCCACAGTTTTGTTTTTTTTTTAAATCAGTGTAATATTAAAACAAATGATAAACCAATGCCAACCTCACAAAGTTTCCTCATTTCTTGGAATTCATACACCACCGCTGACATCATTGTATGATCATCCTTTAGGTATTTCACCTAAGTCATCAGGTACAATGGAAGTAAAGCTAGTGACTGGGAGACTTCCTAAACAAAACCGCTCTCCCAGAGCCCAGTCTTGTTGGAGCTTGAGACACTGACCTTCTTCCTCTCAATCTGGACCCTCTCCGACCACTCATTCCAGCCAAAAACGTTTGTGACAGTCGTGCCTCTGAGCTGCGCAGAACTTGACTACAAAACGGCTCCAACTCTAAATCTGATTTCTCCAATTTATTCTCTTTTGAATTGAAGTCCCTTGCCTCCTCGGCCTCTCGCCCCTGACTTCTCAGCTCGTTCGCTCTCTCTCAGCACCCGAGCTCGAGACCACCTTTCATTGTTTGTATGGGACTCCGCTCCACATCCATGCCTCCGTCCAGCAAGGTTTTCATCGCACAAATGTCATTTCTAGCGTTCAACCCTCCATTCCGCCCCGCGAGCAGCAGAGGGGCTTTCTGGACCCAATGGCCAGCTCTCCTGATTTGTCCCCTTCGCACAGCCATTTTCTAGTTAAAACCTTCTCTGCCTCCGAGGGGAGAAATGAACTTTTCCCCCTTTGATCTCTCATAGGCTTTTTCTGAACCCCCGAAAAGCCAGCCCTGTCTCCAACTCCCCGGCAAGAGCGCGCTGCCGCCCCAGGCGGGGGAGCCCTGCCGCACAGCAAAGGATGGTGCCAGGGATAGGGGGTGTGCGCTCTCCCTCGCCGGCGCCCACCCTCACTTTTCCTCTCCGCAGCTCCCACCCCGGCGCACCCCCTCCAAACCTGTCTCTGTCGCCCCAGGCCCTGCCAAGCCCGGAAAAGAGGGCGCCAGAAAGCAAAAGGGATGCAAGTCAAGGAGTGAGCCCGCAATCGCCCTGCCACCCGGCCCTGCGGCACGGGCGCAGGGCGCACGGGACTCCGTAGCTGGCGCCAGCTGCAGATGCGGTAGCAGCTGCTGCAGCTGTGGCTGCGGCTGGGCGGACGGCAGTGGCCGCGTAGCCCTCGGCACCAGAACAGGAGCAGCCGCTGGGACTACGCGCAGCCACTCACCGCACGCCACTGCCCGGTCTCTCGCCAGCACCGCCGTGCCCCGCGGGGTCCAGGGCAAAAGCAAAGAACGCGAGGCTCACCGGTGGTGTGCGCGGTGCTCGCCTCGGCTACGGCGCCCGACAGCTCCGCTCCAGTCTCGCCCTCCACCAAGCGCCCGGATCAGCTGCGGGTGCAGCACACGAGCTTCCTCCTACTTGAGACTAGGACGGGCTCCGGCGACTGAGCATGCCCAGTGCCGCTCCGCAAGTCCCGAGCTGGGAGCGACGCCAGCGAGATTCCACTTCTCCAGGCTTTGGCGGCGGCTGCGCGAGGAGAGGCTGGAGCTGCCGGCCGGGCGGGGGATGAACCGGGAGAAAGGCGGGGCCGAGGGCTGGCGCCGGGGAGCAGCCCGGGAGCAGAGGGCGGGCCATGCGCCTAGTGCGACCTCTGCAGGCAGAGGCTGCGGGCCGTCTGGGACGCGGGGTCCCCCATCATTTGGGAAGATGGCTAGGAGGCAGTGGGGCCTAGGGTGTGGAGACCCAAATGCCTGCCTGGAGTCAGGGTGCAGCCGGATATCTCTTCCAAGTGGTCTGGCATCTGTCTGCACTAAAAGGCAGTTGGGTAACCTTATCCCTGGCTAGTCTTTTCTCTGTCTGCATTCCCTCATAGTGGGAAAATGTCCCCAGGTGAAAGCTGCCCACACTCTCCCAGCTGCAACTTGTAGGGGAGACGTACTTCTTTCTGCCTCCTTATCCAGAACCCTTCACATAAGATAGACACCCAGGTGCGCGCACGCGCTCGTGATTCCTTGATGTGAAAATCACAGCAAGATCACTTCAGTGGATAAAAGACACCTGCAGGAGGGGAAAAGCAAAATTTACTTTTCACCCCGAAGACAGTTACCTTTCACTCACCTGTAAGCAGACAAGCAAGGCCCTGATAAGAATGGGCACTCTGAAAGTATTAATGGGTGCTCTGCCCAGACTCTGAACGACATCCCCAGAGCATCCTTACGTTCTTCCCCAGTGCAGTGGGTGCCAAACTTGAGCCAGAGTCAGAATCACCTGCAGGGTTAGGGAAACGAATTGCTGGGTGCCAGTCCCAGTCTCTATGGGTGGGTTTTGGTGGGGCCCAAGCACCTGTGCATCTAACCAGCTCTCGGTGCTGCTGCTGGTCTGAGGACCACACTTTGAGAACCACTGCTCTACACAGACACACAGCCTCACCTGGGATCTCCTTCAGGAGATCGACGCTAAAAGTAAATTCATGGCAACAGCGAACGGATGGCTCCTCCTCACTTATCCTTATCCCCAAAATCTCAGAATGCACTCCCTCCTCAAATAAACTCACCCCAGCTGGTCCTTATTCTTCAAGTGAGGGCCCTGAGGTTGAAGTGGGTATTACTTTATTCCTTCAAACATGGTGAATTTCTTGAGGATCTACAAGGTCTTACATACAGTAAGCCAGGGATAGCAGTGAGTAAAAACGCCCAAACCCGCCCTTCATGGAGCTTGCAATCCAGCTAGGTGGACAGACATCCATCAAAGAATCACTCAAAAATGTCATTTCAAACATGGAGAGTACTAGAAGGCAATCTACTAGGTGTGTGTGAATGTGCCTCATGGGACCCTGAGGCAGACTCAGAATGGAGTTGGAGGCAATGAATGGTGGGGGTGAAGGGGCACTTCTGGCGTTTGCACAATTTCCCTCAGGCCCATCTGGAGGTCACCCATCATGTCACTCCCTCCTGCAACAGAAAAACATTGCCACTGAGAAGTCCATGGAAGTGCTCACCCTTGGGGCTGAGTCTCTGCACTCGAAGATCCGCCCAAGGAAAGCCGGGGGCCCACTTTGGGAAATGTAACGCACTTTAGGAAAACGACGGCTCCGAACTGGAAAGCCTTCTAGCTCCCTTTCAGGCCCAGAGAGGTGAGGCAATTACCCCAAGACCACCCTGCCCGCCAGTAGCTCAGAGGACACCGGGCTCCCGCCCTCCAGGTGGGTCCACTATGCAGCACCCTATTCCTTCGAACCCCAGAGCTCTCCGCGCTTCCCCAGGAGTCCCGCCCTGCCACCCCCTCTCTTTAGGGTCCTGGGGCAGAAAACCGCCCCAGCCCCAGGGCTCGATCTCTCCCAGACGCGCAGGAAAACCCGCGCTGGAGTGCTTGGCCACTGGGCGGGGCGACGCGCGCAGGCGCAGTGGCCCCAGGTTGGGCCGCGGAGGCGCCCCGCTCCACACCTGATGCAATCAGCCTTCCGGAAACGCGCCCGGCCACCGCGCTCACCCTGGAAACGCTTCTGCACCCGCCCCTGGACGCCGCACGCACCTGCCCCCCGCCTCCCCCGGGGCTGCTAGCAGCCTCGCCGTCTGATTCTGCCTGGGGCGGAGGGCGACTTTCGGCGTCCCGCCGAGGACCCGCAGGAGGAGTTGGGAAGTCACCGCCTGGGAAAGCAAAATCCCTGGCTGCCCTAACAGTGACGTGGAAACGCCGCCGAACGTTCGGGACTGCGGGAGGACATTCCCTGAATTTTGTGTTTCCCGAGGAGACGGACGGGGGCTAGGGGTAGGGTGGAGAGGAGGCTTTTAACCTTGCTGCCCTTCCTTCCTTCCCTCCTTCCTTCCCTTCTTTCCTTCCTTCCTTTTTCCTTCTTCCCTTCCATCTCCCACCTCCCGACACACATTTTCTTTCTCCCTCACTGAAAAGAAGGATTGTAGTAAATAGCAGTTTTAAGGCAGTATGAAGAGGACTCCGCCTTGCTAAATAAGTAACAGCTCGTTACCTCTGCTACATAAAGCCTTCCACCATGCACTCATTTTATAAATAAGTAATTGGTTTCTCTATACCTCATCATTTCTGTTTAAAGAGAAAATCATTTCTCGTTTCTCCACCTCATGCAATTTTGATATCTTTTGTAATGGGTTTTTCCCTTCATGCTGACTCACCAATGAATTGTTTTCCAAAGAAATGATGTATTACAAGAATATTCCAAGAGCATGTTTATAAAAGCATGAAAGTAAAAATTACCTCTGGAAGACCTTTAAGCCCAAAGGGAAAAGGTGAAGGTAAATTGAAGAAATTTTAGTTGGAAGGATACTTAGAGATCATTCTAGAATTAGAGCTGTATCAACACATTTACAGAGGACATTTACCTCTCTGTGGCCCAAAAAGGTGAATGACTTTTCCTTACTAAACAGACAAATCAATGGCAGGCCTGGCACTTGAACATAGATTTGTTGACACCTTAGTCTAATTTTTAATGTATTTTTTATACAATCACTACACAGTGCAAGACTATATTACAGAGCTGTTTATTCAATCCAGAGGTTACAAAGTACAAAATCGATGGCAACAAAAGGGATCCTATTACTTGTTCTTATTTCTGAAGTCATTAGTCTTTAAATAGTCCTTGATCTATCCAACCACTTCTAAGATAACCAAAGACTAGGCATTAAATATTTCAGTTAAAGTAGTAGGAGATTTTTCAGAGCCTCAAGACATCAAGGAATCTTTTGAGTCAATACTTAACAGTCTCTAGTATGTTCGCTTGATCATCTGGTGTATGAACTGTCTGAGGTGAAGCCAAAGGAATTTTAATGATGATCACAACAAAATAATAAGGGTTATGATTTGCCATTGTAATGATTTAAAACACTAACAAAATGGAAACCAAAGTGAAATACAAAAATAACTGCAAACCACATGCCACAGTACAGTAACTTTAGAATCCTACCTACTTTTTGTCTTGATGAATGTGTACTTCTTTTTTAGAATGTCCTAACACTTAGAGATCTGGGAGGATGCCTTTACTTATATAAAAATAGAGTCGGGTAAATGTCAAAATACAGAGGTGCAAAGTACAAACTCATCACAAGTTACTAGTTACAGAATAGCTCATTTTTACTGAGTGGTTAGCATGTGCCAGATACTGGCTAAGTGTTTTACACAAGTTATTTAACGTAATCTTTACAACCACCCCATAAGTAAGATACAATTGCTATCCCTATTTTACAGGTAGTAAAAATGAAGTTTGAGAATGTGAACTAACAAACTTAAGACACAACACATTCAGTGGCAGACCTGGATTTGAACCCTGGGGTTTGCCTGGAGCCTGAGCTCTTCACATTATACAAAAAATGTAAATGCAAAGAAAATGATTGTGATTTTTATCTCATGCAAGAAAGGAAGTGGGGTATTATACTGACTTTCCTCCTAAATGTAAGACTTGGCAATATTATTTTTGTTGTCCTTCCTAACTGTGGACCCCAAACTTAGGACCAATCTTACCCCACACGTGAGGCAGATGATCAGATACCTAGTGATGTTTCAGGGGTACCAGCGAGGCCTCCCCACTGATGGACTGTCTCCATGTCTGGCTGGTTTCTCTAGTCCTGAACTATCCAATATGATAGTCACTAGCTGCACACACTTAATTTAAATCCATTATTTAATTTAATGAATTAAAATTTCAGTCCCTCCTTCAAATTAGTCACATTTCAAGTACATCATAGCCACATGGGCTAATGGCTACTGTATCGGACAGTGCAAGTATAAAGCATTTCCATCACTGCAGAGAACTTTATGGGACATTGCTGCTGTATTTCTTTATCCCAATAGTGGAAAGGAATCTTCACTTTTTGCTATTTTTCCTCTGAGAGGACCATGTTTCTAGCTCTACCTTTCCCCTAAGCTCCAGTCCTGTTTTTCCAAACTAAAATGATTATCAGACAGTAGAACACTATAATGGAAAGACACAGGCTTTGGTGTAAGGCCCAGCTCTTTTATTTACCATCTGTGTGAGCTTGAGCAAGTAACTTAAACTCACTGAACCTCAATTGTTTAATCTATAAAATAGGCATCTTAATCTTTCATCATGAGTGTGTTTAGGATTAAACGAAATGCCACATGTAAAGCTTCTGGTGGGCCTCCCACAAATTTCCTCCCTTCCCTTCCTCTTTCAGTTAATGACATCATCAGTTACTCAGCTTTCCACACGAGACACTCAGTCATCTTCAGTTCTCCCCACCTTCTCAACCATCCACTTCAAATTAGTCATCAAGCCTTGTTGCTCCCACCTCAGGGATGTCTCAGACCTTGGCCCACCTGTCTGTCCTCAGCCCCACTGTTCTCATTGGCTTTTCATGCGCGATTTCAGTATCCTGTTAACTGGCCTTGATAACACCTATCACTTTTAATCCAAGTCCTCCCTCCTGTTACTTCCAGAGTGATCCTTCTAGGAGAAAGATGCTGATAATGTCACTCCCCTCCTTTCAAACCACTGATGACTTGCAGTTGCTGAAGTATAAAAACTACTAAACCTAAATACTCACATGACCAATCCCCATTCCATTTCACATCTACATTTGGACCCCTTTATTACCAACCTCCTTTTCAGCCACCTCTCCCCCAGCTCATCACTCTCCCTGTACTCCTTTCTCCCCCGACCCAGCAACCAGTGCCCCATGCGACATTCCTGGAAGAAGTAACGGCTTCCCATGTTGCTGCCCTTGCACTTACCCTTCTCAGGCTGAACTGACCCTCTTACATCTTCTCTACCTGGTAAATTCCCACGTATTCCTTAAGTTCCGATTGCACCTCTTCTACAGGTGACCAGCTCATCTGTGGTGCTATAGATTTAAAAATATAGACGATGTATTTGGGTTACCCAACTGTACATCCTGACTGCACCACAATCCCATTGGTGATTCTGGGAAAATGACTTACCATATTTCGCTGTGTAAAATGTGCACCTTTTTTGCCCAAATCTTTGATGGAGAAATAAGGATGCTCATTATACATGGGTAGTACCTGAAATACCTTGTATCTGTTCTTGTGTTTTGTAATTATTTGTTACATAAAATTTCTTTTACCATAATATGTTCAAAAATAAATGCTAAAATTCCTTTCTAATACAAATAACAAGTATCTAAATATCAAAAAATAAATAATTGAGTTTTAAAAGTTAAAAGATTTTTTCCCTGGAAGTTTAGGCCAAAAACATGCGTGCACATTACATATGGCAAAATACAGTACCCTCTCCAACCTCAGTTTCCTCATCTGAAAATGTTGATGATCATAGCACGTTCAACTCAATGTTGTTGAAAGTATGTAATGAGATAACACACATAAAGTGTGTGCCCAGGTCAATATAGGTTACCTTAAAATCATTACTATTATGATTAATTATCTATTTAATCCTTTTATGTAGGTCTCTATGTAGGTCTTTTTTGTATTTTAAATAAATTTTGACTTACAAATATTTTTATATTTTACATTTATATTGAATTTCACATTAAACAAAAAGTAGTAAAGTATTTTATTATAGAAGTGCTTGATATTCATTGAATAAAATTTAGGGAACACTACTAATAAACCAAAAGGATTAAATTCTCTATTATTTGAGAACTTCTTGGTTGCAAACACAAGGAAGCTTCTATAGTTAATTTACTCAGAAAAAATTACAGAAGCTCACTGGGTCAACCCAACGATGGAGAATTGGCTCAGAAAAGGGTCAGGACCTGTGGAGGGCTGGCAGCAGCTAACAGAGACTAGTCTGTGGCACTGTGTGTCACCTGTGGCCCACCCCACTGGCCACTTGCTGTGGCCTCCGTTCCTACATTTTTGCAATTTAGCATCCCATGCTTCCAGTTCAAGATCACGGGTGGAAATATGCAAGGTCACACACTCATACCTTAGCAGCTACAAAGGCAGAGAGCGGGAATGTTTTCCTTTCTTCAGATTCTCTATTGAGAGGTAGAGCCCTCCTACCACCCAAACTCGATAGGGGATTCACTGAAAATAGAAAGAGAATCTCATCCCTTCCCCATTCCCCCCCCCCCATGATCCTTTACCCATAGCGATCACTTATTGGCAAACATCACCTACCTCCACGCTTTCATGCCTTTGCTTCCGCTATTCCCTTTGCCTAGAATATACTCCCTGCTTTACACATTGACCCACTCCTACCTCCTTCACCTAGTCCACTTTTCAAAATCATACTCATCCTTCAAAAGCCAAGATCCTCCCTTCAATCTACTGCACAGGTTAATCGCTCACTTCTTGGTTTCAAAGCATGTCATATGTTTTTATTGCACCTCATATGTATAGTTAAATGTATCATTTTTTGTTGCTGTGCTGTGAACTATTTCCAGCTTTATCACATGGAAGACACTTGCCAAATATCTGTTTAATGAATGAAGGAAAGAAAAAGGGAAATGATCTTTTTTTAGGTCCTTTACTAAGAACTGTACAATATCAACTCAATTTATTCTCAATTTATAATTCAAATTTTCCTCAGCAAGGCTGTATCACCGTGTTATTTTAACAGAGGCAACTGAGGCACAGAGGAGTTAAGTTACTTTCTCAGGTCACACAGGGATTGAAAGACGGGGGGAAACTGAACAAGGCAGTCTCACTCCAGAGCTTAGGCTCTTAGCTAATGAGATGTTAGAACTCTGTGAAAGGCAGCACCTGCTCCTTTTTCTGGGGAATTCCACCACAACTGTTTTTTTTTTCTCTTTTTTAAGCCCCGACAGCCTCTGGTAAGAGGAGAAAGCTAACTAAATTTCTCTTTAAAGTCTCACTATTAAAAATACATTTAGTAAACTTTATAAACATTTATTCCATTGAAGAATGATAATGTACTCTATACAGGAATTCACAGAAACTCAGCTTACGAGTACAAAAGCACACAATAAAATTCCTCACACTCTTTGTCTCTGCCCTTCCTCCAGGTACCCAGGAGTTGTTACTGCAGACACTGGCATTTTATTGAACTGACTCTCACTCTGGCTACGAAGAATTTATGGTCTTATGCTCAGTGCAATCTCTTCCCCAGCCTATAGTATATCGTCTCACCCCTCCCAAAACCTTGTTTTGCTTATCTTTGGACAGTAGAAATTTGACTCTAGCCTAGAAATGTGCGTGGTGTTTCACAATTAATTGGGTGCATTGATAAGGGCAAGAATTTAAATCTTGCAAATGGAGAAAAACCATCACCTTCATATTGAAAGGGTATAACATAAATAATACCATGCAACCTGGAAAAATACACATTTTAAAATTTATTTAAACATAATTAAATAGAAAGGGAGAAGTCTGAAATGAAGAATGCTGAAAGGAGCAGTTTTAAAAGAACCGGAAATCATTTACAAGAGAAAAATGCTTCGCTCATCCCGGAGATAGGTAAGAAATATATTGCTAATTTGCGAAGGAATTGATAGTCTCCTTGATCAAGCAAAGAATTTATAATCTCCTTTCTCTATTTGTTCCTGTCAAGTATCACACCTTTAAGCTCTGTATTACAAGGCATACAACAAGGAAGGAAGGGAGGGAAGGAGGGAGGGAGGGAGGGAGGGAGGGAGGAAGGAAGGAAGGAAATGGAGAAAAAGACCTAGAGATATCTTTGATTTAAGAGATTATTACTATAAGTAAACGTCCATCATTAGGTTAAATGAAACCTAGCTCCTTACAAATTTCCGAAAGTATGAAAACTGAATTTGGAAGGTGGAGGGGCATTAGTATAGGAAAAAGAAGTGTAATTAAAAGTAATAGCACAGAATTAATACCTAATGTGGAGGTTAGTCATTAGGAGAACAAAGATTCATGGGAAGGTCAGTTAGATAAAAGAAAAGACTTCAAAGAGATATAAAAAGTGCTTCATCCCTTGAGACATTTAAAATTAACCTGGACAAAGAACTAAAATATATTCTGTAGAAAGCAATCCTTTCTGACAAGCTGGTAGATTAGCTCTAATTGATTTTTCTGCCTCTAATTTTCTTTAAATCTCTGTAATGCTTTTCTTAGAAGACAGATGATTTTTTTTGAAAATGAATTCTCTGTCTTCATTTTAATGAAATAGGATATAATTTCTCACAAAAATAATTTCCAAAGCCAATAACTTTGTGGTAATAATTTCTACTGGTTATGTGCCTTGTAAAAGTTAAGAAGCAAAGTTAGAGCATTAGTAAACATAATAAATTACAATACATTTTCTCCCATCATGCCCGAGCAGTAGTCTTGGAATAAAATACCTGAGAAGTAAAGATATGGTCTACACCCCAAAACAGGAAGGATGGAGCAAGGAACTGTTCTACCAGTGCTTACCTGTTCGTTCCAGGTACACGTCCTGTCTGGAAAGTTATCACTGAGAGAAAAACATTTAGTTTCACTGAAATTATGTCAAATTTTGTATTATTGAATTAGATAAAAGTTTTAAGGGGATAAGGGATAACATCAAACAAATGTTATTATAAGAAAAAGACTAAATTAGAAATGTTCTAGAAAAAGCTTGCCTGATGTCTTTGAATTTTCTTAAAGAATTCTTTGCTTAGGAAAAGAAGAAATACTAAGTGAAACAGGAAGTACATCTGTTTCTTCGTCCATATATTGTGATTTTCAAAGCAGTTCTACATACATTGATAAATGGTACTGTTCTCCCATGCATAAAAATCCGATTAGAAAAGAGTTCTTGAGTAAGAAAGACTTTTATTCTTAGGTCACAAAGATACTTTCCCCTATTCTATTCTGTAGGTTTCAAGTTTTGTTCATTTTGTGTTTTTACGTTTAAATCTTTACTTTGCTTTCTAATACGGTGTGAGACACAGATGCAATCTTACAGGCAGGAAGCCTGCTGCCCTGATGCAGTGAGTGGAGTGCGCGGGGTCTGTAACGCCACTTCTATCCCACACCAGGCTCTCATGGGTCTGTTCCTAGGCTCTCTGTTCTGGTGCACCGACTAATGTTCCATTCTTGCGCCACTGCTGCACTGTTTTAACTTCTCTGCCTTGGTAATACATCTTGATATCTGGTAAAGTGGGTCTGTCATCCTTTTCTCGCTTTATCAAGACTGGCTTTGCGCTTCTTTCACAGTATCTGTTACAAAATTTACAACAAATATACCATCCTGATGACATGTCTTTAGAGTTTTGATTTGTAGTACATGTAATATAGATTAATTTGAGGAAAATGACATCTTGACATGCCCTCAGTTGACAATGGGGTCCCTTTGCCACGACACTAAATTGGAGTATCTCCAGCAAGCAGAGCTGCTTTTGCTTTTGTCGCCATCTGCCACTCGGGGTGTGATAGACACGAGGCCTGTTCACGAGCATCCGGTTCTCCTCTTCCGGGGAACAGGGTAGAGCTGCACCTCCCACCCCCTTTTAAATCAAGCATGGCTGTATAGCTTGCTCAGTCCAATGAAATATGAGTGGAAATGATGTGCGTCGGTGCCAAGGGGAAACTTTAAGAGCCAGTAAGCCTTTTGCTCATGTCAAAGTAATATCTCCTTCAGCTTAGATCAGGGAAGCACTGCAGTGAGCGGAGGTCCCCCCCCACCCCCGCCCGACCTCCGTTTGACATGTAGCATGAGAGCTAATAGACCATTGCTGTTTGAAGCCACTGAGATCTGGGGATTGTTTGTTACCCCAGGATAACCCGTCTACTCTGGTATGATTATGCATGGTTTCAAAACCTTAAAAAAAAAAGATTGTGACATCTAAGAAACCTTATTCAGAAAACATTTTGTTGAATTCTATTACTGGCTCATGATTTATTTTTCAAGGTACCTATAGCTAGCATTTAGCAGTTTAAAACCTGGCTTGTAGCTTCCCTCGAACGGAGGACATTCTCATTCCTGAAGGAAAGCTTCTTAGCTTTTAAGACCTTTCCTCATTGCATCAGTTAACCTGACACATAAAGGGCCACAAGCTGGCCCAGGTTACAGAGTAAAGAAACCGACACTAAACATTAAGTACATTAGAATTGTTGCCCTGGTTGGGTGGCTCAGCTGGTTAGAGCAATGTCCCATCCAACAAAAGGTTTTGGTCTGGATTCCTGGTCAGGGCACATACCTAGGTTGTGGGTTCGAGCCCCGGTCAGGGAGTGTATGGTAGGCTACTGGTCGATGTTTCCTTCTCACACTGATGTTTCTCTATCTCTCTCTCCCTCTCTCTCCCCCTTTCCCCCCTCCCCCACTTCCTCTTTCTCTAAAAAACAATAAAAACATATCCTCAGGTGAGGATTAAAAAAAGGAGACAAGATCAGAGAAGTAGAGGGGAGAGAGGCAAGGTCATTGTAGGGCCTTGTAGATAACTGCAGGAGCTTTGGCTTTTTCTCTGCTTGAAATGGAAAGCATGGGAGCATTATAAGCAAAATGACACACTCTGGCTTATTTTTGATGAGTTCATTCTTGCTGCTATGTTGAGAACAGACTGTAGGAGGTGGATAAGGGCAGAACCAGGAAGGTATTAAAAGGCTCGCTCAATAATCCAGATGAGAGATGTATTGACTCGGACTCGGCTGTTAGCACTGAGTGAGGTGGCGACAGTGTGTTAGAATCTGCATCTATTTTAAATACAGAGATATTAGGATTTGCTGTCAAATGGTCAAATGGAATGCTGGGTGTGAGAGAAAAAGAGGAATCAGAGATGACTCCAAGTTTTTCAGCTTGAGCAGTGAAGAATGGGATTTCCACCTAACAAAACAGAGAAGGCTAGGGGAGGGACACATTTTGAGAGTCACATCAGAAGTTCAGATTTAGTCATTTTAACTTTGTTACATAGGGGACTATGTCAAGTAGGTAATTGTATAGAAGAGTCTGGCATTCAGGGAAGAGATCTGAGAAAGACAAATTCTGGAATCATTCATTTGCAGATGGGTAAGGTCTTTAAGGGAATGAGTGTAGTTAGAAAAAAGACGTGTTCAGGACTCAGCTCTGGGGCAGGTGGAGAGGCTGGGGAGATGAGGAGTGGCCAGGAGACTGAGGAGAACCAGGAGCTGACCCACACGTCCCAGTTCAGTGTTCCTCCACCTTCCTTGCAGGCAAGGACCGTGTCTTATTGATCTGCAAATCCTGACGTCTCGTGTGGCATCAGGCATTCCCTGGGTGCTCAGTAAGCAGATGTGAGGGCCCCGCTAGAAAGATAACACCCAGAATAAAAGAAAATGTTTTCAAGTTATATATCTGATAAGAGACTTGCATTTACAATATATAAAGAACTGTTATACCTCAATAATAAAAAGACAACCCAATGTAAAAAATGGGCAATGGATCCAAATGGACATACCTTCACAGAAGATTTATGAATGGTCCAATTACACAGGAAAAGATGATTAAACCATTAGCTATCAGGGAAACACAAATCAAAACCACAATTAGATACTACTGCATACCCACTGGGATGGCTACGATCAAAAGGAAAATGACAAGTATTGGCAAGGCTGTGGAGAAATTGGACCCTCATACCCTGCTAGTGGGAATGTAAAATGGTGCAGCCACTTTGGGAAACGGTCTGGCAGTACATCGAAAAGTTAAACACAGAGTAACTATTTAACTATTTACAATTCTATTCCTAGGTATATAGCCAGGGGTTGCAATTATAGTAACCAGCAAGGTCAGATTGCCTCTTTACAGAGGCAGCCTGACTCGGAGAGATTTATGGAGCTAGAACGTGATGTCCTTGGAACAAACCCATGGGCAATTGACAAGGCAAGAAAAGGAGAGAACCCAGATTCCACAAGACTAACTTAAAATATGTTTTAGTTTGTCCCCTTGTAATAACTACCATGTTTGACAGCTTTCTATTTGTTAAGTTCTCTCTCTCTCGCCTGATCATAACTTTGTCTACTTTTGGCATCTTATAAGGAGAAGCTACATATATTTCAGTCTGTTAATAAACACAAGAAGTTGTTCTGTGAAACAGCATGCCTATAGAAAATTGTAAAATGATGTACTTACACATTTGCTACAGAACGATGGAATGTGGCATGAGGACATAAAGCACAGCATACGGTACACGGTCAGTGCTGTTATCATAGTATGTATAGTGCCAAGTGGGTACTCAACTTACTGGGGAAGAATCACCTATTGCGTTACATAAATGTCTAACCACTCTGCTGTACCCCTGAAACTAATGTACTGTTGCACGTCAGCTGTATCCGCTTTGCACTTTAAATCGTGAACTCACTTCATCCCAGCAGCGGTCTGTGAGGGGGGGACTCCGAGCAGCCTCATTTCACAAACGGGGAAAGTGCAGTTCAGAGACATGCACTGACTTTGTCGAGGTGATGGGAAAATATGTGGGTGCCCTCATCCTTCTGCATGTCCTGTGTCTTCCCCACTCTTTGTGCTCATAGAATATAGGACATATCAACACAAGAAAAAAGCAAACGAAATATAACCAGAGACATTGAAATTAAGAACATTGTAACAATAGCCACAGGGGAGTGGGGAAAGGATAGTGGGGAGAGGGGTCTATAGGAGCTACTATAAAGGACACAAGTACAAAATCAAGGGGGAGGGTAGGGGTGGAGGAGGGAGGTGGGACTGGCTGGGGTGGGGTGGAGGGAAGGGGAGAAAATGCAGACAATTGTAACTGAATAAAAATAAATAAATAAATTAAAAAAAAAGAATATAGGACATATAAAAATAGAGAGATCCAGGAACTTGGTATCTCTAGAATACAATGTCACTGAAGCCAAAAAAGTTGTAATCTGGCTTATTTAGGACATTTCATTTCCCACCTTTTACCCTCATGTTCATTTTATACTTTTGTTCTCTTGATTTCATGTTTTGCAACTGGATATTTTAGTCAACTTTGATGTCTTCTCTTTTACCATGATACATTTATTTCTCTCTTTTCACCTACACAAAATATGCCCTTGTGTATAAACTCTTAGGCCTAGTATCTACATAAACATAAATAGAAGGTAAGTTTGAAAACACCAGAGACAAGAAAAAGCGGGTTTCACAAGTATAAAAGTCATAAAGAATCTATTTGTATCCCTGGCTGGCATGGATCAGTGGATTGAGTGTGGCCTGCGAACTAAAGGGTCCTCAGTTCAATTCCCAGTCAGAGCACATGCCTGGGTTGTGGGCCAGGTCCCCAGAAGGGGGCGCATGAGAAGCAACCACTCATTGATGTTTCTTTCCCTCTCTCCTTCCCTTTCCCTCTCTCTAAAAGTAAATAAATAAAATCTTTTAAAAAAATAGAAGAATCTATTTGTAAAGGTTACATTTTGTTCATTTCTTCATTAAAAATTTGCCAAGTTCCATGTATACAGTTCACCTGTCTCTAAAACAAGACTTAAATGCTATTTCAGGATCCCATAAATAGAAGCCCAAATCTATAACCTGGAATTTTTCAGGAGAAAGGATAGAGGTTGACTTGTCCCTCTCTCATCAGTATAATTTGTTAAATTGTTTAGTACTTTCATCTGCTGAGCTACTGGTCATAAATCTAGGAATATGAGGCATATCTAGCCTGCTGGTTTCTATTCCTTTTCAGCTTTCAGTTTTATAAGTCAGTCTCAGTTTCATGTATCAATTAATGTGTATGTTGACATATTTCCCCCAGCACATTCTAGCTTGCGTTTGTGATATGGGAGCTGCTGTCACAGATTCTTGTGTTTCCATATGTACTTGGCCCCAGTGGATACAGAATATTATTTTTCATAGGTTAGTTGGGCAAGAGCCTCAGAAATTTTGTCAAAACATATGGCTTCTGACATTAGCTTTACATGCATAGGGCACAGTAGTTGCACACAATAAAATCATTGTTTAAACAAGAGATTTAAAACACTATAAAGGTCTTTTCCCTGCCTTCTGACAAGCATTTAACACTTTCAGTACCTTTTTCAGGGCATCATCTTATTACTTAGTATAAACAGTAATCCTCCCTTATCTGAGGGGCATACATTGTAAGACCCCTAGTGGATACCTGAAATCACGGATAGTACTGAACCCTATCTATATGACGTTTTTCCTGTGTATTCATACCTAAGGTAAAGTCTAATTTATAAATTGGGCACACTAAAAGATTCAAAACAATAACTAATAACAAAATAGAACACTTATAACAATATACTGTAATAAAAGTGGTCTCTCTGACAAGGGACCTGATAACTGAGACTAAGTGACTCGGGGGTGGGGAGCGCACGCAGCATGCAGATGCTGGACAAAGGGGCGATTCCCATCCTGGGCTGCAGAGAGCAGGACAGTTCAAAATTTCACCACACTACCCAGAATGGTGCACAATTTAAAACTTAAGAATTGTCTATTTCTGGAATTTTCCATTTAATATAAAACTGCGGATGGGGGGTGGTGGGACTACTGCAAACTGCTTCCTATCTTTCTGAATTTGTTTTTTGATACGTTAACAACTCCCAACCCACTAATTAAACTTTGCAGATACTAAAAGGGTATTCAAGGTAAAAACTTCTGTGATCTCCTAGATATAAAGGCATCCAATAAGCCTAAGAAATATATTAACTAGAAACTGAGCTGTAATAACGTGGCAGTTTTAAAAGTCACAAACCAAGTATTTTTGCTCCGATTCCATGGGTTACTCCGGCAACCTAGGCAATGGTAATAAAAGTAACAACAAGGATTCATTGCGCCTAAATGCTGCAAGAGAGAAAAGTGGAGGGGAAAAGAGAAAGAAGAAAGAGAGGGTGGGAAGTGTCTTCGAAGGAGCAGAGAAAAAAGGGAGGGAAGGAGCACAAACTAACAGTGCTTCCCTTAAACCTTGGCTCAGGTGTCTTCCTAAAGAGAACAGTAATCCACGGGAAATCAAAGGGGGTTTCTGAAGAAGTCAATTTCTCTGTTTTGAGGAGCTGAAAGAAACTGTCAAGGAAGCTCTGAAGGAAGCTCTGTCAGAACTCACCACCATGGGTCTTCTGTCCAAGGCCATCATCAAGGTCGAGTTCATGGCTGGGACTTCCAAAAATGTGGTCTTGGTGAAACCTAGAGGGAGTCGTAATGTTCTTTCCCACAGACACATAAATAACCAAGAAGCATGTGGCCGAGTGGGCTTCTGTCCTACTTTGGCCACTCACTGCTGTTTCACCTTTTCACAACTAATGGAACCATTTGGAACTTTACTTTTAACACACTGAGGTGACAGGCAGAAGTGGGTTGGAACTCCAGGGCCACCTTTTAACTTATTACTGTATGATTTTAGGAAACTTACATACCTTCTATGAATCTATTTCTTTTACCATAAGATGAGAATAAGACATAAAAGCATTGTTTGAAAAAAGCCAGACCAAAAAAGTACATAATGTGTGATTTCATCTACAGAAAACTCTAGAAAAGGCAAACTAATCTACAGTGACAAAAAGTGGAGCAGTGGTTCCTTGGTGAACCAGAAGCAGGGAGGGGCAGGAGGAAAGACTTACAAGAGTGTACAAGACAACATTAGTAGGGGTGGATCCATGATCTTAATTGGGTGATGATGTCACAGGTATACACATTTGTCAAAACTTACCAAATTCTAACTTAAACATGTGTTGTATGTCAGTTATATCTCAATAGAGCTGTTTTTTTTTAAGGGCCAGAGAATTAAATACACTGTGAAACAATTAGTGCAGTACGTGGTACAAGTTGGCCTTGAGTAATAAGACTTCCCTTCCCACGTTATGTTACAGGGCTATCTAAAATGGCACTGTACTCCATAAACATCCATCAATATTGTAAACACTGAAATCTTCCCCACAGTTCTGTAGCTTGATAAATAATTTCACAGAAAAGTACAGAACAATATGACAATATGCCTGTAGCTTTTACAGGACATTATTTCTGTGGCTTCCTTTCAGATCTTTATTAGAAGCATATTTTACATTGTTGGAAGCACACTGTGCAGAGGACTTGCGTGCCACCTTTTCATCCGATGTTGTATCTGCAATGTCTGCGTGCTATTTTTAATGACTGCCCTGTAAGTGTCTCAGCAGTAAGAATTCTGGATGTATTTTGAAGATAGAGCTGCCAGGATTTCCAGACAGATCGAATCTGGGGCATGAGAGAAAGAGGGCTCAGGGATGACGCTGAGGTTTTTGGCCTGAGAATTAGAAGTTCAATGAAGTGGGCATTTTCTGAGATGGGGAAGAGTATGAAAGGGCAGATTTGCGGGGAGGAGGAGAAATTTAGTTTGGGGCAAGTTAAGTATTAAACCTCCAATGGAAATGTGTAATAGGCAGTTGGACAGGAGATCAGAGGGGAGGCCCGGCTGGAGATATAAATTGGGGAGATTCCGGCATAAAGATGGGATTGAGAGCAGTGAGCTGGATGCTGTCTTCAAGGGCATGGGTATACAGAGAGAACAGGAGGTTCAACCACTGAGTCATGGGACCACCTAGTGTCTAGACATCCTGAGGTTGAAGAAGAATCAGCAATTTGAATAAATTGCATTAAAATTTGAAAACATCGACTGCTGATTTTACAGAATCTCTGATTCTGTAAAATTCCCTGAGTCATGCTTTAGGGCTAGGCACTTAATCTATGTTTGTAAATGCTCCGTGAATGCTTGAGAAGAAGGCACGTTTTAAAATTACTGGGTACAAAGTTTTGTATATGTCCATTATGGTGTTTAAAATTAAAAAAAGAAAATCGATGTCAGGAGCTCAGCCAGCTCAGCCGGGAAGGAGAAAGAGAGAAACAGAGAGAGAGAGAGAGAGAGAGAGAGAGGGTGGGGGGGGGGTAGATGGGGAGGGGAAGGAGGGGAGAGGAGGGAAGGACCTGGACCTGAGCTGCCAGGTGTCAGAGTAGCTGATTAAAACAACAAGCCAAAAATGAAGGAACTAAGCTTTTCCTTTAATCAATTAATGCTGTGGTACAAGCAGGAGGCTAAACAGGAGAGAAGGCAGACTGCTCCTGTTTCACACCCACCCCACCCCACCCCACCCCTCACCCCCTCCCCACATCGGATGAAAGATGCACTGGTCAAGGTCACGTGGATCAATGTAGATTTGGAGGGTCGGGGGTTCATCTCACTGTTGAGTGAGTCCAGGAACAAAAGAGTTCAACAGTTTTATGGGCACTGGGGTGAGGGTGAGGGTGAGGGGAAAGGGCTGGAAGTGGAAAAGTACTGGGGTAACCTGAGTAAAAGTGCCTTGGAGATTTCCCCCTCTGCTCCCCATTAGGAGGCCTCAGCTGAGGCAGCTGAAGAAGACCTCTGCCCTGAGGCCTAGATAAAGAGACCTAGAAATAAAGGCTCTGGGACTAGGAATGCAAATATGCAGAAGAGCGTGACTGGCCAGAGAGGCCTGAGTCCTTGGTTGCAACTCCCCTGGGAGACTGCAATGCCTGGGTGTGCCCCTTCCCGCCAGGACATCTGCCAGGTAAAGCCTTTGTTAATCGCCTGTGGTCGGCCTGAAAAATCACACAATTTTAACCAGGCACCATACTCCTCTCTATATCGTCCGTTAGACTTACAAATAATTGAGAAAGGTTGGTTCACGATGATGATGGATTTACCTATTTTCTCCTGTGCTTCTACTAGTTTTTGTTTGACACATTTGAGGCTACTTTACCAGAAGCACACAATTTTAGAATTGTTATATCTTCTTGGTAAATTCTTTTTTTAAAAAATATATTTATTGATTATGCTATTACAGTTGTCCCATTCCCCCCCCAACTCCACTCCATCCTGCCCACCCCCTCCCTCCCACATTCCCCCCCTATAGTTCATGTCCATGGGTCATACTTATAAGTTCTTTGGCTTCTACATTTCCTACACTATTCTTACCCTCCCCCTGTCTATTTTCCACCTATCATCTATGCTACTTATTCTCTGTACCTTCCCCCCCCCTCCCACTCCCCTATTGACAACCCTCCATGTGATCTCCATCTCTATGGTTCTGTTCCTGTTCTAGTTGTTTGCCTAATTTGCTCTTGTTTTTGTTTTAGGTGTGGTCGTTAATAACTGTGAGTTTGCTGTCATTTTTACTGTTCATATTTTTGATCTTCTTTTTCTTAGGTAAGTCCCTTTAACATTTCATATAATAAGGGCTTGGTGATGGTGAACTTCTTTAACTTGACCTTATCTGAGAAGCACTTTATCTTCCCTTCCATTCTAAATGATAGCTTTGCTGGATACAGTAATCTTGGATGTAGGTCCTTGCCTTTCATGACTTGGAATACTTCTTGCCAGCCCCTTCTTGCCTGTAAGGTCTCTTTGGAGAAATCAGCTGACAGTCTTATGGGAAGTCCTTTGTAGGTAACTGTCTCCTTTTCTCTTGCTGCTTCTAAGATTCTCTCCTTCTGTGTAATCTTAGGTAATGTAATTATGATGTGCCTTGGTGTGTTCCTCCTTGGGTCCAGCTTCTTTGGGACTCTCTGAGCTTCCTGGACTTCCTGGAAGTCTATTTCCTTTGCCAGATGAGGGAAGTTCTCCTTCATTATTTGTTCAAATAAGTTTTCAATTTTTTGTTCTTCCTCTTCTCCTTCTGGCACCCCTATAATTCGGATGTTGGAACGTTTCAAGATGTCCTGGAGGTTCCTAAGCCTCTCCTCATTTTTCCAAGTTCTTGTTTCTTCATTCTTTTCTGGTTGGATGTTTCTTCCTTCTGGTCCACACCGTTGATTTGAATCCCAGTTACCTTCGCATCACTATTGGTTCCCTGTACATTTTCCTTTGTTTCTCTTAGCATAGCCTTCATTTTTTCGTCTGGTTTTCTAACAGATTCAACCAATTCTGTGAGCGTCTTGATAACCAGTGTTTTGAACTGTGCATCCGATAGGTTGGCTATCTCTTCTTCGCTTAGTCGTATTTTTTCTGAAGCTTTGAAGTGTTCTGTCATTTGGTCCTTTTTTTTTTTTTTTGTCTTGGCACATCTGTTACTTTAAGGGGCGGAGCCTTAGGTGTTCCCCGGGGCATGGTAACGCTGGTCGCTGCGCTGTGACGCTGTACGTGGCAGAGGGGCCGAGAGGGAGCAATGGCGCTCGCTCCCCTCTCCACCAGATCTCAGTCACTCCCTCCGCTACCCACAATCAAACTGGGCCCCTCTGGTGCTGGTTCCCGAGTAGGTGGGCTTGTGCACACTCCAGGCCCCTGTGGGTCTCTCCAACGACCTCTCCTGTGAGGCTGGGAGTCTCTCCTGCTGCCGCCCCAACCCCCACGGGCGTTTTCAATCAGAGGTTTGAGGCTCCATTTCCCGTGCTGGAGCCCTGGGTTGCGCGGTCTGCTTTGCTCCCCGCCGTTTGTCCGGTTTATCTGTGCGCAAATGTGGGGCCGCGGGGTGCTACCCGCCGCTCTGAGTCCGGCCCTCTTGGTTTATCTGCGCAAATGTGGGGCCGCAGGGTCTGCTAGTGGTCGGACTGCCTGCCCCGTTTGTCCCACACTCCACCAGTCTCGGTCTCACCACACCCACGCGAGTCCTCTCTGCCCCAGCTGCCCTTCTCTGCCCCTCCTACCGGTCTGGATGAGTGTTTATTTTTTATTTCCTTGGTGTCGGACTTCCTTGCCGTTCGATTTTCTGTCAGTTCTGGTTGTGGGAGGAGGCGCAGTGTGTCTACCTACGCCGCCATCTTGGTTCTCCTTCTTCTTTCACCCTTTAGAAGTTTCTTTGCACAGGGAAGTCTCTAGGTAGTGAACTCTGCTTCTGTTTCTATGTAAATTTTCCCCCTTTGTTTTTAAAAGACAGTTTTGCTGCATACAAAATGTAGAGATGATGTTCTTTTCTCTCAACACACGGAGGAGTTGCTCCACTGCTTTGTGGCTTCCTCGGTTGCTGTGGAGGAGACCGGTGTCACTTTCCTTTACACTGTCTTCATGGCTGACTCGAAAATCTGTCTTGGTTCTTGCTGTTCTGCAGTTTCACTGCTTATACCTAAGCATGGAGTTTTAAAGCATTTTTTTTCCTTTTAGAGATATATTTCTTTAATTTGTCCTCTTTGTGATACAATGTGGATTTCTGTTTATGTTTACTTCTTGTGCTTCAAGTGCTTCCCACTCTCCTGAAGTGATCAGAGTCCCCTCACTGAGGTGGGCGTGAGGCTCAGTGCTGGTCAGTTTTCATAAGGGCAGATTTTAAGAAGTGGGGGCTGCTGGTGGATGGTAGGTGGTAAGAAGAAACAAACAGAACATCTGAGTCTGGCAACATGGCTGACCCAGCGCTCTTGGCCCTTCCACCGACTGTGCACTAGTCCACTGAGCAGGGCACATTGTTGAAATACTGTTGGTCTCATAAGAGGCCAAGGAGATCTTCGAGGACAAACCCCTGTTCCTCCTCAACCCCTTCACTCCCAAAAGAAAGTAGATTTGAGCTGGGATCCGAGAAAGCCGTATTGAGCAGGAGCTACAACAGCAGGCAGCCAGGCGAGCAAGGAAGAAAAGAATACATTCTGGTTGGGAACCCAACTGAATTTGCTACACACATAGAAGGCATATGTGAAGAAATGAAACTGTAAATTTCTTAGGGTAGTGAATTTATGGGTTGAGGTTATTTTCTCCCTAATTGAACTTGTTCAGATTTTTTTAAAGGAATTGTTTCATATTCTTAGGCTATTGAAGCTAAATGTCCAGGTAAGGCCAGGACACTCGACATCTATATATTGATTTATTCACTCAAAAGATTCTGAAAAAAATGCTTGGTTAGAACTCAGCGGTGTTCTCAAGAAAACATTTCTTCCCGGAATATTTATAGACTTAATATTTTTTTCTGCTTATCATATTCCTCATACACCAGTCTCCTGGTAAAAGAAAATATGTAACAAATATCTCTACAGCACCTTCAGAAGCAAATTTTAACTGATAAATCTTATTATATCCTAGTGACATTAAAAAAAACCCTGATGGCTAAAATTAAGGAATTAGAGATAAAGGTGGACTTAACTCAAACGCTTACATAGTTTCATCTATATATCCTTTTATTTTCTGCTGCTCAACGTCCTTGCTACGCCAGAATTGGGAGAAATCACAGAGTTCATGAAACCCTTCTTTTCTTGTTGAGGAAACTGACACAGGGTGAGGTTTATTGATCTGCCTGTGTTCACACCACTGGTGGCTGGTCTGGGTTCACCAGAGCCTCTGATTTCCCCTGTGACCACTGCACAAGGATAGTAACTGAGGGATGCTATGGCAGGGCCTCATGTATCACTGCTGGTACGCATGCAGTGCTAATAGAGGAGCCCCAAACTGGTCTAGGTGTTTTAAGTAGAAAGGAATTTAATACATGGAATTAGGTGCTCACCAAACCACTGAAGGGCTGAAGGACTAACCTTGGAGATGAGCTTTCAGGAGTGACTCCCATAACACTGCGGGACTGACCTGCCAAGGGTATTGAAGCTCGGTCTCATTAGTCATCAAAATTATAAGAAGGTAGTTTCTAAAATGTCCATCCTAAATCTTCACTTTTACTAGAAAAATAATACGTATGATAAAAATTCTACTGCTGGTGAATCAGAAATGGTATCTTTATTTATGAAGGACAACTCACTGATTTTGTTTCACCGCCAATAACAGGTCTGCTCTATGTTTACCTTGCATGTTTAATTGATTTTTTAAAATGTTCTTCCTACTGTTCTTTATGCATTCATTAAAATTTTTTTTATTGTATTTTTTCCATTACCATTTATCCCCCTATACCTCCCTTCCCCCAGCAATCATCACACTGTCATCTATGTCCATGAGTCCTTTTCCCTTTTTGCTGGATCCCTCCACCCCCTACTCCTGCCCCAGAGCTGTCATCCTGCTCTCCATCTATGAGTCTCTATTTTGCTTGTTAGTTTACAATGTTCATTAGATTCCACATATGAGCGAAATCATATGGCATTTGTCTTTCTCTGACTGGCTTACTTCACTTAGCATCTCCAGGTCCATCCATGCTGTCACGAGGGATAGAATTTTCTTTTTTTCTTTTCATAGCCAAGTATATTCCATTGTGTCAATGTCCCATAGTTATTTTATCCATTCATCTACTGATGCTTCCGTATGACTATCCTAACCCTCAAAAAATTAAAAATGGAACTGCCTTATTCCATTACTGGGAATTTATTGGAAGAAACTGAAACACTAATTTGAAAGAACATAAGCACCCCTGTGTTCATTGCAGCATTACGTACAACCACCAAGATACGGAAGCAGTGAAGTGCCCATGTATTCATTTTTAAACGGTTATAATCATAATGTTGTAACTTGTTTTTTATTTGATATTTTATATTCATATTATATATTCCATTATATAATATATACTATATATAAAATAATATAAATATATAACCACAGAATCAAGAAAGAGTGAATATGAAGAGTAACTACTATGATAACTGACATGCAGAGTTTCACACATTATCAATTTTTTATCCACTTATTGAGATATATTCACCCATTTAAAGGGTTTTTTTGGGTATACTCATAAGAGTGTACAACCATCACCCAAATCTCTATTATACTCATCATTTTATTGTAAACTGATTTTTCTGAAGCATAATTCAGATCGCTTACTCTCACTTGCACGCACGCCCTGTCTGTCTGCTCTAAGAAAATTGCACAAGGCACGTGAAAACCATGGCTGGGTGGCTGCAGGTGGGGGTTACTCTGCCCAGCAGCACTATTTTTAAGATTGAATAAATCATTTAGAGCTAAAAGACCACTTAACTATAATATCAAGTGATGCCAACCCAGGCACCATGAAGAATATAATGAGAAGTGTTCTGCCCATCTAGCTAGTTACCTCTGGAGAAAAGGAGGTAAATCCTGGCTGACATACCTGGTCCTAAAGGCAACCATTCTATTTTTTTTAGGAGTTCACAAATTATGAGTCCTAGAATTTGGCTACTGACTGATATAAAGGCTCCTGGCCTGTAGTTTCAGCAATATGTCTCCCCCCCCCCTGCCCCACCCCTTTTGAAGATCAGTATAAAGTTTGTTCATGTTCTGTTCCTGCCATTGCCTGGTAAACAGGAAGTCGTTTAATTTTTTCACTCCTTCTTCTCATGCTTCCTGGCGCATGGTAGGCACTCAATTTAGGTATTTGTTGAGTGAATGAATGAATGCCTTTAAAAAGATTTCTCATAGTGTTTTCATGACCACTTTTACTATTTATTTTGGTGATAACCATCTACCTGTCCATCAGTCCTTGCCCTAAATGTCACTCACTTGCGGGAGCCTTCCTGGTTGCCTGCACTAGGTTAGGTGCTTCCGAACTCTACTCTCTTTGACACCGCACTCCACTGATAAAATCTTAGAGAGGGAGGTTTCCATGTATATTTACTGGGTACACCTTCGTATCCCCAATTCCATGCTCTGCCCATCACGCAGTATGTGCTCAATCAATATTTGGTTGAATAAATGAAGTAAATTGGGATGTAATTTGTCTCTGTTTGAAGGCAAAAACTCATTCAACGTAGCCAGGTGTTCTTGTACTACCTATTCATCTGTCTTGACTTTTAAGTCATAGTTTTTTCTTTTAAAAGAACAACTTTATTGAAACATAGTTTACATATCATAAAATCCATTCATTAAATTCTCTGCATTATTTTTTTTCTTATTTTCTGTGTGAAGGTCATTTTTCTGATGGATTAAAATGGGAAGAAGATAGAAGTGGAGTGTGGTGGAATCTTGGGTAGAGAATGCGCTCCTAGACCCCACTTTAATAGAGTTTACTTCTGTTTCACTTTTCTGTTGTGATGCCAAGCAAAGTCCCTCTTTAAGCCTTGGATTCTAATCTGTAAAACTGCACTATTAAGAGTTTCTTAATTGCATACTATAAGAATTAAATGAGAAGACACGCAAAAGGTCTGATCCACTGTAGAAATGCTAACACCAATAATGTGGATTCCCTCCCTGCTCTCTGTCATCTGGTAATTAACCTTGGACCCCGGAAACAGGTCTGCTCTTTCACCATCGTCATTTTGTTATAAACATGTTTTAAAAAAAATACCCAACCTTCTTGCTTCTTCAGTATTGCTGCAAACCTACTTCATTCTGAGGTTTTGCTTTCCTGGCACAGTTCTTAGATTTTTGTCCCTCTTTTCGTTCATCCTTCAGCATACGCTTTTTCTCTCCATCTTTTTAATATGCTGATAGGAAGAACAAGCCCCACCTGAGATCATTAGAGAACAGTGGCTTCTTCAGTTGCCATTCCCTTTCTTGTTCACTGTATTTTATTTTGAACTCAGAATTTAATTTTCCAAAGTCTCCATTCTTTCACAAATGTTTTTCTTGTTACATCCTTTCACCTCGAAATCATACCTGCTTTTTCCCTGGTTCTGTTTCCTAAAGTCTCCTACCTCCTGTCTCTCCGTGTGCTACATTACGTTCACCTCCCCCAGGTTTCTACAGCTTCCACAGAACCAATTCTCCCCCAGGGAGTCACATTACATCAGCATTACTAATGCAATATCTGTTACATCAGACTGTGTTTTATCCTAGTCAGTCAATTAAAAAACGAACCTCGCTTCTGGTCTGATTTAACATGGAGGATGAAATGCCTAAGGTAAATGCAAACTGCTTCGAGATTTGGGAGACATATTTACGTTAAACATATACCTGTTGAATTTGGGCTTCTTCTCAACGCTTCAGAAACCCTGCGATTTCGGGTAATTGGGATGGCAGCAAGAAAGAGTTTCCAGAAACTTCGCAAAAAATTACACTCCATCAAAAGGACTGCTTCGCGCACTCAAAGGAACACCCACCAACAAACCCACCCCCAACAACCAGCAGATTATCTCACCAGCAAGTGAGACTGCAAGGTTTGGGGGCCCGGCCGTACCACTCCGCGATGCGCATAGGGGAGTCCGCGCCCATTTTGCTGAGACTAACCGTTTTCCCCTCGTTGGTTTTGCCCCGATCCCCCTGCGCAGGCACCCACAGTGCGTCAGACCGGCGCTTTATAGCGACAGCCTGGGCGGCTCCATTCGCTGTTTTTCCTCTTCCCTGGGTGGTGATTTCACCTGCGGCTCTCGAAGATGCAGCTCAAACCCATGGAGATTAATCCCGAGGTAAGCGTCAAGTGCACGGTAGCCCGGGAGCACTTGATAGAGGGTCAGCCCACGCCAGGTAGCCGTATCGCTCGCTGGTTTTATTTTTGTGTTTTTCTTTGCATTTGTCTTTCAGATGCTGAACAAAGTGAGTGGCGTCTCGTGCTGCCTCAGCCCCCATACCCCCGGGGGCGCCGAGGCGGAGGCGCCCACCTGCTCCGGCGATTTCACAAGGACTTAACGGCGCCCTGCGTGTCCCGGAGAAGCGCGGCTGGGGCGCGGTCGGGACGCTCTTCCTTTACCCCAGCACCGGGGCGGGGGTGGGATGCTGGTGGAGGAGGAGGCTGCGCCCAGAGTCGAGCGCCCCGCCGAGCTCCCGAGGGCGTGGCGCGGGCCGCGCGACTCGGGCGCCCAGGCTTCGCGGGAGCCACGTGTGGACCGCGCTTTGTGCTGTGTCATTGCGCTGGAGGGGTGGGGCACGGGGCGGGGACTCCTAGGCTCGGATGGGGACTCCTCCCAGGCTTCGCGAGCGCGCCGAGGGTGCAGCGTATGCCCCGCCCTCCGGCACGTGCCCACCACTTGCTGGTCTTCCCGAGCCTGGCTGCCTTGTCTCCTCTCCGCAGGTGCTGGCCCGACTGGGGGTTGCGGGCCAGTGGCGCTTCGTGGACGTGCTGGGGCTGGAGGAGGAGGCTCTGAGCTCGGTGCCTGCGCCGGCCTGCGCGCTGCTGCTGCTGTTTCCACTCACCGCCCAGGTAGGGCGTGGGGCCCGAAGTGCGCTCCGCTCCCAAACCAAAATGAGGCATTGAGGACAGTATAGACTCCCGGTTCTTCTTCTCACGTGGCCTGACCGCCCAAACCGGGCTACACTGCCCCTTATCTGGAGGGCGGAAGGAGGAGCCCATACTTTCTTGGAACCTATTCATTGGATCCCCTATTATAATAGAGCTTATTGCGTCCTTGCTTATCCAACCTCATTGCCTCAAATTTGTAAGGGAAGCAGGATCTCCGTTCCATCGTCCCAATTACCCAGAGAAATAATTGATTATACTCATAAGTTCCTTTGAACCTAGGCTTTTCTGAGCCTTCTGTGCCAAGGCATGGCTGGTTATTTCCCCTTAAGGGCTGTCACCTGCCAGTTGTTTGCTTCTCAGACTCCCACCTTGCTGTTAACTGGAGGGGGGTGGGCTTGCCTAAATCACAGGAAAACAATAGGTTCTTCGATTCCGTACCTCTCCTGCATGGATCTCCAGTGGACTCGGAATTCTTTCCATTCCTCCACTCCTACAACAGGCACACTTGGATTTTAGCCTCACCTATGTGCTTTAAAAAAAAAAAAAAAGCTTAATCATTTGTGTATGTTTTCTGTGTGGGAACCTCCTTCCACTTCTCTTGTCCTCTTTCTTCTCTGACCTTGTAGGTAAATGAAATAGGTGGGCACTAGAGTAATCTTGGAAACAGCTTTTCATTTCCTTTTAGATGGTCTTCCTCCTAGTGTGCGTGGATGTGTGTACCTCAAAGACTGAGCATGAGCTATAAAAAGGTAGCTGGGATAATAGTTGTCTTGAGGTGTATGGCATTCCCCTAATTAGCGTGGTATTGTCTAGCACCTCTGGTTGTCTTTTGACTCCTGGTTAGGGAGTGGTTGGAATTTCCTTTGGCAAAACTTGAGGCCTTAGCATTTGAGGCATCATTTCAAACAGCTTAACTGAAGCACGATCCTAAGGCAGCTGTTCTGGAAGCTTCCTTAGTGTAAATTAAGCCTGATGGCACAGGTGGCAAACACAAGGCTCGTGGGCCAAATCTGGCCCTCTACCTTGTTTTATGTGGCCCGGCACCTTGGCACCTTGCGCCAAGCTCTGCCCCTAGTTAAGGAGTAGTTACATTTATACTGTCCTAAAATTACATTCGGCCCTTTGAAGGCAACCATGAGGCTGATGTGGCCCCCGGTGAAAATGAGTTTGACATTTCTGCCCCTTGGGAAGTTCCAGATGTTCCTCCTAGAAATAGGTTAAGAACCCTTCTTAAAGCTATTAGGGATAATCCCAGGGACAAGGGGGTCTTTGATTTTCATTGCCGAAGCTAAGCTGAACTGCCAAAAATTGCAAGTCAATTGAACTTTCCTGTTGACCAGAGGAAACACAATCTCCTCTCCGAGCCCCTGGCAGAGCTTTCCCAGGAACCATGATGACTCGGAGGTTTTGAGCGGCTCTCAGCGGCAAGGCCTCTGGGAGGCAGTGGTGCAGCGCGCTTGTCTTTCGGAAGGAAGCCCACTGTTCTCCTTCTGCTGGATCAAGTGGTTTTGTTAGAGAACGTTCTGCTTTGAACATTTTGTGTTTGAAAGAGCTCAGTACTTACTAGTCCTTTGGCTCCAATTCAACCTGTCAGATTTGTTGGAGCCCTTATTCTGTGACACAAAGGACCCACTGGGCTAAATGCTGGGGCCAACTCAAAGGAAACTCAAGGTTTGTAGGTTGACTTCCAAACAAACTAATGTTAATTTAGAAAGTATTTAATTTTGTCTAGGAGACTATCACAAAATCCTAAATGGACCACTTTTAAAATATTAATTTTAAGTGATAATGAAGTATTTACATAAGTGTTCCCATGCAAGAGCTCAAATAATCCTAAAGGATGGTACTATTACCTTTAAAACATTTCAACTAACTGAGAAAAATGAAAAAAAGCCTTAATAGTCCATGAGTAACTGAGTTTAAGTATCTGGTAGAAAGGTACGTGATTCTAGAACTTCCTACTAGTTGAGTTTAAGTTGATCTTGGGGACAAGAGATTGGATTCCTCTGAGAGGCCACCGACAAGACCTAAACTTCAATTCCATGTATAGTAATGGAAGGCAACTAGAGTTGAAAATATGCTTCTGGTGTTCTTTCTGTCTGACTTCTACTGCTTTATGGGTAATAGTGTTTCTGTGGCATTAGCACCCTGCTTTTAACTGAGAAGTCATACCTGCAAGGTCTTTAAAACTTGTTAGTGAAAGGTTCAGACAAGCCCACGGAATGACTGTACAAAGAGCTAACGGATGCTTCAAGGAAAACTGCCTCTGGTCTCATTCCTTTACTGGTCTGTACCCTCCTCCCCTCCTCCCATTGCTGATCTGTCGTCAAACTGTAGTTGCCAAGGACAAACAAGTGTCACATCTTCCTTTCACAGGATGAGGAGTTTTGTGAAATCAGAGCCAAGGCAGCACCCTAGACTGGTTGCCTTTTCTTCATAAACAAGGGGGAGGGCGTCATAACTTTCTTTAAATTGCGCCTTTCAACAGTGAAGTCTTGTTTTGTTTTTTAAGGGAAGTATACCTGGATAGCATGGAAGTAGAATGTTAAAGAATAGTGAGTTATAAACTGGCTGGTACTCTTACCGGCTGTTAAATTAACCAAAGCTTGATCAGGATACCCATGTGAAACACAGTCATTGTTGGTGTTAAAGGAAGAAAGCTCTTTGGCTCCTTACAATTTCTGTTTGAGATCCTTAGGTTATGTAACGAACTTGTCTGTTTTTTTGAGTTTGTGACACCATCCCATTTCCAGCTAAAAGGCTGCAGTGGTGTCTAGACAAAGCCTTGGGCAATATCCAGGGCCATTACTGCACTGCAGCATCCGGGTGGAGTCTCAGAACCTCTCAGAACCCCATGGGCTGGTGTGGGTGTGGGAGGCAGACAGGCCATCCCCTGGGCCTTGGCCAGCATCTAGAACCGAGGCTCCCGGTCACGCATCCTGCTCGGATTTCCATTTAGGTGGTAGGAATTACTGTGTTGCCATCTGTTCTTTGCATTTCCCCTTCGAGATACTCACATGTTTTTTTACACTCACAGCATGAGAACTTCAGGAAAAAACAGATCGAAGAGCTGAAGGGACAAGAAGTCAGTCCTAAAGTATACTTCATGAAGCAGACCATCGGGAACTCCTGCGGTACCATTGGACTCATCCACGCAGTGGCCAACAACCAGGACAAACTGGAATTTGGTAAGCGTGAATTTCAAGGCCACCGATCCTCTGGCTGACCTCAAGTTAACCATCACTCTTCATTCCAAAACCCCCCAGTGGTCTATTCAGCAAAGTCATTATTGCCTTCAAAATTTTTGAAATCAACTTATCCAGATGTAATCAGGGGGTGAATTCGTGTTTCTCTCTTTTGAAGGAAGGAAACTTAATTTTCTAAAAAGCATGGTTTGGCTTCTTCGAACTGGAGAGGAAGAGGGAGTTATAACAGTTTTTTTTTTTCTCCCAAAGATTTTATTTATTTTTTAGAGAGGGGGAGGGAAAAAGAGAAGAAGAGAAACATTGATGTGGGAGGAAAACATCGATCAGTTGCCTGATGCAGGCCCCCAGCAAGGGAGCTGGTCTGCAACCCAGGCATGTTCCCTGACCAGGAATCACACCCACGACCTTTTGGTTTGCAGGCCAGCATTCTACCCACCGAGCCACATCAGTTGTGAGCGGTTCAGTTGTGCACTGCCGCTCTGTGTATGCTCTGTGTTTGTAAACAGCTTAGTGGGTCTCAGGTGAAGGATAAAGAACACTTGATGCTGATTATTGTCATGGTCCTCATGTGTCCAATTCTCAGTGATTTTGAAGAATTAGAGATGATGTTAAGCTGTAAGACATCAACAGTAAGAACTTGCCTTTAGTGGGTCTGTGTCTCATGCATCAGGAGACAGCTTAGAGCAGCTGGGCACAGAGAGCGGAAGTTCCTGCAGTAGGTGTAGCCGCTGGTTGGAATCTTGAATGGATTCCACTTTGAACAAAGTCAGGTCAGAGCCTTCAGCCCACCTTCAGTGGATGCTGTGGAGGATGTAGAAGAAATGAGTGAGTCTCAGCCCTAAAGCTTGTCCAAGGCTTAATTAACAGCACTGAAGTAACGTTAAAATACATTGCCATTATGTCTGATTGAGGCCTAGGGTCAGCAGACTCTTAAAAGGCCAGGGAGTAAAATCTTTGAGGCCTGAGGGCCATAGGGTCTCTGCCCTTGCGGTGCAAAAGCACCACAGACACGATGCAAACCAGTGGATGTGGCTGTGGTCCAGTAGAACGTGTTTTACAAAAATCGGCAGTAGTAATCTGATTCAGACAATAGATAGGGTGGCTAAAAACTAATTTCAACTAATCGTCCGTCCACACTGTGTTGCTTGTTGTGAAAAATACCATGTTTTGCTGTGTATAATGCATACCCATGTTTTTGGCCCAAACTTTCAGGAAAAATCCTTCGTTTTAATTTTTTAATTCAGTGTTTTATTTAGATTTAGGTACTTGTTTAAGGAATTTTAGCATTTATTTTTGAACATACTATGGTACAAGAAATTTTATGGAACAGATAATCACAAAACATAAGAACAGATACTAGGTATTTCAAGTACTACCCATGTGTAATGCTTTATCCTTATTTTTCCCTAAAAAATTTGGGCACAAAAGGGGCATGTTATACATGGCAAAACACATACTTCTCTTTACAAGGGAAGTGTGGCCAAGGCTCTGCTACTGGTATACTTTCGAAATTAAGAAAAAAAACAAACAGAACTCTCTGTCTTGTCTGGCCATAAATATCCAGATCTTCTAGAAGGCCCCCCCCCCCCCAAATTAACTTGACTGAGTCATATTAGAAAGTTGTAGCTTAATCCTTTGTTTCTTCTGCAGTTGGTCTCACTGTATTCAGGCTCCTGTGTTCTTGAGGTCAGCAGAGATACTGTGATTTTTTTGTAACCTTGGTTGCAGTGGTACCCAAGGCTGAATCTGAATAGCAGCCCTCCTCCCCAAGTTAAGAGGATTCCTGTCACTTCCCAAGTTTGAGTCCTCCCAATATAACAAATTTACTTTTTTTAGGCTTAGACCTGGAAGTTCAAGTTGAGGTCTTTTGAAATGCAAGTGTACTTGCTTTAGCTGGGTAGTCAGCGTCTCCTAGACTTACCACACTGAGCAGCGACCGAACCCTCACACCAACCGTCAGCCAGTCAGCTGTCTCTGGGCCGGACTATTTGGCTCTTGACCTTTCTATTTAAGATCCTTGGGTTGATGTCTATCTGGATGATGGGGTACTAAGCATGCTTTTTCTATCCTGAAATACAAATCTTGGTTGAGAGCTGTCATTAGATTAGAATGTTACGTTATGCCTGCAATTCACGTTAATTGTGTGTTGCCAAGTTCTGTAGAAAAAGCAACAGACAAGACAGTTTCTGTCTTTATGGCAAAAGGATAAGTGCTGTAACGAAGTGACGGTGAGAGGTTTGAGAGATGAACGTGAGGTGGGAGGTGAAGGTAGTCGGGGAATGGCCGGCAGCAGGGGCAGGAAAGCTTGGCACATGGGAGGCATGGAGGCTCTCTGGCTTGAACGCTGTGCCCAGGGAGTGGTGGGAAAAGAGGCTGGTGCAGAAGGTACAACTCGTCCACGTCCTTGGAGGCCACAGAAAAAATTCAGGTTGCTGAACATGACCGGCTGTGCCACAGCTTAAATCAGCAATAAATGTGCACTCACTTGCTTTATTTTTATCTACATTAATGTGCTTTTTTCTTTTTAAGAGAATGGGTCAGTTCTGAAACAGTTTCTCTCTGAAACGGAGAAGTTGTCCCCTGAAGACAGAGCAAAATGCTTCGAAAAGAATGAGGTAGGAAGAGACGTTCCAGAGCATCACTTTTTCAATAACGCTGGAAGTTTTTGTGCTCATGATTCTCTTTGTCTCAGGCCATTCAGACAGCCCATGACGCCGTGGCACAGGAAGGCCAGTGTCGGGTAAGTGCAAACAATTCAGGGCCAGGCTGCCCCAGTGCCACCTGTGGTTTCCCTAAAATGTGTGAAGTAACCTCTTACGGGAACACGGCAGATGCTGTTTTCCACCCAAGGCCAGTTAACACCAAAAAACTCCACGGGAATAAGGCTCTGACCAGACCTGTTTATAAAAACGGCTGTCAGAAATCTAATTGGCAGTTGACGTAGTCTTGAGTAAGTTCAGACTGATAGTATTTTGTTTAGATCTAAATGAGTCTAACAGAGTAACATCCCACCTAATAGTTGAGCATTTCAGATACTCGCACATACTGCTGAGTATAGTAAGATATCAGACGAGCGGTGGCAATTCCTAGAAGGCTTATATGTGCCATTAATTTGAACAGTCTTCTAGTCAACTGTAAAATTAGACTTAAGTCCGTTACACTGCCTTTATAATGATAATTTGCCTTGCCACTTTCTAGTCTTGACCTTGGATGAGATACTTATCCTCCCTAAGCCTTGATTTCCTCCTCAGTAAAAAGCAAGTCATAGAGTTCTGACAGCTACAGTCTGTCCACCTTACTGGGCTTACATTAGAGCCTGGTATGTAGGAAATACTTAAATCTGTAATAATTTTTAAAATATAAAAGCAAGTTGGTTCAAGCATATTATACTTATATATTGCATTTATTTTTAGGAAATTAAGTTCTGCTTTATAAAATACTCATTTTCCAAAAAAATGTCTTGGCTCTCTTCAGGTAGACGACAAAGTGAACTTCCATTTTATTCTGTTTAACAATGTGGACGGCCACCTCTATGAACTTGGTATGTTGCATTCCATTTTTGGAATCTAATTGTTTCATCCTTTCATACCGAATTCCTTTTTACAGTAATGGCATGTAACTTTATAGCACTTTAGTGTATCATTGTTTTTGAAGCTGGAACAACAGGGAATTCTCATGGGGGGACTTTAACCCTTTACGCTACCCAGAGCTCCCCTGTTGGGCAACCACCCTGCCAAATGCGTGGCTTTAGTCACAGACCATTGAAGAGACCAGACCAGCACTAGTCAGGTGGGACTGGCATCAGCCTTTCCAGACAGGGAATGGAGAAGTTCTTTGGGGAAAAGATAAGTACCTAAATATGACCTTGTTCGGGTAAAAAGGATTTGCACACGTTGGGGTAATTTCTGTGAACCTAGTGTATGGCAACAAGAAAGAGTATATCCATCCTGTAAGAGTCATCTTCTTTGTATTAATGGAGACAGTTGTGTTGCTTCGGGTCAAGACACTGCCTGTGGGCACGTGAGCTAATCGGCAGTCATTGAGGGGCAAACGTAATCTTCGGGGGCTCTTCTTGCCTCCACCTTCCTGCACCTCAGAGACTGAATCTGCCTTTTGCTCTGTGGGCCTTCCCAGAGATGGGGCGCAAGTTCTTCAGTTAGGGGAGCTGGATTTGGCTGTGTAATCGTGTTACTTGTAGAGGAGGGTTGCCTGGGATGGATTGTTAGGAGCACTTGACCCTCATTTCCAGCCTGTTGCTTTATAACTAGGCCTCCTTTGTGGGAGGGGCAGTGGTATTTGGAAGAACCCTGAACTTCCCTTTAGTCTGGATAAACACGGTAGCCAAAAAATGTGCAGAGAAAATTGACACCTGGCTTCTTCGTTGCAGATGGACGAATGCCTTTCCCGGTGAACCATGGCACCAGCGCGGAGGACTCGCTGCTGCAGGTAAGCTTGAGAGTCTCTCCCCAGTAGGGCCCAGGTGTCTTTAGCCAAGCTGTCTACTGCGAAGTGCTAACACTTTTTTCAGTAGAGCCGGTACCGGTTATCTGGGTTAATAGCGTTCTTTGGGGCTTAAAGATCACCTTAGTAATTCCATCCACCTTATTTTTTAGCAGGTGGTTTTAAACAGGATCCTTTAGAGTAGCCCCGACTAATCTGTGCCGTGTGCTGTCTTTAGCCCACAGTTAGAAATAGCCTGAAAGCTATTGCTTTGCTTCTCTGTGGGATTAAGGTGACCATTGTCCTCTTGTCAGATTCCATCGGAGCTCGTGGAACCGAAACCTGAGCCTTTGCTCATCCCTCCCAGACTGCTGGATTTGGGTCAGTTTTGTGGGTAGTGTATTACGGGTTCTGGTTAAGCAGTTAACTTCAGGAGCAGTTTCTTCCCACGTGGTCCCCTGTTGTAGGCTGAGAGAAGCAGATTCAAAACCTGCCTGACAAGAACTTCAAGATCCAGGAACACAATGTCACCATCCCAGTACAAGTGACTACAGAAACCTCTTAATCCTGGACCAGAGCTGGTAGATGGCTCTCGCCCTCTTCACCCTGAAAATGAATCTCTACAGTTCAGTTAGTTTTCTGTTATAAAGGAAAATTGCTTAACTGTGACGAAATGAAAACTGTTAACATATAGCTTCCACATTTGTAGTACTAACAGCTGATCTTTTTTCAGCACTTGCTGTGTGTAGACTGGAGAGTGACAAACTTTTTCAGACACAAGATGCTTTAGCTTCAGGTGGCATATGGCCCCATTGCAAGTATTCAATTCTGCTGTTTCAGCTCCAGAGCGGCCCGCCGATACTGGATGAGTGAATGTGTGCGGCTGCTCACTGAAACTGTTGTCACAAAAACAGGCCGCAATTTGCCGACCCCTCTACTAGGAGCTCTTCTGAGTGACTGAGAGCTCTTACAGAATCCTTCTAAGGATACTGTGAGGCAGGTATTCTTGTTCACATTTTGCAGAGGAGGAGAAGCGATGCCCAAGGTCAATGACTTGAATGGCAAAACCATGGTTCCAATCCAGACAGTCTGTCTCTAGAGCCTATACTCTTAGTCACTGTACAAGACTGTCTGTCTTTGTACCTGACCTGTCTTTGGAACATCACAGACCTCACGGCTTTGAGGAGCTAGTGGGACAAGCAGTAGCACTCTAGGAGGGAGGGTCACTTTCTCCAGGTTGCTGATAGACACACCTGAGAGCAGTTGGAGCTAATTCGTGGCTGTGCAGGGGTTTATGGGAGTAGTAACAAAGAATGAGAACTAGACCTAGAGAAGCAGGATGAGGGGTGTTCGCATGAGAGTCAGCATTTACTTAGGGAGAGAATAAGAACAGGCACAGTTTCTGGCCATGACCCATTTGGGGAAAAGGCTCTCCAAGTAAAGCTCTGAAGGCCAGGCTAACATATCTAACGCCATGCAGTGCACTCCACATGGGACCCCTACTAACTGCTATGAGTAGAACTTACGAGGTATGGGGAAGCTAAGACCTTTTTGTTCAAAAAAATAAAACTGACTGTAATTAGAATCTTATGTAAAATTAAGTGAATGTAAACCAAACCAGTATCTTAATTAGTGAAAATTCTTGAGTGAGGCTGGCTCTATATAGTTAAAGATGTTTTAGGTTTTCCAAGCTATACACAGAATTTACTTAAGCCAGAGAGAGAATATGTAAATTTAACCCAGCTGTCCTAAACCTGAATGACTTGGGTAACAGCTCATTGTCGGTGCAGGAGGTGGCATTCGGGGCCCAGCTTCGTGTTCTTCAGCACTGGAGGGAAGTCCTCAAGGTCTGGAATATCAATGTATTAAACATTCGGACAGAGTCAAATGTAGATGTCAGTCTGGGCTCACTGGAGTTTTTCTAAGTGGTTTCAGAGCAGGAGCGAAGCGGCCGTGATTAATCTCTGAGTATTGAGTTGGTGATTTCTAGCCTTTGGGAGCTGATGTTTTGTCAGAGTATTCCTGTCCTCTTAAGAGGTTTGACATTGATGTGGTTTGTGGAGCTCTCTTTCAACTTGACTCCTTGCACATTGACCAGAGTGATTGATGTTTGATCCCCAGTCATTTTTAAAACCGAGAATTTGGTAAATAACTAATACAGGCGTTATTTCTGAGATATTGCGGGTTTGGTTCCCGATCTGTGTGATAAAACAGTTATCACAATAAAGCAAGTTGTAATCTTTTTGCTGGTGGAGAGTCTTGGCTTCAGTTTATTTAAAAATAAATAAATAAACAGCGTGTAGCATCTGTATAGCCTAGTAAAGCAAAATGCAAGAAAAGGAGGTATGCCTGTATTGGGGTCAATTTTCTGTTACCAGTCTCTGTAATCTAGGCCTTAAAATTAGTAATACATCACCTGTCTGTACCCAGAGTACCAGGTATTGAAACTTTTAAGGCTCTTTTGTAGAACGTTTACTTTGAAGAAATTTGTCTCTACTCTGGGAATTTCTGAGTTGGGGAACTTTTCCCCTTTGGAATCGAGATCTATTTTCTATCTTGTTTTGACTTGAGGAAAAGACCACAAATAATGAAGTTTTGTTGCCAAAGCCATGCACAAGGTGGGAAAAACAGCATTTGGTGCAAGTGAAAAAGGAGTCAAAGCTTCTGAAGTCAGATCTGTGATGCAAGCTTGTTTCTCCCATCACGTGATTTTCTTCTCCTGCCTTAAAAAATGGTTTTCAAGTTCAGGGGGAAGTTTAAAGTTGACCAGGGTGAACTTTGAGCGTTCATAGGCTTTACTGGTACTTTCCCTTTGAAACTTTTGTTCCGAGCTGTTGCTGTTTGGATATTAACGTCGTTCCTCCTTTTCAGGATGCCGCCAAGGTCTGCAGAGAATTCACTGAGCGTGAGCAAGGGGAAGTCCGCTTCTCTGCAGTGGCCCTCTGCAAGGCTGCCTAAAGCCCTGTGGGAAGGGACTCAGCGCTTTTCCCCTCTTTCCTTCACCATCAAAATATATCCCACCCAATGCAGTCTTAAAATGCTTCAGTACTTGTAGAAACAGCTGTTCCCCTTTGGTTCTGTAGCTGTACTCCCCCTCAACCACGCCCAAGCGCTAGCAGAGCTCAGCTGTCGATGGAGCAGTTTGGTGTCAGCTTCAGACCGAGAAGCTTTTCCCGCACTGTGTGTCTCGTACCTCAGTATCTCATGCTTTAAATGGCTACTTTGGTTTGTGTCTGTAAGGTAAGGCCTTGGATGTGGTATAACTTGTTTGTCCTTACAAGGAATAAAACTTTTCTGCTGATAAGAGAGGAGGCTAAACTGTTTTTTTTTTCTCTTTTACATTCCCCTGAATACATTTCAGTTTATAGAGGTGTTGCTAGACTTTTTTTTTTATATTATTGTTTACTTGTAAACTTTGAAATACTTTAAAAATCTTTTTAGAACAATTTAGGATTTACAGGAAAATTGAGAAGCTATTACAGCTCCCATAGACCTTTTCCATTTCTCCCTTTGTTATCTTACCTTAGTGTGATGCATTTGTTACAATTAATAAAAAATACTGATAATATTACTAATGACTCGAGCCTGTAGCTTATTCAGATTTCCTTAGTTTTTACAAAATACCCTTCTTTATGCCCAGGACATACCCCATTTTATTTAGTTATGTCTCACCAGGCTCCCTTGGCTATGGTCATTTCTCAGGCCTTCTGTGTTTTTGATGACCTTGCCAGCTCTGAGCAGTACTGGTCAGGTGTTCCGTAGGATGTCCCTCTACCAGGATTTGCCTGATGGTTTTCTCCTAATGAGGCTAGGGTTCGGTGTTTGGGGGGAGGAAGACCACAGAGCTGAAGTGCCATTTTCATCACATTTAAAGGGTACCTGCTGTCAACATGATTCTTGCTCTCGATACCTCGATCACCTGACTGAGGTGACCCTTGTCAGGTGTTCCCACTGTGGTTACTTTTCCCACGCCCACCCCCTCCAGGTGGGAGGGTGTCTGCACAGCCTGCGCTCGGGGAGGGAGTGGAATTACGCCCTAGCTCCTTGTGGGCGGAGTGTCTCTAAATTTGCAGTTGTTTTACAAGGAAGATTCATCTCTCTGCTATTTACTCAATCCTTTATATCAGTATGAATTCATGGATACCTATTTTTATACTCTGAGCTATAACCCAGTACTAACATTTTGTTGCTGAAACTGGTCCAGCTTTGACCACTGAGAATGATCTCAGTTGCTTCCTGTGTCCATCTGACATGCCCCAATCCACGTAGTTTTCTCCCCCCCGCCCCCAGCAATTCTTGCTTTCTAGAAATTAGGTTTTTGGGGTTTTTTTTTAAACAAATGTCTTTGCCATTTCTTGTTAAGCCTTACTATTTGATAGATAAGGACACAGGCATTAAAGATTAAATGACATTTGTTCTCAACAGTTGATACTTGAATGTATAGTAACAGTGCCTTTCTAGTTAACAGGAGTGGAGGGCAGTGGGGAAGAAACCCTGTGCATCCCGCCCTTCCTGTGACCCTCACAGAAGAGCTTGATCACCCTGCTTGTCGCCAGGGGTCCAGATAACTGAGGTCTTGGCTGCCTCAAAGTTTTCAGCTCCACTCACTCTGTGTTGATACCTACGATGCCAGCTTCTCAGGGAAGAATGTATTTGTTCCTAAGAGCAGAGTGGTCACTAGTGTTACTATTCTTTTTTCAACTGTTGGGAGTTGTTTTATTTTTTCCTTTTTTTCTATTTATGCTATTACAGATGTCCTAATGTTTCCCCCTTTGCCTCCTTCCCCTCCATCCCCCACACTATTAACATTCTTATAACTTGAAAACTTAATATATGGTGATTCTAATTACTTAAAGCCAGAGGCATGCATTTTCAAGTCCTGGGTGTGTGACTTCTGTACAGTCACTTTGGATATTGTGGAAAGGAAACAAAAAAAGGCTTGTTTCTGCTGGTAAAGGTTGCTTTTGGCCTCAGAAACACAGCTACATTTAGTGGTGGTGTTTGTGAGACTTCGTGTGTGAGAAGCGTATTTATTAAAATGCTTTCAAATGCTCTCATGCCTTCGCATGCTGCACTGTGGAAGGTTATACAATGGCTGACCTATGTGGGTAATTGCACCCCTGGAGGTACAGAGAAATTTTGGTTTTACTGAGGAAATAGACGCAGAGGCTAGGTAACATACCCAGGTTCTTGCTGTCAGTCCCTGGGACTCGACCGTGGAGTGACTTCCTAAATCTGGGAGTCACTACAACAGGCTTTCTGGCTTATCAGACCTGTCTTTGAACTCTGCTTTCGGTAAAGGAAGTACCCTTTTCCTCATCTTCCTTGCTTTATGTTCAAATGGACACAACTCAGAATGAGGACGCCTGGGGAGGGCCTGTGCTTCAGAAGATCCCATCTAGCACCCACTTCTCACTGTTCTCCCTGAGGACTGGGCCATGTAGCACCCGGGGGGGTACCACTGACTATGTATTCCATATGGAGGTGGTGCCCCCTGGAGTTGTGCAACGCAGAGGCCCTTGTTTACCCAGCAAGCTCTCTTAATTGACATCTTAGATCTTATCAAAGATCTATGGCCAGTTAACTTACTCTTTAGAATGTTACTAGTCTTTGGTGATGAAGCTGACTTTGTAGAGCTTTCAAAACGGGCAAAGCCACCTGATGCTAAGGATCCCCCTTTTAACTGACACCCAGAATGTCCGGTTGAGTCTAGGTTTTACATCTATTGAGTATATAGTACTTGGTCTGTCTTAGCCCTTCGGAAAAATATCATTCATGAAACTAGTGAGATCGTTTTGTAAAATGTGTATAAGTATGTTTAGAAAAGACAGGACCATAATAGCTGTTTACTATATTCTAAGTTAAACTAAGTCATAAACTCAATCATAGAAGATTGACATTATCTTCATTTTTCAGATAGAAACTAAAGCACAGTGAAGCTTAAGCAACTCGCCCAAGGTCCCCTGGCTGTACAGGATGCTGCCGATACTCAAACCCCAGCAGACTGGCTCTAGGAGCCCACAGTAATGGTGATTGCCGGAAGAGGTGGACTTCAGGTGAAGTTCAAGCTTTAGGAACCCCACCCTTTAATAGGCCCTTCAGCGTCCTGGCTCGTGCGTCCTTGTGACATTCGCAGTTTCTCAAAGCACGGGTCTGCCCTGTCTCTGGATACTGAGATTATGGGCGATTTTAACTTTATATGCTCGTTTTCTAAGCTTCGTAAAATTATTCTATTACTTTTGTAATTAAGAAGCCTAAGTATTTCCCCAGGACTGAGAATTCTGCAATGAGCACCTGCTGGTGAATTCTAGCTTACTCTACAGTTTCTTTATACCTGAAGCCAGCACAAACTATTAACTTCGCTTTCTGTCTTTGGCTTTGTTCTGCCTTCGACAGCCTCCGTCATAAAGCTACTTTGGAACTCCAAATAATCATCTTTATGTTCTAAACCTCAACTTGTTTGGCGCGTGTTCCTGTTCCTGCACACCCTGCCACGTTAGATAATGTCTTGATGTGCTCACTTGGCAGTTAGTTACTTTGTCCCTTCAATGATATCTTATAGCATTAAGTCATCCACCTGTTTGATTTCTTGAGTTGGCTTGACATTCACTAAGGAGCAAGGTGTGATCTGACATAATTAAGAATGGGTTGCTGTGAGTTTCCTTTGTAGTCAGGCTTCCTGTTGCAGTTCAGTCAAATGGGAACAGGACCTCTCCTACAGGCTTGTGAAGACTGAGTTAAGATAAGGCACATAGAGCTTAGTATATGGTGAGTACGCCTTGAGTAAATTATATTAATATAAACTGTTAATAGTTGAGTGCACCTGAGTATTTATGAACAAAGAAAGAGAAGTAGAGAAGTCTCAGCAAGAGAAATGATATGGAGAATGTTCCCTCCTAGTACAAAACATCTGTATTTGAACAAGTCCCTGGTTTCATCCCAATACACTAATAGAAGACAAAAGCTTTATTCAAAACTATACTCATTATATGCAGTAGGTGGCAGCATAGGAAAGCTTATGGCAATTTTGTAGCTAAGTAGATTTGAACAAAGTTGAGCCAGAAAAGAAAAATGGGCCTTCCTGGGGAAGACAGGCACGTGCGATTGTAGTACTCAGGCCTTCCTTTCGGCCCCGTTTTGCACTGGACTAACCAGTCCCCATATGGATCTGCCGAAGCGTGCCTTGTGAGTTGCTTTTTGGGCTATTCTTAATTTTGCCCAGGTCCTATTTTATTGTTAAAATAGAAATAAGCAGTAATAATTTTAAATCACCAGTGTGTTAAATGAATGCTTCCTCTGCTGATGTTGAGTTAGATATGTTATCCCAAATAAAATGGCTTTGATAGCCAACCTTGCTTTCATATCCATCTTAACATTAGAAAAACAGTGGAGTTAACTGTCAAACATTAAATTGCTATCAGCTCTTTAGGAAAACATTTTCCTCAACACTCAAGTTAACTTTATTTTCCAGTAGTTTCACAGAGACGGATTTGACACTTCCAGTAAGAGAACTGGGCCTGGTCCCAACACTGACATTAACTACATGGGTGACATTAATTCCTTTTTCCTTTTTTGGTCTCAGTTCCCTCATTAAAAAAAAAAATTAAATAGACTCAAAGCTCACTGAAGTTCCTTTTATCTCTACAAGTTTAAAACTGTGCAAAAATATAGAGGAATTCAGAAAATTATACACAGATTTTTTCATCGAGGTGCATGCCTATAGGACGTCTTGAAGCTGTGTGAGATGCAGCACAATTCCTCCTTGTGTGAGGCTGTGCTTTCCAGCCCAGCCCGAGCACTGAATGCCGGTGACCTGCCCCTCGTCCCCATTGTTATTGCAACAGCAAAATATTTGCCCACAAATTTCCAACACGTCCATTAGGGGTTGGTGCCACCACCCTGGAGAACCACTTAGCTAGACTGGAGAATGTTTCCTAAGTAATCTGTCACAGGCTGAATTCCTAAATGGCCTCCAAGACTCGCAGCCCTTGGCATACAAATGCCTTCTCCCAGGCATTCAGTCAAACACTCGTCTAGATGCTGCTTTGAAGGGACTTTGCAGATGTAATTAAGGTCCCAAATAAATTGGCATTAAGATAGATTATCCTCAGTTGGCCTGACCTAGTCCTCAATTAGACCTAGGCTTTCCCGTCAAAGGAATGTGGGCAGTCTCCCGGAGCAAGCCCAGGCCCCCAGCTGACGGTCAGCAAGACTGGAGGACCTACATTCTAGAGCTGCAGGAAGCAGATGCGGCCCACAACCTGGATGAACTTGGAAGCAGATTCTTCCCCAGGGCCCCCAGAAAGAAACACAGCTGACACCTAGATTTTAGCCTTGAAAGCCCTCTTGTAACACACCCCAGTCACACCACACTGGACGTCCTGACCTACAGAACTACATGCAAAGAAGTGGGTGTTGATCTAAACCTCTAGGTTTGTGGTGACTTGTTATGCAGCAAGAGAAAATTCACCCATCATTTAATAACGCAATGCAATGCGTTCCCTGGGTCACGGGATTTCCCTTATCTTCCATAAACCACCCAACTGCAGTTCCCACCACCGCCCCCCCCGGGGCTGCTCCAGCAAGAAATCACACTGATTCTTCTCAGTTCCTTGTGCTCCCTCCTCCCTGAGTACAATGGTGTGAGGACCACATTGAAATTTCAGGAACCAACAACCCCTTTATTTTTTATTTTTTAATCCTCACTGGTGGACACTTTTTCATTGCTTTTAGAGAAGAAGGGAGAGAGAGAAACATTGACACAAGAGAAAAGTATCAGTTGGTTGCCTCCATTATGACAGGGGAGAGTGCCGGTCAGACTGGGACCAGACTCACAACCTAGGCACGTGCCTGGACCAGGAATCAAACCTGCAACCCTTCAGTTAGAGGACGACGCTCCAACCAACTCAGCTACACCAGCCAAGGATGACAAGCTTCTCTTATTCCACATCCTTCCTGGGTATGTTCAAGGTCACTCTGGGTCCCTGGTCCAGCCCGTGTTTATCTAAGGAACACATTCATAACTATTCTTAGGCTTTTCATCACGAGGCACCATGTTGGTGAAACATAAACAGGAAAGGGGATGTGTAACCTTAATCATTTACTAAAATCTGACTTACACATTCTACATCACCATAGATGGTCTCATAAACCCAGTCTCTATGAATATGGTTTAAAAAATAATGTCCTTAAAATGCATGGTACTGAAAATTCACATTTTGTGTGCAGTGAAGAATTCCAGGCCTTCAGGTATGACCTGCTGCCTACTTTTTCTTCTTTCTGGGATATTTCTTTTCTGTAGTTTCCTCCTCCCTCCATCCTGCTCAGACATGTCACCAGCAGAGCCACTGTATTCTGGAAGTCTCCTTATTTTATTTTTGAAAACATGGAACTCACATTTGAGAGCTTTATAATTATTTTAACATTTAAAATCCACAAAATCTTTTTTGAAATAAGGAACAACAGTTGGCTCAGACACCAGGCCTGGCTTTCCATCTATGTGCCTTTGCTTCTGGGGGATGCGTGGGTCCACGTTCCTCCCTTAAAGACCCCTGGGGGCAGCACAGAGGCCAGCCACCGTATTTGTGCGAAGTCGCATCCTTTTACACATTCACCATGGGGTCTCTTTGGGTAGTCTTGAGCTATCATAAAAGCGGCCCTCGCTTTGGCCAGTGTGGCTCAGTTGGTTGGAGTGCTGTATGGCAAATGGAAATGTCGCAGGTTTGATTCCCGGTCTGGGCACATGCCTGGTTTGCAGTTTGGGTCCTCATGGGGACACATTCGAGAGGCAACTGATTGATAGCTCTCTCTCACATCGATGTTTCTCTCCCTGTCTGAAATAAGCATGTCCTCAGGTGAGGATTAAAATAATAAAATAAAAGGGGCCCTCAAATATTTATATATAAATATATATTTCCTTCCTTCCTTTCTTTCTCCCCTCTTATTTCTTCCCTCCCTCTTTCTTTCTCTCTCTCTTTTGCCTTATACTATACTCTTTATTTCTCAATCATTAAAAAGTACATGTATTTTATATTAAATTTCTTTCTAATCTTTCCCTCTAATTGCATTTCTTTCCCATTTTCTTTATAGCTCTCCCTGTTGGCCCCTAGAATACTGGCAGCCATGGACAGGGTTGGGTTCAACAATCTAATGCTTATTCCAAATGTGAAGGAGACAATTAAGTTGTAAGTATTAGTAATCTCCCTCTAAATTCCTTATTTACATGTCAGTCTCCTGGCTAAATGGAGAACTTCTGGAAAACAGGAGCCTGACTTTATTTATTGTTATATCTCCAGCAATTAGCTGAGGCTCTGGCACAGAATGAAGAGTTGTAATAGTTGGTAAAATTAATGAATGAGATAAAAACACTGTTTCTTTGGAAATAACAAAATAATGGTGTTTTTCAATGGTATTTGGAAATAAAATAATGGTAAGTCTAAATTTGAAGGGGAATATGAACTGTAAGCTGCTGCACAGATAATAATCCTTGCATTTTGATGTACTCTGCAAATGTTATTTGCATTCTGCAACTATTGTGCCAGTGGCTAGCAGTACTTCTCCTGTTATTAGTTATTAACATCCACTTCATAGGGCTTCATTAAAACCTTTCATTTTTTGTTCCACTCTCAATTGCACAGTTTGCAGAAAATATTTACGCTTTCATCATGTGCTTTGTCAATTGCCAATTTCTTTTTCTAATTTTTCACCTGTCAAGTTTTATTTATTCATAAAGTTCTTATCAAATGCAGCACATTTTGAACTCCTCTACCTGCTAGATTTTGCACCTTCAACAGTTATAGAACATGAAGGTGGAGCATATAGAAAAGTAAACACTAAATCTCAGCCTAAAAACAGCAGAAAACCCCAGTCAGTTCTACCTGAATGACTGCCACACATGAAGGAAGACAACCACAACAGTCACCAGCTGAAAATGTTAGTGTCCCCTAGAACCCGCAATGGTGATGTACTTTGGCGGAGGCAAACCGTGGTGTTACCGCATCCCCCAGCATGGCACCCAAGTCCGTCTGAAAACAAAAACAAACACCAAAAACCCCACTCATTTTCAAAGTAAGTTAGTGTTTCGTGAGCTTGTGTAAGAGGAGCACAGTGGTGCTCGCTACGATTTAATTTTGTCCTGAAGAATCTATGTCCCTGGGCCTTCATGTAAACTGCAACTGACATTATAGTTCTTAACATACAAAGCATTCAGAACCAACAGAGAGTGAAAGGAGTGGGCTGATTTCCATGTGTGTCTAAAAGACAATGGAGAGCCCTGGCTGTCCCAGTTTATCTGGGACTCTGCCTCACATTCTGGGGTTTTCAATGCGAAATCTCAGGTTAAAATTAACCACAGGGGAAAAATTTTGTTCATGACTTTGGGTCAATGAGGAGAAGGAAAACCATGATGACATCCTTGGAAAATCATTGATTGATTCAGAGAATTTCTGCCTTATGTGCCCCCCACCCCACCATTTAAAGGTATGATTTAAAGAAGTACCAAGCTCCAATACCCCATTGGTAGTTTAGAATATTTCTCAAGCACATCGCAAATACCAGGCTGGCCTTCCCTCTCGGCTGGAGGCTTCAGCAGCTCTCCAGTGGCCTCTTGGTATTTGTGTTTCACTGGTGTTACATCTGTTTAGAACAGAAGATGTAGAAGAATGTTTACTAAAAGAGATCTCATGTCCAACACTTATATAGGTTTTCGCTGGGCAAAAGCGCCAGTGGCTGATGTTTCTAATGTTCACTGCTGCGGGACCTGCGCCCTTCCTCATCCACGTGGCCACCATGGGAGATGCCGTTGGTGAGGTAGCTCTAGACATGGCCTCTCCAACTCAGAGAACAGATGGCTGCCTGGACAGGAGCCATGGGAACGTGGAAAACAGGCTGTATCTGGAGTCCCACCCAGCCTTCTCAAGGGCCCTGTGTTTATCACAACCCTGTAGCATTTTCACATGCTACAACGGCTCCCTCCCCGCTGCCCCTGTCCCTCCCTTACCGTATAAGTAGCACTGAGGCTGGATGGGGTGTGGTTGCTCTAGAAGCAGATCTGCCACCGCCGTTGGTGCGCTCCCCTGTAATGTGAGTAATAAACGTCACATCCACATCTGCTTGTCCCCCGGGTGGTTTTTTGCAGAGTATCACAAGTGCAGTCAGCTCCCCGGTTTGGAGCTCCTGCATTCTACCATTTTCTTAGGTGACCCCACCCCCTGATCTAAGCTGAGTGGGGTGTCTTTTATTTTACTTACTGTCATGTGGAGAAAGCCAGTCTACAGTGACAGATCACAGACACAAAATGGAAAGAGAGGCTGACAAGAGTGACAGAAAGGGGAGCCCTGTCTGGTTGTAGGACCCTGGATCCAGTTATTCTTTGGGCTCAACGATATTCCTGCTCCATTTGGTTGTTGTAACTCTTCTTAGAGTCTGAAAACCAGTAAATTCTGCTTTCTAAGTTGCTCAGAGAAGTGTTTCTACCACTTGAAACCAAAAAAATACAACTGTCAGATATAATTTATGATCGCCTCCAGGCAGTTTTTTTCCAGGGTTTGTTTTTTTTTTTTAAAGATTTTATTTATTTTTAGAAGGAGAAGGAGAGGGAGGGATAAATGGAGAGAAACAAAAATGCATAAGAGATGCATTGATAGGTTGCCTCTCGCACACTCCCAGTCAAGGACCTGGCCCACAACCAGCCAGGGCAGGGCTAGATCTTTCTTAAATGATTGGCATCACTAGACTCTATTTGGTTGCTAGAAACAGTGTTATCCGAATTGCTCTCTTCCTTAGAATTTGTGGGAGGAGATGAAATGGGAGAACTAAGCCCCATAAAGATTTGCTCTTTCCCTTAACATGAAATGATACTGTCACCGACACATGATGGAATGATTTTGGAATAGCTTTTCTAACAGTGATGACTGACTTCAACGTAATTCATTTTTTTAAAACAAGCATACATTGAACACCTTCTATATACCAGGCTCTGAGCATACAGAGAGAAAAGGCCAGTTCCTTGTCCACAGGAAGCTCATGGTCGAGGGCAGCGGTGCTCAAAAGGCGGTCCTGGAGCTGCTGCTTCAGCATCACCTGGAAACTTGTTAGAAAAGCAAATGAAACAGGAGCTTTGGACGTGGGCCCAGCGATCTAGTTTAACAAGCCCTCCAGGTGATTTTGATGTAGGCAAAGTTTGAGAACTGCTGCTCTAGAGACTTACATATATATATACCTGCTTACCCAACTTCCTTCTCTCTAGTGGCCCAATTTGTGACTCACCTGAACTATAACGAAAAGCTGCGCCTCACCCTCAATTGAAATGATTGAAAATGGAAATCATTTTGAGTTTTTCTGAACAATAAATCCAAGTGTGGAAATCCTGGGAAAGTCTCTGACCTTCCTGCCCCGAGGCCAACAAGAAAGGAAGGTGTGTGTTCCAGGCCTCTCTGAAGTGGCTCCACTTTATCACGGCAGATAAGACAACGGGTGGAAAGAACTGGGAAGGGTTCATCCCCTCAGGCCCGGACTGCATCTTGGCACTGCCTCACTCAAACCCAATCTGAGAGCAGGGCGTGTGTGCCAGGGCCTCTACCGGGAGGTGTCTGAGAACCGTCAGCACTATCGGCCTCCGACCACATCAGAGGGCCCTTCTTCTCCCTCTATTAACACTTGCTGCTCTGTGTGAAAAGACAGAGGGATACAATGAGAACCGAAACCAAGGTGTTTAGAGAATGTCAGACTTCTTTCATCCGGGGCAGTTCTAGCTGGCATTGTCCTTTTGAAGACTGTTAGCTGCCTTCTCTCACAGAACTTTCTGTGCTTTTCTATCCTTTCGCTTTCCCATTTCTTAACTTTTCTATGTCCCATCACTCAGTTCAATTAAATATTCAGAGCTCATTCCAGGCTCTGAACCAAGCACAAGATAAGTAAGGTTTAGTGCCTGAGTTTAAGAAGCACGTAACCGGTGACACTCCACCTCAGTCGGGCACCTTTTGATGTCTGAACTACATGCTGGGCATTGAGCTGGGTTCCAGCTTTCACAAATGAATACAACCTGGCCTGGACTGAAGGAGTTTGTTGTCTGTGGGATGAGACAGGCACAAGCCAAACAGGATGGGACTGTAATCGAGCTAAGAAGGTCCACAGAGACAAGAGCGAATGACTCGACCTGAAGGAGCTGAGGAAGGCTGGAAGAATCTGTCCTTGGAATTGGGTTGGCCATATGAGGGGTGGTGGACAGGAGATGGTATGTGACAATATGGTGTATCCCGAAGAAGGAGAGAAGCTCAGGTGGCTGAAGGGTAGTTTTCATGGTTGAAGACTAGATTGAAAAAGTAAGCTAGAGCCAGGATGTGAAGGACTGCATATGACACAGGCCAGGCTAGAGAGCTGAAACTTGATTCTATAAAGAGTCGAAGTTCAGCAGGGTTTCTGAAACAGGGAAGAGTAATAATCAGATCCAGAAGAGTAATAGAAAGAATTGAGAAGCAGCATGGAGGACACATGTAGGGGGATAAAAGCAAGAAGTGAGTGTTTTAGCCCTGGCTGGTGTAGCTCAGTGGATTGAGTGCTGGCTTGCGAACCAAAGATTCCCCGCTGGATTCCCAGTCAGGGCACATGCCTGAATTGCGGGCCATGTCAGGTCTCCAGTAGGGGGCATGCGAGAGGCAACCACACATTGATGTTTCTCTCCCTCTCTCCCTCTCTTCCCCTCCCTAAAAATAAATAAATAAAATCTTTTTAAAAAATAAATGAATGTTTTAGTTATCAATCACTGTATAACAAATGACCCCCAAACTTAGTGACTTACAGCAATGATGATTTATTTTTTGTGAATTAGTTGAGTAGCTCTTTAGCTGGTCTCATGTGGCTTACTCATGTGACAGCATTCAGCTGGTGGGTCATCTGACAGATGGACCCAGCTGGGGCACTGGGATGCCTGGGCTTCTTTGTCCATGTGGTCTCAACCTTCTTCTCTCCACAGTTGCTTATCATTCCATGTCTACGCCATGTTTTCATACATAGTAGTGACAGCATTCCAAGAAGGTGAAAGCTAATCTTCAGGTCTTCTTAAGACCCATCACAGAAGTGGCACAGTGCCATTTCCTCTGCACTTTCTTGATCAAAGTCATGTGGGAGAAGAAGGCTACACAACGACATAAACACAGGGAAGCATGGTTTAATGGAACCTCACAAAGTTAGCAGGTAATTTTCAAAGCATAAGCAAAGGACAATGAAGGGCTGACCTAAGTTATCACTTCTGTGAGTACAAGAAGTAGATGTTTAGGAAATGTAAGAAATAGCCATACCATAGAATGCTGCATTAAAGCTGAGAGTTATAGGAAAAGTGCTTGTGAAGAACAGGTTGCAGGTGGACCAGATGCTCTTGGTTTTCCCTCCTCCATCTCTTTCATCTGTTGATCAATACCCCATCCCCCAGCTGCTGTATTGGCTGATAACAACTCACAGCTGTCCCATTCTTTGCGAAATTGCCTTTGGCCACAAGGAGCCATCTGCCATGGAGGTTATGCCCCACCATCATGACGGATTAATTGACATAGGGTACAAAGGGCTGGCCCCTTGACTCCACGTGGGATTGACTCAATGGTACACATTTATGCTCTGGAGCTTTCCTGTGGGATCACCCTCCAGGTGAGATAACAACCTTGCTCAGTGCTCCCCCTGCCCTATGCTGCTTCCCTCGCTCCCTTCTGAGTGCATTCCCAGCTCTGCTTCTAGGGAACCCAAACTGAGAAGCAAGGAGAAAAAAATATTCAAATAGGTGCTGGAATTTCTGGTGGGCTTTGCACCACTATGCTTTCCAGGTTGTGCCCATTCTCCATCTATTTTCAGTTCATGTGTCTCTCTCTACTTTCTGTCTTGTTCTCTCTTAGTTTCTCTTCTTACAGATTTTTCTGCACAACTGGGCAGTTATTTAAGGAGGCTTAAATGATCTTTCTGTGAGCCTGAATAGATCTAGCTGCAAAAAAATGTGGTTCAAATAGAAGTGAAGTCAACAAGATAGGTTTAACCGTCCCAAATAATGACCTCAATCTTACATAAAGTAATAGTTGCCCTGTGGACAGAGAACATGGATTCTAAGTTTGAAGTCCTAGCACAGTATATATTTGTTATTTTTGTTCTTCAGAACCATTCAGTCTCTGGCAAATAGCCTGATTCCTTCCCTGGGACCAACCCTCTCTCCCCGCCCCAACTCTGAGCCCATGTTCTTCAGGTGGGGCTGCATTTCTAATTCAGAGGAGAGCATGTAACCTAGATGTAAACTAATCTACACAAGACATTACTCTAGAGTCAATGATTGGTTCACAGATACTTACTTCAAGTCAGGCCAATCAGAGACAATCAGACTCAATACACGGCTTTTGCTTGGATTCTCACAGGGGTTTCCTGCCTTTCCCTGTGCTTGTGAAGCAGGAAGTAGGCAAACCCAGGAGCCACTGGCGGCCTTTGTTCATTGCTGAGGAAAGACTCTAAGGCAAAGGGAGTTAACACCAAGGAAACAGAGCTAAGAAATAGACAAGCTGGTCCTGACTTAATCATATGAGCTCCTGTATCTAGCTGTGCCTATTATTCTTGGACTGTGTAGTTACATGAACCACCAAGTGCTTTTTTAAAAAAAATACGTAAGCTGGTTTGAGTTGAGTCCTGCACCTTAAAGTGGAAAGAGACCCAACTAAGACACTTGGCATTTTTTCCTCCTAAATTAAGCATTTGATTTATTATACTCAGACTTTTGGTTGCTGTTTGTCAAACATATTCAGTGGATATGAAGAGTTTATGTGGACATTTAAGCAGGGCTACAGCTTCCTTATTAGAAAGACTATTTTTTAGAAAGGAGAGTATGTTGGCTGAAATGAAGGAATATTGGCTGATAGGGGAGTAAAGCCCACGGACTCTCACCCTGATCTTGCCACAAGATCACCCTGTAGTGATTGGTAGTAAAGGGAGACAAGAAGATGCTGACCACAGGTAGGAATTTGCTCTCTTAAAAATACTAACCACCTAAAAGCTATGTGGTGGTCTGAACTGGAGCCTGGATTAGAGAAATGACATTAGTGGAGTAACTGGTGGAATCTGAATGAAGTCTGTAGTTGAACTTAATAGTATTTACCAATGTTAATTTTCTTAGTTTTGATAAATGCACCATGGTTATAAAAGGTATTTACATTAGGAAAAGCTGAGCGGTGGGCAGGTGGGAGCTCTGTACCATCTTTGTAGCTCATTTGAAAACCTAAAACTATTCCAAGGTAAAAAAAAAAGTTAACAAGTTATGGTACCCACTGTTTATTGAAAACTACAAAATATTACTGAAATAAATTAAACAAGGCTGAAATAAATGGAGAAATATGCCACGTTCATAAATTGATGGACTTTGTATTTTCAAAATGTCACTCTCATCAAAATGATCTACAGATGTAATGTAACATGCCCCCCCAAATCTCAGTAGGCTTTGTGTATGTGCAGAAATGGATGTTGTAATTTATATGGAAGTGAAGTGCAAAGGCACAAGACGGCCAAGGCAATCTTGCAGGAGAACATATTAGAGGCCAAGCTGTACCATAATTAAGACAGTGAAGATGCAAGGGTAGACAAAGAGGCTGGAAAAGAACAGACAATCCAGAAACAGACTATATATAGCCATTAGATTTATGAGGAAGGGACAATAAAGTAAAGCAAAAGAATGACTTTAATAAATAATGCTGAATCAACTGGATATACATCTACCTAGGAAAAAATATGACCTCTCTTCTACACAATACACAAAAATCAATTCCATATGTATTGTAAAAAAAAATTAGGCTTCCAAAAGACAAGGAGAATATTCTCATGACCTTAGTACAGGCAATTATTTCTCAAACAAGATACAAAAAGCACAAACCACAAAAAAAAAGTGATAAATTGAACCACTTAAAGAACTTCCTTCATTAAAGATCCCATTAAGAGAATGAAAAAAAACCCCATTAACATGAGAAAAGCTATTTGTATTTTATACACTGTATTTTTCGGGCTATAAGATGCACCGGACCATAAGACGTACCTCAGTTTTTGAGGAGGAAAATAGGAAAAAAAAAACCCGCTCCACCGCTGCCACACCTCCCACCCCTGGAGGAAGCCAGGTAAGCTACATTCAGACTATAAGATGCACCCCCATTTTCCTCCTAAATTTGGGGCAAAAAGGGTGCATCTTACAGTCTGAAAAATATGGTAGCTCACCATAAGGATTGGTATCCAGGATATATAACTGACTCCTACAAATCAACCACAGTTCAACATATACTTTGGATGCACAAAGCAATGTGAATCTCACCAACATGATGAGTTCCAGAAGCCAGAAGCATACTGCAAGAGTTCATTTGTTAAAATACTCTATGAGTCCATTTACATACAATGTCATATGAGTCCATGTATACAAAATTCAAAAGCAGGCGAAACTGTTCCCTGTGTCATACCGGTCACCTTTAGGGAAACGGTGGTTATGTAACTGGAAATGGGCATGAAGATGCCTCTGGGAGCCTGCTAATATTTTATTTTCTCGTCTGGGTGCTGAATAAGGAGATATATTCTTTAGGATTTGTTCATATATATTATACGACAATAATAGTTTATTAAAATTCTTAGTTGGAGAGAAAAGTCTAGGGTCTAGGTTGGGATTATATGAGTAATTTTCTGATGAGTTGTTGAAGTCACTATTATATTATCTACAGTGATAGAACGATTATTCTGAAACTTAGTCAATTTAAACAGCAAACATTGTCTCATGTGGTTTCTGAAGACCAAGAATCTGAAAGTGGACCAGCTGGGTAGTTCTGACTCAGAGTCTCTCATGAGGTTGCAGTAACTGCTGGGAAGGGCTACAGTCATCTGAAAGCTTGGCTGGGGCTGGGGAATCTGCTTCCCAGCTCATGAGCTTGCTGGCAGGCCTCAGCTCCTCGCTAGCTGTTGGCTGATTCCTCAGTTCCTCATTACGTGGCCCTCTCCATAGGCTCTTGAGTAGTGTGCTAACAACATGGCAGCTAGCTTCCCCCAGACAGAGACAGCTGAGGGACAAAGAGAATCTGAGATGAAAGCCAGTGGTTTTTTTAAATAACTAATTGTGGAAGTGATATGCCATTACCACTGCTGTATACCGTTGGCCATACAGACCAACCCTCGTACAGTACAAGGAGACTACCCAAGGACAAAAATACCAAAAGTTAGGGACCATTGGGAGCCATGGTGGTGGCTGGCTGCCATACCCATATTCCTCACCGCCCGTTACTAGAGTATTTGTAGACATTCGAAGATTCCCAAACTTGCTATTTCTCCTGTCACAGTTTCATCAGCGCACACAAAAATCTGCAGCTGCTGTCAAACTGGTGGCCCCACTGGAAGAACTTGCTGGTAGGGTTGAGGAGAAATCTGGGAAGAGGACAAATTGTCAATCACTGTCCCATGGGACATTTGTGCCATGAAGACGGCCTGTCAGGCCTGTGACTACAGAAATTCTGGCAGGCCTCCTGTTCTTATTACCTCACTATAACTTCTTCGTTGTTGTTATTTTGTCAATAGTTCATTTTTTATTGTATTGTCTCCATCACCATTTACCCCCCCCCCCCCCCCCCGTACCCTCTTCCACCTCCACATCCACCCCCCACTGGCTGTCATCCTGCTCTCTATCTATGAGTCTGTCTCTATTTTGCTTGTTAGTTCTTCCTTTGATTACTGATGCCTGAAATACCACCATAGAAACCCATGCCATTAGCAAAATAAGTTTTCTGGTCAAACACGGACACATGATCAGAATACGACAGCAGTGGTTCCCAAACCAGGCTGCTCATCATAATCTCTTGGGAAGCTGTTATAAGTACTAATTCCTGAGTCCACCTAGGGCCAAAGTGATTTAGACCCTCCAAAGTGTCCCCAGAACCAGTATTTTGAGAACATTTCTCAGGAGATTCTGACAGAGTTAGCCGAGCATTCCACAACGGATCCTGCAGCGGTGCTTGGAAACCACTGATCTGTACCGTTAATGCATGTGGATTTCAGAACCTTTCCAGAGAGTGAGTTTCAATGAGGGGAAGCCATTTATTCACAAAGAGTCCATTTTCCTTTTCACCTCCATCTGCTCCGTGTGCTGAGTGAGATGCTGCTTCTTGGCCCCTTTGAATGCTTTCTTGTTCCTCTGTTGCACTTTGGTTCCCATCACGTCAGCCTTGAAGGTGGAGTGGCCTGTCAGCACCACCGGCTTCTGACACTGGAGCCGCCGAGTCCACTTTATCAGCTTCAGAGTGCTGTGTGAGCCCGGGCTGGAGGGGTGCAGGGACTTAGGGTTAAGAGGACACGTGGCCATCTCTTGACACGGTCGGGAGATGTTTCCTCTTTGGCAATAAAATGACGCAGTACTTTGTAGAGTTGCCACTTAGCATACGTGAGATTATAGTTTGTGGACTGGGTGAATCTAGAGACTTTTCTTACCGATGGGAGAATATGCAAGGCATGAGAAAATCCTTCAATGAGAATTGTAAAAACAAGTACTTATTTGTTTTTTTTTCATTCATTCCCTTGACAAATATTTATTGAGCACCTCTGACCTTATCTTCTGCTCTCTCGATTCCTCCGCCCCAGCCACACTGACTCCGTTGCTGTTCTTAGAGCAAACGGGGCACCCGCCAGCCTTAAAGAATCGGCTCCAGTAGATCTCAGGGCCCAGAACACCGGTACCCACGTACCTGCTACGCGAACTTCCTTACCTCCTCCAAGCCTTTGCTCAGATCCCGCCTTCTCCATGAGGGCTAAGCTCACCACTCCCACACACTCTAAGCAGTTTCCCTCCCTGGCCTTGCCCCACCTTTCCTTTTCTCCATGGTTCTTTTCAACTTTTCACCTACCATATATATGTACTTTATTGTGAGGATCATTTGTTGTTTGAGTTCTTGCTCTTGGGGTGACTCTTTGTTTTGTTCATCATGCACCCCAAGCACCTAAGTACCTCCTGGCACATAAGAGATCAAAAAAATTATATATTTGTTGAATCAACAAATTGGGTGCTGGGACAGTGGCAAACGATACAAATAGAATCACTGCTATCATAGAGTTTATGACTTATTGGAGGAGACCGTTAATAAATAATTGCAGACATGCTTTTTTTAGTGATAATGGTGATAGCCACGCTGGAAAACTAGGGAGCCCTGTCAGGGGTGCACGGGCAGCCGCCTGTGCGGGTGTCAGGGACGGTTGGCTGAGGGAGCAACGCTTCGCTGGAGACCCGGAAGCGGAGGGGAGTAACCCAGCTAAAGGAAGGAGAAGAGGCAGAAGAAGGAAGAACCTTGAATCTACTTGAATTCCAGGCTTTAAGTAGCTTACTGTAGCCTAGCATCTTATACCAACTGCGTGTGCCTCTGGAGGCGCCTCTCTTTCCCCGTAAAGTAGCTATTGAAATGAAGTTTCTAAAAACCTGTAAACCATTTACTCCCCCTCCAGTGTCAACATCTGAACATCAGCCTCAGAAAACTTCTCCTGCTATGGATGGAATGTCCTTTGGTGAATAAAACCCTTTGTCTTTTAAATTTCTCTTTAATCAGATGAAAACATATATAAATATGTGTTTTCAAACCTTGTGGGCCAGTCGATTGGATAAGTAAACTTTAAATGTGCTTGGCAATGAATCAAGTTTCAGAGATGTTGTCTCAGAAGCAAAACCAAACAAAGGCCAAGGTAGAAGTGCCTCATACAGAGATGAAAGCCTTAGCTGATGAAATGAGCAGTTTTCCAGGTAGTCTTCCCAGCACTTGAAATAAAGTACTTTGCACGAGGCAACTAAAGAAGATGACTGTGGGGATTTGAAGGTCAATGTTGTAACAGTTAATCACCTGCTAGAAATCACCTGACTGCATTAGGCAGTTTCTTCCTTTTTATTTTTCAGAAGAACAAATGTGTTTATAAGAAAACACACAGATATGGAACATGACGAAGTGGTAAATACTGTGAAAACAATTGGCAGAGCTCATGAGCACCGGACGGACCTTTAAAATTCGCTTGGCGAGGATGTGGAGAAAATGGAATCCGTGCACACTGTTGGTGGGAGGGTCAGTCGGTGAAGCCACTATGGAAAATGGTAGGGTGGTTCCTCAAAAAAATTAAAAAATAGAACTACTCTATGACCCAGCAATTCCACTTTCAGGTATTTATTCAAAGGAAATTAAAACACTAATGCAAAAAAGCATCTGCACCTCCATATTCATTGCAGCATTATTTTCAATAGTCAAGATATGAAAACAACCTAAGTGCCCACCAGTGGATGAATGGGCTAAGGAGATGTGGTGTATAGACAAAATGGCATATTATTCAGCTACAGGACAGAAGGCTGTTGTGCTGTTTGTGACAAGGTGGAAGGACCTTGCAGGCATCATGTTAAATGACGTAAGTCAGACAGAGAAAGACAAATACTGTATGTTCTCACTTACACGTGGAATCTAAAACAAAGCAAAACAAACATAAAACTGAACAAACAAAAACCCAAACTTATAGGTATAGAGAACAGCCTGGAGTTTGCCAGAGGTGAGGGGTGGGTGAAACAGGTGAGGCGGTCAAAAGGTCCACACTTCCAGTTATAAAATGAATGAAGTCAGGGGGATATAAAGTACAGCCTGGTAACTTTAGTTAATAATATTGTATATTTGAAAATTACTAGAAGAGTAAATCCCACAAGTCCTCATCATAAGAAGAAAACATTGTAACTATGTGTGGTGATAGATATTAACTAGACTTAATGTGGTGATCATATCACTATATATGTGTGTATATACATATATATAATCATTATGTTGTACACTTGGAATTGACATAATGTTATATGGCATTTATATCTTAATTTAAAAAAATAAAAAATTTCACTTGTTAACTCACCTCTGGGAGCTCAACCTTGAACTGCAAACAGGAGGAGAAACAACATCCTTTCCTGAACTCTGTGTTCCCAGCTTTAGAGATGTCCCTGAGATTAAGCCGCAGATGGTACCTGAGAACCAGACTTAACGCTGCAGGAGGAAGAGGTGGTCTCCCTTATCAGCTAATGATAGAGCTTCTAAAAAAGCCTTTTCGGACTCAGTGTTCTTTTTGCCTTGTTTCTGTTTTCATTTGTGTTTGCTCAGTGAGCCAGGTTATGGACCGAGCTGGTATGACTTCATTGGAGGGTTGTGGTGGTTGTGACCACTTCAAAGGAAAAGGTAACTTTATCTCAGGACTTCCTTCTGTATCAGTCAGAAAAGGCTATGTTATGCTGGCATAACAAACAAGCCCACAATTTCAGTGGCTTCAAACAACAGAGGTTTACTTTCACATAACACTACATGTCCATTTTGGGCTGGGCAGGAGGTCTTGGCTTGCCATGCCTAGGAATGCCTGTGAGGGAGCAGCTACCATCTCTAACACTGCAGGTCATCGGATCAGAGGAGAACAAGATCTTGAGGGCTTTGTGCTGCCAATTAATTGGTCATAACTTGTTGTCCAGAGCTAGTTACACCCAACCCCAAGAGGAATAGGAAGTATAATCCTACCATAATTCTGGAAAGGAGAAAAACATGAAATATTTGGCAAATAGCTTTCATAGATATCATGACAATCCTCGACTTGGCCATTTGTCCAAGGGTGTAAAACCCTTTCTGAAAGAGACACGAATGCTTGTTTGCAAGGGTGCAAAGAGCCTGGGAATTGTTGTCCTGGTCTTACATGAGAAAGACACAGTAAGTCTGAGTCATCAAGGGAGGAACTGAAGGGGAACCATGAATCCACATCCTGTTACCCCTGTGACTTTTATTTCTGATGACAATTGTGTCATTGCCCATCCTTTCCTCTAATACATACGCTACACTGATTTTAGCCAATCGTGTCAGGGTAGATGTAGTTTTTCTGTGGTTATAAACAATCCCCAAATCTCAGGTAATTACTATAACGAAAGTGTATTTTTCCCTCGTGCTACTTGTCCATTATTGGAGGTAGGCTCTGCTCACCTTAGTGGCTCAGATGCCAGGGTCTCTGAGGCTGCATCACCATGGATGTTCATCAAAAACAAAATTATATAGAATTCAGTATTACTTTTAATATAGATTTCCAGACCATATAGGCAATACATGGTCATTATTAAAAGTTCGGAAAATATAAAAATATGCAAAGAAATAAAAATCACCCACTCAGATACAAATAAACCATTTTTTAAACAAAACTTGTTCAAATGAAAACTTTTAGCATGTTGAAACATATGAGAGAAACCCAAGCATCCCCATCATGCCGCTTAAGAACAAGCCATCATTGAAACTGCAGTCGAGGCCCTCCGCAGCTGCCTTATTCTCTCCCTCTCCTTCCAGAGGTAAACAGTATCCAGAATTTTGTGTTTATAAAATTGCCTGCATAACTCGAAGTCTAGTACATATGAATATATTCATAAAAAATGTAGCATTATTATTCATCTTAAAAAAATTTTTTTAATGGCACCATACTATATTAATCTGTGGCAACTGGTACGTTTTTCTCTGAATATTACTTTTTTAAGAGTTATTCAGGTTTGATGAATAAGCAGCCCTAGTTCATTCACTTAACTGCATAGAACAGCACTTCTTGAACTTTCATCAGCGTGTAAATCACCAGGGAATCTTATTAAAATACCAATTCTGGAAGAGTAGGTCTGGAGTTCTGAGGTGGAGCCAACCTCAGACAGGCTGGTCAGGAATCACATTTTGGAGAACAAGGCTGTATAATATTCCTTTGAATGCACATGGAACAATTAATTCATATTTCCCCTGGTTGATGGTATAGGGGTTCTGAATGAGTCACCCCAGGAAATGCCTCTGTGGTATGCAGATTGTTTTAAACTAAAGGCAGTGGAGACCTTGCAGGCTCAAGAGGAACTTTTACCTGGACCTTAAAGAACTTAAATTAGGGGCCTCCCCCATTATAAAAGGGGTCACCAGAAATAACTTTTTATGACCTATCTCTAAGGTAGGGCAAACTCCTATTTACTAAATATCTGCTGTCCCTCTCATCTCCTCTGAAAAGCCACTGTGATCCTTTCCTTAGAAGGCTGTATATTCCCTTTCTGTCTTTGATCATCTCTGTCTCATGTATGTGGGATTCCCATGCGTGTGTATGTATTACATTTGGTTATTTATTATTACATTTGGTTATTTTCTCTTGTTACTCGGTCTCATGTGGATTTAATGATTAGATCAACCAAAAGAACCTTGAGGGTAGAGGAAAGTTTCATCCTCAATGGACTTTTTGGTTATTTGTAACTTTTTTTTTGTCATTATAAACAACATGAGAGTGAGCATCCTTTTGCATAGCTCTTGGCACAGCTATGCAAGAGTTCTCTAAGTTATAGATCTAGGAATGCAATTATTGGGTCACAGGGTCTGCAAACTGTTCCGTTTTACTAAGAACTTCTAAGTTGCTCTCCAAAATGGTAGATCACTTTACCTGCCGTCCAGAATTCCTGTTTCCACATCCTTCTTGCACCTGGTATTGCCAGCCGTGGGTTGTCTGCTTATATATTTATTGGCTATTTAACTTCTTTAGTCTTTAATCTGATGTAGTGGATACTAATCTCAGTACATAACCCCAAAATGTAAGCTTTCTTCACTTTGTGAAAACACAAATTAATTCTAATTTTGAACTTGTATTTTGCTAGACTGAGAGAAATTAATCTTGAGTGGTTTGGGTTTCTCTCACCACTTCTTCCAGGAAGAAGTCCCAGGAGGTTTATGTGGATCCAAGATGTGAGGAGGCAGCCCCCGGGGTCTTCATCTCTGCAGTGACACCGAGGGGCCCCTCACTTCTGCCAACCTGGCCTTTTTGCATCAGCTCCAAGTGCAGCAGAACCGTCTGCTGTTCTTGCCACCCTGGGAGAGGAAATGTCTGCAAGACTCTCTAAATAAGGTCTTTCCAGGAAAAGCATGCTGTCCATCCAACAACCACCTTTTGGACCCAGTAACTGCAGCCTTCTGTCTTCTCTCCTGTCTCCAGTTTTCTTTCCAGCCCTGTAGGAAACTTTTCTTTGTGTGAAGGAGAATGGGGTGGAGTGGAGTGAGGGAGGTCCTCTCTTCAATCCCTTTCATCTATCATTGGAGTCTTTACTGGTCCCCTTGGGCTATAGGTTTTTGGAAATAAAAGTCAGGAACATTCCTTTGTTTCTTCTTTCTGCCTGTCTCATCCTTCCCCTGAGGCAATAGGCAAAGAAAGGCTTAGGTGCTGGAATGGAGGGGAGAAGGAAGGGGTTAGTGCGGGGATATGAAACGGTGCAGCCAGTTTGGAAAACAGTTTGGCAGTTTCACAAATGGTTAAACATAGAGTTACCATAGCAACTCTACTGCTGTATATATACCCAGGAAAAAAATATATATGTCCACACAAAAACAAATGTTCATAGCAGCATTATTCATAATAGCCAAAAGTGAAAATAACCTAAATGCCCATCAACTGATACATGGATAAAATACTTTATATCTATACAATGAAATATTATTCGACAACAAAAATGAATGACATGCTGGGACAAACTACAACATGGGTGAACCTTGAAAGCATTATATGAAGTGAAGGAAGCTTGACGCATAAGACCACATACTGTGTGATTCCATTTATATGAACGTCCAGAATAGGCAAATCTGTAGAGACAGAAAGTAGATTAGTGGGAAAAAGGGATTAGGGAGGAATGGGGAGTAACTGCTAATGGGTGTAGGGTTTCCTTTTAGGGTGATGAATGTTCCAAAACTGAGGGTGAGGTTGGTTGCACAACTCTGAATGTACTAAGAAACAGAATTATATACTTTAAACAGGTGAATTTTTTTAGTATATGATTTATATCCCAATATATCTGCTAAAAAAAGTGAGCCTATTAAAAAAATACTGGTTACTCCCCATGAAACTATGTTCCAACTACATGCACATCGTATTTATTACAGATATTTGAAAAATTGGAAGCAGATCCTATATACAAGTTATTCTACTTTCCATCCTAAATATGTATTAGGCACCTACTTTGATCAAAGTACCCTGGTGGATAGTGTGGAAATACAAAGATGGATAAGGCATGTCCCTCCCTTTGAGAAGCTCACAATATGATTGTTTCCATCCGCTTGACTGCTAGCCGCTGTGGTCGGCAGGTGGTATCAATTATTCTTTTCACCTGTCCAAATTAACATCACAAACTTTAGTGAGTTGAGAGCAGCAGTTAAAATAATCAAAAGGATAGAAGGATCCTGTAAGAAGTTATACTAAACAGATTCAAACTTCTCAGTCAGTAAAGGCAGATGTGGAGAAGGGCTAGGCTGGCTTGAACTGAAATGCATGCTTGAAGTCTGGAGACTCTCAAGTGTGTAGGAAGGTCTTTAAACCGTCCCACTCGGTTCCAACATGCAGGTTGGAAACTAATGGCTTAGACACTTGAATCAACTAGTTTGTTTTGAATAAGGAAGTATGCTACATTATAAAGGGGGGAAACAGTTGACCTGGGGAATGTATTGCACATCAAAGAGCATGTCTGGAACATTAAGCTAAACTCAGTGTGATTTGCCTGGCTGAGGTGGTGATCCAAATCTAGACAGGGGGCTCCCAATACCCTATCTAGGATAAAGAGCTCTCAGAGGGACATAGGCGCTTCCAAACCCAAACATGGAACCTTGGGTCAGAATCCAGAAGAAGCAGTCTTCAATGCATTAAAGTGAAGAGGCTAAGCCGAGAAATGTGTTACGGATGTCTAAGGGGAATTGAAAAGGAGGAAGTAAGAGAAGCAGAAAGTGCAGGAGTCAACACCTTGACTAGTGTGGGCAAACAAGGGGTTCTACAGAAAGTAACTTCAAGGGTGAGCTGATCACAAATTCCTGACTGGGCAGGTCGTGGTGGGTGGTTACACCCCAGACATATAATGTCTTAAGTAAAAGGTTTATATTTGCCATAAGCAAGCTCTGTCAATTGTTTCAGTGCATCTAGGTTAACACACTTTTGAAATACCTCTTTTTCAGACCCCTCAAAAAAACCCTTGAGAAAGCACATAATCTTAAATATCCTGTAATTCACCCACCTCCCACCGCGATTTCTCTCACCTTCATGTAATCTCCCCGTTGTTCCCTCCTGAACTCCACATACAGAAAAGAACCTGCAAACTGTCATTCTGGGAGTATTTGAAACCTTGTTTCCTAGCAATGATTGTCAGTTTTGGCTTGAATGGACTCATAAAAATTCTCTACAGGTTTAGATGCTTCTTACACTGACAGTACTGAGTGATGACTTTTTATGTATGACCCAGTCTGTTTGACTGGGTTCAAGGTGGAAGTGTCATGTGACTGAGTTAGGCTTATGAGGACTTACAGGCTATAATTAAGGGGAATTAAAGATATTGGGGGTCCATCGACAGATTTTGGGCTTCATCTCATGCAGTGCAATTAATTAAAACATCCCTTAAAACCTTCATTAGTTTCCACTCTCAAAAGCAAACTATTGGGCTGAATGAACCGCCTTCAGGTCTGGCTCAGTGGCTCCAATATTCTAATGTCTTATATTTATTTTTTCTTTTCTTTTCTTTTAAGATTTAGTTTGTCCAGAATGAGAAGAGAGTTATGACTGGAAGTCTTTGTCCACCACCATATGACACAAGCAGGGACAAGGGTTTCTGTGTTTGCTCAAGGCTCTATGCCGAGCAGGATGCACTTTAGACATCATGGGCTTTTGCAAAGTGTTATTCCTTTGGTAGGAGTAGAATTAGACACAGAATGTCAAACTCCATATGATCGTGGTCTTGGCATTGGAGTTATTATAGTCTTGGCACTAAGAGCTATTTCCTGGTACAGGAACCTAGAGGAACTGCTTTCCTGTTATGTTTCAACTGTCCAATTCGACTATCTTCTGTTCCAGAGAATCCACAGACGCAGGCTAACTCAGTTGTGGGGAAACCCCACCCAGGTTTTTTCACTGATAGACAGAATTTCCCACGGCAGAGAGGCTGTCTGCAAAGCAGGAGCAGAGCATGCACTGGAAGCGTCCAAGAGAGGGTCAGAGCATAGTGGGATGGAGACCCTCACATTCAGTTGGGTAGCATTGGGCAGCATACTCAGCATCTCTGAAACAGCCCTGAACTGCATATCTGAAGATGACTTACAGGGGAGTCATTTGATAGTTTACGTCTTTCTTTTCTTCTTTTTAATTTTATTTTTTAAAAGATTTTATTTATTTATTTATTTTTAGAGAGAAGTGGAGGGAGGAAGGGAGGGAGGAAGAGAAACACCAACGTGGAAGAGAAACATTGATCATTTGCCTCTCACACACCCTCAGCTGGGGACCTGGCCGGCAACCCAGGCATGCGCCCTGGCGGGGAATCAAACCGGCAACCTTTCTGTTCATGGGATGATGTCCAACCCACTGAGCCACACCAATCAGGGCCTTTTCCTTCTCAATGTTAAACAGAAATGGTAAGGTAGACATCCTCATCATATTCCCAACTTAAGGAGGAAAGAGTTCAATATTTCACCATTAAGTGTTGTGTTAGGTCCAGAATTTCTTTTTGTAGATACCTTTTGTCTGATTGAGAGAGTTCCCTAATATTCCCAGCCTTTTCCTTCTTTAACTACATTTTTAAAGTATATTTTTACCCACGTTCCAATGGGTGTCCAACCTTTTGGCATCTCTGGGCTACACTGGAAGAAGAAGAGCTGTCTTGGGTCACACATTAAATATACAAACACTAATGAAGACTGATGAGCAAGAAAAAAGGTTTTGAGTAAATTTATGAGTTTGTGTTGGGCCACGTTCATAGCCATCCTGGACTACATGCAGCCTGTGGGACGTGGGTTGGAGCCCCTGGTGGGGTTTAGCCCTGGTACTTTGAAAAAGTCAGGGCATTTGAGATTTTAAAATCTGTGTGTTGAGAAGGATGAGTTGTAGAATTTTACTTCTGCTGTCACAAGAGAAGGGTGTAGCTTCTGCAAAAGAAAATGGGTTTTTGGCTGGTTTGATAGAATGGATTGATTATTAATATAAAAGTTGGAGAAATGGGTGAGATTTTGACATAAAAGACCCTGAACTTGTGTTATTTGTTTTAATATTTCTTTATTTGGCTACTGGTCAAATCTTTGAGTTGGGAAAACAAAGTTGTTAAGGGTTGGAATTGTCTCAATTTTGTTTTTACTTTTACATGTTGACACTGTTTGATTAAAGCAGTTGCACATTCAGTTTATTTTTCTTAAAGTCTGTTGTAGGAGACACCAAAGTTCTGTAGGTTTGTAAATAAATTATATCCAACTGTACATAACCTGGGTTACATTCTTGGGTGAATCAGATCAACATTGGCAGAACGTTTAAATAAACATTCTAGAGAAGGTTAAACAGAGGTTAAACAGTTTATTCTCCCCTTCATACCAAGCTCCTTAGGCATTTGAATTTAGCCTTAAAATTTCTATTTTACTCAATTATAATTTCAAGAACAAAAAGTTTCATGGTCAATCTTAGTAAAAACTATTAATATTCCTGGATATGCAAGTGTGTTACTTTTTTACTAATTACTCACTTCATCTAAATAGATTCTTTAAACAAAATCACTGCTCCCCAATGACAAAATATAAGAAAAATGTTTGCTGAAGAGATTTTTCTCACTATAACACCAACAGGAGTTTTAACTTTTAACACAGTTTATGGGTGGAGTGGGCACTGGAGTAAGAACGATATAAATAAATGAGTTAGAGCTTTGGAATTCCTTTCTGTTTCTAGTGGAGCCCAGCACCCCTGGCTTCTTTCTATGGTAAACTTTCTTTCTTTGAATACAAGGGTTGACACATGTTCCAAGTTGGACCTTGTCTCCTTGGCCCCAGGGACTGGTCCAGGATTGACATGTGATCCCAGTGTGACCAATTTTAGTCCTTCTTTGGAATTTTTCATCCTGGAATTGAAAGTAAATATTTTTTTCCCCACTCTGGTCAGGGAGTTTTGGGATGTGAGTCCATCATCACAGGCCACCCCATTCCTCTTTGCATGGAGAATGAACTTTGGGAGTATGAGAGAGTGAGAGCAGCAGGCGAATAAAACAGCAAAGAGAAACAGATATGGATGTGGTCACAGGAGAATTATGAAAAATGGAAGACACGAGAGTTAATGAAGTCCTGAGTGTTTCTTGGTAGTAGTGTTAGGAACGGCAGGACACTCTTGTGTTTATTCTTTGGTTGCTAATGAAGAAGCTCACCCATGAAATCACAGTGTATTCTTTGTAAGTGAGTAGATCCCTACTCTTCCTGTTGCCTTGTGGAGAGAGAACCCAACCTTCATACTCTTGGCCTCTCTTACCACTTCTTATTCCTCCCATGGCAACAGAAGTGCCTGGTTTAATTAGTAGCATGGAAGAAGAAACTGGGCATGCTCGGCTAAGCTCCTCAATCTTTCTTCTCTTTAGGGATCTGCTTGCCACCAAAGACTCTGTGTTCTGGCTGGTTTAATGATATGCCTGCTTAGTGGGGTACTTAGGGGAAGAAAAAAAAGTAAGAGGGCTTTATGGACAGATAGGCTAGATTGAAACGTAATTATAGAATTCAATAAGAATAGTAAAATGTTAATATAGAATTTAAAAAGTGAATATATGGTTATTAATTGTAAAATTCTTTCAATTCTAATGTATGTTTGAAATATTTTATAATAAAATATTGGGAAAAAACACTTTGTCTTATGATGCTCTAACTTGATACAGGCATTTGATATAAGGTGGGAAGCAGACAGAGGTATATTCCTGAAAAAGGACCTGGCATCAGATAGTGAGTTTAGCGATCACATTGGAGGTACAACCAAGTGTAAGTCTAGCTGTACAGATTCAAAAAGTAGCCAAACAGGTTATACTAGCGATTGTCTAGAAGCAAATTCTTCCTCCCTTGTGAAAGCTGTTGCTCTATTCACAGGCAGGAATTTTGAAATGCTACTCTCGTTTACCAGAAGGCAAACTAATGGAAAATGGACATTTCAGTAGTTGATGGGAGGTGGAGGGGGTAGCATAGGGGAGAAACATTTTGTAACTTAATTGAGATAATGTTTGTGAAATGCTTAACTTGATGCCTCAAAAAATGTTAGCTATGATGATAATCAGCTCCTTATCTAAAAAGTAAATCAGATATAAATGGAATTATTTTTCCCCCAAAGATATGTCCAAATCCTAATCCCTACTACCTGTGAAGGTGACCTTATTTGGAAATAGGTTTTTTGCAGATGTAGTTAAATCAAAGATCTCTTGGTGAGAGCATGCTGGCTTTAGGATGGGTTCCAACTCCAAAGACAGGTGTCCATGAACAAGAAAGGAGGAGGGGATCTGAAAGGCGGAGATGCAGGGGTGAGAAGCTCATGTGAAATTGGAGGCAGAGATTGGAGTTCTGCTGTCCCAAGCCAAGGAATGCCAGGAGCCCCCCTGGGGAGAAAGAGGCAAGAAACTAGACTATCAGAAGGAGCGTGGCTTTCCTGACACCTCGGTTCTGGACTTTTGGCTTCCAGAACTGTGAAAGAATAAATTTCTGTTGTCTTAAGGCCCCACATTTCTGGCGATTTGTTACAGCAGCCCTAGGAGACCAATGTAGATAAAACCAAGAAAGGATGTGAAAGAGGCAAGGTATTATGTGGTTTGTCACAACTGAATAGTGTAGGTCAGACTGGGAGAGTCTGGGGGAGACAAATTGGAATCACCTGCAGGAGGTGTCAAGTCCAAGATGCCTCTTTTCCAGGCAGGAGGCTACATGATGGGGAGCAGGTTCTACTTTACAAATTACCACCTTGTTGTTGGGAGTACATGGGGCTGTCAGTGGGCTGGCTCTGCATACAAGTAGGAGACCCAGAAGTACAGATAGTGGTTGTGGAGTATTGGATGGGGAGCAGATAATTATCACCTTAAAGGCATGCTGCTCCATATTTTGTTGTCTAGGCAACTGAGGAAAAGGAAAATAAACGATTGGTATTTAAGCTATGTACATGAGATAAAAAATATTAAGACATTGGCTCTCATGTTAATTCTCAAGGGTCTCTCATGCCTGCTGAGAGAAATAACTCAGTCACTTTTGCAGCTGTGCTGTTTACTGAAATGCTGAAAAAATGCCTTTGTGATGTATAAGGCATAGCAAATGTCTGTCTCGGAGCTTCTGAGCTGCACCCTCAGTGCCTCTCCTCTTCTCACTCTTATCATTCACCCAGGTCATGGTATGTTTTGGCTATCCTCAACTACTTTCTTTCTGTTCGTGAAAAAATAAGATTAAGAAAATAATAACACAAATAATCCATGTCCTTTGCAATAGTTAGAAAATGCAGAGAACCAGTGGAAACAAAATGTAACTTATTTATAGTCACACCAACCACAGATTGTCACTGTAATCACACTGGGGAATATCCTCACAGAAATTTTCTATGCAAGTACAAGTATGTAGTTCCAAGAATTTAATCATAGTATGCACACAATTAAAAAACATGGTTTTCTTCCTTTTAGCAATGTATTCCAAGCATTAAATATGTTAGTAAGCATTGAATTACCTCAATGATTTCTAATGGCTATATATTGTTCCATTTTAATAATTTATTCTAATTTATTTAATACACCCCTTACTGTTAATATGTTGCTGTAATTATTCAATATTGTCAGCAACACCAAAATGAATGTGGTCCATATACTTGAGTGCAAGCCCAGTGACTTCCTTAGAGGTGATACATGCCCTCAGGAATGTTTATGTTGGTTTATTCTCCCATCCACAGTATCTGTGCCTTACCTATTTCCCCACAATCTCAGAAACTGGTGATTATCAACGTGTTTACTGTTTGCCAATCTGTTAGGCAAAATAAATGGAATTTTGTCATAATTTGTGACTATTAGTGATTTCTAAAAGATTATGGAACTTGTTCCACAATTCGAGGGGCAAAAGGCAGCGTTTCTTTATTTTTCTGTACTCAACCTGTTTTCTTAGTCTTCAAGTTTCCATTCCTCTGGGGAGAGGAAAACTTCAGCTCAGTTGCACATACTTTTCCCTGGGATCACAGACAGTTTCCAGGAAACTCCGGCATTGGGCATGAGCAGTGGCATGGGTTTTGGAGGGGATCCATCGAACTGCTGATGTTGATTTTGCCACACTCAGTATCCACTGAATGAGATGGCCATCTATCCATTTGGCCCTTGGTCATGTGTCCCTGAAAGTTAAGGGACAAAAAGATGTCAAGATGCCCCTTGTTCCTGTCCAGGAGGAGTGTTCAGTTCTGACAGCGGCCTTCACCAGCTCTGAGGCCCCCTTTGGGGCCCTGGCACCACTCTGCTGTCCTGTGACAGGCTGACACTGGAGAGGGATTGGGAGGCCGTCAGAGATGCTCCATCGCCTCGGCACCCCACCACTGCCCGAAGGCAGTCAGCAGGGACCACTGAGCTGTTGAAACACAGTGAAGGAGGGAAGGGCAAAGGGAGAAAGCAAATATCCATTTTAAAGCATCTGCTGATGTTTCGGAGCATTATTCTAGCACACTACCGACCAATTGCACTGGTCCTTCTGGGAAATGCCTGTTACTGTCCTTTGCTCCTGCCAACTGCTTTCAATTTTCCCAAAGCGCCACACTCTCTTGTATTTCCAACTGTCTGCATGCATGCTTTTTCTCCGGTTCACCCCTGCTTCAGGTGTATTATCGCTGTTCTGTTTCCCTCTCAGATAATGCATACTGTGCTATATGTCATTGCATATTTATTTGTTTGTGGGCATTGTAGGTAGTACAGCTTGCTAAAACAATTATCCTTCTTGTCGACATTCTATATTCCTCAAAAGTCAGGGCTGTGTCATAGAATTTCCCCCCGGCCCACATCCTAAACTCACTGTAATACCAACTTGGAAGTATAGAAAGAGTTCCAACTCTTGATGAATATACTAACCAAAATGAGGATAAACAAGCAGTAGTGGTTTAATGTACAGGCCCTAGAATGAGAAATAATTGAGTGAAGCTAAAATTTGTTATTCACTAGCTCTATGACTTTGGCTGAGTTACTGATCCTCCTAAACCTCAGTTTTCTCATCTATAAAATGGGGAGCATGATAGCGACTGGACATGGAGTTGCTGGTGGTTATTACTAACAAACCTTCGTCAGTGGAGAACAGAAAGGCCGGCATGCGTGCAGTCTTCTCCTTTGCTGATACTTGATGGAGAGCGTTGCAAATTACTTACATCAAGTAATTTATGCTAGAGAATAAATGCTAAAGAAGCAACCAAAAGTGATTATTTATTTTGCTACTCTGTGTTAGCCTGGTAAAAATTCTGTATTCTGTGAGCTAGTACGTGACTGAGTTTTCGAGTTTATGTTTCACTCTTTAGGAAGTTGCTAAACCATGACTTGAAGGTAGGATTTGTGGATGTGAGTGTCCTTGAGGCCAAGCTGCTACTGCTAATGAATGGAGCAGGCAAATGGGACCCGGGAGGGAGTGACAGAGATTGTGGCAAATGGGAGAGCCACGCGCCTCCCAGGGGGCCTCTGCTACTGAGCTTTGACAGTGCAGGGTTGGAGAGACAGCCACGTCTTCCAAGTTTTCATGAGAAGTTGAAAATCTTCTCATGAAAGGTTTTTTTTTTTTATGGAGTTTTTAATTTGTAGAAGTTGGCAACTAATTCAAGCATTGTTTTAAAACACTGCACAGGCCAAAAAACCATGTCTACAGGTCAGAGCTGATTCACAGGTCACCAGCTCGTGACTTTCAATTCAGGACTTTCAATTCAGGACATCATTAGCATTTTCAAGAAGCACATAGAAATGTGGTCCATTTCAGAGTTCAAAGGGATGATAAAAACGCTACACAAACTTTGTCCAGGGTAATGTGAACAGCTTTTAATATTCTGTCTAGACAATTTGCATTAAACATTGATTAATTTTTTAAAAAAGCAGCTCACACAGTATATTTTAACTCCTTTCATCCTTCAGCAAATTCATCATTGAGGTTCGATTGGATCTGTTTTCAATCCTGACCTCCTGGGGAAACAGTCCAGAGAATTCCTAATAAACTTCATTCTCCTAACAGCCCTCTCCATGACATTAGCTGAAGAAAGCCGTGTAGCTCAACAGGCAGATGGCAGTAAGAAATTAACTTGAACTTGAGCAAGGCTGAGGTTTCCATGGGAACAGAGGAAGCGCCATACTGCCTGGCATTTGAACTGAATAGGAAAAGCCTCCCTGTCAGCATAGTTTTAGAAGTGACCAGCCTATTCCACCACTCTCCCCACATATATTTAGTTTTCCCTCCTAAAGTGTTTTCACTTTAGTTAACAACAGGATAATAAATGATTCTCAGGTGCATGCTTAAAGAGATTAATGTGTATGTATCAGAAACTAGAAAAGGTTAGCTTCTAATTGCTGAAATTTGAAAATCATTAATATGCTTTAGATGTCTCTATCCCCAAAACTATATTCTTTACTAAGCCCTTGAAATGCAGAATTTATTGCTTTAATCTTCTTCTGTTATAAAGAATAGTCATTCAAATAAATTGGATTCTTTTCTTTCAATGTGTTCCTTTTTAAGGAATAAAATATATCATTATTGTTGATTTTGCCTGAACTTCCATGTGCTCAGGATGTGAGTGAGGGAAAAGCAACTCTGGGGAGTATTACGATTTTCTGAGTTGGCAGATGAAGAGACTTCACCTCACCTGTGTCTGCTTCTCGTCCAGAGGCAGGTTAACCAGGACACTCAGCCTCGTGCCCCTTCACTGGCACTGACCTCTTCCAAGGCCCTGGGGCTAGCTTTCAGAATGTTTATGTGGTCATATATCTTTGTAAAATTTTTGTAATGTTTGTATATAAAAGATATTTTAACTGCAGCAGTTGAGATTGCCGTCCCTCTCCACTTGGATTTTGCCCCATCGCAATTCCCTCCTGTTGAGGCTGCGGTTATCTCGGGGTCCGGGTAAGGGAAGTGGAGTTGCAGATACGTTAGGTATGGATTTAATGGGGAATGTGTACGTATTTATATGGGTCACGGTTTTGTGAATGGGTATGTTACTGTCAGCTGTCCTGTCATAGAAGGAACTCGTAGTAATGTTCCTACCACCCACTCTGTTCATTCACTCAGCACCACGGCATGAAGGTGCTGGATCAGAGACTGAATTGAGATGAGACCATAGCCTGGCATGTGGCTGTGGGGGAAAAGCAAGATTAACGTGGAGCCAGGAACTAGTCCATGGGAAATTCTTTCCATCCTCAGACATGCAAAATTATAAATGGGGAATTTGGTTCTCAGTGAGTTCTAGTCAGATTGGAGTTCTACCCGGCTGGAAGTAGTCTTGCTAGTGCAGTGCATGCACTTATGAACATACTGTGCAAATCATGCAGGCCTTGTGTGGTACAGAGTTTATCAACATTCCTATGACTGATTTTCCAGCTGAGTTAACATGAAATACTGATGCCAAACGTAATGTAAAACTCAATACCTGACTACCACAGGAAGGCTGATGAGAGAATGGTTAACAAGAACTGCCCATTCAAAGAGACTGGAAATGGGCAATTATTACAGGAAACTTCTTGAAAAGTCTGAAATCTTGTAACTCATAGACAAACTTGATAGAGCTTTTCAAAAATTTGACCACAATGTTAAAAATTTATGCCGTGTTATCAACAATGAACTGTGAAAGAAACTTTGGCACTACCAATAACAAAGATCAAGATTTTAATGTTGTCGTGTGCTAGCAACCCTTATCATTGCTAGTGATACGATATTTCTCTCCCACAAAAACTTCTGTTGATCTAAGTAAACAATGACCAATGTTAGAGTGAGTTTTTACGAACATGATATAAAGTTTAAATTAGTCCATTTTTATTACTCATACTTTAATAAGCCTTGAATTCCACGTGGGAGTTGAGTTGGATGAACTTGTTTTTTTGAGAGTAAGTTCATGATGGTTCAGAATCACCTTTGTTTCTTTGAAGCACAGGCGTGTCTCCAATCCCTGCGCTAACACACAGCCTGGACTGGAACAGTCGCTTCTAAATAAACGATAGTGCGGTGACTGCAAAAGTGAGGAAATGGGACCCGAATTACTTCGATTGTTATCATTAGTGCACGTCAACCTCTGAACTTTGCAGTTTACTTTTTGGAAACAATTTTTCATGCTCTTTTCCCCTGTTTTAAAGACTATAGTAATGTAACTAAAAATATGAATCCATTATTTTTGTCCTTTTGTACTGTTATTGATAGTGTTATTTTTATTATTTTTCTGAGTATATGTACAGTCTAATAAAGGAACAGTTAAGTGGAAAAAGAAAACCAAATGCCAATTTACCAAGTTAGAGACCATACTGAATAATCTCTTAGTCACTTCTCTCAATAGAAAATGATACAAAATGCTCTCAGATGAAGAGGTAATCAAAGTAAATGCAACCTCAAAAATGATAGGAAAAAGAATTATAGAGATGTGTTAGGCAGTTAATTAACAAAAATAATTTTTTTATTTTTCTGAATTTTGTAAAGGTTATGGTATTTGACTTGTTAAAATTTTTAATTTATTTCTATTATCATTCTAAATAAATATTCATTTCAACCCCAATTTTGCATTTGTAATTTGTATAAGCTTCAGACCCAGTAAAACCCAGATCTACCCTTGTTCTCATTCTCCTATAATGGCAAAGTCAGTTTTTTTTAAAGGTAGAATTTACAGATAGTAAAACGCAAGAATCTTAAATGTATAGCTCACTGAATATTTATATAACTGTATAACCGCCAGCCATGAAGATGAAAAACATTTCCATTACCCATAAGAAAAAACATTTTAATTTCTAAGATACTCAGTTTTAAGAAGTTAATATATCCACAAAACAAGGTCATTTTACTAAGAAAAAGCAGTATTCAAAGAACACAAACTCCTAGTGATAAAATCATAGTTACTAAAATTAAAAACTCAACAGAGAGACCAGAAAGTAAGGTTAAGGAAGTGGCTCAGAACATTGAGCGGAAAGACCAAGAGGTGAAAGATATGGGAGAAAAGACGAGACACTGAGAACTGCCAGTGGGAACAACTCCAACCAACTCTCCCAGGAGAGAAAATGGAAGGGAGGAAAGAAATGAGAATTTTTAAACTCAAAGAACGACATGACTCTTCATATTTTAGGGAGTTACTTACTGCAGTACCCAGAAAATCAGTAGTTTGGAAGTTTTATCTCACTGTACTTTTTACATGCATTTCTCTTAGGAAATCTCCTTACAAATTTATAAAACAAATACAATTTAAAAATTAAAAATATTGAAAATAAATATGTTAGAAGGGAATTTGACCTGCACGGTAAATTGGCTCAAATAATTTGCTGTAGATTACATTTGGCCATTGTCATTCATTCATTCACCCATTGTCATTCATTCATTCACCCATCCCACATTTACTTGGTGATAAGCCATGGCAGGGCCAGTCTCTAAGAAAATGACTGATTTCTACTATACATCTAACCGCAGTACAGTATTACAGAGATAAAAATACACAGCTATCTCAGTGTGTTTCATTGTCATCAAGTAATATCTTTTAAAAATAAATGTTACTTTGTCCTGGACTCATGCTTTCTGAATGTAATGATTTATATATATATAGTTCATTAATTCTAAACAATTCTAGCCAGTATCTTTTGAAATATTGCTTCTCTTCATTTTCTCCATTCTTTCCTTCTATAATTCCTAAGCATTGTTTTGGGGGACATTTGTATTCTCTTAACCCCTCTTTAATATTTTTTTCCTATTTTCCTATTTCTTCATTTCATATTATTTCCAAAGATCTATCTTCCAGTTCACAAATTCTCTCTTCACTTGTGTCTAACCGGTGCTTTAAACCATTGTTTAAGTTTTAAATTTATGGCTACACTTTTCTAGTTGTTCTTGATACTCTTTCATATTTATGTTTTTTATTGTATGCTGTTATTTTCTTCTGTTTCAATTCATTATCTGATAATGTCTTTAATCTTTTAAAATTTATTTTGTAACCCTTATAAAACTCTGGTAGCTCTGTTAAATGAATTTCTGGGGAACCTCATACGGTTCTTTGTTGTGTCTCTTGAATTTTGTTTAGGTTGTGTGGTTTTTGCATGCATTTGGTGCCTTTGGATTATAAGCTCAACTTCAGCAGGTTTGTCTGTGGGTGACCTGTGAGGCTTACGTGGCGGGCATGTCTTCCAAAGGGATTTTATATTTGTTTCTTCTAAGTGCCCAGTGGTCTGAGACCAAATTTTAAGTTAATTCCTTAGCATGGGGGCCTCTGAATCATGGTTTGTTCTTTATAAAGATCAGGCATTTGTTTATACTTTCTCAAGGGAGGTTCACTTACACCCCACCAACCTAGCGCTGAGATCAAGACAATGAAGCTTCCTTGTTGTCCTTATTATCTCCTTCTGTAGTGATGGTGGAGTATTTTTTGATTCATTCTTTCTCTGTGGGAGTAGCGTGTGTGTGTGTGTGTGTGTGTGTGTGTGTGTGTGTGTTGCTGCTCAGTTTCAGTTCTCCACATGGCGAGGCCCGGGGCCTCGGCTTCTTGTACTAAAACCCTCGCTCTGAGTGTCTGAGTCTAGCAGCCACTGTTCATTGTGTCTCTCCACAGGGCGGTCAAGGGTCAATTCAAGAGTTTACTGCTCTAGTTTTATGTTTCCTTTCCATTTTGCCTCCTGGGGAGTTTCTGTTCATTTCTTTTGAACTCAGCTATGCATGCGAAAAATATTTTTTATATTTTGTGTGGCATTTATGTGAGTTTTTGTAGCAGGAAAGTTATTTCATTTGTCATAGTCTGGGAAACTAAAATTTTTATTTGTATTCTTTTTAAATGGCTTTAAAAATCAAAGTATTGCTGAATTCAAAGCCCTTCCTAAAGATTCTTGTACTCACTTTGTTATGTTGACTTAGTTGCTAAGGAAGTCACCAGAAATGTGACACTGCAGTCAGACTTTGGAGGATGAGTAATTTAGTGCACTTATCTACCATCAGCCATAAGTCTTCAAAGTATTACATACAATGAAATTTAAAGTTAGTCCTTGTCCAATTGATTTATCTCACTTTATACATTAAAAGATATAAATATTTTAATACACAGTGTCATCAAGGTTATTTATAATCACTGATTTCTAAGTGCCAGACACTTAGGAAAAACAGGTGCTTTATCAATTAAATGGAGATGCAGAGAGGTTAAATAACATTTTTCCTCATGCAACGTAATGAGTGACAGGGCTGGATTCAAACTTAAGTGTAGCAACCATGAGATGAACCCATCAGGGAGCTTACCTGACCAAGGGCCTCAAAGTCCATTGCCATGTTTACACTGAGCTGCACTTCCCTGGCGGCTCCCAGCCAGTTACTAAATATAGCAGGGACACTAAGGCTCCTTCTTTTGAGACCTGGGGCACCTCTAGTGCATGATGGCTCATGAACCTCCCAATGGCTTTGCTGAGTCTTCCTTATACTGAAGGGCAGCCCACGTGCATCTACCTGACCTCCCTTCCGCCTCTTCACTGCAGGTCAGACTTGCATTGTGCTCTGACTGCTTTCCCAGCACGCTCTGGCTCCATCGGCCTTTTCCCTCACAGTCATTTCCCTAATTAAGCCCTTCCATCGTTAAAATTCCACTTTTCTTAGGAGACCCAGACTATTGCTCTGTTTGTCTTATCTCAAAACTCATGCTTTTACAACAAATAACTAAAAATGGAATACATAGCTAAATGTAAGAGTGACCAACTATAGAACTGTTAGAAGAAAACACAGGCATAAATCTTCATGACCCCAGGTTAGGCAGTGCTTCCTTAGATATGACACCAAAAGCAAAAGCAACAAAAGAAAAAAATAGATATACATTAGACTTCATCAAAATTAAAAACTTTTGTGCTTCAAAGACAGCATTAAGAAAGTGAAAAGTCAACACACAGACTAGGATAAAATGCTTGTAAATCGTACTTCTGATAAGGTACTCCTCTCTAGAATATAAAAAGAGCTTTTATAATGCAATGATAAGAAATGACCCAATTAAAAATGGACAAAGGATTGAATGGACATTTCTCCCAAGAAGATATACAAATGATCGCTATGTACATAAGAAATACTCAACATCATTAGTCATCAGAAAAATGCAAATTAAAACCACAATGAGCTGCCAGAAGGATGGCTATGATAAAAATGCCAGATGATAACAAGTGTTAGCAAGGATGTGAAGAAATTGAAACCCTTGTACACTGCTGGTGGGAGTGTAGAATGGTGCAGCCACTTTGAAAACCATTCTGGTAGTTTATCAAAAGTTTCAACATAGAGTTATCATATGACTCAGCAGTTCTTCTTCCTGGCATACTCCCAAGAGAAATGAAAACACATGTCCACACAAAACCATGTATGTGAGTATTTATGACAGCATTATTCACAATGACCCCCAAATTGAAACAACCCAAATGTCTATCAACTGATGAATGACTACACAAACTGTGGTATATCCAGACAATGGCATATTCTTGGTCCACGAAAAGGAATGAAGCCCTGATACATGCTGCAACATGGATGAACACATTCTGCTACGTGAAAGAAGCCACACACAAAGGACTACACATTGTATGACTCCATCTATATGAAATGCCCAGAGTAGGCAAATGTGTGGAGATAGAAAGCAGATTAAGGGTTGCCAGGACTCGGGGGAAAGAGAGGCTTGGGGGATGATTACTAAATGTACGAGATTGCTTTCTGGATAGATGAAAATATACCAAATTAATTGTGGTGGGAATATACTAAAAAACACTGAATTGTACATGCTAAATGAGTGGATTGTATAGTATATAAATAATATCTCAATAAAGCTATTACAAAATATCCATGCTCTTTAAATGCACTGTGTCTCCCATCTGGCGTTTATCATAGAGTACCTTGTCTTAGGGTTATTTTTTGCCAATCAAAATGTTTCTTCATACTCTCCAAACAGTGATGATTTTTGAATTGTGGGGTTTCTTCTGGATTTGTTTTCTTCATTATATCTTTCAAATTTTCTACAGTGGATATACATTACATTATACTGAAAACGACATTATGCAGCAATGAAAATATCATTTCATGAACAAAATTATTAGCTCCTAAGGGATAAAGTCTGTGTACCTTTGTGGATTCTTCTGATGCTAGTACAATCTCTTCTACATAGTAGGTGCTTAACAATGGCATGTAAAATATATTGATGATGGCGTAGGGGTTGAATTTTCTTACGGTTGTAAATCTTTTGGTCTTTGGTAACCTACATGAATTTGTTACTGAATTTGTTACAGAGTTCAGAAAAAGCAGATGTTACTTTGCAACTATAAACCTTAAAAGATGTAAGTATTTTCACTGAAAGAAAAAAAGTTTTAGTTGCAATGCTAATTTCAATAGCAGCTATTTTAGAGATATCGTAGATTTAATCTTCGTACTCCTTTTCAAATGGCTTCCGGTATGTCCTGCAGACCACCGGGCTCCCCTGTCCTAGTTACTGCGTGCGGTGGGAGCTGCATTAGTGTGGCGCCTTGTGCTGCCATGATGGAGTCATTTTGCGGATTATGTACTCTGCCATGTTTCTTCTTGAAGATAATGTCATCTTCTGACTATATTTTATCAGCCTTTTTCCTTCACCTGCCTTCTTTACCCTTCTTTGTAACTTCTCCTCCGTCCCCTCTTTTTTTGGAAGGCAGGACAGAAGGGCTGGTCATCCGGCCTGCACTGGGCACTAAGTATGTTCCAGGCCCAGCGTTCATCCTTTCACATTCAGAAATACTGTTTCCTCCTCACAATAATCATGCTGAAATGTTGCCATTTCAACCTTATCTGAGGTGAGGAAACTGAGGCACAAATCGTAAGTGGCAGAGTCTGGACGGGGACTGGCAAGGCAGCTTGGTGTGAGGTTAAGAGCGGATCTGGCGCCGGGCTGTCTGGGCTTGAGTCCGGGCTTCACTGCTCCCCAGCTGCGTGACCCCGCTCTCTGTGTCCTGGTTTCCTCACAGCGATGATAATAGTCCATCTTACAGGGTTGGAAGAAGGAATGAGTTAGTCAATTATTTGTAATGCACTTAGAATAGCGCCTGGCACCATGCAAGTGCCATATAAGTGTTTTAAAAGTAAATAAACTGAAAGCTGTCTGACTCCAAAGCCGGTAATGATGGAATTTCAGGTCTGTTTTTTGTTCCATTTATCCCCCATTAAAGCAGCAGAGTTGAACAAAGGCTAAACTTGAGTTCTGAACAGGAACAGAGACTTCACTGCTGAGGCACCCACGGGACTTCCTGTCCTGTCCTACCCATCTTGCCAGCAGTCATTCTAAAATGTGAATCCATTTGCTTTAAGTTAGTGAAGAGTATTGAGCTATTACATACTCAGCGCTGGGCTCACCAGTGGATGCCCACACAATAAATTCTCACTGTGGTCTCATATAACACCCTCCCCAGCCCCACCTTTCTTGGGACCTGGCCTGCCTCTCCCATGCTATCATTCCCCCCTGGTTCTTTCCTCTCCAAGCTCCAGCTTGTGGGGTCCGTGATCCCCATTCAGCTCATTCCTACCTGAAGGTTTTTGCACCCATCTGGAAATATTCCCCCAGATTGTTGCATGGTTAACTTCTCTTCCTTTCATTCATCTTGTCACATCATCTTGTCAGAAAAACCTTCCTTGGTCATCATTGGGCTCTCATGCAAAAACTGAAGGCATGCTCAGATTGGGGCAGCTAAGAAGAGTTTATTAGGGGAGCATTAGGAGGAAGTGGGCAGGATGGGGAAACCAGAATGGGATGGGGAAGCCTTTTCTACCACCAGGCCTGGGGAAGTGGAGTGTGACAAGAGGAGACAGGAAACCACCAGGGAACCCGAAGAGGCCTCAAATAGAGCTGTGTGCAGCCTTGAGCTGAATGGTGTGGCTAATCCCCTGACTTTTGCAATGATGGGGGGGGGGGCAACATAAATACCCACTTCCCTCTCCTCCATCCCCTGTCTTGCCTCCCTCCCATTAATGGAACCTGGACAATCAGTTGGTCAGTGGGTCTCCCAGGTGGAGGGTGGAGAGGTAATGGACTTAGCCAACACTCTTTCTTCCCAGGTCAGAGTTCATCTTCTCCTCTTCTATCTTCTTAATATACAGGGACAAGCAGGAGTAACGCCACTGAGTGTGGTTGGTAGGGAAAGTGAATGTCCTGCACGAGATGGACAGTAATTTGAACATTTCGCCTAAAATGTCATATGATGTGCTTGAGTGTGATATTGTTATGTTACAGAATTACATGCTTATGATTTTGTAATAAAAGATTTGGTATAGATTAGCAGCTCATAAAACAGGGGCGTTATTTGTGCCAGACCCTGTATATCACTCGCCACAATTACTGTACCTTCTTTTCTTTTACATGTTGATTGTCTGCTCTCCCCCCTCTAATTCCCTCTAGAATATAATTATTTTAAAGGCTAGGACTTCGAGTTGTTCTCCCCCCCCCCTTCTTTTGCCAACGCTGGGTTCTCAGCAACTACCTCAGTGCACAATACAAGTGGGTTGAATGCATTATAATAGACTGGGACACAGGTAACTTGCCCAGAGAGAAAAAGGCTTATAAGGGTCGTCTTTCTTACAAAAGATCAGGTGACTGAACCCTCCCTGGTGCTGGGTCAGAGGGCTGTCCTCTTGCCCCCATTTGGGCAGTAGGAGGGACAGCAGGTGCGGTGCAGCCACTACCCGCGCGACCTCCTGCCTCGTTGCAGAAGCGCGGGCTCTCCGGGGATTTGTGCGTCCGGCTCCACGCGCATCTCCCAGGTGCTGCTCGTTTCGCCCGCCCCTCCGCAGGCAGCCCTGCCCCGGGAAGTGCGGGGCGGCTGGCCGAGTCCCTCTCCTGGTCCGGTTGTGGGCAGGGAGGCTGACACCCAGCCCTCCCTCTTGGTTATTTTTAGTCGGTAGCTGACACCCCACCCCTCCAGTCCCCCGCGGAGGCGGAGCGGCCAGAGAAGGTGGAGAGCAGAGGGAGCTCCCGGCGCCTCCACGCTCGCTCCCGCGGGGGACTCCAGGCGCGGCCGAGCAGGGCTGAGAACAGCTGCCGCGGTGTCCTCCAGCAGCGAGCGCTGCTCTCCGCGGAGACCTGCGCGGGCGGAGGAGGGGCGTGCGGGGGAGGGGGAAAGCGGGCGGGCGGGAAGGGGCGGGGAGCACGCTCCTGCGGCGGCGACGGCCGTTCTCATCCTGGCGGCCCAGCGCTCGAGTGGACGCGGGGCTTCGCAAATGGCTTGTCCTGCTCTCGGTCTGGAAGCTCTTCAGCCCCTGCAGCCAGAGCCGCCCCCCGAGCCCGCCTTCTCCGAGGCGCAGAAGTGGATCGAGGTAGGTGCCCGCGGCTGGTGGGCGGCCTGGCAGGGGCTCCCGGGGCCACCGACCCCCTATCTTCCACCCCGTGGACGACAAGTCCAGCCTCGCCTCCCCCTGCGCTTTCTTTTGCCAGTCGCTTTGGGTCGCCCGCCAGGGCCTCAGGGGCGCTGCATCCCCTGGCGCTTTGGCACTGGAGTCTCGGGCGAGAGTGGGAGCGAATGCGGGACACTGCAGTGTAGCTGTGCGTGCCGGGGCCAGGAAGCCGTCTCCTGCACCTCCATCCCTCCTGTCCGCCAGCCGCGCAAATCTCGGCTCCCGCAGCTTCCCGGCGCTGCCACGGGAAGCGCAATTCGAGCAGCAGCGCCGCAAAGGCGCAGGAAGCGTGAGCCCCCAGAATCCTTGCGGACGCCGCATTTCAGGGTCCTGCCCCAGGTCCTACCTTCCTCCTTTTAGCCCCCCACCCTGCCCTTCCGGAGTGGAGTTGGCAGTTCTCCGCGGAAGCGCATACCCACTGGAGCTTCTGGCTGTGTTCCTGGTAGCGGGTCAGGTGTGAGGCTGGCACAGCGTACTGGGCCAGAGAACCTGCAAGACCCACCTTCGAGCGTGCCAGCCGCATAGACGTTGCCCAGCCATTGACAGCCCCCACTCCAGCCCAGAGGGGGCGGGCTCCCAGGTGCCGGGTACCCGGCCACGTTAGCATATTTCACTTAAGTGACTCGGTGGCAGGCCAGGGAAATCACTGGAGCTCTCGGCTCAGTCCAGGACGCAAGCGCTAGCTGGGTGATCCTGATTCTCGATGTCTATCTGTAGAAGCAGCTTGGTAGCCCTGCCGAAATGACGTGTGTGTGTGTGGGGGGGGAATGGGGGATGTTGGGACGCTTGGAGGGCGCAAGAGGGTAAAGGTGACCCCCCCAGTGATCCGTGCAATGAGCCTGTTTCTCTGGGCAGCCTTTCTTGAGGCTTTAGCACAAGGCAAATTTGCCCCTCTTCTCCTCAGTGGCAGACAGCCCTCCTTGGCTGGTAGTTCAAAGGAAGAAGTGTTCCGCTTAGTCGTGACCCAGCAATGGCGAAGCCAGTTAAGTGTCCAGACTGTCACTTAGTGACACCCCCTGTGGCACTGCGGATCTCAGGATGCTGCTGGGGTAACAGGGCTACCGTGGTACAGATTTAAACCTGCTCTGTCGGTGGAAACCACGGCTCACTTAATGCTGCTCCAATGCTCCGCCAAAGGCCTGCACCTTACAGGGTTAACCCGTTTCCATCAAGCAAGAGTGTTAGGCGGAGTTTAGAAACATCTATTTAAAAAGAGGGTTAAATAAACGGGAGAATACATCCGAGGCTCTATGGCTAAAAGCCCCAACCCTGTCCCTCATAATTCGATAGCCCATGACCAGATGAGAAAAAGACCTTGGCTTTTTAGTTTTGATAGGTGGCTGGAATAGCTTGGGGTGTGACAGGTGCCCTCTCTGTGCTGCATACTTGGGCTCACAGGACACACAGGAGACATTGTAGTCACTGGTTAGTTAAGAGTTGGAGAACTGTATTTTTCACGTTCTTGAACTTGAAAATTCTCAGGAGAGATCTTGGGCGTGGATGGTGGTGAGGGGAGGCTGTGAGAGCAGAGCAGTCTTACCGTTCCAGAAGGCAGACGGTTTATTCCCAATATCCTTGACTGTCAGTGACATTGGCACGCTGTGCTTTAAAGATGTATTGTGGTGCAAGTTACAAACAGGGAGGTGCACCAATCTTTAGTACACGCATCCTATTGAATTTTGACATGTCTCCACCACTCTAGCCCCCACCTAGATCAAGACCTAAAACACCTCCTTCAGCCCAGAAGATCACAGTCTGTTTGAAAGTGGTGGTATATTTCAAGCTAAATATTCAGTACAAAATATCAGCTTTTGCCCTTGTTCTATTGGTTAAGAAAAAGGAGGACTTTCTTAAGAAAGTAGAGTCCCCTCAGGCCCTAGAGACAGTTCGGCATTATTCTTGATACTGTACAACTGGAGAATGTGAAAACCTGAAAACCGGAATGGGGCATGTGTGGCTCTAGGATGGGGGCCGTGGAGCTGCGTGCATTATTGAAGTGGCCTATCTCCTTTCAATTGAGGAGTTCGGTTTCACGGAAAGGAGAGCTTCCCCTCCCAGGCTACACAAAAAGGTATTTGCTCCAGGGAGAGATAGAGACTTTCTCCCTTGCTCACCCAAGGTTCCTCTTGAAATGCAAATGGGGGGGATCTCAGGAGCAGGAGCAGATGGTTTGGCGGGCAGTTGCCCGGTGAACGGAGATTCCTGGGCTAATATAGCAATAATGCAGTACTTAGTGTGAGCTGCATTCCCGAGGGGGCTGTTATCTGGAGACAATTGCCTCTCCTTCAGGGGCCCCATTGTCTTCGGCAACATCCTCATTGGCAGGGCTTTGTTTTTCACTTTTGTTCAGTTGGTGATTAAATTTCCCACAGGCCCTTTCTTTTTTCTTTTGAGTAGTCAAGAATTTCACCATTTCAGAAAAATGTTCCCTTGGGCGCAGCAGGTTAATAAACAAACGTTGCCACTTGTCACTCCTCCTTGGGCCTGAGTCTCCCTTGAGTCATGGGTTGGCCGGTTGGTGAGAAAACTGAAGGAACAAGCTCTGGGAGAAAACTCCTTAGTGAGGAATCTCTCGGCCTGCAGCTGTGGCTATTTGAGGGCTGTGTTACTGGGCAGGAAATGGTGGCCTGGGAACCTGGCTTGCACCTCACTCCTCCCCCACGCCCAGCTTCTGCCTTAGCTGGCAAAGGTGAAAGCCCTGATGGAGGTCACAGACCATGTGGGAACAGTTCAGTAACACTTGCAGTGACTTTTTTATAGCTGTAGGAGCAGGCCGCTTGTCTTAATGTGGGTTTGGGGAGACTCCTAAAGGAAACGGCAAACTTCAAGTATTAACTCTGACTACTGGCAGGCAGGGGCCTACCTTCCATCCACATTCCTTTTCTGGAAGGCCTTCCTGAGCAAAGGGGCGGTAAGTACAGCACAGTTAGGAGGTCAGACTTCGGGGTTGGACAGCCGGGGTTGGAAGGCTGTATCTATTATTGCCTTCTAGCTGGGTGACCTTGGATAGGCTATGTTTCCTCTCCTTTTAGTTCTAAATATTTTCTTTGAAAGCTAGCTCTAGTTGTTAATAACAACAGAAGTAACAAAGAGATATTGTTGAAAGCATCTGTTAAAACAGGAATACTAATAATAGCTTACCTACCTCAGAGGAATGACATGAGGATTAAATAAATTAATGTTATATTTAAAACATTTGATAGTGTCTAGTCCTTAGGAAGTACTATGTAAATAATGGTATTACTCTTACTGTTATTATTACTCCACTGTTATTTTGCCTACTCCCGTTATTATTACTAGTACTGCTCCATACTGCTCCAGGACCATGACACTCATTGTTAATACCACTCTTAGTACTGCTGTTGTTAATAATAACCAGAGTTGGTTTGAAAGAGAAATTTCAGAACCCAAGTTTCTAGTGTAAAGGGTATAATTTAATTACCTACCGATCTCATTCTGTTATCTTTCCCTTAGTAACTCTGGATACCTGGACTAGAAGTTAGGTAGCTGCTATGTGTTACTCTAACTTGCATTAAAACAGAATTAGGGATCAAGGGAGAGCCTGTAATATCTACTCATAAAATGATCCCTGATAGTCCACTAAGGCTTAGAACATGGTGCCTTGATATTATGTTGAATATGTAAGTTTAATGCCTGGCCTTTGTTACCAGACTTCAAGCAGAATGCTCACTGCCTCTCTTGAAGACAGTCCAATGTTTGAGATGAATATTCATCTCAAATGCAGCAGTGTTTTGCTCACTGAAGTCTCAATTCCTGCAGGGAAAAGAATAATTCCTCCATTTATTTTCCTTTCTCCTTCCTCCCTCCCTTTCTTTCTTCCTTTCTTTTTCCCTGATGGTATTTATTGAGTTACAGGAGTTTGTGAGCAGGTAGATGATTCTAATTTTCTTGGCCCCTCCTTCCACCCACAACAGTATTTATCTCTAATCTGTCATTCTTCTCTGCAATGCTGAACACATAGAAAACAGATGTCCCTTCAAGTTGGTTTCAGTTGTGATTTGGAACAGGTTGCCAAGTCTTTAGGGAGGGGTTGGAAATTTCAACCCAACTCAGTCTTAGTTCTCAACTTGAGTTTCTGGATTCCTTTAACTTAATCATAGTGTCCTTGTGGGGCTTGGTGATGAATATAATCTTATTTGTGACCTAATCCATATTTCACATAAGTGGGAACTGGTTGTACTTTATCATTTTGGGTCATTTCTCCTGCCCACTTAGAATCGTTTTCTTATTCAACTGGGACCTGATTTTGAAGATTCAAAGTACCAAGGGTACCTTAGCTTTCCAAGATGAAAAAATATTGTATTGTTTGGCAGTAGGGAGAATTTACGTGTAGGCTTTGAGAGAATCTAGCATTTCGTGGCCAGCAGCATATGACATTTGCGATGCGATGATAAGTGAGCATATGCCATACGTTACATAGTCATTCTGATTCTCCGTCTCTGTAGGAACTTGATGACTCCCATCTTTATACTGCAACAGAAATATAACTTTGTGTATGATTCTCCAGCTCTGCATGGAGAGCCAAGGAAGAGGAAGAGAAACTTTTTCTGGCAAGATCAAGAGGGGAGTTGGGTCTGAATAGATATGTAAATTAGAGCGGGCAGTATCTCTCTCACAATGACATTTAAAGAGTCCAGCTTGTTTATATACAAGGGCTGCTATGACACAATGCTGTCACATGGTAGGAGAACAGTGGGGTCCCACAGATTTGGGGAAAAGGGAAGTGGAAAGGGAGGTGGAGCTGGCACTTCTTGCTCCATCATCTCCCTGGAAACTGAGTTTGCATCAAGTCTACTCCAAAGGGCCAGACTGAGCTCTGGCCACCAGGAAGGGGCAGGGTGGGGCCTGTGTTCCCAGCAACTGCATCTCTCTGCCCCCTGCTCTTTGCCGGCAGATGACAATGGAGCTAGGATGAGACATCTGGCTGTGATTCCGAGGGTGGCAGCCAGTGCAGGGTGGGACCAGGCAGCTCCTGGAAATTGTCCTGGTAGCTTCTCTTTTTGCTTTGGACCATTCTGAAACTTAATTATGTCATAGTTAGGGGGAACAAGATAATGATAATGATGGCAATGAAGTTAATGATCATGGATGAAAGCTGATATGTATTTTTAAAATTGAATTTATTGGGGTAACATCGGCTAATAAGGTTATATAGCTTTCAAGTGAAAAGCTGATATGTATTGAGTTCTCACTATGTGCCAGTCACTGTGCTAAAAAGTCTATGTATGCATTAATCCCTTATGAATAAGTACTATTATTCATCCCCATCTGCAGATGAGAAAATTGAGGCTCTGAGCAATTGAGTGTCTTGCCCAAAGTCACACTTAAGTGTCAGAACTAGGACTTTAAAGCATCCTTTCATCCACAAATATATGTTTCTAAATATCCAAGATATTCAAAATACATCAGTGGGGAAATGGCTTTTCAGCATTTAGGAGACTGTCCAGAGTCATCTAGTCACAATGTACTTGGTAGAGTCAGGATTCGGACCCAGGCAGACTGCAGCCCTTGCTCTCTGATCCCTTAATGGTGTCCCACATTTGGAGGCAGGGTGTGGATTTCAAGAAGCTGTAGCTCCCTAAACTACTTCCCATAGTCCATCTCTTTCAGCTGCAGGACGGAGGGGCTCTCCCCACTTGGAGAGACCGCGTCAGTGTTACATTGGGTGGGGAGCAGGAAACCAAGTAGGTGGTGCTACCCCAGCTCTCAGGCAAGAAGAACCAGGCTCCTCAGCTTTGCGTGCTGCCTCCCGATTTCACGTTGCTCGGCAGTCTCCCATCTCCTGTCATTATCGACACAGCCCTCAATCACTCCACTGAAGTTTTATTAGGGCAAAGTAATTAGTTTTTGATTTTTTTTAAGTTAAAATAATTTTTTAAATTAGTTTGCTGATTCATTAACATATGATTTCTTAAAATATTCTAGCGTATTTTATGTTTATGGCATTAGAGACCATGGCTCTTTTGTTACATACAGTTTTATCTCCACAGCCTGTTTCATATGAGGGTAAATGAATGCATAGTCCATGTGTGCTTTTAACATTTTCTAACGGAGCAGGTGCATGATTCTATATTTAACACTCCCCAGAGAGTTTGAGTAAAGACCTAATACCTGTGTGGTCTGTTTTGTTCTGCAAATGTGGGTATGAAGGGATATCTCTTCTCAGTACTGATGTGTTTAAGCATTGTTGGCACATCTGCCTGCGGCCTTTACCACAGCTCTGTCACCTTTACCTGTGAGTTCTCCCATCTGGACAAGATCTCACCTGCGAACAGTTCTGTTGTTGAGTTCAGCCAAGAGGCAGGTTCTTTGCACAGAGGAGATTGGCAGCCTCCTCTGCAGGGCTCCCGGTCCCATCCTGAGTACTGAAGGGCCTGGACAAAGCAGCTCTGTGGCTTCTGGGAATCTTGGCTGGTAATCGGCACCCCCATCACCCCCATTCCTGTCTAACCCTAATCATCTGGGCCTCCGTTTTCATGATTGAGGACTGACTCGCTTAACACTGGTTGATTTTTGGCTAAACTCCTTTAATTGGAACTAGATTTTCTTTTTAAGCCCAGTTCACTCTTCTGTGATTTAGAAAAATGTACAGTACAATTTTATAATATTTCCTCTCATTTGTTCCTCAGGGTGTGTGTGTGTGTGTGTGTTTACATTTAAAGCAAAAGAAAGGTATCAGATATGATCTTTTTGGGATGGGAGATTAGGGTGGGAAAAAGGATGACTTTAGTGCCATTCATTACACAAGAGGAAAAGATAATCGAACATTGTTTTTAAGTGATTGAGAAATATAAAAATAGCCTAAACTAGGGGGTTACTAAATGATACAGGGGAAAAAAGTAGTCCTTTAAAAATAAAAGAACGACAATAACAGGAGGACTTCTGCCTGGATGTGAGGAGATGTTATATCTCCCTGTGCAAGGCAGGGGCGTGTCATGGAGGTCAGTTCTGCTGTGGTGAGATTCCACGTTCCCAGTATTGAAAACGACATTCCCAAAGAGGTGTCCTCATGCAGCGAACTCTGCTGGGACGGCCATCAGATCTCAGTTAACTGCCTTTGGCAAAAAATGAGGGGACGTAGTCCAACAACATGTACCTAAGGAGTATCTTGGCTGACACCTTTTCCACTAGACTATTGGCAGAACTGTATCCTTATATCTTTACTGGCACCTTAAGAGTTAAATATTGGTTAGGTTGAGAAAGCTCCATGTTGCCATAGCTCTTCATTCTGCCCAGGAGAATTACTCTGGTGCAACTATTGCAGAATGCAGCTCGGCCTCCTGGTCAACCTTAGAAGTTAGGGCCGTACCCCACCCTTCAATCCCTAAATAGCCCATTAGGAAGCCATGTAAGAATGGGCCTACACTTTAAAAAAAAAAAAAAAAGGTCAAAGGCATAAGGGCTTGTGGCTTTTTTATTTCCATGATCCAATACTATTATTAAAAAAATCTTCAGCCTTCTTTTTTACCAAGTGGGTACACCAAGTGAGGAATTAAAGTTACATTTATTGTGATGAGTACACAGCTCTCCTTTTCTCCCCAAGAGACATTTAAAAAATAATATTCATAACTTAAATGTCTCTGGTTATATTTTGTTTGCTTTTTTTCTTTTGTTGATTATGTTCCAGTTAAAGGTGAAATCATATGGTATTTGTCCCTCACCACCTGGCTTAGAGAGGGGAGGGGGAAGGGACAGTGGGGAGAGGGGATTACAGGAACTACTATAAAGGACACATGGACAAAACCAAGGGGGAGGGTTGGAAGCAGGGGAGGGGGGTGGGTTTGGCTTGGGTGGGGTAGAGGGGTGCGGAGAAAATGCAGACAACTGTAATTGAATAACAATAAAATAATTTAAAAATTGAAAAAAAATTAAAAATGATATTCAAACAATTCTTTATTCCAATGGGTAACCGAATGAAGGCTCGGATAGGCTTAGTCAAATGGTTTAAAATATGAAAATTATTATGTGGGATGCTTGACTGTCACTCATTTGTTAGCTCCCTTCAATCTAAACACTAAAAATAAGCAGTAATGGTGCAAATAAGCATTAATATGTGAAAGTGTTTTAAGCAAATTAGAAAATTCATTTCCTGAAAAGTGTCTATGAAGCTCCAGCAACGTCCCAGCCATGCTTCTAAGAACCAGGGTTAGATGGTGACCAAAATGAACATAATTCTCATCCACATGAAGTGCACAGTGTAGTTGGGGGTGGGGAGGCAGAGAGCTTAAATGATAAATCCGTAATTACAAAGTGGGGTGAGTACCATGAAGACAAAAATGGGGGACTGAAGAGAAAAGTCCTTTAGGCAGACAAGGACTGAGAGTGAAAATGATATCTGAGCTAGGACCATTGAAGGGTGCTGGGCAGGGGAATAAGATTGATGTTAGTTTATTGAGATAAAGGCTTTCATATGCATGCAACACATGCTTTTATTGTGACTATGCTTTGGAAAAGAGTAGAAAAAAGTAGAAACGCTCTGGAAGTTCTCCAGGTGTTTTGAAGGTGTGTATGTGGGAGGGTAGGGGGCGGAGAAGGGAGCTGAGTCAGAAGTTCTCAAATATTCTTGCAGGCCACTCAGAAAAGGGTTTGCATGATGATCTGCCGTACCTCTCAGGACCGAGGCCCAGATAAATAAAAAAATCTTCTAGGAGAAATGGTAGAGAGAACTCTGGGATTAAAATTCTTGTACAAAATAGGGCTATAGAGGCTGTGCTCCATTCCGAGTTCAGAAGGGGCTGTAAGAAACCTGCCTGCTTTTCAGTGATTGAGTAGAGCAATTCTGTGTGAGACTTTGGGAGAGGGGGACCCACAGATGTCTTCTGATTGGGGAACTTGCCCCAAAATTCCTCTAAAAGAAGGGACTTTATAAATTAATAAAGTCACATGCCATTTGGGAGCCCCATGAGAAGTAACTTTTGGAGGTTTGTGATTTAGGTTTCTTCCAACACTCAAACCCATCATCTCTAGACCCCACTTCCTCACGGTCCAACATGGCTGCTAGAGATTCATCATCACATCACCCTTCCAGGAAGCAGGATGGAGGAATGGAAAATGAAAGGTGCATCCTTCCCTTATAAGAGGCCTTCTAGAAAATTCTAATGGGCGTTTCTTCCGTTTTATTGCCAGAATTTCACTAACATGGCCTTTTGTGAATACAGGGGAGGCTGCAGTGTCCCCAGGTAATAGTCTGGGTTCTGTTCCTCAGGAGTCAGGATGTCAAGGTAGGGACACCCTGGCATGCCTCCTCTCTACTTCTCTAGCGACAGAGCCTTTCAGAACAGAACTTAAATATGGCCATGTCTGAGGTGGACTCCCTGCTTCCTATCTAGGCCCTCGATCCTTCCTTCTCTGTGCACACCTGCCATTTAGCGTTAACCTCAGTTAGAAAAGTTGTCACATTTCACAGGGACGAATGTATGTTTGGGTAGGATTTACCTCCTTTGATAAACCCCAGAGCCCTTGTGGCCAAGGGTTGGGTCTTAGTCACGGCCCCACTTGTCCTTGCTCTATTCCCTCTGCACCCTCTTAGGGCCCCAAAGCCACATTACCCACTGCCAGAGAGATTTCTCGGTGAGCCTGTGCCCAGCTATAATTGCCTGATTGGCACTTGGACTCTGCTGTGGCAGAGAAAATAGACTCTGTTGCTGCCCTGACAGGAAGCAAAGTGTTTTTTAAAAAAGACTGATTAAAAAAAGCAGTTTACCCAATAGTTGCCTGGAGACAGTCAGTGATTGGACACTTGGAAAGCGATTCCACTGTTGGCTCTTAGATAGGTGGTATCAGTTGAAGGAATTATTTAGGAGGCCAAGCTTCCTCTCAGGTTGGATGGGTGTAGGGCTCACTGCACTTGGAGGTCCTGTCTGCAGGGTTGGACGGCAGACGGCTCTGTTTTAAAAATAAACATGTCCCCGGCATTCTACGCTGGGACTCTCACCTTCCCTTTCTCTCCTCACCTCAAAGCAGCCAGCCAGCCTCCTCGTCCTCACCTGTTGTCAGAGTTCAGGTAATTCCCATATATTAACATGAGTACTTCCAATTGCAGGATAACTGAAAAGAAAAACGATGAAGAGTTTTTTATGATAGTGGTTACCTATATGGGTTCTTATCAGGCAGTTTTAAAAAGGAAGTGCCCCACCCACACTAGTGACTAGTAGCTGGCATTCGCAGGGGATCATGGCTCTGACCATTAACGATCATGACCCCATGGAAACACTGACGAATGGCATCCTCTCTGCCTTTCTCACCGAAAATCAAAAAAGGAGCTTGTGGAGCTGAATGTTGTCATCAGCCAACAGATGTGGTTGCCGCCTGTTTCCTCAGGAACTTTGCAAGATGTCATAACGGGGGGTGGTGACAAGTGGAAGCCTGATTCATTATGTTTCAAGAATTGACATAATGTGATAATATAAAGCAATAACGTGGCTAGTTCAGTGCCAAATAAAATAATAATAGTTATCACAACACACTTTTTGTGGGTCAGTGCTAGGCTAGGTGCTTGTTTGAGCGAATGACATGATATATGTAAAACATAATGAGATTTTATTTGTCTATCTATCTGTTGATGATATATATCTGTATATCTATCACCTGGTGTAGTGCCTGGCAAATAAGGAGCTTCTCAGATAAACACCACTTTATGCCCATTTTACAGATGGGAAAACTGGAGCACAGGAATGTGAACTGACTTGCCTGCAGTTCCATAGCCAATAAGTGGCAGAGCTGAGATCTGAACCCAGGCAGTCTTGTTCCAGAGTTGGAACTTGGACTGGTGACGGCCATGCTCTAGAAGTAAAGCAAAACTTCTAAAAATATCACGATCCCAACCTAAGTATCCAACCAGGCAGAAGACCTGTCTCTTTTCTCTCCCCTCTTTCTCTTAACAGGTGTTTATTGAGCATCTTTTTTCATGCACGGTGCTGTTAGTTGCTAGGAAACAGCCTACCTGTATGGCTCCTGAACACATTCTCTGAAACGGAAGCCCTTTCAATGTTTTTAAAAAGATAAGTTTTGGCAGGAGAATGGTTAGGGCTATGATGAAACGTTACAGGAGAATGACCATGGTCAATGCGGGGAACTATTTTTCTCCTTTCTCTTCACCAACCTCTTTGTCCCCTTGATTGACACCTGGTTCTCCCTCTGTGTTCAAATAGTCCTGGGTACTGAGATCAAGAAATGAAATTATTATTAAGAGGGGGAAGGAAACACGTGTAGTTAGTGTATCTCCCTGCCAGGCATTGTGATAGGTTCGCTATATTTGTCATCCATTTAGTCCTTGTGTAATAGACATCTGTTGCCTGCTGTTCTAGTTCAGCGTCCTCTACTTTGCATGTTCCAATAAGATTCACTCATGTTGAGACTGGGAAGCAGGCCAGCAGGATTTTCATCTGATGTGGCTCCTAGGACCTCAAGCAATGCCCCTGACGGTGGTCCTTCCCTTGGCTTTCCCATGGGGTACCTCCTGGCCACAGCTCCACTCCTACCTGGCATGGGCCCCTGGCGTTCTGAGCAAATATAGCTGGCTCTGCTATAATGTATTTTTTGGTGGTGTGATTATTGCATATGCAGTTGGAAAAATAGGGAGTGAGGCTTTGTAAGGCACAAGTTGCAATGGTTCACATGAGATTTTTCTTGGTACCAAAACATTTTACCTCACCTCACTTTGTAAGGTATCTAATGTCTAATCACCATGCTGTTCATCTCAAACTAATATACCATTCCGTGTCAACTCTAATTGAAAAAATACATTTCGCATCACCACATAGCTAAAAACAAAGTAGGCTAGTACAGGTGAACCAGGGAGGTGATCTTTCCTTGTTCTTGCCCTGGGCTCCGTTTGGCTTTGTGCCTGTGACCAGATCTAATTGTCTGAGATCTTTTTGCATTTTTCTCTTTTCTCCATAATACAGCAGCCTGTCTTTCCTTGCATGCTCCTCATCCTGCCCCCTTTCCGCTGTCCTACCTTTTTGGTATAAATCCCGTATTTATTTTGTAATAGGAAAGAGAAAAGATCTTTTCATCTGTGCTGGTAATTTTCAGCATTCTTATTCTTTTTGTTAGTGTTCTGTTTACAAACTTGAGTGGGATTTGAGCTTTCTGCCCCAAGTCTGTATTTTCCATAAGCCCTGTTATTTTTTAGTGTGTGATTTAGCAAAATATGAGGTTTTGGGTTGTTTGTCTTACTTTGAAACATATTCATTCCTTTTCAGGAATGTACACATGGTTTTATAGTAAATATACTCGGATATTCATGTTTCGTGCAGACTCACTACACAAAGCACGAATATCTCTCACTCACACGCTCACATACAGATGCATAAAACAACAGCTTGAAGATTCCTGACACTGGAGTCTGGGATCTTGGGTCATAAGGAAACTTTTTTTCAAGGAGCTTATTTTCTATCTGCTACCAGAAGACCTTGGACAGCCCTTCCAGAAGAAGCTCCTACTGCCTTTGGAGAGATAGTGGAATATTGTTTTCTACTTTGCCTGTTCCAATAAGTTTTTTTCCTGAGGCATTTTTTTTGGGGGGGGGGGGGGGGATTTTTGCCTTGGTAGTACTTAAAGCAGCAGTCTTCTCCCAAAGGAAACTACAGGAGTTATTTGCTGTGGGTGAGAACCTCTTGGGAGGTGAGTGGGACAAGAGGAAGTTGAGACTTGAGGGTAAGTGGTTTGTCTGAGAGTCACTGACGTTTGGGCCGTCGATAGTCACGTGGCCAGTCTGCGCCAGTGTGTACGCATTGGCAAATTCCCTCAGTTTGGGGCAGTCTTCATTCATTCATCATATATTTTTTGAGCACATGCTAGGAACTCATTAGTATATGAGACAAGCGTGGCTCCTGCCCTGGTGGGGTTACATTCCACCAAAAAACACAGACCCTGGACACTGAATTCTGTGTGTGATGTCTGTTCAGAAAGGGAGGAACAGCTTTTGTGGAACATGGAGGGGTCAGGACCTCCTTTGGTTTTGGGGGTTTGGGCAAGGCTCTCTGAAAAAGTGCTGTTTAAGCTGAGACCCAAAGAATGAGCAGGAACTGGCCAGACCAAAAAAGTAAAAATAAAAAGCGGGAAATTGTATTCTAGGTGGAGGCTACTGGCTGTGTAAAGACCCTAAAGGAAGAGCCAGAGGAGTCCAGGAAGGTGGGAGCTTTGGGAATCAGGGTGAGGGAGTGCGGAATGAAGCTGGAGCGGGTGGCGGGAGGGCATCTCAGCCCTGACGCAGAAGGTCAGGGTCCCCGTGCTGCCTGGCCCGAGCCCAGGGCCATGGCTGGGTCTCTCTTGGAGGACAGTGATCAGATTTTCTCTAAACTCTGTTAAAGTTCCATAGATCGTGACAAAAATTTATGAGGGCTGATAGCTTGGCCGGCCCTGTTTTAAACATTTAACTTCTCAACCGTCCTGTGAGCTAGGGACAAGCTCTTATTATTCTCATTTTGCAGAGAGGTAAGTAAATGGCCAAAGTCACATAGTCATTACACGGTGGAGCTAATCTTCACATGCAGGCAGGCTGGCTGCGTTGACCTGTGCTAGTAACCACCATGCCGTGGGGTGTGATACAGGCTCTTCACCAAAGGCATCCTTCAAAGGTATTGGTGAGGGGGAGCAAGAGGTGGGGGGTGGGGTTGGGGGTAGCCTAAGGATGCTGGAGATCAGTGTTGGTTTTCAACATGTTCTCAGTGTTTAGAAAGAACCCCATGCCCCCAACTTGGGGTGGTGAACACGCAATGCATTGTACAGACCATGTGTGGTAGAACTGTGCACCAGAAGCCTGTAATATTTTGTTAACCAGTGTCACCCCAACAAATTCAATAAAAAGGAAATCCCCCAGATGAATCTCTTCACCCAGTACGCTACTCGATAGTTGCTGCCACCTGGAAAGGAGAGACAGCTTCTCCAAAGGAGGTTCAAGCCTCCCTCCCCCCCGCATTCTAATGCATCTGAGGACTTGGAGGGGGCCCTGGGTTGCACTGACATGACGAGCCACTGACTTTTAACTTCCATTAAGGGCTGTAAATTATATGATGTGTAAACAATTTTTTTATTCATTTGGTTTTAGGTGAGTGTGTGTGCAATAGTTTTTTTCATTCAAAAATTTTTGTGTGTTTTAGTATTTGATGATTAACAAACAGAAATCCAATTGAAACTGGCTTTAGGGAAAAAAAAACAAAACATGGCTCATTGTCAGTCTGGATGTAGATTCCCACTTCAGACAAGGCTGACTCAGCAGCTCGATGATATCAATAAGGATTTGGGTTTTTCTCAGCCTTTCAACTGTGCTGTGCATTGTGTGACTTGTGCCAGGCTTTGTGTAGTGTAGCCACACCTGTCCTACCCCAACCCAGAAAGTCCAGGCGTTTCCCCTTGATAGCTGCCTGGGCAAGAGCAATTTTGGTCTTCATATTCTTTTTACATTCTCTGGCCAGAGAAAGAGGCCCCACCCCTCATTCATCAGCCACGGGAGAATAGACAAGTTGATAAGCTTAAGCCAGTTAGGGTCCACCCTGGTCCATCCCTAACAAAGGTTCCGACTGCTACCCAACAGAGAAGCAGTGAATTCCCTACGGGAAAGCCTGGGAGAAGTGGGTGCTGAGGAGGCCACCAATATACGGTACCAATTTTTAATTAAAATGTGATAATACATAGGAACACATACATGGGTGGTAAGACTGTACAGAAAACAGAGAAATTATTAAAACTTAGAACAATGGCTACTTCTTAGAGTTGAGCATGGAATTATAAGCTGGGCTGGTTAAAAAGGCGTTCATAGGCTGTTTTACTCCTGTTATTATAAATCTAGAAAAGGGTCATGTTTAGACGTATGATTGAGTGTCAGGGGTCTGATCCTGCACTAGTTTGGGTATAAAAAATGTGACTGAGTGAATCGGATTGACTTTGAAGTGCTAATTTAAAAATAATGTAACATACTACTCCATTGGAAAAAAATCAATCTGATTAAAGATTTGCCAGAGGAACTGAATAGACACTTTTCCAAAGAAGACATTGAACTGACCAACAGGTCCACGAAAAGGTGCTCAATGTTCCTAATCTTTAAGGAAACATAAATCAAAACCACAATGAGATACCACTTCACACTGTTAGAATGGCCATCACCAAAAAGACAGGGGACAAGCGGCGAGGATGTGGAGGAGAGGGAACCCTTGCGCCCTGTTGGTGGGAATGTAAATCGGTGCAGCCACTGTGGAAAACAGTATGGAGGTTAGTGAAAAAATTAAAAATAGATCTACTGAATGATCCAGCGGTTTCGCTTGTGGGTGTGTACCCAAAAAAAGGGAAACAGGATCTCAGGGAGACACCTGCACCTCCCTGTTCGCAGCAGCAGTGCTCACGATAGCCCAGGCGTAGGAACAACCTAGGTGTCTGTCAGCAGGTGAGTGGATGAAGCAGATGCCCTTCACACACACCGGAATATTATTGAGCCATGAGAAGGAAGCAAATTCTGTCGCTTGCAACATTATGGATGGATCTTGAGGGCATTATGCTGAGTAAAATACTGCATGGTATCACTGATAGGAAGAATCTAAAAAAAAGGTCAAACTTATGGAAGCAGAGAGTAGAAAAGTGGTTGCCTAGGGCTGGGGTGGGGGAATAGGGAGGAGTTGGTAAGAGGATACAGACTTTCAGTTATAAGGTGCATACAGCCTGAGGACCTAATGTAAAGCATGGTGACTGTAGTTGATAACACTGTACCATATAATTGAAATTTGCTGAGACAGTAGAACTTAAATGTCTTATGCTCCACTAAAAAAAAAAGAGAGAGAAAAAAAGTGAGGTGATGGATGGAAATGTTAATTAACTAGATGGAAGGAACCTTCTCACAATATATATGTATATCAAATTACCACAATGTGCACTTTAAATAGCTTACAATTTTGTCAATGAAACTGGAAAAATATACAAAGGTCCATCTGGGTGTTTCAGCTGTCCTTTCTTCCCAATAAATGCACCTTTTTACCAAATTATAAAATAGCAGCTCTTAAAAAATGTTAGAAATGAAAGCATCCAGTCCCAGAATCTGATTTGTTTTCCCCGGTAAATTGCACATTCCTCAGGTGAGGCTGTAGTTTTTGGAGCCTCGTGCCTAGAAGTAACAAAACCATGCAGTTGTTGTTCGCTGGCCGCTCCGGGGCTGGAGAATGCTCGGCGCGGTGCCTGCACACTCCCCAGGCATGTGGGGCCCTTCTAAAAGTGGACACGCGGCTGTCGCCCACTGATCCCCTGGTTGAGTGACCCAGATTGGCACAGCGCAGCTGGGTCTCGCACAGAGACTGTACGGGAAAGAGGAAGGTAAAAATAAAACGTGGTGGAACGGCTTGGGTGGTGTCAGGATACTTGAAAGCTCCCTGGTTACTTTGCTAGTTTTTGGTCAGATTCTCACTTTTTTTTTTTTCATGGGATAGTGGTGGGTAGAATGACAGTTTTCTAGGTTTCTTAGATTTGGTAAAATAGTTTCATATAGCACAGCAAAACAAAGTTCAAGGTTACTTTTTCTATATGTAGAGATTATGTCTGGAGAGTTTTTAGAATATTTTGCCCTTGATCTGATTTCTTTTTTTTTTTTTGATCTGAGTTCTTATTTATCCCATTACTTATCGTTTAGAACCTGACTTACTCTCTGAAATAAGACAATTTCTCTTCCTCTTCAACCATTCATAGAATGAAATGAACTTGTTATTATAGTTCTTTTATAAAATATACTTTTCTTTGTTATCTAAGAAAGATAAGTAACAAGGTTTAAGTCTGATGCCAGTTACCCAATGCGAATAGCTTTTCAATCCGGCCATTTTTGGGGATTTTAACATTTGTATTTTCAAAGTGTGGGTTTCCGAATTCTTGAAACTCTGGACCATATTAATGGAAACTTTGAGATTTTAGTTTTGGCACTTGACCAAGAGTTTTTTTTTTTTTTTAAGTGCAGATCCTATATCACATTTTCCTCAGTTACTGATAGCTTTGAACTATGTGAGATTTTTTTTTTTCTCCCTGAATGCTTTCTGGCTTCTAATGTAAGCATCTCTCTGCGATCTGTAGATGGAAAACTAAATCCCTAAAGGGCCTTTGTCTTGCAATAGAAATTAAAAACAATAGTAAATATTTATATTTCAACTATATGGGAATGTGAGTATAACTTATTTTAAAAATAAAATGATCTTAAGATACCTAGTGGAGACATATTTCTGGAAAAAAATTTTTCTGCAAAGTTTACATTATCACACTAGTTCTGATAAGAGCTCAAAGAATTTTCTTACATTTTCATTCATTAGGTTACTCATTTACAAAACATCTACTAAGAGACTGCTCATGATGATGGGTTTCTTTTGAGCGTGATGGAAGTATTTTAGAATTAGGTAGTGGTGATGGTACTTAGTGCAACTACTAAAAATCTGAATTATATACTTTAAAAGGATGAATTATGGTATGTGAATTATATCTTAGCAACAACCACCCCAAAATCTGTTAATAGCTCTTAATGTTCCAAGCACTGTTCTCAGCACTGAAGATATCTAAGTGAACACGTGAAATTAAAACTTCTGGGTATAGAGCAGTCGGCTCTTGGTACAATAGTGCAGTGTAACAAATCACTCCAAAAATGCAATGGCAGATAGCAGTAGTATGTTTTCCCCTTGTTCACAATTCAAGGTCGGCTGGGGCAGTTCTGCTTCAAGCTCTGGCTTGGCTGTAGTTGGCTCAGGGCTGTGGGTTGGGTTTAGGTGTGTTTCATGGGTCTTTGTTCCCCTGGACCAGAGGCTACCTGGGGATGTTGTCTTTATGGCAAAGGAGTGACAGGTGCACCAGAGCCCAGCCAAATCATGCCACAGATTTCAAGTCTCCACTTGCATTGCATCTATCACATTCCACTGCCAAAGCAAGTACTGTGGCCAAGTCCAGAGTCAGTGGGACAGGGCAAGACATTCTGCTTATAGTGGAGAGGAGGGGAGTGACCAGTTTTTGGACAATACTCCAGCCTGTCACAAAGTGTTAGGAAACAGGTCTGTGCAGAGTCCCTGGGAGCCACAAAGGAAGAAGTGGACATTTTTCCTTGGGTAGGGGTCAGCATCTTTGAGGAGACGGACATTGGGTTGAGTCTTGAAAAGTAAGCAAGTGTTGTAAGTTGGATGGGGAAGAGAAGTGAGGAGAGGTGAGAGAGCCAGGGCTGGAGAAGGGCCTTGTAGGTCGTGAGAGCAGCTTGAGCAGAGGCAGGGAGGTTTGCAGGAGCAGGGTGCAGTTAGGAAGCAGCAGGGCTGGATCATAGCATTTGGAGAGGCCCATGGGAGAGAAGGGGCTGGGTCCTATCAGTGAAGGCCCGGAGCCTTGGGCTGTGGTGCTGGCACTAAAAGGGCAGGACGCTGGGGTCAGACAGCCTGCTTCAAATCTTGACTCTGCCATTTACTAGCTGGTGACCATGGGGAACTTTACTTAGCCCCTCTGTGCCTTAGTTAAGTATCTGTAAAATGGTCAGGGTATATTCAGTATCTACCTCATGAATTGTGTTTAGGATTAAAAAGTTAATACCCATCACTAAGTATAGCCCACAGTCATTTTTCAAAGGGAGCATCATCAAAGAATTTGTGGATATAATTTAAAACCACCATAAGTGGCTACAGAATCAACACATATTTTTAACTGTAACTGCTCATGAATTATGTTTTATATGTAAGGGATTCAATAGTAAATATTCTGATATGCGATAATCATTTGTCCTAATCCAGTCTATTTGTGTAAATGGTGAGTTTGAGATGTTCTCTCTAGATATGTTTTCCAAAAAAGATCTACTCTTTCAAATTATAAGATTGTGAAAAACAACAACAGCAACAACAAACAACATAGGATTAAAGAGCCACCAAAGCTCACTCAATACAGGTAACCACTGCTAATATGCGCCTTTTACACCTAAACCCATCTTGCTCAAAATTTCGCTCAATTCTGGAGCCTTTTGTTCAAACAAAATCTTACAGAAATTTGGGGTTTTCTCAAAGTTTATTTATTTATTTTTAAAAATGTTAAAACAAATCCTTACCCAAGGGTATGTTTATTTATTTTTAGAGAGACAGAAGGAGTTGGGGGAGAGAGAGAGAGAGAAAGGGAAAGGGAAACACCGATGTGAGAGAGAAGCATCGACCAGCTGCCTCCTGCACACGCCCCGTCTGAAGGTCAAACCCACAATCGTTTGGCGTACGGGACACAGGGCTCCAACCAAGTGAACCACCTGGCCAGGGTTGAAATTTTATGTTTTTAAAAATAAGCATTCAGTAATAATTACTATCTCCTGCTAGCGGAGAGCCACAGCTCAGCAGTTCTCAATCCTGGCTGCATGCTAGAATCGCTTGGGTGTTTTTGATTTAAAATGATCTGGATCAGGGCCTGGGTATTATTATTATTTCATAAAAGTTTCCCCCAAGTGATTGCAGTGTGCGGCCAGGGTGGAGAACCCAGCTGATGACAAAACAAGTGAGTAAGTTGCACAGGGCAATATTGGCAGATGTAAAATTTAAAACTTATTTTAATGATTATTTCCTGTGGGTGTGTGCGAAGGGATGTGCATCCAGGGAATACAGCTATATTTTCTGCCAACAGCATCACTCCTAGTTCAGACGATGGAATAAATGATCAATATTTCATGGTGTGATCTGAAGAACAGTATGAGATTCCAGATATCTGAGCAAATTTGACCAGTTTCTTTAGGAGAATCAATTTTCTTCACTGAAACACAGATGTCCCAGGGTATAAGCTCACATCACGGCCACTTCCTTTTCATGAGTGCCTTCATTTGTTCCATACAAAGCTCTTGAACACCTACAATGTGGCAGCTCCTGTGCCAGGCAGTGAATGCCCAAGGAAGGCGCAAGTGCTTTCTCTCCATCCAGAGCGGGAGACTGGCAGGCATAGGAATAAGAAGAGGCATAGGCAACAAAAGGTTGAGACCTGTCATTTAAACAGCACAGAAACAGCCGGTGTGAACAGCCCCGTTACGGTGGTGCCAGCCACCGGCGGTCCGCCTGGTGCCTGTTGGCTATCTATCAGCCCGAGTGTGGAGAGCACAGAATACAATATTTTAAAGTATAGTATTTTAAATGCCAAAAGGGAAATGTCAGGAAGATGGAGCAGAGAGGCGGGAACAATTCTGTAATTTCAAATCCGTGTTTTCCTCGCAGATGGAACAGAACTAGTAGGGCTGATTGCACCGGTTCTCCATCCTGTCTTGTATACTCACCCTCTGCCAAGGGACCACAGTTCTTAATAATGAGGCGAAGTCTGTTTCCCTACTGCTTGGATGTGGGGCGGCCTAGTGACTGGCTTTGGCCAGTACAATGTGGCAGTAGTGATGGCGTGCCAGTCTCAAGCCCAGACTGTGAAACACCTTGCATGGTTCTGCTTGTTCTTGCTCCTCTGCCATCACTGCAACAGGAGGACCAAGACAGCCTGCTGGGGCATAAGAGACCATGGACCTAGCCAAGTTGTCCCAACTGTCCCGGACGAGGCCATCCTAGATCAGCGAACAGCCAGCCAACACCTGTAGCAGGGTTTCTCAGCAGGGGCACTGTTGACATCTGGAGCTGGAAAATTCTTTCTTGCGGAGAGATATGCATTTTAGGATGTTCAGCATCATCCCTGGCCTCTGCTAGATGCCAGTAGCACCCACCACTCCCTCTCCAGCTGTGACAACCAAACACGGCTCCAAACATTGCCAAATATTCCCTGGGAACAAAACAAGCCCCGAATGAGAACCCCTGCCTTAGGCTTATGATTGTATCCATTCAAGATCAGTAGAAGCATGCAGCTGCTGACCCCAGAGACAAGAGCAATAAATGCTTATTGTTGTTTGCCTCTGAACTTTGCGGTGGTTATGTAGCATTTTGTGGAGTAGGCAGCTAGTACAGTGAATACAAATACAGACACATGAACATGGTTACGGTTAATGTAAAATTTTTAGCCTGGCTGTTTGGGCACATAGTAATGGCATTGGCAGCGTGCAAAGCAGGAAGAGCAACCCGAGTTTGGTGTTGTGTTGTACATGTAGAAGGGAGAGGGTGAGTTGGGTTTGGATATGTTGAGTTCGATGCTTTTTTCCTGATAATTCTGCAAGTAGAGCATTATCTTCAAAATCCATTCTAAATACAACCAGGGATTACTTAAAGTTGATCAAAACTGGGGGTTCCCCTCAAATTTATAAGCCTGGGAATGTGATAGAACTTAAATACAAAAGAATCAGAAATCTAGGAATTTAAAGAAAAAAGGAATAAAAAATTCTTCCTGGGTGTAAATGAACTAGAACTGATGGACGGCAGAACACATCCTCTTCCGCTGAACTGCCTTCATTACGGTGTCTTCGAATTGCACAGTTGATTTTTCAGTATATTTAACTTCTCTTTCCTTTGGAATTGGGAGAATGCGGTTGTACTCTGAACCAGTGGGTAATTGTGATCTGGCTGTGTTCCACTTGGGCAAGCTTTGCTTCCTTAATGAATGCACTTCCTTCATCTGTTAGTGATAAGCAGGCAAGGGAAGAATCCTTATCAGCATATATGGGTTGAACATCTGTTTCTGTTCTACTGTGTTCCAGTTTAGACTTCTTTGCTAAGAAATTATGGCAAATAAGTAAGCCCCCTTTAGGTAAAGCCATTTTGGATTGAGAATATTTGGTATCTGAACACCTTCTCTGAGTGAAATTGATAAATCAGAATTCTTTTCCTGATACTTTGAGTGATGTTGAAATCATTGTCATGTGACAAACTTTCTAAAAGTGTGATTTGGGGGGATGATGACGAGCAAGTTTATCCTATGGATGTTAGGATAAATATGTTAGAGTAATATAAAACACTTTGTTCTGCATATAAGAAATATTCCAGAAAGGAGAGCAAAAAATGATGGTGGAAATGGCGGTAGAACACCCTCACTTGTTTTTTTGGAAAGGCAAGTGACAATTCTGGGTAATGAGGTATAAAAGCAATGCAGACTGTAGCTGGCTTCTAGGAAGTGAGCTCAGAAAAGAATGGACTGGGTGCTCAGTGCGGGTCGGTCTCAGTGAGCATCTCCTTTCTTCTTTCTCCTGAGGAAGAGCTATAAAAAGGTCCAGCAAACAGCCTGATGAATTTTTCTGGGCGATGCAACCTTTTTGGAGTCACCTGCAAGCATCAGGGTCAAGGACGAATGGAGAGCTGCAAAGATTGGAGGGGAAAGGTCCTTAAGAGGCCATTAAACCATTTTTGACATCTTGAACGCTGGAATAGTGCTACCAGAGTGAGTTTGATTAGAGTGATTTTGAGAAGGGGAGATAAATGTCAAAAAAGAAATGATGGCAGTCAATGAACTGACACCTTGGTCAATAATAACTAAGATATAGAAGGACGCCCAGCACCCTTTTTGGAGGAAGACTGGTAGGCAAGGCCATTGTCAGTGTGATACCCGGTTGCAACACCAAATTGGTCATGTAGAAGTCAGTGTCCGACCTCCGAAAGGGCTGCTCCGCTGGAACTGCTGTGATTCCTCTCGAAGAAGCACCGTCAGGCCTGCAGGGGCATCGGCACAGGCACTCCACAGAGCCGGGTGAAGCGCCCAGGCAGAGAGCCTGACTCGCCAGGTTGGAGTTCCAGGTTCACTGTCAGTAGCTGGGAGAGCTCGTGGAAGTTAACTTCTCCAGACTTCAGTGTCCTCATCTATTAAGTGGTTATGACCACAGCACCCACCTCCTAGGGCTGTTGTGAGAAATAAATCAGTTAGTGTATAAAAAGCATGAAGAGAAATGTCTGAAACACGGTAAACACCCATTATTAGCTCTGATTATTCAAGAATCTACGAGTAATGCTTTTTTTGGCTGTGACTTTTTTTTGGGAATTGGGCATATTTACAAAATGGCCAGCCAAGCAATTACTTTTTGTTGTTGTTCTTTAGCAATTGCTTTTTGGTGAGTTAAAATGAGATGAATATAAATGGGGAGGGGAGATGTTGAAACCCTATTTTTATCGTGTGAACATGTGGCATGGTGTACAACACTGGGATGTAAGTGACACCCAACAGTCTGGTCTTAAGCATTCAGGGAAAGTGAGGCTGTTTAGCAAAGATGTGTTGGAGGGACAGCCTGGATAACCATCTGCTCAAGGGTGGGGTTTCTGAGGTGCACTGCCGGGAAATGAATGGCATACCTTTTTAAAAAAATTATTATTGGTCTATCTTTTTTTTTAAAGCTAAAATGGCTACTATAGCTCTATGCTGTTGTGAACATTGCAGCTTTTGGTCCAAAGGAGATTTTTGGATTATCCAGGCTCTCCTATCCCCAAGTTTTAATGAGTGATGAAGAACTGGCTGTCAGAAGGTGCAGAAATAATAAAACAGTATTTTACTTCTGAGACATAAATTGTTATCTGTGGTGACAAAAATACTCATGCATGTTATATTCTTTTTAAAAAGTGAAACAACATTCACTTTGATTTGTCTTATTGCAAATAGATGGAAATACAGAAGATCAGAAACTATAGTTAAGTACAAGAAGAAAAAGTGTTCATAATTCTTTTTCATGTGGAAATCTACTTACCTAACCTTTTTCTAGGTATATATACATACTTTCATTTAAAAGGGGCTCATATAATTTCTATTTGAAGTATATTATAAACACACTTTTACGATGAATATACATCTACAGTATCACTGAGCAGTTGATACAGAATGAAAAGATAGAACAAAAAATTATTTAATTGTTACTTTATTGTCAACATGTGGGTTGTTTCCAATTTTTTACGAACATATTGTTAAATAGCCAGGACTGGCAGCCCGCCAGCCATGCATACCAGTGAGACGCCTTCAACCTAAAGGGTCATTTACTTTAACAAAGCAAAAGAAGCAGCAGCCCTCTGCACGTGGACCTCAGCTGGGACCTCTTCTTGATGGGAGCGTGATTAGTATTCCGTATGTTAGTGTTCAGTGAGGAGCTAAGTGATGAACAAGTAAGAGGAGACAGTTACCTTGGAGATCTACAGTAGGCAACTATTTCACAACTTTTGCCAATTAAAACTTGATGTTCAGTTTCTTAAAAATGTAACTATGGACCCAGCAATTCTACTCCTAGGTATCTATAGAAGAGAACTGAAAACAAATATTCACATGAAAACTTGTATGTGAATGTTCGTAGCGGCATTATCCACAATGGCCCCAAAGTGGAAGCAGCCCAAGTGTCTGCGAGTGAGAAGGTGGGTACACCAAGGCTGTATATCCATGGAATGCAGTACTATACTATTTAGAAATAAGGAGTGGACTAGTGATACATGCTACAACATGGATGAACCTCAAAAACATGCTAAGTGAAAAAAAAAAGCAAAAGAGTATATATTGTATTACACTTTTTATATGAAATGTCCAGCAAAGGCAGATCTATAGAGACAGAAAATAAACCAGTGCTTGTCTGGGGCTGGAGTTGGGCCTAACTGCAAGTGGGAGTGCGGAAGCTTTTTGGAGTGATGGGAATGTTCTAAAACTGGTTTGTAGTGGTGGTTGCACAACCCTCCGGATGCCCTAGCAATGACTGAATTAGGTATTTGAAATGGGTGAATTTTGTAGGGTGTGAATCATTCATCCATAAAGCTGTTAAAAAAAGCCTGATGCTTCATGCTCGATTGTCAATACGTTAACAAGAAACTGATAAAATATCTACAGCAGAAGTTGCCTACCTGTCTGCTCATCAGGGTCTTTGGGGAAATTAAAAAAAAAAAAAAAAAGAGGCCTGGGCCCACTTCCAGCCCTGCTTTAAGTGGTCTTCCTAGGTCATTGTCATGGCCCGCTGGGGTGGAAACCACTGCTCTGTGGCTTTAGATCCTGAACTGTTACAAAGAATACAAAGACATGATAGCCAGTCCGTGTTACATGGATGTTCCATGCCACACTTAGACTCCCAAGGTTTGGCTGCAGCCTTTCTTCTCACACCTAATGTCAATTGGGTGCATCTTTGCATTCACCCCAGGGAACCAACTCACCTTAGAAGCATCAACATCATGGATTGATTTATTTATTTCTGGAAAGAAAGACAGAAAAGAAATATTAGCCACAGAGCAAACAACATTTACATTCCTCCTAAGTCCTAGGTATCCTTTTTCTGTGACCCTTCCATCAACTGGTTACCATATGCCTGCTACTCCACTACTTTTCTGCTCCACCAGTTTCTCTCAGAGAGGGGAGGCCCCGCAGGCTGGGCGGCCTCTCTGCCTCCCTGGAATTCTGAGTAATACAGTCTTTCTTCATTTTGTCGACTCCTTGTCGCTTGTTCCTTTTGTCTGCTCGTGTCCTGCTTAGTTCAACTCAGGCCATCGCATGGCTGCAGAGGGCATGTGCCGGGTGGGGTCTGCGTGTCACAGGGTGTGACGGGCTATGCCACGGGCTATCGGATGCTGTCGAGGTACCCACACTTGGGATACCAGGGTTGACTAGGGTTACCAGATTTAGCAAACAAAAATACAAGGTACCCAGTTAGATTTGAGTTTTGGATAATAACAACACTTTAAAAAAAGATTTTACTTACTTATTTTTAGACAGAGGGGAAGGGAGGGAGTAAAGGTGGGAGAGAAACAGTGATGTGAGAGAAAGTTTGATCAGTTGCCTCTTGCACACAACCTGACCAGGGACCGAACCTGTGACCCAGGCATGTGCCGTGACCGGGAATTGAACAGGCGACCTTTCACTTTGCGGTACAACGTCCAACCAATTGAGCCACACCGGTGAGGACAATAACAATTTCTTTTTGTATTTATATGTCCCTTTATCTGAAATTCAAATCTAGCTTCGTGTCCTGTATTTTATTGGGCAACCCTAAAATCTCCGTCAGCCTCAACTAGTTAGGAATTCAGCAACTTACCTGACATATTTAAACCTTGATTTCTTTATCTGAAAATCAGGGTAAATGTTACCTATAAGTTGGGCACTACTCCTTCTCAACGGACTCTCCGCTCATGGGGGACAGGGCGGTTAGCCTTAGGTGCTGAGTTTAGAACTTTTGTTTGTATTTTATTGTCTGGAACTTAGTCAGATGACCACAGCCAGCTCCAAGGGTGGCTTGGATATGGTTCTCCTTCTGGGCAGCCCATGCACCTAAGCTACAAATTGAAGATTCTCTTAATATTATAGGAAGTACTTGGGAGCATTCAACAGTCTTGGCCACACACTTTGCTTTCTCTGTGCAATACTGTTAAATAAATACTATGGACTACACACAATTGTAGAACAAAGAGTATTACCCAGTTGCAACAATGAAGAGATCCTTTGGATCCTTGCCAAGGATACAGAATGGGGGATTATTCTGGGATTCCACTCACTTGTTTTGCCCTGCCATATTGGGAAACTATTTTAATCTTTACACGCTCTATTTTTTCCATTTGTGTGGACATATTATGACCAGATTATGACCACACAAATAGAAAAAAGTCTTTGTTGATTTAGTCCACAGAAATATTCGTATTATATGGCTGAAAATGGATTTGTTTCTGGCATGTCACCCACATTTTATAGAGACCTTGTCTTCTCTGGTGACTGAGCGCATGCAAGTGGAGGTGCGTTCTGCAGGCATTAGATTCTAAACTCAGCACATAAAGCGAGCATCGTGTGTAGTTAAAAGTACCCCTGTGTGTGGGCTGAAATAGTGACTCACTTCCAACAAATAAGATATCGAAAGGGAAAAACAGTAAGTAGCTTTACTGTGGAGGAAGCTGGCTGCCCCGACTTTACCAAATATCCGAGGTTAACGTCACCAGTAACAACAGCAGTAATAACAATCATTAGTAATAGTGATAGTAGCTGCCCTCACATGCCCGCTGAGATGATGCGACGAGACGGACCCTGCATCTCCGTGTTTTTTCTCCCAGATCCACACCCCAATTTGTCATGATCAAGCCTCAGACAAACCAAACTTCTACATGGAACATTCTACAGAATACCTGGCCGAGTCCTTCTCAAAAGCATCCAGATCATGAGAAACAAGAGACACCATCACTGATTGGAGGAGAATAGGGGGTCATGAGGAATAAGTACAGTAAGGACTTTAGTGGAAAAACTGGCAGCTATGAAGTTCTGTAGTTTAGTTAACAGTATCGGACCAATGTTAACTTCCGAGTTTTGATAGATGCACCACGGTTAGATATTAGCTATTAACGTTAGGGAAAGCATGTGGGATTCTTTGTAACTCTTTTAAAACCTAACTTTTAAAACACTTATTTTTTTCCATCACCCTTTATCCCCCCTATACTCTCTTCTACCTTCCCCCCCCACAATCACCACACTGTTTTCTGTATCCATGCATTTTTTCTCTTTTTTTTTGTTCAACCTCTCCACCTTAAAGTTATTTTTTAATGCTTTAAAAATACTTCTGAAATTCTTTTGAGAATGTCCCATGTTGAGAATGAGAACCATGTGCTACCTTGAAAGAAGGTTTGCGTGTGCGTTTTTCTTCCAATGTTAGAGCAGGTTCCTATTTGGTCAATACATAGTTAACATGTTTTTCTCCCTGGTACTGAAGACAAAGCACTGAACAAAACAAAACAAAACAAAACAACACACAAACAAACAGAAAACCACCTCTGCCCTTATAGAGCTTGCATTCACTCTATGTTAAGTAGTTTTAAGTGCTATGGGGGGAAATAAAGCACAGGAGGAAGAAATGAAGTGTTGGGGGACTGGTAAAAGTTTAGATTGAAGGCTCAAAGGAGACTCACTGAGGAGATGTCTTTCATGTCAAGATGTAAAATGAGGAAATGAGCCACGTGGACCATAGCGATCCTTCGGGGAGAAGCCTCCCAGACAGAGCTAACAGCGTGTGCAGATGTCCTGCGGTATCATATACCTGGTGTGTTTGAAGAACAGCAAGGAATGCTGTTTGCTTGTTTCAGCCTCAGAGTAACTAGTTTTTATCTGGGGGGCGTGTTGTAGGAAAAAAATGCGTATCTTTAACTCCTGGAATCACACTGCGCTTGGTGAGACGTTGGATTATGGAAGGCATATGGAAACTCCGCCTGATTGAAGGGGCCGTCTCCTTCAAATCTTATCCAGTGCCATATGCTTAGCCAGTAAAATGTCCATACTATTCAAAATGTTATTTTTCTCTCTTTCATTTTTGGTCAAGCACATATGGTTTATATTGAATTTGTTCAAGGCAAGTTGGATGTGACGACACAGTACATTCATAATCGAGATGTTGAATGTTGCCAGAAAAGGATGACTTTCTCTCTGATGGCTACCAGTCTTCTCTGGCTTTCCTCATTTAGGGCCCACTCCCTACCTGCTGGTGAGAGAAGTGGCCAGGAGGAGGGGGCTCTGTCTTCGTTCCCTTTGGAGGAGGCCGAGAATGTGGCAGCTGCTGCGGGTAGTGAATTCCGACAATTCTGCCCTGCTCTCCGTGAATGTCACTCTCATCGGCAGTAAAGCACGCATTAGTAGAGTCCATGGGATTGTGGCAGCTGGTTTGGGTGTACACTCGGATAAAGGATTTCTTTATTATAGGGTCCTAAAAGGCAGCCTCTATAAACATGAGAACGACCAGGCCAGATATACAAATGTGTGTTCCAGTTACTCATATCTACCTAGTTAGTCCTATGAGGGAGGCTGAAGGCTGGAAACTGCTGGAAATAAAAGAAAATGAGAGTTTCTCCTGTAAAAGAGAGAACCATTGTTTCATTTAGAGCTTTAGTACCGTATAACCAATACCATGGCTCTAACACCACATAAGAAAAAGAAAAAGTACTTTTATCTTGACCTTGTCAACCTATAAAAAATGGGTCCCTTTCTTAGTCATCTAGGCTTGTATGTGTGAATATAAACTATAAACTTGGAAAGGCCTGAAGATGCTTGTACAAAGAGAAATAACTTTTCTTTTATTCAAAATGCATTTTTACCATCTGGCTCAGACTTTTTCACTTTTTAGGAGCTGTATAAAGTGGAACCCTTACAGTTGGATTATCTCAGCAACGATTTTTACTGTGTCATTAGGAAAAATAACGATGACTTTGGAATAACATAAAATGCCCTCGACTCTGAAATATATGGGCATGAATAGAAACTTTATATCTGAAGGCAGCTTTTTATTCTTGCTTTTGGGACTGAATTCTTTGTCTGTGTGAACCTAGTTCATGTCGTTTTAACGTAACTACATAAAGGATTTTCCTCCTGTTTCTGAAGAATACTGCGCCAACGTGGGTTCTGTTTTATGCAGTATCGACAGTGCGGACGGCATCCGTGAGCACGGCAGGAGGGGATCGGTGAGTCCCTTGCTGTGGTTCGTTAAGGAATGCACACTTTCAATAGGACCCTGGTCACGGCATGCTGATAGAATCAGAAGAGGGGTTCTTGGGTTACACTCAAACCCTCCCAGTGAAAAGGACTTTTTTTTTCTACTATGAAATAAGAATGAAATATTCATTGGCTTGGAACCTGTTAAATTCTTAAATTTCATATAGGAGGTACAGAATAAAGACCTATTGTGGATTAACCTAATCTGAGAATCTCTCCCTGCAGGCTAGAAAAGCTGTGCAGCTATACTCTGGGTCTTGGCATGGAAAAGCTTTGGATTTCCTGTGCTTGGTGGTGGAAGTGAAAATGCCAAGGAAATTACTGTGCTTCTTAGTCTGCTATTGGAGAGGCTTCTGGGACCTTTAATTCAAGATTTCTGTTATGAGTCACCTTCATGTGGCCCTGGAAATCACATGTTTTGGAGAGGACCTGGAGTGCTTTGTCTTGGTTCTGTAATTGGGAGGTACTCAGGGCAGGGCAGATGATTCAGAGAGCATCTTTCGTGGCTGCGGGAATCTGCGTGCCTGAAGACCAGGCCTCAGGCCGTGGCACTGGTATGTGGTGCTGAGAGCAAGGGCCCGCCTGGGTCCGTGTCAGAAAAGAAAGTAAGGACCTAGTATGAGTGTCCTTAAAGTCTGGGTAGAGTGAGCCATTAAACCTTCGTTAGCAGCCTTGCTTCCTTCTCTGGACAAAAGGACAAGACATACTGCTGGACATCTGAGAAACTGAATTGAAAATGCATTTAAAGGTAGTTATTAGAGAGCTGTCAGCATAAGACAAGGAATACCAGGAGTGAATTCTTTAGTACCTTAGCCATTCTAAACTAGTTTCTCATGGACAGAGAGAGAGAGAGAGAGGGAGAGATTGCCTGTATTGTATGATTGTTGGGCATCAAATTACTTGGCAAAATAATTTGATTTGACTCCTTATAGCTTACCTGATAGAAGAATAATTTGATATACCATTTTATACTTTTAAAATGGACTTTCTTTATCAAGTGGATTAGTAGAAGTGCATATACACAATGGTGGTATAATTGTTTTTCCTTTTGACTTCAAGAAAGAAAGAAAAATATGCTATTCTAGTAAAGTACTTCTTGGTGGCTAGATCTCAATTTCCCTGCTTTTAAGCCTGGGTTTGCTTTTATAAAAGTCTTGAGTATATATTTTTTTTCTTGTATGGTTCCATCTTATTCCCATTAATTCATCAGCAAATATTTATTGAACACCTATTATGTGCCAGGAACTTTTCTAGCTCCTGCGGATACCAGTCTTTAGGGAACGTATATAAATATATGTGTCCGTTAGGGATAAGTCCTATGGAGAAAAAGAAAGCAGGGCAGTCAGGATAGTGAATATTTAGAATGGAAACATGCTGTGTATGTAAGGGGGTCTCAGTGAGAGGGTGGCAGCTGAGTTCAGACCTGAAAGGAGCCGGGAGAAAGCCATAGCAACTCCTGGGAGAAAGGCCCCCCGGTAATGCTAACAAGCAGGAAGGAACAAGAGGGAGTGGGGGAAGCAACAAATAGGAGACCCCCTCGGAGAGGTCAGGGGCCCAGATCTGCAGGATCTCACTGGCCAAGGGCGAGATGTGTGTTAATGTGACTGCTGGCCCGTCTTCTGCCCAGCCTCTTTCATCTTCTTTCTGTACAATCCCCGGTTGTTTCACCATCCAGACTTGTCAGAGTTAAAAAAAACACAAAACCCTAAACTAAACAGAATCAACCCGAAGAACAATTTGCTGAAGGCAAACAGTTGAAATCTAGGCATCTGCTTCTGTTAAATCACTCTTCCTTGTATGTGTCATTGGCTGGGGAAAGCAGCATTTGCCACTGACCCATGTAGCTATGTTGAGCTCGCGCCCTTGCCAGTCCGACCTCTGCAGGGCTAGAAGGTTGATATGTTGTTTGTTTCATGATGGAATTGTGTGTTTTTTCGGTTGTGTGTCCGGCTTTGATGTTCACCAGCATCAACATTTTTGGAACCTAAGCTCTGGGAAGACAGGTATGTTTTTGGTAAAATGGCATGTATTTGGTAAAATGGGTCTCTGACATCCAGTTCACCCCATCGTGGTCCTGTGGTCGAGTCACGTACGTCCTGTCCCTCCTGTCTTCCTTGCCAGGTATTGGTTAATGAATGGATTGGAGTCAGTCATGGCCATGGCCAAAGTTGGAAAGACTTCTGTGAAGGGTTTCCTAGCCTGTAAGAAAAACATGAAGGTTGCCCTTCTTGCTGTGGTCATTGTTGTGTCTGTATGTGATGTCTGGAACCAAGGCAGCCATCTTGCTACCAGCCAGAGAAAGAAGTCTGTACTTTCCAAGCTATGGAATCATCCAACTCTGGAGCCCACCCATGTTGGGCTTTTTATGGTGGGAAATACCATATATTCCTTTTTTAAATTTTAATTTTTACTTTTTTATTGTTGTTCAAGTACAGTTTTCTGCCTTTTCCCCCCACCCCTCCCCACCACTCAGCCCTCCCCACGTCCCTCCCCTGTTTCCACCCCCCACTGGCTCCGCCTTGTTATTGTCTGAAGCAGGTTTGTTTCACTTACAGCTGAAAGCATCCTAAGGGATAAAGATTTGTTAATTTCCTCCCTCAGCCCTTCTGAGAATATGTTATATGGATTTATACTTAGTGTTTTCTAGTAATACTCAGCTTCCTGGACCTTCAAGTTACCGAAATAATTTAGAACATTAAACTAGAAGCATGGTTACTCTAAATTGCCTTTGAATAAGAGCTGGAGTTTTGTATACATGAAAGGACTATGATAACTTCCTGTGTTTTAAGAACTGAAACTCTTTAGGCAGTATTCGTTCATTTTAATGACCGTCACTGTGCTCTTCAACGACATCCGGAGTGACAACGGTAAAAAAGAGAGGTACATTTTAAGGTACAAACCCATGCCCATATGCCAGATCACTGGGGGCTCTTTGTGCATAAACCCAGATACTTTAAGAACTTAAAAAAATCATCCAGGAACTTTGGATTCATCCCTTTGTCTCGTTCATTTACTAAGAGACATCATGAGCACAGGTGGTACAGGCACGTTGAGATGCCAGTCAGGAGGGTTTTCAGGGAGCAGGAACTGCAGTCTCGGCAATGCCTGTCCTTTTCCATCATCCACCTGAGTTGAGTGGGTTAACGACATTACCACTCCCTTTCTTTCGAACCAAGACTTTGGGTGTTTTGTCCTAACTCACATACCTCTTTTAGTAGTTATACAGACTTGGAGTGGGACCTGGCTTCTCAAAAGAGGAGTGAGCAGGTAAAATAAAAAAGTTTGGCCGAGACCCTGGGAAAATGCTAACAGGGAGTGTCTTTTCTGCATCAGAACTGAAATCTGAGAGGTTCAGAGGTTCTGTACAAGGTAGCTTTGTGCATATTTCTTGAATTGCTGAGTCTGGGGTGAGGTACCTGACAGGCCTCTGATACTCAATCCCAAAGGACACGCTGTTCTTCAAAATGTTCTAGGGAAGGGTGGACAAACGAGTGTGCAGTGAGTATTCTCGCCCCAAGCGCCCCATCCCACGCGTGGCATTGCTGTGGGATGCTGACAGACTTGATTACCCATCTCCCTTGCCTCTTTCCCACCTGAGGATAACAACAAGCAAACCACACCGAATGCCTCACAGAAAGATGGGTCTTTTTTATTTCGGCAAAATCTAGGAACTGCTTGTGTTACGGTGTCCAGAACATAAAAGGAGAATTCTTTGAAAAGATTTGAGCTAATGAACATTTTACAGGGTGCTCATTGCTACACTACTGTGTTAAGTTGCTTAAGCTTTGCAGAGATTAGTTAAAATTTGCCTTTTGTCTCCTTGCCTACTGACAAGGGAAAGCAGAAAGTATGGAGGTTGATTTTCATGGGAGGCTTAGTGTGATCAGTTTCATTACTCTGTCTTATTGTTTATTCTGCAAATCATGCCGTTTACACATTACAGCCTTCTTTCTTTAATTGCATGTTTCTTATTTTCAAATGGCTCAGTGGGACAAATAAGAGAAAAAAGCCATAAAAATAGAGATGATGAAGGGTGTAGGGGAGAGGGGAGGAAATTTAGAAGAAGAAATAACATGACTTGCCTGAAGGATCCTGGGAAATAAAATGGAGTAAGTGGAGATGTGTTCCATGAAAATAAATAAATGGTTGATAGAAGCAAGAGTTCCTAACACAAGATCTTCATGTAGCTGGTCAAATATGGTAGATTCTAGACATAGCTTTCAAAAAAAGATGTAATTATAATAAGAGTATTGGCTAATGGTTTATGAATACTTAAAATGTACGTGTCCATACTTCTGGAAAGCAAGACTTCATGTATGTTTTTCAGCTAATTTTACTCTTAATTATCCAATGAGGTAGGTACAGTTTTCATTTCCATTTTTTTAAAGGAGAGAATTGAATATTAGAGAGATTAACTTTCCTAAATTCTCAGTTGGTAGTTGATAAAACCAAGATTTAGACCAAGGCTGTAGTACCACTAACGGCTACCCTGTACTGCCTTTGAATACTTGAGCAAATAAAACAAAATGTACAACAAAATCATTTTGTATGTTTAAAAAAAAACAGTAGCAGTGGAAACTATAATGGCATTTTTATGTTTAAAAGGTCTTTTGGGGTCAGTTTATAGGAGAGAAATCTGAAGTCTAGGGAGAGCGTCTGAAAGTCCTTAAACTGGTCATGTGATACCTTGGAAGAATTTCCACCCTTGTATTTCGACTTTCCAGAAAGGATACAATGCATATTCTGCCCCGTCGATTTTTCCCCCGGCTTGTTCACGATGAACGCCAGGGCAGGTATCTATTTTAAATCGGACCCTGTCATGAGTAATGCTTGAAGAATTACATGCACTTGGCAATTCATGCTGCAAAGCTGGGCTGTAGGAAATTTTCTATCTCGTTACTCTCTTTCTTACGTGTAGGGTGAGAAGAACAGAGTGCTAATGTTGTTTAGTTAGCAAGTGTATTATATGGACAGTAATTAAAATTATTATTATGCTATAATGCCAAAGGCTCTAGAATATAGTTTAAACATTATGTGGTGTTTTGGAGCTACCTAGTAAAATAGATACCAATATAAAACAAATTGGGGTACAGAAAATTGATCCTAGAAGGTCAATTCTGGGACATATTTTGGTGAGAATGTGAGAAATTAGACACAAATTGCACTTTATACCTTGATATTTGCAATAGAAATTTCAAAGCAAAACATATTTGAGGTGTTCTTTGAGCCCACTTTTTGTTTTATTTAAAAAGACCTATCCAAATGTTGACATGAAATGAGTAGGAATTAGATAAGGATGAAATATTTTACATTGATGATTTTACATAATTATCATGACCTAAATATTTTTCAAGTCCAAAAAATGAATAAACCTAGTGAGTCAGAACTAGGAAAGTAGCCTGGATGCTGTAAAAATGCCTCAACTGCTTATTAGACATTTTATTACTGATTTTTCTCCTGGGGTGAGGGTGGGAGATGGAATTTCCTACGTGATTTATAACATGAAATTTAAGATGTAAAGAACTGTGTTGCTTTTTCTGTTTTAAAAGACCCACCAGAGTTTTTGTTTGGTTCCTCCCCAGTGGTAACCCTGTAATTTCCACCTAGCTCCTGCATTGGATCATATATATTTTTCAATCCAGTACATTTCTGTTCACCTACCTGTATATCGAATTCCCATGGCATGCTTCACTAATGTCATCAATCCCACACCCTCGTCAACTGCTGAGAAGAAAAGTTAGACTTGGGATGAATTCTGTTGGATGAAAAGATGGAATGGTGGGAAGCTCCTCTTCTTTTTCTTCCTTTCCCCCTCCTCTTCTCTCCCCTCCTCCCCCTTCTGTCCTCTCTCTCCCTAAATACTTTCCTGTAAAGGAATATTACAAAAATAAACTGACTTTAAATATTTGAGATGTAATGCAGTGGAGGAACTAAGGAGTGTTTGATATGGGGGTATAGGTACAGGGGAAGTGGGAATGGCTTTTAGGTGTTTAGCAGTGTGTGCCTGAGACAGAATAGGCTGGATTATGCTTCAGTAGCAAATAACCCCAAGATCTCAGTGGCTGGCACAGTGGAAGTTTTTTCTCACTCATGCTATATGTCCAACGTGGGCTGGTATTCGGACTGACGGAGGCTTCCTCTATGATACCCCCTACCATGACTGCCCTTGCAATGGGCAGGGAAAGTGACTTTCCGCAAGTCCTACAGGTGCCTGATTGCAGAGCCTCCAGATAACAGCCATCCAACCATGTGCTGAATGGGAAACCAGCCACCAACGACAGGTAGCGCCACTCCCTGCCTTTCCCCAAGAAAGAGCAATTTCAATCAAGTGTAAGGTGGATCCACTTGAGTTGGGTTCTGCCTCTCTCAGAGAATCTTCTTTTTCAACAGCTATGAGCAGAATTTGATAAACCAGTATTGCATATGGAGGCAATGGGCAAGTAAGTGATCCCAGGGTGTGTTTGTCTATTCATTCTGGTCTTCATTCCTTTGCTCCTTTGATCCCTTCAATAAATATTTATTGAACTATCATATATCAAGTACAGAATATAAGCCTTGATTTATTTATTTTCTTGATTTCCATTTTACTTGTATAATCATCGGTGTTTGTTTCTTTAACACATTTTTTTACTGTCTTGTCAATCTCTTGTATGTGTGTTTATTTTGAGTCTATTATTTTTTAACTTTCTTGGGGTATGAATCTGATCTGTTTTCTTTACCAGACTTTCCAGACGTGTTCTTACTAAATGTTTGGAAACGAGGGAGTAAACATAGTGTATTGATTGTATTTTTCTTCAATATTTCTATGAAGCCATTTCAATGAAAAAAAACTGCCCTAGTTTATTAACATTTTAATTAACATCTTAAAATTGTACCTGTACTACGTTAGGATAATGTTTCCCTTGCTGTTTTAGTTGAAAAGTCAAATGAGTCTACCATATGTCATTCAGGTGACTCCCAAAACCTCTGAAGAATGAGCAAAATTATTCTAAGGGGCGGATATCATTTAGACAGTGAAACAGGGCACAGTCGCGGAGTGCGACTGAAGAAATGTTTCTCAGTAGTTGCTGCCCCCAGGTTCATCCTTACTTTGTCATCTCGGTTGCCACTGTGCATCCTGACCTGTAATCTGGGCCTCCAGCTTCATCCTCTTCAGAACCGGGCAGGCCCAGAAGAGCCTTGCTTCGTAGCCTGCCCACCACCCCTTAAGCCTCCCAGGATACCTTGCACATAGCAGCTGTTCAGTAAAAGCTTGCTAAATGGATCTGAGTTTAATTGTCTGTAGCGATTGAACTTTTGAAGTGATGCAATGCTAAAAATGATGCCATAATCATTTAGTACCGAAAATGGCGGTGGAACTAAGTCTGAGGAGAGATGAAACGAGACAGACTACCTTGAAGGTTCTGTGTGTGGACTGTTCTAACCTGTTTAGATCACCGTGACATGTCTCAAGGGAGCAGTTTGTTTCACTTTTCCTACATAAAATTAATGTTTCTGAAGTTAAAAAAAAAGTAAAACCCAAAGAGCTTCCAGATGTAACGTAGCCTCCTCCATCAATCACTTGTCTTGTACTTTCTTCTTAGTAACTTTAGTATCTTCTTTTCAGGAGGGTGGTTGAAGCAAATTCTTTTGGGACCAAATCCAGTGTTTCTGCCTTGAAGAAACATAATTAACTGACATTTAAAAAGCTACTTTATAGCCCTGTTCTGAGTCTGGGCAAAGAATATTACTTGATTTATTGTTTATGTAATAAAGTCTCCTTTCAGGATTTGGGTGTGTGTTATGGTAGCTTTTTTAGCTGCTTACTTTCATTTTTGCTCAGTAAATTATCTAGAGCTGCTGCATGATATTATCAGAAGCCTGACTTTCACTTCACTGTAGTTGGAAGGCTGAACACAGGAAAATATTTCACAATGAATGGGAAGGTCAAGCTTAAGAGAAGGTAGCACACAGAGAAGGTAGCTGGGGACGATAGCTATCAGTAATTGATTTCCCTCTTTCCCAGGGGTTTGGATATTATTGAGAAAAAATATTGAAATCTCAAGGATTTTGTTTTATGACTTAGATTCTCTGAAGCCTCGCCCTAAAAGACTCTGATGGTTGTGTACAGTGTAAGATGCTAAAGACACTGGCAAGATTTTTGTCATAAAAAGTATTGCAACAAAATGCTGGATAATCATGCCTTCCTTTGGTGTGTATGGTAATAATTATTCATGTGAACTGAGGCAGTGTATATATTCATTATAAAAGATCCCAACAAGGGTATTATGTTTCAATGGAAAGGTTCTCGCAAAGTTACCATGCTTCAGGAAATATGAGTAAGAGGTAGTGATGTTTGTTCACAAGTCACAGGCGTCCTTGGCAGCTCGAGAGCGTGGGCACGTGTGGTCTCCATGCTTCCACGCAGGTGTGCCTGTCGCGGTTGGCTGTTCTAAGGTGTTCAAGTCAATGTGCCCATGGCTGTAGGATCCTTCCGTGGAGCCCAGCCCCACTTTCGTGAAAACGGGTCCTTCCAGCTTTCTGATGAAGAGGCTTCGTGTTGGTCCTTGTGTTGGTTTTGGGGATTTAGGTAAAAGGAAGACACGCCTTTGTGAGTTCGGATTCCACGCTGGGTGCTTCCCGGGGCCTTCATCCTCCACCCTAGGAGTCCTGGAGGGACCAGTCAGTGTCCACAGGTGAGTGGCCTCACCATTGTCATTTGGCCTATTGTGCCCTCTAAGGAAGGTGCTCGGCTAAGAAAAAACAAAACAATACAAAATCAAACAGCCCTGGTCTAGGCTGGAATATGTGAGTGTTTAAAGCCATCAGCCAATTGCACCTACTGAATACTTTCCCAGGTTCTTAGGATTCAAACTCCAGGCTAGTAGTATTTTGAATATTTCAGTTGGTCACTCAACAGATCTGCTCAGTACCTATTGCTGGGCTTAGTTCTTGTAGTTCATTGAAAAAGTTCCTGGAAACAATGCAGACAGGAAGTATTTATAAAGTTATTGGCCTGGCTTCATTTCATGCTTTCCCTCACTCAGTGTCCTGTCTATAATTGGTGCCCAAAAATACCAGGTTGAATAAATGAAGAGTGGGTTCCAAGCTGATTTATTAATAGAAGGCAATGAAGTGAACAAGGTACGAGTGGAGAGGAGCAGGGGAGGAGCCCGGGAGTGCCTGAAGGAGTCAAGGAGAGTGAAGCTCTCTGGGCCCCTGAGGTCAGAGAAGGTGGAACAGAGACAGCCAGGTTGGAGAAAGAAGCATATCTGATTTTCTTGAAGCTGGCAGCCTGTGAAATCTTCAGAACACAGAAATGCTATGGGAAGGTTAGGGTTTTGCTGTGCAACAGAATTTGGCTTCGTCCATGCCCTGTCACTTACTGGCTGTGACCTTGAGCAGGCCACATGGTGTCTTTGGGCCTGAGGAACCAGTTTAATCATTGAGATAAGATTATGTTTTGCTCTGCATTATCTTGAGAATTAATAATGCATGCAAAAGTGACTAACAACAATATCTATATATATCTATATATCTATGTGTATATGCCTGTATATACACACACATATAATTTCATTGTATAATTCATCAAGTGCTGCCTGGGGCTAGGCAGTGTTCTCAGCACTTTGCAAGTATTCACTGATTTCATCCCCACAGCAACATGTTAGGTTGGTATTATTTTTCCTGCTCTTCCGATGAGGAAACTCGGGCATTGGCCAGGCAGATAGCGTGCCCATAGCCATCCAGGTGGTGAGCGGTGCAGCAGGGCTGTGAACCCCGCTGGTGTCGGAGGGGCCGGTGCTCTAGATGCTCATGGCACAGCAGGGCTCTCCCCTGAGTTCCTGCTGCGGATATCAGTGTTGGTCAGACGTTAGGGTGAAGCTGCCATAGTCACGGGGTCACTTTCATTTTAGTCAAAGCTGCCTTCTATCCCCCTACCCCCTCTTTTAAAAAAATACTTAGAGCAATGTTGGGGGTTATATGGTTAGTATTTACTGGTTATATTGCTATATAAGTCACTCAGCCTGTTAGCCTCAATTTCTTTAAAATAAAATAGAAACGGTCTCTCAGCAGGTTGCTGGGACAGGTAATTGAGAGAATGCACGTGAACACAGTAAACTGTAAGACATCATGGAAATGAAGGGCACTCCCCAGTGTTGGATGCACTGGCTCAGATCGAATGCTCCTTTATTTCCCTGGTGACAGCACACGAAGAGTAATTACGTTGGCTAATACTTGTTAAACATCTGTGATGTCCTCAAGCACTTGTGATATTTTAAATTTACTTTCAAGTCTCATCTGACACAGGGATTAGGTTTTAAACTTAGAGTCAGCATATAAGATGAAAAACATGTATAGTAAAAATTATTTTTAAAAGACCTTAGTAGCCACCAGTTGAGCTTTAGAATGTTAAGTCCCAGGTCCTTGTTGCTTTTGTTCCCTGCTGCATCCCAGGGCCTGAAATAGTGATCGGTACATATTTGTTGAATGAATTCGTAGTTGACTTGCACTGAAGGGTTAATTGTATAAAGAAGGCGACTCCTTTTTATGCCAGTATCCCATTCAATGCAGTGCACGGCTCATCCTAAGAGATCCTCATGGGAACTCCCTTCGTGGAATCTGCATAGTTGGATTTCTCAAACTTAATACAACTATATCACGACCCCACTGTGTATATTCTTGTGCTTACGACAAGCTTCCTAACAGCTATTACTCTCCCGATTCAGAAATGAGGAAACTGAGACTCAGAAGTGTCAAGAATTTTGTCCAAATTCTCACAGCCAGAGCCTTCCCTGCTGGCCCTCATAATGCGCATATTTTCGTGTTCAAGCTGTTGGGTTTTCTAGTCTTCCTTCTGCAGCCAACTGTATAGTGTTTATTTGCCCTGAGCAAAAGTAGGGAGTGAATGAGCAATAAGAACTGAGTAGGGTTGTTTCTTGTGTGATTCTGTGGAACCAGAAAGAGCAGTCAAATCAATAGGTATTGTTTCTGTCTGGAATAACATCTTCGTTTTGTTTAGCCCTGTCTTAAACCTCTGTGATGGTTTGAACTTTTGGGAGTTCGATTGGATTATTACTGAGGGTAAGCTTCCAACATGGGACAATTATTGGCCCTGACAATTACTGGCCCCGACAACTAGTGCCATGGAATCTTCTAGTACTCAAATTGGTCCTGATGTTTCTGATAAATTCCAAGGATGATCAACAGTTTGGTCTTGGAATTCAGGTACGTTAGCTGCAGAAACCAATGACTCAGAATAATTTGTTGGCATCTGTATTCTGATTGAAAGAATTTTATGACATTTACTGGACCTGACTTAGTCAGCACATGGGTTGTGTACAGGTCAGTGTGGGAAAGTGTGCTTGCTTCATTTTGAGGAGTTTTTATTACATAAGCTTGGAAACTTGCAAGTGAGGCCAGGACTTGGCTGGTTTTTTCATGTGAAATTAAAAAATTTTTGTTTGTAAGCAGTTGTATTTGACTCATTATTACTCATAAGCACCTGATGTCAGTGGCCTGAATTTTGAGTCAGCTCATTAGGAAATAGTCAGCAAACAACATTCCTTGAGGCTCCTCTGGGCACAGAGTATCAAGAGGATTAATACAGCCAATACACTATTTCCACTGTGACATTTCAGAGTTGTGTGATATGCCATTTAGGTGAGTCAGAAAGTGTATCCAGTGATACCTAGTGATGTCTTGATATTGGGTAAATATTGATGGATTTGATTAATCTTCTAAAAGTCTGGACATCTTTGCTATCATTAAAAAGCTATCATTTATACCTAAATGGGGAAAGATGATTTGATAGCTGTAAGCTTGTCCGATCTTTATTCAAAAGTTGTGTTGAAATTTACTTGTGAGCGGTTCTTATGAATGATGTCACGATACAGTAATACTGTATTAATCTTTTAGAAGTCCATTCTTGGCTGTTTTACTCCAATAATGTTGCCAAATTTTACAGCTGCAGTATCATTTGAATTGATGTAAAAAATTCCCTGTTTACCAAGCAGAAGGGCTAATGATAAATTTAGTTTTCAGGTTTCTAGTTGATTGAGTTGAGTAATAGCCAACTTTATTCACTCTTCTCTGATGCTTTTAATTAAAACCTCTCCCTCAATCATTGTGATTTGAATTCTTTAAAAACAAATGAGAAAAAAAATCCTAAATGTTACTTCTTTATTCTTTATCTGCCTCAGAATAGCTAAGGAAGAGTATTGTGTTAGGAATTCCTGAAAATGGAGTCATAAAAGGACGTTCTATCTTATGCTACCAAAATCCTTTTATATAACAGACTGGAAAAACCATCAGATTCTGAATGAAATCTCAGGAAAAAGAGGCGGGGCTGATTTTAGCGGATTAGCTGTGAAGATGAATGCATTTTCATTGTATTGCCTTCTAGAAACAAGGGAGGTGGTGATTCAAGCAGGCCCAGCGACGCCTGTGTTTCTTCCCAGGAGGCGGGGGTTTCTGAGTCCTAGGGCTATAGATTGCATCCGCCACAGTATTTGACTCTGCTCCCCGGTCTTGGTTAATTCAGCCTTCGCGCTCTCTGATACAGCTTCTTTCGGTCCAGTGAAGATTTGCACCCGTCTCCGTTTATTTCCCCTCTTCCATGGGCGCCTGTGCTACTACTGGTGCTGTAGGAAAGACCGATTTCTTCCTGTCCCCACTGTTTTTATCAAGGGCCCTTCTTTGCCTTTCCCTGAAGAATCTGCTCTCAAACCACTTTACATCTCGATTGATCGGCACGTGATAGCTCTGCTTGGGCGCACTTAAATAAAAAGTGGGGGAAGACAGCACTTCCCCCACCCTACCCCGCTGTGTGGTCACTGCAGCAGTCCCCTCCCTCATCCTTGGGAGTCTGTGGGAAGTGTCCGGGCCCCACACATTTTTGGGGTTAAGTCGGGTGCTTCTATTTCTGTTACATAATAGGTTCATTAGTCCGCCTTCTGGTGTTAGTCAGCTTACCCCTGGGTTAGTTATTAGGTCTTCTGATTTTTTCCATACTTGCTGCAAAAATCAAAAGTTACTGTCACCTTGTTGGATCACAGACACTTAAAAAAAAAAACCACTATTGATTTTACCGGCTCTGTAGAGGCCATCTGGTAGCCGAGGTTCCTCCACCTGTTTGGAGCCTCAGAACCCCGTGACTGTCTGGGGGGACCTATGGACCCTCTCGAGGAAAAATGTTTTAAATGTACCAGATGAGATATACAGTGTTACCAAAAAAGCCAATTATATTGCAATGTTATGAAAATATTAAATTTTTGATATAGTAATATATGCATTTCTCTTAAAAAGAAAAACTCATTAAATGACAAGATTCAGCAGTGGGTCTAAGAACCACCATAATTTTAAAGTATTGGAGACAGTAAAAGGTGTTTTTGATATCTGCAATTGTAATGGGACAAAAAAAAATCTCTGATTTCTTTTGGTGACAAAGTCACAGATTTTGCTAATACCGCTATGGTTTATTAATTAGAAGAAATGTTGAATTTCAGTTAATTTATTGAAATAAAATGTATTTTTTTCTTTTCTTTCAAGTTCACGAGCACCCTCAGTGTGATCCACAGGCTCTTGCCTGTTCACGTGTGATGCCCACTTGGCCTTTTGCTTTAACTGACTTCCCTGTGCTGTAACCCCTATCTTTTGGGGACAAAGGTATTGACTTGTCTTTCCATCTGTTTTCTTGGTCCTCGCTTCTCCCTGGCCTGACCATGCCCTGACCCCGGGGTCAGACAAACTAACCCCATTAGTCTTGCCTATTGTGTTTGTAGAGGTTTATACAGCACGAGACATTCTACCACACCTTCAGATTAGTTCTTTTGTCTTTTGTCAGACTCCATTTAAGACTCTCAGTCTTCTCAAACTCAACCATTGAGTAATAGTCTGCATTTGTAAAGCGTATTTTAATGTGTATTTTCTCCTAGATCGCTCACTTGACCTTTTTTAAAAAAAGATTTTATTCATTTATTCTAGAGAGAGGGGGAGGGGGGAAAAAGAGAGGGCGAGAAACATCCATGCGTGGTTACCTCCCATGCGCCCCCAACTGGGGACCTGGCCCACAACCCAGGCATGTGCCCCGACTGGGAATCAAACCAGCGATGCTTTGGTTCGCGGGCCAGCACTTAATCCACTGAGCCACACCAGTCAGGCACTTGATCTTAAAAGGAAAGAAAGATATACACTATTATGGTATCCACCCACCCACCCACCCACCCAGTATTTAGTGAGAGTCAACCACTAAACCATGTATATTGGTATGTGTACCCTGCATAGATACATGCTCTTGGACATGGTGGAGAGATGCTATGTGACTGTACAGCATGGAGCCCTGGTCTAACCTTGGGAATCAAGGAGGGCCAGAGGCTGAGAGATTTAAAATTAGATCTGTATGATCTGGTGAAAGAGGGTTGGGGAGGAAATGGAGGGAGTGTTCTAGGTAGAATCAACAGCAGGTACTTTTCTACAGACAAGAAGGAAAACTGTTCTGCAAAGTTAAGTGACTTGCCAAAGCCACGGCACCTGGAACCTGGGAATCCTTATCTCTCCACTGTGTGCCATTCAGGATGACAAACGCCATTATCCTCTCTATTGTTCTGCTTCTATTGACTATTTTGGTTCGTACCCATATGGAGTTAGCCACTCTGATATATCTGTTTCTTATCTTTTCCTTTCAGGTTGGATATTCATTGAGGAAACTTTTATGTATGTGTATTTTTTAAAAAACTCAAAGTTAAATTTTTTTGGACTTATTGGCACCCAGGGAAACTTTAACAATACATTATAATTATAATGATAGTAATAAAGAAGTGTAATAGTTGAAATTTACTGAGCCTTCCCTATGTACCAGGCACTCTTTGATATACTTTATACATAATTATTCACTTAATCCTCAGAACACTCCTCTGAGAACTGAAATACACAGGAGTTGAGTGGCTTGAGCTTCCAAATGTATCTAGGACATAGGCTGGGATTTGAACCCAGGCAGTCTGGTTCCAGAGCCTATCTTTTTAGATTACTAAGTTTTATACTTGGGATAATAGGAAGATAAGAATATATACAAAACCTTTTGCTCGCATGGCACTCAAACTTATTATGATAAAAATTATGATCAGAACTTACTAACCAAAAGTTACTGTGTTGCCGTTTGGCATTTGTTCAGTCAGTTCCCTTGAAAGTTGAAGAGACCTTCAAACCTCATGTTTCCTCTCTCCCTGCTTTGGCCACAGTGGGATTCATTGCCTGGTGGACACGTCCACCACCCAATCCTGGGGTCTGTCCACCACCTGCCAGTGAGCTCAGCTCCAGAGGAAGAGAGGGTAGCCCTGACACAGGGTGCAATGGGTGAAGAATAAAATCAATCAAACAAACAAACAAATTAATTAAAAAGTAGATTGCAGGGAACGTGCCTTTTAAAAAACCAACTCCATTAGCAGAGGTTATGAGCTACATCCAGTTGAAATTAAAAAAGTTTTTTTCTTCTCCATTGTGTCTGGGATACAGTTTTCCTCGCAGTTGCGCACTGGGGTTGGTGCAGTGGAACAGCGATTTATTAGGTACAAACTGAAGATTTCATATGGAGCTCAGTTTTCCTCCTGCCTCATGTAGCCAAGTATTTTCAATTGTGTCCAAGAAAGGGTCTAGTTGAAAATTAGAAGATATTAAAAAAATGAAATAGAATCATGTATTGAAGATATCCAACAGCTGTTCTAGGTGCTGAATTGCCTATCTCAAATCATATTTTTCCCTCTCTTTTTAGGCTTGAGGACTTTAGATAATCCTAGGATCTGTAGAGGTTATTTAAGGATACGAAGGGATTTGAGGTTTTATAGTCATAGGGGGAAATAGAGGTAAAATGAGAAACTCTAAAATATTAATATGTAGGGCAGTATTTAAAAAAAGAATATGGTAATTGGGTCAGTTCTATATGTATGTATGTGTATGAGAAAGACACATGCATTGGGAAAGGGAAAACTTTTTTTTTTATAGTCTAATACTGTCACATATTTGAATAGCGCTCTGTGGATGGAGGCATGAGTCTTAGAGAGGTTAAATGAGTTGACCAAGGGGCTAGAGAGGTGTGCAGGCAGAGCCAGGATTGAATGCATCCTTGTGGCCTCCAGCACACTTGGCCTTCACTGTCTGGTCAAATAGATGGCAAGAAGGTTCTACTCTGTCAGGAGAAAAACATTGAAAGGGGAGGTCTTTATCCTGGGGGCCAATGTAGTATAGTTGACCCTAGATTTAAAAGTTTAGGGCAACACCGGGATTACCAGTTTTGTAACCTGTATAAGTTACTGGACCTGGGGCCTCGAGTTTGGAGCTCCCATACCTAACTTGAAACGTTTTTTGAGGATGAGCTCACCTACCACCTTTGAGATGAGTTAATATCCTGTACATGATAACACGTGGTGCTTGATAAATGTGAAATCCCCTTTTCCTTCCTTTACCTACTGATCTACAAGTTGTCTAAGTTTTTCCTGATGACATTTGTTTCCAGATGAATCCTCTTTGTCTTATAAACCTTATAAAGAACATTTTATTTTATGCAGCATCAGCCTGTAGCTGTAATAAGTAAAATCCAACCAACCAAACAAAAAACAAAACAGGGCTTTTGCATGCTGAAGGGTGACTCCCAAGAGGTTATTATCTGACCAAATAGTTTGAAGTCTTGTGGAGTCATGAAGACGCTCTCTACAGTTTAACTTTTAGGAAAACAGCAAAGATGTAATGTAAACACCAAGAGAAACAACGAGATGTTAACGTCTTCTACCATTTATACTTGTGGCTGTGCATATTTCTGGAGCACTGTTGAGATTTGTGTGCGGACTGGTTAATGGAAAGCTGGCCTCACCTAGGATGAGGATAAATGGGTTAAAGGAAAGGAAAGACTTGCAGGGGTTGCTGTGGTTTATAAGAAGGAAGTGGTTGGGGAGGAGATTGATGACTGAGGATAAGAGACGAGGGAGAGCTGGTGCAGGGTTTTGATGCAGGCCTTTAGGGCAAGGGGTGGTGGGGCCGAGCCTCCCTCCTTCCGAGTAGAATGGGAAATATCATTAGAGGGTAATAAATATATTCAGTTTAAACTTCAGGTCTTTATGTTTATGCGAGGAGAGATTAGATTACAGATTTATTATAATTCCTTCCCCCAAGTATCTGGGAGTAAATAAAAACCTGAATAATCCTCAATAACTCATATTAACAGGATGGGGGAGGCAGGAAGAGGGTGTGCGTGGATGACACAGAACAATGAATAATATAAAAACCACTGATGGCTGACAGACTCCCACAGTGTCTTCTGCTCTATCTTCTGCCTGACCTTGGCTGACAACCCTGGACACAGTTGAATCCTCAGCGTGAGGAGAGGAGATGGGAGGAAGAGACAACTCACATACTACTGACAGTGGATGAGCTTAAATTTTAAGAAAACATTGCTCCAACTTTCCCCCCTTAGAAACTCTTTTCCTCTCAACTTCCCACACTCAGTGAAATACACTTATAAGCCTCTAATGCCTGACTTGATCCTCACTGTAATGATTAGAGTCAGATGTTTAGACACACTAGGCTAATGTGCTTTGACTTGGCCACAGCCGGGACTATAAATCCCTGTGACAGATACTGGTCGATTGCCATTTTTGTTATGAACGTGAATTTTGTGGGACCTGGAGCCCAAAGTAAAATTTTGCACTATGTTGCTGTGTCAGCTAATCACGGAAGCCTTTGTTTGGTGTTGGTCCCGATTGTCTAATTTCAGGAGTATGATATGCAATAAAGGGTGCCAATTTCAAATTCAGATGTCAGCCAGTCCTGATGATAAGGTTTTATAAATGTGTGCCTTAAAGGAACTTTAATTTTACAAATGGTTCTCAGGATATAAAGAATAATCGTGTTCAGTGCTTTTAAAGAGTGTTGTTTACTTACTGCACTCACAGTAGTAAAAGAAAAAGGAAATGTCATTGATAAAATGGCAAGTGAATATAACAGAATGATCGGGAACATGGAATTTGGACTCAAACCTTAGTTTGAGTCTTGGTCCTGCCACTTATTAGCTGTTTAATCTCTGCCAACCTCATTTTCCCCATGTATATAATGGGGACGGCATAATACCTGTCTCATAGAAGTGATGTGACAGTTAATTGAGATGATGCATATACAGTCTTTAGCCTAGTATGTAGTGAGCGCCCCAGAGATGCTGGCTGCAATTAATAATGATAAACGTAAATAATAAAACTACCACTGTTAACATCTTGAATTTGCAGTACCTTTCTGAAAACACAGAGGGATTAATGTCTGTTATTGTTACTGATGTTGTAGAGCATATTTATGTTCGTCTTTCGGTGCTCTTTAAAGCAATGTGGAGAATGTCAATCGTGTGGCCGGAAGGTTTATTATTGGGAGGTGACCTGATATTGAATTTTTTTTTAAACATCCAGTTGACATGAAATGTTCTTTAAGCTTTCCATCCCCTTTTTGTCCCCTTCCCTCCTTGAAGAGAAATTTGGTGGCAATAATGTGTACACGGTTTTTCACTTTTGCTGGCATAAATGGTCTAAGTTCTTTGAGTGTATGAAGCAGCGTGCTGCAGGAGAAAAAGAGCAGTCCCGGAGTTGGAAGGCTGACACCCACCCGCGCCTGTGCGTCTGTCTGCAGCCTTGGCTCCAGTTAGTCCTTTGCCCCCTTGCCTCCATATCTGGTATTGAACTTGTGTACATGCCTGTTCTCATGCTTCAGACACTTATGGTTATTTTTTTAAAATTAGGAACTTCTTAATCAATAGACTGTGAGTTTTTAGATGGTATTTTGTGAATCTTTACATCCCCAGTGCCCAGCATAGAGTCTGGGGCTGAATACCGATTTAGTGAAGATTTGTCAAATGAGCGCATAGCCAGGTTAAGGCATGACTTTGGGCTTACTTCCTGGGTGGTCTTGAGCAATTTATTCACTTTTTAAAATGCGCAATTTCTTTGTTTCCCAAATGAGCCTGGCTTCTGATTTGTCTCCTGTAAATCATTAATGTGAACTCAAATGAACAAATGTTTCCGGTGGATTTCAAAATGTTGGATAAGAGAAGATAATAAAAAAAATCTAGTCATAATTTTGAAAGCTAAGCGGTAATCTTCATTGTGGTGTGCTTTGTAATAGCAAGAGCTGGACTCAATGGAAACTTCTATCACTGGGGCACTTACTAAACATGATGCTCTGCACTCACACAGCATAACAGTGGGCAGCTGATAATGCTGTTCATTGAATCCCTCATTATAAGCCAGCTCCTACTGGAAGAACTTAACAGATACTGTCTCATTTAGTCCTTACAGCGTTCTTCTCAAATCTGGACGCCATTATTCTCCATTTGCAGGTGAAGTAGAACTATATGACTAGCACAGAAAGAGGAGCAGAACACTTTGGACATGAACAAAAAGTGAGGTGAAGAGCAGCATGTCGAAAGCTGTGAGCGTTTATTAGGCAGAGAAGAAACAGCCCCGAGAGGCCATCCACCAAAGAATTAAGGGCATTGGTCACTGGGGACTTCCACTTTCTCTGCATACTTTTCCATGTAATTTGAAAAAAAATTTTTTACAAGTGTGTATATTTTATAGTTAATAAAACAAAGCAATAATTCAGAGTTCTAAACAAAAGGAACTTTAAAAAAAATTTCAAAACAAAAGATACCCAAAATTTCTTTTCTGGTTCTTCCCCTCTTCCCACCATTTTCCTTGTTCCTGGGTCTCAGCAGTTCACTTGCTTCAGGCTTTCATCTGCCATCTTTGGGAGGGAGAGTGAAGTTTAGGCGGGTAAATTGTATAGCTCAAAATCTCAGTTGCTGTGAGAAGGATTGCAGCCTTCTAGGCAGCAGACTCCTCTTTCCATTAGGGAACAGATTCTTGAACTTTCAAAACTGTAATATACTGAGCGATGCTATCCTAGCTTACATGGAAGTTGTAAAACTTCATTTAATCTGCCTTCTCCATTCACGAGGTCTGAGAGGGTCCTCAGCCTGGGCGAGGCCCTGAGCAGCTGGTCACCCAGGTACCTATGCCGGCTGTAATGAAGCCCAGGTTTTGTCTGGCCTTCTAGGCGTGGCACCTGTACCTTGCTGGCCCTGGGATCCCAACTCTTCCCGTTGCCTCCGTTACCTCAGAACTTTCTCACACTCACTGACCCAGATGTTTGCCAAATTTCTGGGCCAGTGTGTGTGGTCAGGAGCCAAATTCCAATTTTAAAATGCTGCTTACGACCGTGAAGCTCCATGAACCTAGGCCTTTAAAGGGCCGACAGGGTGCATGCATGTGTGTGTGTGCGCGTTTGGGGAAGGGACAGTGATGCAGATCAATTAACCAGCAATTTCCAACTAGAGAACAAATGTGTATTTCAATGTACAGAGGCTGTGAATGTGAGCATGACAAAACAAAGGTGTCTGAAAGGTTGAATGGCCCTAGCATCTTGAGTTAGCCACATGTTACAAAGGATCGCTGCAACCATTTGTTTTCAGAAAGACATAGAACTCACTTCACCTTTGAGTTTCCAGTTACTTCACAACTTTCTTCAGTGATGGCTCAGAATTTGACATCATTGCTAATCCTAGAACAAGCCTTTCTTCTTCTAAAATCCATAGAAGCGTCTGCGTTCCCTCCCGCCCATACTCAATGCCTATTCTCTGATAGGTATTGTAATTGGCATTGAGCCTACAACCTTGAATCAGATGGGTGAGTTCTCTTTCTCTTAGAAGCTGACAGGGTACTGGGGCAGACAAGAAATAAATTGAATAAGAATTTCAGATAATATTAAGTGCTATGAGTAAAACTAGACAAGATCATATAATAGGGAGGGAGTGTGGAATGGGGCGGGGGTGGGGAGAGGACTTGCTGTTTTACACCGCGCAGTCTGGGAAAGCCTCTCTGTGGAGCTGGCCTTCCAGGTGACACCTGCAGGAACAGACATTATGCGAGAGACTGTTGGTCACCTCTGGGGGCTTCAGGTTCCCCGTGTGTAAAAATGGGGGCAGGTGGGCAGGATGATGCTACCCACCTCCCAGGTGGATTGGGATTAACTGAGGTAACATGCAAGAATAGCCAGCAGGATGCTTTCGCACATAACAACCTCGAATTATAATAATAATTGGGCTTTTAAAAACCCTTCCCCACACCACTTTGCATGTCTGTTAATTGAAACAGTTAGTCATCATATCATCTCTATACAAGTCTGTTAGCCATAGAGCCAGAATAAGAGGTCTGCCGAAGCCATGCTTTGAATTAAGGGTGTAGGACCAAAGAGGGTGGTGCCAGAATCCAGCCTGGACTCTTGACATTACCAGAGGAGTTCATTGTGTCCCATTTTTTGCCAACTTTATTTCAAGAGTTGGCTAGAATTTAATTATTTGATAGATGAGCTGGACATAGGACTTCACAATATGAACCACGCCTTAGGTTTACTTAGCTAGATTTCTCCTCCCCGGGGAGGTGAGTTGCAGGAAGCCCTGAAGGCAGGGCCAGCACGCTGGCCTCAGGAGGCTCCTGAGATATGCTCTAATCTTGGCAGATCCTCCACTGAAATCCCCCAGTTCTGCAGCGCAGAGCATGGAAGAGATGGCTTTGGCCTGGGAAGATTTGACGGCAGGTGTTACCTCGTGGCTGCCAAGTGCTAGATGATAGAGATTCCTCATTGCAAGAATGCTGGAGAAAGCACATTTTGCTGTACGTGGGCCAATTTGAATTTATTCCCACTAGTTCATAATTTTTGTACACTTTATTTCAAAATCGGCATTCGAGTTTACTGAAACCGCAATGGTAACCAGTGCTCGCATTTTTATAGCGTATGCACTTTGACCTGGATCTTCGAGCCTCCCAACGACCCTGGTGATTGTTAGGGTTAGCCCAGGAATGGCGTACCCAAGAGGTGAGGCACACGTCAATGAGCGCTATGGACGCTGTGAGGCCAGACTCCTGGGGGCTGCACCTGGGTCCTGCCACTAGCTGTGAGACCCTGGCTGACTTGCTTACTCTGTGACATAATTCTTTTTTATAAGAATATATTTTATTGATTATTCTATTACAGTTGTCCCAGTTTCTTCTTCTTTGCTCCCCTCTGCCTGGTACCCCCATTCCCTCCAGCAATCCCCCCTTAGTTCATGTCCATGGGCCATGCATGTAAATTGTTTGGCTTCTCCATTTCCTATACTTTACTTCACATTGCCCTATTTTGTACCTACCAATTTGTACTTCTTAATCCCTGCACCTTCCCCCGCCCCATTCTTTCCCTTCCACCTCCCAGCTGATAACCCTCCAAATGATCTCCGTATCCATGACTCTGCTCCTGTTCTGCTTGTTTGCTTAGTTTGTTTTTTAGATGCAGTTGCTGAGAGTTGTGCATTTGTTGCCATTTTGATGTTCATAATTTTGATCTTTTTCTTATGTAGTTCCCTTTAATTTTTCGTGTAATAATGGCTTGGTGATGATAAACTCCTCTAGCTTTGCCTTGTCTGGGAAGTACTTTATCTGCCCTTCCATTCTAAATGATAGCTTTGCTGGAGAGAGTAATTTAGGTTGTAGGTCCTTGCTTTTCATCACTTTGAATACTTCTTGCCAGTCCCTTCTAGCCTACAAAGTATCTTTTGAGAAATCAGCTGACAGTCTTATGGAACTCTTTTGTAGGTAGCTCTCTGCCTTTCTCTTAACTGCTTTTAAGATTCTCTCTTTATCTTTAACCTTTGGCATTTTAATTATGATGTGTCTCGGTGTGGTCCTCTTTGATTACAACTTGTTTGGGACTCTGTGCTTCCTGGACTTATATGTCTATTTCTTTCACCAAATTAGGGAAGTTTTCTTTTATTATTCTTCAAATAAGTTTTCAATTTCTTGCTCTTCCTCTTCTCCTTCTGGCACCCCTATGATTAGGATGTTGGTACATTGGGAGATGTCCCAGAGGCTCCAGATTTTATACTTGTTTTTGGGGATTCTTTTTTCTTCTTGCTGTTCTGATTGAATGCTTTTTTTCTTCCTTATGTTCCAAATTGTTGATTTGATTCTTGGCTTCATCCTCTCCACTGTTGGTTCCATGTAGGTTTTTATTTATTTCACTTAATACAACCTTAATTTCTGCCTGGGTCTTCTTTATGCTGTTGCAGTACCCAGTGAGTTCTATGAGCATCATGTGAACCAGTGTTTTGAACTCTGCATCTAGGTTGCTTATATCCATTTCATTTAGTTATTTTTCTGGTTTTGTTCTGTTCTTTCATTTGGGCCATATTTCTCTGCCTCCCTAATTTGGCAGCCTCCCTGTGTTCGTGCATTATTAGGTAAAGCTGCTTTGACTCCCTGTCTTAATAGCATGGCCTGTTGTAGACAAGGCACCTGTTAATTGTGTGGGGTGGAGCCTCAGGTAATCACCAGGGCAGGGCAACCTGCTTCACTGCTTTGTGGCTCTGTCGGGGGGAGGGCTTGGAGAGGGGACAATGCCACTTCTGGCGTCTGGGGATTGCCTGGGAGGAAGCTGCCTCCCAGCACTCCTTGCCAGTCACTTCACTTTCTTCCCTTCTCCCCATATGCCACTTGTGCCCTTCCAGCTGTTTCTCTGGTGCCGAATCCCAGAGGGGGTGGGTCTGAGTGAGTCTTAAGTCCATTGTGGGCCTTTTAAGAGGACACTTTTGAGAATTTTGCAGTTTCTTCCACCACCCCAACCCCCAGTGGTTTTTATAGCCAGAAGTTATAGGGACTTATTGTCCTGGTGCTGGAACTCTGGGCTGGGTAGTCTGTTCTGGGGCTGGGATCCCTTGCTCCTGAGGTATCCCTCCTGATTTTTATCCACTACCCGTGAATGTGGGATGCCCATTCCGCCACCTCTCTGCACCACTCTGTGTCTCCGTGCCTCTCTGCGACTCCATGACTCTCCATGGCTCTCTGAGCCTCTCTGTACGTCTCTGCATCTCCACCCCTCCTACCCATCTGGATGAATGTGACTTCTTTAAATCCTTGTTTGTTGGACTGCTCAATTTTCTGATGAATCTGGGTAATATTTGTTTTGTAGTCTAGTTGTAATTTTTGCTGTAGTTATGCGCAGAGGTGAAGTGTATTTACCTATGCCTTCATCTTGACCAGAAGTGCCTTAATTCTTCATTGTAAAGTGAGGATCATGGTACTCACCTCAGTGGAGTGCTGTGATGCTTACATCAATGTATGTAAGCCCCTTAGAGTAGCGCCTCAGTGTGAACCAAGACTCTACATGGAGGGAGACGGAGATTCCAGAGGTCACTTCGCTGGCTTGAGTGAGCAGGTTTGCAGAGCTGGGACCCAGCGTGAACCTCTTGACTCTAAATCCAGTCTTCTTCCTACTTTTGCTTGTGTTGAACAGTTAGTGGGTATGATTTTAGAGCATAAACCCAGAAAGTAGTGTATTAAGGTATTTAAGATTATAGTAATAAAATAGCATGCTATTAGTAGTAGTAGTGCTGTTAACTCTGCTTTATATACAGAGGTACATAGTAGTTACTCTGACATTATGTTAATGTTACTTTTGTTGATATTTTTCCTATGCCACTGGTCTTTACATATTTTGTTTCCAATCTTATAATGAGTGTGGAAAACATAAGACTGAAAATGATATTTCTAATATTACAATCAAACGAACTTTCCTATGAGCCCAAACTATAAAAGAATACGATTAAAAAGATGAAGTAGAAGCGTATGCACCATGATAAGCATTTTCCCTTCTAAAATGAGGTTACAGACTTTTCTCAGGGACGCTGTCATTCCTCAAATATGTCTCAAACGTGTCTTTGGAAAGTGCCTGATCAATCAGCATTGCCTTATTTTAAGTACATTTTTAAGGTTAATATTAATTTTTTTAAATAAAAATTTATTTAAGGACACATTTAGTAAAAAAAATGGAGAAAATCAGTAGTTTTTTTTTTTTTTTTCAGAAGTAGAAAGTGGCTTCAAAAGTAAAACAAGAAAACAATAGGTGAATAATAAATTTGGGGTTAAAAAGCCGAAGATGTGGCAGGGTTCCCATGATGTCGCAGTGGAAAGAAGGAAGATTTCAGTCGTCTCCTCTGTCACCATGGCAGCCTCTGCAGGGAGGGAGTCCCCTCCTCAGAGGACCACTCGGAAGGCCAGCATTCATGGGGGTGCTTGGTAAACATCGTCAGAAACGCTCTGTGTGATACGAAGAAGTAACGAAGAATCATCAAATGTATCATCGGGCCTGAAGTCTTAACTTTTCTTTCCAAGGGTCATTGCTTAAGGGAAAGCCTTTTGGTTTTGACTGCAGCCGTCAACAACCGGAAAGATTTGAATTACATGAAGTCTGGGAGACAGAGTTGTGGGTGGGATGTGTTCTGGTGTGATCGAGAAGCTGTTAAAATGAATTTTGCAAAGGCACAAAAATGATTTGAATCACATACAAGTCCATTGTCCGGGGGTGAGAATGAGCCCCACTGAGCTCTAATGACTGCAGGGGCGGATTGATTCGGGAGTGTGGGGGTGGGAGGCGAGGTGGTCTGTTGAGAGACACAGAGGAATGGGTAAGTGGGGGTCTTCTAGAGAATTTCCTGGAAGAGGGAGGAGGTAGAGTTAGCTAAGGGCGGGGGGAGGGGATGTCCTGGGAAGAGTGGCCCCCAGACCAGCTTCATGTAATTACCCAATTGGCTTCAGGGGCACACACAGAGGCAGGAAGACGGGAGGTGTCTGCTTGGAGTTACAGATTGGGAATACAGGTCGGGCACTTCCCTGCTGCAGTAAAACCCCAATGCAGAGTCACCCGTTTTCATGAGCTATTCGGGACTGAAAGCAGTCCCTTCATTCACCTGAGCCAGGACACTGTGGACCCACCAGATGTAATAATTGTACCTTCTCCTAAGACTTTTATATTACATAAAAGTCAGATGTTTGTTTTAGAGCTGACTTAATCTAGGATTTCCAGTCATAGTTGGGACATTGGTTAACTTCAACGACAATTTATTTTGCTTATATTTTAAAAATTGAGTCCAAGGCAGTAATTTCTGCAAACATCAACTATGTAAATGCACGGTTGTGTTCAGGAAATTTCAGCATCGGGAGATGATTTGAACTTGGTTTGCGATGAGAATAAGTTGCTGTTTCAAGGTTGACATCATGAAGAATACAAGCCAGGAAAATGTTACACAAACATCGGAATGGAAAAGACCCTTCCAGGTACCCGTTCTACTTGGGGAAGAGAGTTCCTATATCCAGGGAAAAAATTGGGAGCATCATTCTTTCTCACTTGGACTGCCACCGTAGCTGGGAAGCGAGAAGGAAGAAGAGCTCTGTGACCCTGAGTTGGCCCTCCATCGTCCTATGCTGTAATCTCCTCATATCTAAGATGAGGTTAACAACAATATCTATTTTATTGGGGTTTTGTGAGAATTAAACAAAAGATGTATAGCATCGGGCATATGTTCAGTGAATATATTGTTTAAAAAGCAATGCAAAGGTGCTGTTTTCACAGCCCAGGGAGGTGAGTGACGGTCACCCTCTTTTCCTCAGGGGAAGTGACCGATCTGAGTTCAAGCCCTGTTCTCATGGCCACCTTTGACATCTGTGGTGGGGCTGGATTCAGGCCAGATGCCTTAGGACTGCGGAGGTGCCTGTTCTCCCCACTGCACTTACTTTTTCTCGATATTAACCTATGCGCAGTGTCACTCAGTAAGCGTGATTTCCGTTTCATTAGGTTTTATCGAATATCGTGCTCTGGGTCCACTGTCAGCTTGTGTTAGCTGAGTAAGCTTACACAAGCTATTTCACCTTTCTCCACTTCGGTTTCCTCATCTGTGAAATGGGAGTAAGACTGGTATCTATATATAGGCGATTGCGTGGACCTTAAATAGTAGGAATACGGAGAGCGTTCTCCACCACGCCCTTGCACATCGTGCGTGCTCAGGAAATGCCGATTGTTACTGATTTTACTGTTGGCACTCTTGCCATTGTTGGTTTAGTGTTGGCTCACGGACTCTGTTTTCAGTTTCGGCTTCCAACACTAAATTTGATTTCTGCTCTGGTGGAGGAATCCAACCCCCCTTTTCTGCTATCAGCCACAGAGCCGGCCAACATAGTCACTTATGTCATATAGAATATGTGCAGTATGTTAACTTTTTAAAGTCTAGAAAATCCCGAAGGATGAAACGTATCCAGCCCCACGGGTTTCAAACAAGGCTGTGTGCTCTGGTACCTGGTATGATTACTTTAAGCAGCCGGTAAGAGTCTTTGAAGCAGGACTCAGGATATTTTTTTGGACACAGTTGTTAAATTAAGTACAAAATGAAGCAATGTTTGGTTAAGCAATGAGTAACGAAGTTTACTAAGACACTGTATCTCACTTTTGCTCAAGTTCTTTAATTCATTCAGCCAACATTTTTAAAAGGCTCCATGATGGGCACATGAAGGACTCTCAGGCACAGTGTTGGACTCTCAGGTCCTAAGTTCCCGCCTTCTCAAAGCGTGTAGCCCGGGAGTGAGTGTGTGTGCGCACAAGTCAGTCTTATAAACGATATATGTCAATACGCCCTGGCGGTGGCTCTACTCATCCCAAGCTGGGAGTCGTGGTTGAAGGCTGAGAATTGAAAAGTTAGGTTTTAAATCAAAGTTAAGGTGTAGGGTTTGGTGGAGAGGAGGCGGAGGTAGGTTGGGGAAGAACTGTGAAGTAGCACAGTGATGTTTCAGGTTCTCGGGACCAATCAGTGGATTCTCTAACCCCGTGAGAATGTTCGGAGCCTGAGAATAACGAGGGTAGACCCTGCCGATAGTGCAGCTCTCTCTTTCCCTCCCTCCCTCCCTCCCCCATTCCTTCCTCCCTTCCTCCCCTTTCCTCCCTTCTCCCTTTCCTTCATACATTTCTCTTCCTATGAACATGGAACTCTTAATAATTTAAGCAGCTATAGTGATATTTATTCCTGATTTTGTTTTACATATAAGGCAAAAATAAAATTGAGGCCTTTTGGAAACAAACACATCAATACCCAGTTTCAGGCATATAGGGAGTGCTTTGAAAATGTTGGTTGAATGAAAGAACCTAGGTCAGAATGAAAAACTCTTTCATGCATTCTTACGGCAGCTTAAAGTAAGCTCGCCATGCACTGACCCATGGATACGCACCCGAAACTCTTGGAGCCAAATATGTTTCACATTTCATTTCAAGAAGTTAATACAGTGCATATAACATTAATATTATGGGACATCTCCAGTAGCTGCACCCTATATTCAAACACATTAATATTTTGTTTTTAATGAAACGTATCAATGTTTACATTGACTAAATAAAGACAGTTACATGGTTTCAAAAAAGTTGAGGTCTGGTATTGTCACTAATTGAGTTTTTACCACACTTACATACTTTTGGTGTTCAGAGCTTTTGGGATTCTGGAATGAGGATAAGGAACTATGGGCCATGGTAGCTCTGCAGCAGCTTCCTGCTTACACTACTGCCCAGTCTGCCTTTAAAATATCGGATTCCCCTGGGTCACGCAGAGTGGCCATCAATATCATAGGCTTCTGTTTCCTGCAGGAAATCTGTATTTCTTTTATGCTGCACTGTCAGAGAGAAAATCAGAGGGAAATTTGTCCTTGGTCATCTCTCTGGGTGTCTGTGTTAGATCCCGATTAGCTCTGTGTCTCAATCATGAAAACATTCTCCCTGGCCACCAAGTTTCTCAGTCGTTCTCCTGGTCCCTCACTTATCGGTGCTCGAAGAATGTGACATTGTTCATTGCTTTTAACAACCTGGGTTTGGCCTGGTATAAATGGCTTCTTAAATGGAGAGGAGCGTATCTGTTTTTCCTCTGAACATTGAAAAAGATTTTGAACACGAAACAGCTTGAAAAGAGTAACTTACTTGTTTTCATACAGAGAGATAAGGGCTTCTAATGGCTTCACGTTTGTCAAGGGCTGTGATCTCATGAAGGGGTCCAGCCTCATCCGTGACTGCCGTATTCCTCTTTCCACGGGAGCGGTTTCTACCTTCACTTTTCAGTACTTTCAGGAGACCTCTTTGCTACCACCGCTTCTCTGTTTCCGCTACCTGCTACTTTTTAGCCAATTATATCGACTAGTAGTTATTTTCTCCTACAGACCTGGTGTCTATAAGTGTTGGATTGGAGAATCATTTGCCAAACTCTAAAAACAGTTGCCTAACACGCCTGTTGCCTCTAACTGGCTCTTGATGTCAGAGGCTTCTCTGGGATTCTGCTCACATAGGTAGGTGCTTACTCTTCCAGCTTCCTGGCTGCTGCAGAGAACTGCCCAGAAAGAGGCGTCCAGTTCCCATCGGGTGAATCAATGAGTGAATGATCATTCGAACCTCCGGATTCCATCGGACAGTCAGAGAAAGAGGGCAGACCTAAGTTATTTTACATCTGAGCATAACCTTGACTAGGCAGTTTGGAGAGGGACATGTTTTGAAATCGATGGCTTGAGATAATTTGAATTTTTGGAGAATTTCCATTGCTCCCCCTGCTCCTTTCCTCTTTCCACCATAAACTGTCCAGCGTCTCCCAGGACACTCTCTTCGTTTCTTCCAACTCAAAGGATAGACATATTGAGCGTGATTTAAGTATCACATGAAGTTTGTCTTCAAAGTAAAGCTTCCTTTGCCAAGCTTACAAATGATGGATTTTGTTTTCCTTCTGCCTGAGGGTCAAGAGAGTGGGCAGTTTTGTATTTGTCAGGCTCCCTGGTCATTTCCTCCTTCCTACCCCAATGCCCTCTCCCTGTCTCATGCAAGAAATCAGTTGGTCCAGAGCAGCGACCTCCACTTTGTCAGACGCAATTCTGGAAGCCTTTGTAAGCTCATTTCCTTAAATAAGTGGAAGGTAAAATGTTTGAAAGTGGGGCAGCTGTGGGGCTGTTCCAAAACATCAATGTTGGTTGTTTGTTTTTCTGGATTTTAACAAAGGAGCTTTTGCCAGGAGACCTTTGCACTCCTGTTCATACGCTGCCCCCCCTCTGATTACAAAAATACATAACAAAAATAAAACAGAAGCCAGACTTAAGGTTATCTTACCAAAACAGGACTCCTTCCTTTCGACTGTGCAAACAAACGAGTCCCCCATTTAGGTTTCAATCATTCCTGATGAATTCAGTGCACATTTTGCTTTGTCTCTAACTCATACCACATTGTCTAGTGTCTAGTCCTCCGGGCTTCGGTCTATTTCCTCACCTTGTTTACCCACTAAATGGTGAGTCCCTTCGGGGAAAAAGAATAGTTTACTGTTTTTTTCCTCTCCCTGTGTTCAGCAATTAGAAAATTCTCCAAAACTTGTGCTGGGGAATAAGCTCATCAGTTTTCCTTGGGTGGTCTCACGTGTGTGCTTTCCCCTCTCAAGCATTGGGTCCCCTTTCCTGTTTTGACCCTTTCCCAAGAAGCTAGGTTCACAGCCCCGTGCTTCTGGTCTGCGTTCCAAGCTGTGTTGTCTGAAATCTCTCTACTTGGGAAGGAGGAGAGTGGTGTGCCTAAGACACTAGCAGTCACACAAACGGCAGGTGCAGATGTCCCAGACGAGTTCCAGCGGCTGTGCTGAATTCTCCCTCTGACGATACCTTTGATACTATAGTCCCTCTGTGCTTTAAATATTTCTATTCTACAAAGCAGCATTTTTTTCTTCTAGTGCTCTGACCCCTGGGTTACTTGGATATAAATTTACTGTGTTTAGCCATTGGGCACTCATGTTTGAGGAACAAACCTGTTACTCTGGTCTAAAATACATGAACAGGCTGTTCTGTATGGATTTTAGTAGAGGTGTTGCTGACACTTCTCAAAGGTATTTGGCGGCATGATGCTCTATTCAAACAGACATTCAACTTGGGTGTATTCATGTTTGAATCAGGCTCAGTGTTCTCAGGTTTGAACCTGTAAAGGGTTATGCAAAAAGGACAGTGAAGGACAATGAATTCAGTGGGAATGGTCATTCCACCTATAATCTTCAAGTTTTCCTTTCTTGATTTCTCTTCATTTAAATTTCATTCAGAGGGTTTTGTTTTTTTTTAATCTGTCAGGCTGGGCTGGGCTATGCTGCAGTAACAACACTCAAATCTCGGTTGCATAAAAGGACAAGTTTTCATTATTGTTTATGTTACATATCCATCTAGGCCTCATTCAGGGATACAGGCTGATGAAGTCTTCCCCATCTAGAATGTTGCCGGTTTCCATAGCGAAGGGAAGGATACACGATGAATTATGTATCACATTTTGTGGGATTTGGCTTAGAAGTAATATTACTTCCACTCAGATTTTGTCAGCCAGCAAGCAGAAGCATGCGAAGGCAAGTCAAATGGCCATGTCTAACTTCAAGTGGGTAGGAAAGTGTAACCTTCTCATGTCCTTGGAGAGAGGAGATTCAGAAATTTTAGCCAGATACTGTAAAGAATGCTAGGGACACAAAAATGAATGGGGGTGTGTCCCAGTCCTAGAGAAATTACATTTTGGGGAACAGCTTTATGTAAGAATTTCAAAAATATGATGAAGCTAACATAGTTTAAAAATGATCTCTGTATTAAAAGAGATGCAAAATGTCTTCTTTATCATCCCATTTCTCCAGTTTTTACATTTTCCAAAAGTTACAAATAGCTATGAAATAATCTCCGAAACTTTAAATCTGCTTAAGAAAAGTTGGTTTCACTTAATTTTCCATAATTTAGGGTCCTCCTTTGACTCGTGATGAAACACACAGTTTTTGTGGTCTTACCATGCTTTAGCAGTCTAGAAATTAAATGTGCCTAAGGAGAATAACTTCTTTATTACATGCTGGCTGAAAACTCAGACAAAATTCCATTGAAAGCCTATGGCTTTTTAATTTTTTTTCTGTGTCCTTCAGTGCTGAAATTGGAAATAAACCAGCATTATGGCTTCATAACTCAGAGTGTAGCAATTCTGCACAATACACAAGCAAATTTGTCATTTAAAATATCAGACATCTGTCTGAAGTTGGTGCTGACCTTCTAAACTGCAACTGAATGTCCAGATTGTTATTCTCCATGCTCTGCAGAGGCACTTTCCGAGCTGGGTTCACAGCCCCGTGCTTCTTGTCTGCTTCCTACTGGGTTATGGGTTGTTTCCTAGAGTCTAGACACGAAATGAAAAAAATGATTGTGTAATCCATTTCCCGTTTGTCTCTGCGAAATTCAGAGGAAGGTCTCAAAGTCTGGAGACATACCACCTCCTCTTACTTGGTAGAAAGAGCAGATGTTCGGGCTCTGTAGACCTGAGTTGAAATCTGGCTGGCCTCTTACTACCTGTAGAACCTTGGGCAAATTGCTTAATCTCTTTAAGTCTCAGTTTCCTTCTTAGTAAAATGAGGAAATACGAACTTTTTCAAAGTGTTGTGAGAGTTAAGAATATGGTTTATATAAAATGCTAACAATGCCTGACATATAATAAGCACCCGATAAATATTCCCTAGTGGCACAGGGCTTACTGGTTTGCAGTGAGGGTTCCTTTGCACTTTATCTCTTGGGAATAAATCAAGGAGGTGAGAGGCATATACCTGAATTGGCTTTCCATTGACTGCCCCCCCCCCCCCCAAAAAAAAGACTTTGAATTCTCTTGGAGTCACAGCCACAGTTGACTTAGCAAAGATCTTATTTAATTATGACGTGTATCTGTTTTCTCCTCTGCTTCCATTTCTCTATATTCATCCTGTTAGATTCCATATAGACTGAGTCCCTTTAACTACCTTTCTTAACTTACAGATCTTTTCCTCATGCTCTTTTGAGTTTTGAGTGATTACTTTAGTGAGCAATGATTAAGGGCTGAGGGATTGATGCCAATACCATAGGAAAAGAAAACAAAAACTTTGATAGTTTTAATAATAATAGCTAACACTAATTGAATCTGTGCCCGTCTTGTAATTAAAGTTTTCTTTTTTCATATTAAATCATAATTAATGCTCCCTGTAAGGTAGCTATGAGTACTCTTTGTATATTACAGGTGAACAAAGTCAGTCTAGAAAGGTAAGTCAGTCACCCGAGGCAACATACTTAGTAAATGCTCACAAGCACTGTTTCTGGAATTTGAATGCAGAGTGGTTTAACTTCTAAATAGCTTGTTTTCCCTCACTGAGCTCTATTGTATGGAGAAGTTTGAGTTCAAAACAGGGAGGTTATATTCCTGGCTGAGGAATGCTGGGGGAACACTACTTGAGTAGATGAATTGTGGAAACTAAAAATAACAGGGTGTCCTGTTGCCGTTGTGTGTAGTGGAAGCCGGCTTGTCTGGGGGACTTTAAAATACAAGCACGGTTGCTGCTCTCGATTCCTGCCGGGGAGTTTCTAGACCTGGAAGCCTGTCCTTTGTGGCACTGTCCACAGGTAACCTCAAAGTCTGTGCTCCTGTGGGCCCCCCACGGATCCGCAGTGGAAGGTTGGTAATGAGAAGAAGACAGGGTGAAAATGGAAACTAGAAAAACGGATAGGCTGCACCTTCCAGCCCGAATGCGTCATTTTTCTCACCCCTGACAACTTTCTAAACAAGTTGGCCCTGTGAATAAATCCAGGGGTCCTCTGCATTGTTGGGAACAGGATCCTCTGTGCACGGTGGCTTTGCTGCCAGTTTTCCCTTTAAAAGCATTTCCTAAGGTAAATGTTAAGAATTAGGTGGCAGATATCACTCAAAATTTTTACTTTGAATGATGAGGCTGACTTGGTTGGACCGCATTCTTAAATGTTAGTGGTGTTTCATGGTTTAAACCCTGGTTGCTAAAATACAGGACATTTGGCAGATCTGAAAAGGATTAAAGTTTTTATAATACTGTTTATTTTTTTAAGTAGGCAATGGAGGCTGGTGCATACTTTTCTAATCTAGTTTCATGGTCCTTGCGATCAGCTGCAAATGGAGCTGAACCAGGCAGCATCTCTCAAAGGGTTAATACCCTGGAAGTTCACACTTAACAATTGGCATTATGTCCTCTGCATTCTTGGGGCATTTTCTCACTGATGTCAAAAGACTTTGGTTTGTTATGCAAGACAGTGGCCCAGTAACTTTGCATATCACATTCTCTTAATCAGGGGGGAAATCCTTGAATGCGAATTGGGGAAGGAAAAAAGTAGTAGAAGCGGTTCTTTAGCTACAGATGAATGAAATGAGTGCATTTAGTTAAAAAATAAAGCACAACAAAACTCTTGCAAATCAGGGGGCATTCTGTTCAAATGGCTGCTTACCAAAGTTTTGTCATTTTGTGCATGTCTTATTACTGTGTCACTTTAATATATTTACATAGTTTGTTCTATTTCTCTGACTGCTTTTGTTACTGATTACTGGTGGAGAAGCCATTCCAAACTCCGTGACTTAAAATAACAACAGTTTATTATTAAGACTTTCTGAGCTGATGTGCAGCTGGGTGTTTCTTTCCATGGGGGTGTTGGCAGGTCATTGTGTCCAGAGGAGGTCAAGGCTGGGCTGGGAGGTCCAAGAAGGCTTTTCCCACATGTCTGGCACCTCAGTGCTTCTTGTCATGGCCTGTTTACCTGACTAATGTAGGGCTCCCTGATAGCACAGTGCTTTCTGGACACTTGACTGCCCTCAGATATCTTCCAGGAGAGAGAAAGCAGATGCCACCAGGTTGAAGCACGCAAATCCCAGATCATTATTCCCACCATATCCTGTTGGCCAAAGGATGTTACAGACTCAAGTCCAGATTCAAGGGGAAGGGAAGTAGACTCCATCTCTTGATGGAGAGGTATGTGCCAAGGACAGGAAGGAATTGATGGCCAATGTAGACAGATAGAGAGGGGTGGTAAGGGCAGAGTGTCTTGTCCTGATTGGAATGCCAAAGACAGGCAAGTTTCATGCCACTTCCCGTTTAGGGTTCTGGGTGGGGAATGTCACATGGAATGACTTTATGACAATTTGGAAAGGGTGTACTGCAACATCAGAAGACAGAATGGTAAGGTCAGGTGGAGAGAGGCCTCAGGTGCACTCACAGTCCTCTGTCAGCTCCTGTGTGGTGGCAGAAGGAGCCAGAGGTTCTTGAATTCCTTCAGGGGAGGCCTTAGAAGGTAGCCAAGTCAAGAGGTGATGGGTTTAATCCAGGAACTGGGTGCAGCATGAGACCCAGAGGAGGCGGGCACCCTACCGGAGACCAGCTAGTGGCAACCCAAGGCCCTGACCACTAGCTGTGGATGTCAGCAGCAGATGCCCACGGAAGTGTCCATGGCTGGAGATCCAGCCAGTCTCATTTATGTGGTCCCCAGGCCCGGCAGCAGCCCAGACCAGCCGCTTTGCTGCAGCGGGCAGCGAGGATCCAGAGGACACCGCTGGTTTTTGTTCTCCATCTCCCATGCCACATAATAATGGAGACACAGCCCCCCTCTCCATGCACCTAGTTATTATCTTGGAGAGAAGCGGGAAGAGGATGAGAAGTCTGAGCAATGGATCATGCCTAAAACGACTGTACCTAAAGAAGTATTTAATTTATTGTATTGGACTAAATATTTGCCAGACATATCTACAATTAAGTCTCCCTCCTTCTGGTAGTCTGAATAACTGGCCCCCAAACACATTCATGTCCTAATCTTCGGAACCTCTGAAGATGTTATCTTATACGGCCGAAGAGACTTTGCAGATGTGATTAAGTTGAGCATCTTGAGTTGGGGAGATTATCCTAATTATCAGAGTGGGCCCAGTGTAATCTTGGGGTCTGTATAAGAGGGAGACAGGATACAAAATTAGAGAAAGGAGGCATGATAATGGAACTGGATGTTGGTGTGACACACTTTGAAGATGGAGCAGAGGCATGGGCTAAGGAATGCCGGTGGCCGCTAAACGCTGGACCAGGCAAGGGAAGCTCCTGTGACGCCCAGAGACAGAGTGCAGCCCTCACAAGCCCTTGAGAATAGGTTTCTGACCTTCAGAGCTCTAAGAGAATAAATTTGTGTTGTCGTAAACCACTAAACTTAAGGTGGCCATTTGTTCTAGCAGCAATAGGAAACACTCCCCTCTCCCATGCCCAGACAGAGCCACTTAGAAACATCGAAACTGCAATTTCTTTGTTCTTGTGAGTGCAAAATAAAGCTAGAATTAGCTGTATTCTTTTCCCTCATTTATTCTCCTAGTAAGATATTATTTCTGTCTATTCGATAAATAAGAACGTTGAGGGGTAGGGAGTAAAGTTCAGTAAATTTGTCCAGGTTGAATGAGTTAATGATTAAACCAGGATTAGAACTCATTTCTTTCAGAGCCGTACAAAAGCCCTCTGATTATACAAGAGCATGGTCTTGTATCAAAATATATCGAGTAGCATATATCAAACAGAAATGTATATTCAGAGTAACCTTTCAGGGTCTCTGAATCCTATCTTAAAAATCCTATGTTGTAGCAAGTTACTGACGTGATGCCTCCTAGAAATAATGTGGCAACAGCTGCACCTACGTGCTAAGTGATGCACCCTGTCACTCTTACTTTTGGAGACTTACACTGACTCCTTAAGAAGTAATCAGTTTACCACGTTTACTCTACTCTTAATGGTGCAGGCAGTCTTCACAGGCCCAGGTGTAATTTCCCTTGGTGGGAAGGGTCATAGCCACAAGAAAATGTCTTCAAATTTTGTTTTCCTACTTAAAAAAAATTCTGATTTCTAAATCAGGCTACCAGGAACCCTCACTTCATCTCTGGGTGACGCTGGTGGTCGGGTTTGAGCCGAGTGTTTCCTCACCTAGATCTGGGTACCTGATGCCAGGCTTGCTCCCTTTTGCATTTCTGCACCTGTGTGGTACCACTGACCAGATGCCTGAATGTCGGCATCCCTCCAGTTCACTTTTCTTTGAGCTTTTCTGATTTAGGGAAGGTGGGCAGTTACCCCCACTGGTGGATTGGGATTGTGGGTTTCCCCAGGGCCTGCTTACACATCCGGGCCATTGAGAAATACTATCCATATGTTGGGGATAGCTCGTGTTAAGAATAATCTTTGCGAGCCAGTGAACGCAGCGAGAGATTTTTTCCTAACGTTGTCATTGTGCTATTTGCAGCACAAGTTCCAGCAAAACAGCTTTTCCATTTTATCATCGGGATTACGGAGGCAGCATGTAAAGTAATTAAAATAATGGCGCCAGGGCAATCTGTGTGAGAGATGCTGTCAGAACTGGAAGCGGAATTCAGGCATTTCTACATTTCTGGGCATGAGCTGTGGTCACGGTCAGGGAACTTGAATATGGGTTTCAGGGCTTTGTTTGGGGGGGGGACAGGAAATTCAGATTTGGTCAGTATCCAGGTCGATATTGGACGTGTGCAGCTGGTAGGAAAAAATCCAGTGAGGAGATAGAAAGTGGAAAATTAGGGCAAAAATACATGGTTTCTGTCTGCTGTTCTACACTGTGTATCTGAAAAGTGAATTCTTTAATCTAAAAATGAAATCCACGGCCAGAGTCCTGTAGGTAACATGTCAAATACTGTCACGGGGCCTGGAGCTCTTTATTTATGCTCTTTGTTACTTCAGAACATGAGCCTGACTCCAAAATCTTCTTTTAAGAAGGATTTCCGGAAGGGCTCCGGAAGCCATGTCCATGCTTTAGAATAAAAGTAAGTCCCTTTCTCACTGAAAAATGAAAAACAACAGCTCCCCTCCCCCTGGTTTGTGTCTATGAAAAATATCTTCCCATGTCTAGACAGTAGGGCCGATTAGTTGCTTTTCATAAGGAAGTGATACAGAAAAAGTATTCTTCTCCCCAGAAACCTTGTAAGGTCCTGTGTGACCCAAGTGACCTCTCACTCAAGCAGTGTAAGCGGAGCCAGCAGTGTGCACAGAGCCCGCGCCTGATGACTGATGTTAGAAATCAATCCCGGCATGATGGAACTTTCCTGTTTTGAACCAGCAGCCTCTCAAGGACTCCTGCTGATTGTCCTCCAGATTGAGGGTGAAAAAATGTCAGAAGCGGTGTGAGGATTGTCACGGATGCATTGTTAGGTTTGCATCCAGATGGCATTTGTAACAAACAGAAAGGAAACTCTGTAATGTCATTACGTTAAGTAAAGGAACGAAGAATAAAAGCATAATTTTACAGGTGCAAATTGCATAGCAGGGTCAAAAGGGAACATTTACTGGCTATCTGCTTTAGCTAGATACTGTACTTGGAGAATTGGGCTTCACAATCATGAGAAAAGGGCTTCATTGTTCCCTTACAAAGTGGCCAGAGTGGCCTTATGAATGCTAGTTAGAAGTTATCTGTGTGTTTCTCTTTATTTCCCACATAAGTTATATTTTTCCCTCTCGTTCTCCTGGACATTTCCTTCAATGTTTATGACTTACGTCATTAAAGCCATCCCAGAAAGCTGTTCTTAGGTCTTCAGCTGTTGTTGGATGCAGTTGAGAAATTTTTGCTTTCACAATGGCTCAGGGTGAATTGTGACACGTGGTTAAGTCTGAACCCCGCAGTGACCACAGGATTATCATACCCACACCCAGTTCATCGTGCATGGAGTTTGTTGCCAAAATATTTTCTACCTGGGGTATGAGAAAATGCTGGGCCACTCACCATATTATTGTAGGAGAGCTGATGCCCCAAACAGCTACGGCTTTGTTCACACAGCTGTGGAACAAGCCACATCTGAAGCCTATTCAAGTGTGTGATTGACCCTTATCAGGGACATGCTGAAACTGTAGCCCATTTCACGTCATGGGGAGGAAGTGGCTCATTTAACAGAGACACTGCCTCCTACATCCAGATCTGCTCAGATAAAAGGATCCAAGTTCACTCTTGTAAATTGTACTGCTATGAACATTGGGGTGCATAGGTTCTTTTGGATTGGTGTTTCAGGGTTCTTGGGATATAATCCTAGCAGTATAACCTGCTCAGGTCACATAATCAGGTGAGTGGCAGAGCGAGAGGCCTTGTTTGGGGTCTGTCTGACTCCAATGCCCGTGTTCTTTATTGCAGGGTTTCTCAGACTTCTGTGGAGAAGGATGAATTTTTTCTTTTGTTTTTAAAGTTTCCAATCCATTGCAATTCTCTACACATTGTATTATATATGGGCATACTGGCCATACACAGTACACAGCTCACCCAGGCCAGCTGGCCATTGTTTCTAAATGCTGATTCTCAACACCTGTAATTTATGATGCCGTGGGCTGGAAATGACCAATTCACAGATCGCACTTTGAGTAGAGCTGCTTGGTGTAAGGGCAGGGGATGGGGGTGGGGGTGGGGGTGGAAATGGCAGGGAAAGGCCAGGCTGGCTAAAGAGAGACACTGGGAGTAGAGCTGAAAGTGTGGGAGGTCCACCCTTCCGCTGGCAGGTGGGGTGGTTTCCCTTATTCTCCCGCAGGTCATGCTCTCAAGTCAGATGGGCAGACATGGCAACCTCCTCTGCAGGAGAAACCCCACGCAATTTCTAATACCTAGGACAACATTTCAGTGTGGGGCAAGGTGGGGCAGTTCAGAAGGGGAAAACATCAGAACACTATTTCTTGCAATAATTGCTCCTAAAGTTCTGTGTGACTTGTTCAACTCATGTATTGAGCACCCCTGTATGCTAGGCACCTTGGTAGATGCTTTGGGATTAAAGTAGTGTTTCTATATCCTGTTGTTTACTGCTGCTAGAGGAAGGGAAGAAGCAAGAAGACACTTTAAAAATATAATTAAATAAACTTTAATATTAATTTTATTATTAATTGGTCCAATATAAACAAGAGTTTTAAGGACAACAATGTGGTGATTGCTGGGTGCGGGGAAGGGGTGAGAGGGTATAGGGGGTAAGTGGTAATGGAAGAAATACAATAAAAAAAGAAATGTTTAATGCTTAATTATGTCCTTTATATGTGATTAAAATGGTATTTGTGGTAGTAATTTTATTTTTTAAAGGTATCAATCAGGAAACTAACTCTGATTAGAACAGTGTTTCTATGGAAAAAAAAATCACATCTTGCTGAAGTATTTTTGACTTCAAACCTTTCCTCAAGAGTAAAGCCTGTCGGACAGAAGTGTGAAAACTGCCTGTACTTAGCAGAATAACTTACGTGAGCCAGGACTGGTTAAATGACGCAATATGGAGCCATTTGGGTTGCTTTAGCCCACGACATTATTAAACAATCTCCTAAAATTCTAGCGTCCGCCAACTGAAGAAAAAATATTACTGTCTATGGTAATATGGGCAGATCTAATTCTACAGTGACTAAGTCTAGAAAAAATTAATGAAGTTATTAAAAGCCTTTATAATGATACTGAATATGATGTGGTAGGACAGTAAGTGTGATTTTAAGTCTTTGACTCTCGCTGTCCACAGATTCTTTTCCTGCGTGTGAGGTTTCACTCCCGCCTCCTGGTTAGGTGGTGTGTCCCCCTTGGTGCTGCGTGTGTAGGTGTGACTGACTTCAACCCCTCTTCCCACCATTCTTTGTCCTGGAAAGTCAAGGACGACACAGATAGCTATGTATTCTTGATTCAGCCGATCTCTTGAATTGAAATTAATGTACTAGGAGAAAATATGGAAATGCATATCTGAATTATTATAGAAATCAATGAAAATGAAATTTGTTTCTGTTTTAATGAAAAATGAGAATTGAACAGCCTCTTCATGAATAAAATCTGTTAGTAATATCTTAAGTAAAATCTAATTAACATATTTTTAAAAATATCGGTATTTGTTTTGATTCCTTGGCTCAATTCTCTCTCTTTTTTTTTGAGTTTCAATAGAAAAAGACTTAAAAAGTTAGGGTGTGCTGTCTCTCAAATCTGTTACTTTTTCCACTTTGATAAAGGCGTCATTGTGCCTTGGTTTTAATGTGAGGGAAATGAAGGTGGGGGTGGAATTTCTATTAAATATTTGGGTATTTTCATCCTCCCCACCCCCAACATCTGAAATGTGCATGGCATTTGGAAAACAAATTATAAATTGGATCTGTCACAGATATTTAAAAAATGCATTTCTAAATATTCAAGAGTTCTTATTTTTCAGTAGTGCTATTTTATTTAGGGCTTTGGTTACTAAGTTGTATGTGATAATCTCTATTCTTCTTTTCCTTGGGTTTTATTTTGACTTCCTAAAGAATGAACAACCTTTGATTAAAAAAACTAACATTAAATATCTATTTTACTAATGTAAACTCATTTGCTAGTATAAACTAGTAATACTGTATATTAAAAATTTATTAATTTTACATTTTTTGAGGAACCTCTGCTAAGGAAATAGAAATAAATTAGAATCAGAGGTAGTTTTGCTTCGTTGTCTCTCTCTGTCCCTAAACTCTTGGATTAGTGGGAACATGGAGACCATACACACCTGAAATGAGAGATGTGATTGCTTCACAAAGACATTAGTTTCAAAATAAAAGATGACAGGTGGGTCAGAAACAGAACCCCAAAACAGCATTTTACAGAAGACACGAGTTTGGCCACGTAAGGCCAGTGTCTGTGTTTGCCCACTGTGGTGTGTATGTTTAGCCTGCTCCCCAGCACATACATGGCGTTCAATATGTATTTGTGGAGTGTTGAGTGAAGGAAGAAACTGGGTAGGTAACCGACCAGTTAACTAACCAACCTGAACGATAGTTGGGAACTTCATCTGTGTGGGTCACGATTATGGGTCGAAATCACCTGTATTTTCCAAACAAACTTTCTCTGTACTCATCTTGGTTGACTCTGTTGACAAGGGAAGAGACTCTCTAACACCCAGAAATCCAAATATAGCTTCTCACAAAAGCACTCATGTTATAGTGATGCAATATGGAAATAATAACAGACTGAGTTTTAACCATGTAAGTGGCACATGCCTCCTTTCCCTCCTTCCTCTTATTATAGCACATGTAATTATGTCATTAGACATCAATAGTTTAAACAATAATTGCTGGAAAACTATGGCTTTGAATTTGAAGAAAGGAATTATTGAATAAGTGAAAGAGGAAAACACGAATGTGTTGTGTTCGGTGATTCTTTTCGTGTAACTGTTTGTTTAGCAATTCAGGAAGTGCCTTAAATTTTGCCTGCCAACGTTTGATGCTAGATTTTTATCAAAGGAAGGGCCGTATCGTTTTTCATGTGTGTTTAGTTAGAGATTTGTTTAAATGGAAACATAAGCTAGCCAGCAACAGCCTCACTTTTGAGGGACGGGTTCTCTATTGAAAGCTTTGTGTCTTGTGCTCCAATATAAAGAGAAAAAAATCATATTGGATGTCTTTTTCTTTATGCTCTGAAGAGTACATAAAACGCAACCAACATTGTGAGTTCAGACCACCTGTGAGACTCCAAATTGCTTTTCCTGAATCTATATTGAATTAAATAACAGCATTTGATTATAGTATTTAAAGCAAATCAAGGAGTATGTAGATGAATCAGTGGATAAACACATTTAATAGTAGTATGGACCTTGCTCATATTGCAAATGGATTATTATCCCATGAAACCACGCTTCTTTCATGTAGTAAAGCTTTCCAGATTTCAGGAAGCCAAGGGCAGCTGTATGTTTTGAAACCTCATACATGATCCAAAAGCATCATTTCCTAGGAGAAATGAAGATCTGTTAGTGTACAGAAAGTAATGTGCTTAAAGTACTTGTAAGCAACGGCTAAACACTCTCCTGGAAACATCGGAAATACACCTGGTGGAGGAAAGCTGTCCTGCCAGATCAAATTGAATGTTTTTTATTAACCAAGGGAGCAGTTTGGATGAGACAGACTCACAGAGCAGGTGCTGCTGGGCCTCTTAATTCCAGCATGCAAAGGATGTGAGGAGATTTGTCTGGCCTCAAGGGTTGAGAACTATTAATATAAGCAATTCAGCAATTTCCTTCTACATTGCTTGCTTTGTCTTGGAGGATGTGCCTACAGAAAACTCATTGACTCAAGGGAATGCTGGCTGACTAGACCTACTAAAGCTGTGATTAATAGAAAAGGCTGCGTCTGCCAGAGACAACCCTGTAATGAGAGACAAGGCAGAGATTTCCATCTGGACAGCAATCGTCAGTGGGACTGAAGGGAGTTGGAGTGTGTGCAGGAGATGGCTTGGAGACCAAGAGCTCTTTCGGTTCATGTGAGTGTGAATTGTCTCCAAAACTTAGACAGACACGACACTCACTTAGTTTGAGTTTCAGTTCTGGCAGATTTTCTTTGTACACAATTCTATTTCAGACTCCTAAAGAGCCACTGGGTGACATTTGGTGACTTTTTAGAAATACCTATGTATACACACATAGATATACATACATATATATATATTTATTTATATATATATATAAATATATATATATATATTTCTGTTGTTCATAGCATTGGTTTATTTTTGGAGTCTCATTGAGAAGTGGCAATGATGACATTCAGTTATAGTTTGGGGGGAGCATCCATACTGATGCATCTGGTTGGTGTCCGTCCAGTTCATACTTGTGCTGTGGTACCTGCTTCACTGCCCGACACAATGGTGCCTTTGCCTGGCGATCTCTACCCCTTGTTCGAGCAGTCGACATATCACAGCAACCCTTCCCTCCTCAAATAACCCTGGGATCAGAGGAGCTACCACAGCCGTAAACCCTTTCCAAGTACAACAACATGAGGTTCCGTCTGCCCCAAGGAGGGGCGTCCCTGGAAACCTCAGTGCCCTCAAGCCGGCCATTAGAGCGGTGGGATTTTCAGTCTTGCTCAACACTGGTGATTTGAGTATCTCTTAGGATAATCTTTCCTTCCCTGGTGGTTAGGGATATCATCCCCATAAAAGATATCCTCTTGTGTACTATATTTTGCCTAATCTGCCCATCCGCAGTCTCCGATGCGATGACCATACCACCAGACTGAGGTTAAAGTGCTGGGTGATTTATTGGAGATGTTGCCAACTTCTTCTGGCTCAGAGAGTCTCGCTCAGTGACCACTATGTGCCTCTGTGAGTACAAATTAAGAGACTCTTCACCATTTCCCATTCTATTAACTTGTAAGAAGCTAACATCAGAGGATCTCAGGCCTCTGACCAACCATCAGTTGATTGCCTGTGAAAGGTGGGTGCATCCCATCCTGTTTTCCCCAACGCAGTATAGGTAGAAAATGACAGCAGTCTCCTGACATGAGAGTCCCTGGAAGGTACCTACAAAAGCAGGGAGGTTGGAGGCACCTGTGGAATTTTTATCCTTAATATTTTGGCAATAAAAATTGCGATTGAAGTACTCTCAGTGTTTTTAAGAAAAACAGAAGTGGATTGTTACAATTAGTTCCTTCAATGAGATCTTCAAGGACAGCATAAAAATATGTGAAGATTTCCTTATTTGTTTTTGTCTGCTGACCTGTATCTTTCCACCATACTTTTTCAAATGGAATTTATTTAGCTTAAAATGGAAATGAATTTTGCACCAGTGACCTGAGGTCAGTGTTTCTGGGTGTTCCGGAGATGGGTAGCTGCTGACCTTTAGAGCTTGTTTTGTTATCCATCAGTCTTGGCGGCACCTTTCTCTTCCAGGACACATTCCCGGAATGGTTTGGTGAAACGAATGCAGTCTTGGGAGGACTTTGGCTCTTTGTGGCTGAGATAAATATATATCAACTAAGAGTGGGTTTTATTCTCCTCAATGGATGAATTCTTAGAGAATTGCAATTGTGGAAAGAATTAGAAGTTCAAAAATAATAGAATGAAGTGTCCCTAAAGTATTATGGTTTGCAGCCCCAGTCCACTGAGTAATTGTTCTAAAATAGGTATTTCTTTTCCAAGGGTTTGAGGGTTGCTGCCAGGCTATTATCCAAGCTGAAGATGAGGGGAACAATTCTAAACTGCAGGTTCAATTGGAACATAGTAGGCGAAAAAGTTGCCATTCTGTCTGTCATTACTTGGTTTTTTGTTTGTTTTTTTATCTTCACCCAAGGACAATTTTTTTTCATTGCTTTTAGAGAGAGAGTAAAGGAGGGGGGGAGAGAGAAACATCAATTGGTTGCCTCCTGTACGTGCCCCAACCAGAGATTGCATGTGTTGGTACCGGGGATAGGATCTGCAACCCAGGCATGTGCTCTGACTAGGAATCGAACCTGCAACCCTTTGGTTATGGACGACGCTCCTACCAACTGAGCCACACTCTCCAGCGCTATCGTTACTTGTTTACAGCACATATGGGACCTGTGAGATTTGGGCAGAACAGGGTGGATGGTGCAGCCAGGGTCTAGAGGATTCAGCCTAGCATTCATCTTATTCCTGTTGCACTTTTGAAGCCTCTGAGTGTATTAATACCGCTAACAGTGTATGTTAAAGTAGATGAAAGACCAGATCCTTAGTCAGTAGGGAAGGGAACTTTATCCTAAGAGACTCCCAAATACACATAATTCCCGGAATCCTAAGTTTTAGAAGTTGGTATTTAGAGAATAGCATGGAAATAGCTGGGATGAAGTGAGTTTTGAATGCTGATTGCTTTATTTTCATTCTAGCTCGTGAGTTAATGTGCCGCACATCCTCCAACTTTCCTGGAATGGGGAACAAATGGAGAGATGTGCTGAGTAAGTGCTGGACGACAACACGGGCCCTGAGGCAATTAGCTGGAATTTAAAGGACTAAACCATGCGTTTATGATTAAACTAGTAAAAGGCTGTATATGAATCCGATTGGTAACACTTTACATAAAGACAAGTGATAAAACCCCTAATGCTTTCCTTGATCTTTCAAAGTTCCTTTCAAAATGGAAAGTGACTTCAGAAATTGAGTTAGCTTGAGAGGAAAAGGAAGGATGACTTCAGGGTGTGCATATGCATGCGTGTTTCGGAATGAAAGACTCTGATGCGGGCCAGTGTAATGAAAACATCAGAGACAAATTTGAAGGTTGAGTTAATTCACCGCGTTTCAAGGGAAGCGAGTATTGGGGGAGAGGGTTCCTGGGGCCTTTGTAAGTTGGGGTTTGGCACTGATTGCTGCTGCTTTAACAGGATCACCACTTGTGTCTACGTCTGGAAATAAGTAAGATGGTCTTTAGACAGCAAATACTGTTTTTATTATTATTTCAGTGATGTCAATCCAAACTGGATGAGTATGATTCATGGAATCTTCAAGGAAAACCAAATATTCTTTTTTTAATAAAGTAATGGAGTTGGGATTTGCACATCTGTTCTTAAAAATCTGTTTTTTATAATACAGGACATATGTTAATAGCTACATCTTTTATTAAACTGAGGGAAAGTTCTGGTCAAGTGGATTGATTCTAGATCCTGGGAATGTGGGAAAATGGAGAAGAGCACATCGAGGCACATACCTGTTTGCCTCCCCTCTTCCTGTAGAGCAGTGATTTTCATGCTGCTGGTTGTGACCCTTGTGTGGATAATAAAAGGAAGTAGGTTGTGACTAGTGTTTAAAAAAATGGAATGGAATGGAAGATACTGGCGAGCGCAGAATGCAGTAAAAGGTAAGTACTGTGCTGCGAACTTCATATCGGTGCTGTGTGCGTGTGCACACACACACACGGGCGTAGGCAGTCAGAACACAGATGCATTTTTTTCTGTATTCTAGAGCTTCGGTTGGGGAGGCTGCTTCAGGTTTGGCTGGGCCAGAAAATCCCACCCCCGATTGGAGAGGTCAGGCTGACGGGCCCAGGCTTGGGTGTTGTCTGATCCAGAAGCCTTGAAGACTCAACCACAGCTTTTGAGTCTCTTATTCTGAAGCTACATCATACCTCAGCTGCCTGTGCTGGTCGGTTTTCCCACAGAGGAAGGAATTCTCCCACTTGTCCTGTGTTCCTTGCTGTTCACGCGCTCTCCTTGGCCTGCACTGACCCAGGAACTACTAGATGCAATGTTTGACATGTATAAAGCAGAAAAACTCATTAATTTTTAAAAGATCTTTATAATTGATAAATAATTCATATACCATACCATACAATTCATCCATTTAAAGGAGGCAAATTATGTTTTTTTAAGTATATTCACAGAGTTGTGCAAACACCACCACCGTCCATTTTCAAACATTTCGTCACCCCAAAGGAAATCCCATACCCTTTAGCTGGGGGTCCCCCAGCCTTTGTTTCTCGGGTTGATGGTGCTGCCTCTGCAGAAACCTTGAGGGAAATGATTAATTTCCACATCTAGGCTAACACAGTGGTCTCCATACTTTTTCAATCACTTATGTATTCAGTAAAAAAAAGTTTTTGAGTATGTGCTCCCACTTTATGTACATTGAAATACATTTATAAATTACATATGTCACTATTATAATATTATCAAACACACACAAATGAGTTAGGCATAACATAGAGAAGCTGATACTTTCCCACACCCCCCGTGGGTCATGTGGTGTGCCCCACCCCACATGAAGCTCTCAGTTTAGCAGACCCAGCCCAGTCTGTGTAGGCTCAGATGACCCCTCAGCCTCCGTGTCTGCCTCCCAGCACCCTCCTACCCACTTCTCACAAACTCCAGGCAGCTTCCCTAGATGCTGAGTTTCTTCTCACCATGCCAGAGCAGTGTCTTCACCGGTCCCTGTGCCTTGAGTGCCTTCAGCTTTCTGGAGGACTCTTTCTCATTCACAAAGAATCTGCCCAGTTTATCTCCTCTACTGGTCTTCCTTAATCTCCTAAGCAGTTAGGTGTCCCTCCGTCTACCTTCCCTTCACGGCCTGTGCCTATTTATTACTAAATAAATGTACTTGCCTGTGTCCCATGCTAGAGGTAGAATGGTAGATTGCTTAACTTTTCTTGTTCACTATTTTAAACAGTGTGGCGAAGAACATCTTTGTACATGAATGTATGCACTTTTCCACTTGTTTTATGATAGATTCCTAGACTGTTGGTGTCATTTTTTTTTTTTGGTCATAGTTTAAAAAAACAGAAAAATAGGTTGGCATTAGGTGGTGGAGGACTTGAATATCGGATTGGAAAAATTCCAAGCATCAGAGTTTGCCTATCGGGATATTGATGATACCGGTTTTCAAGGGCTGCCGTAACAAAGTACTCCAAACTGAGTGACTTTAACAAGAGGAATTTATTGTCTGACAGCCCTGGAGACAAGAAGTCCAAAATCATGGTGTTGTCCTGGTTGGTTCCATTTGAGGGATTTGAGGCCCTCAACTCTTTCTCTTCTAGGGCTTTCTCTTTGGCTGTGTTCATGGCATTCTTCTGCATGCGTGTCTGTGTACAAATTTCCCCCTTCCATGAGGAAACCAGACGTACTGGATTAGGATCCCACCCTACTCCAGTTTGACCTCACCTTAACTAATTATATCTGCAATGGACTTAATTCCGAAAAAGGTCACATTCCGAGGTTGTGGGGCTTAGAACTTCAACATATGAAATTTGGAGGTAACAATTTAACTCATAACATCGATTGATACAAAACTGAATTTGTATTTTATTGAGGGAAGTTTGGTATATTTATAATATTGAATTTTTCTAATGAGAAATAAGATAATTTTCTTTTTATTTAAGACCTATTTATACCTATTTCATCGTTTTACAGATTTATTAGATTTAGGACACTCAGAAAATTACACTATTTGGAAAATAACATCAGAGTAGGAATATTGGGTAAACTGTGTTAGGGAAATTAGGAAGTTATGAGAATGGAGCAGGGTACCTAGCATATAGTTGGCACTTCTTAAATGTCTGTAGAGCCCTGGCTGGTGTGGCTCAGTGCTGGCCTGTGAACCAAAGGGTTGCTGGTTCAATTCCCAGTCAGGGCACATGCCTGGGTTGTGGGCCAGGTTCCCAATAGGGGGCACGTGAGAGGCAATCACACATTGATGTTTCTCTCCCTCTCTCTCTCCCTCCTGTTCCCTCTCTATAAAAATAAATAAATACAATCTTAAAATATTAAATGTCTGTGGAGTAAATCTGTTTAATAACTAGAGGCAGAAATTTTAATTTTGCAAAATAAAAGTTGTAACAGATATTGCTGTATAATTTGGGAGTACTGACATATTTGAATTAGTCTAAAATTGTCCTTTTTCAGGATGGACTGGGCTTTAAACATGATAGTTCACTAGGTGTGTATAACGTATCACAGAGGAAATATAGAAACTGAAATGCTATTATGAGAAAAGAGTTTGCACAAGATAAACTCGCTACTATGAAGGTCTCCTTTTCCTCTTATTATTGTCTTCAGAAACATAGATGATTGAAAATTATTTACATTACATGAAAAAATAGGAAACACCCTCAAAGGGGTGAGTAACGACTTTAAAACATTTATCTTTATGGTCAAAAGGAAACTCACAGAGCCCACCTCCTGCTATGCCCTATTGCATTTCTAACTCCCGGTTGTTTTCCTTCTCCTGGGTCCTCCCTCCCCAGGTGAGTGCTGGCTCAGGAGCATTTGAGGATCAGCTTAGTGTGTCAGCACTCAACATTTCATCTCAAATCCTAGAGATGAAAGCAGAAATATTTTAAGTTTTGAAAGCATGGGAAGCCTTTGCAATTCATGAACTGCGGTTCCTCGTTTCAAAGACTTGCTTGGTGTTCCTGTCTTATTACAGTGCTCAGTCAAACTTCTCCCTTCAGGGTGGTGCTCCTATTCGGTGATTGCATCCCCCTCTGGGGAAGTCTCTCTGCTGGCGTAAGGCCTGTTTCTGAAGGGAGGCTGAACTTGTCACTTTGCTTCCTCATTAGCCTGAGGACAAGCTTTCTGGATGAAGTCCTTTCTTCTCAGGATCAAACAACCCAGGCCCTGTTTGGTGCTTCCTCTGGGCTCAAGCTCTGGTCCTCAGAAGCTTCCTGCCCCCTCCCCGCCCAGAATTGAAGAAAAGGCAAAAGCATGCTTCTGCTACTATGGCAACCACTGCCTGCCACATCTTAGCTTCCTTTTGAAGTTGTTTTCCTAGTTGTGAGGGTGAATTTGTATAGTTATCCAGTAGCTGAGTGAAATGCATAGAACTGTCCCAATCCTCATTTGAGGGCTAGACCTTGCTTCCTTTTAGAGCCCCTTACGGTGCATGGATTTCTACGGTGCATGGATTTCTCCGCTGCAGAAACCTAGACTATTCCCCCTGTCAAAGGCTACTAGACCATTTCATTGTCTCTAGACCTGCCAGTCCCTGTGTGTGAGCTGGCGCATCAGCTGGTTATGCCCTCTCGGTTTGCACATTCTCTTCTGGCAGACTTGTGGATGACAAATTGGCTGTAAATCTAAGAAAAGGTGGTGTCTTCAAAAGTACGGACTGAACAACACATGATAGCTCACTTGGGCCATTGTGAAAGTGAAAATTCTTTGTTTGTCCTAACAACGGTTGACCCACAAACAGCTCTCAGGGGCTGCCTTAATTTCTACCGCCTGTAGGGTGACAATGTCCAGAAGATCATGGGAAAACACAGAATCATGTGCAGGCAATGAAGGGGAGCACACGAATGGCTCCTAATGACACAATTAGGGACTGGAGGTCACTTCTTTTGGGTGATTATTGAAGCAAGTATCCTAAAGTCTTTGAGGTCACGTGATTCCCGGATCCCCTTTTTTACTTTTTGTATCATGTAGACTTCTCACTCCACTATAAATACCTTCAGGGTCTGGAAAGTCCCTTTTTTTAGGGGACCCCACTCTGTCTTTGGCAGTCTTCTACTTAGACATCTCTTTCTTGTTGAGACTGCCTCTCTGAGGTCTGTCATGGTGTCAGCTTGAATTGCCTGGGCAGTGTGCAGCATTTGCGTTATTGTTGTGCAGCTGGAAGAGACGGTAGAAAGGAAGGGTGTGTGCATGCAAGGCCTAGGGGCGAGCAGCCAAGGCATGCTCAGATGAAATGTCGACTTTGTCAACTTACTCAACAGACCTTTGAGGACTGGATAACTTGCGGGGCATCCTGCTGGGTACTGAGGACTTAGCAATTGGCATTGCCAGCTTTGAAGGCTTCCGGTCTGTTCAGGGAAGGAAGTTTATATAATACATGAGGGGGCAAAAGTTGGTTTACAGTTGTTCATATGAAAAGTAATACAATAAATAATAAAAAATAACATAGGAAATAACTGTGCTTCGTGTATTCACAACTTAAACCTACTTCTGTCCCACCCTGTGTATATCTGAAGCCTACTCTATACCCCTCCCTAAGTCCATCCTCTGTCCATATTTAGAAGCAACCACTAGCCTGATTTTGGTTTTTATCATTCCCATGCATGCTTTTATATTTTTACCACATATGTATATGTCCATAAACTATGTATAATATTGTTCTGCATGTTTTTGAATTTTATGGAAGTAGTAACATACTAATCAGTAACTTTCTTTGCCTTTGAGTTTCATCCATGTAATTCTAATGTATAATTTTTGCTACTGTGTTTTATTGTATGAAAACTCCATCATTTATGCATGCCATCTGTTAATAAATCCTTAGCACGTTTCAGTTTTTTGCTGTAGCAAACCTTGATGGATTGAACAGTGTTGCACGTGGCCCTGTGCAAGAGTTTCTCTAGGTCCATTTATGTCCTTGTTGAGTCATATGATCTGTGTTATCCTCAGCCTTTCCAAATTTCGATCAGTTAGGTGCCCTTCAAAGTGATATGGCAGCTTTCTCTCCCACCAGTGTTGTATTTGGGTTTCAGTTCCTTCATGCTCACTACCACTGGGTTATGTTGTCTTTTTTGGTAGTTACCTTTATGATATTCTCATAACTCCCTGAAGTGTTTTCTTCTTATCACACTTGTTTAATGTCTTTGCCAAGTTATAGACTCAAAGAGGCTGTGCCTGCTTATTCACCATTTCACTCGCAGGAGTTACTTAAATCCAACTCTTTCCTCCCCCTGTACCATGAGGCCAATTGAAGATGCCCTGTCTTCCACAAAGCCTTCCTCGACCCTTCAGAAGCAGATGGCTCTTCCTTCTTCAGGGAATAATAATAAACAATAAAGCACATTATTTGTACCGATCACACTTCTGTTTGTACCCCTTTCATGTTTACCATTGCCTGCCGTGCCTCATACCTAAACGTGACCTTTTCTGTTGTCCCCAACACACTAGTTGTTTTTTCCTAAATTTTATTTATTGACTTTAGAGAGACAGAGAGGAAGGGAGAGAAACATTGACTTAGTGTTCCACATATTTATGCATTCATTAGTTGATTCTTGTATGTGCTCTGACTGGGGATCAAACCTGCAACCTTGGTTTATATGGACGATGCTCCAACCAACTGAGCTACCCAGCCAGGGAGGCAATAGACTAGCTAGTTCTTGAGAATAGAGAAGGTCTTACTCATCTTTGCAGCACCCACAGTACCTGTGCCTTATGTGTTTTTGGTGCTGGGTAAATATTTGTGCAGATACTCTAGCGTGTGGTGTGTTCTGGGAAATCATCACTCCCTTTTCACTTAGTGCTGTTCAGTGGGGTCGCTGATAAAAGATATGCACTTATCGTAGGCTGTTGACCCATGGCCAGAGGCACTCTAAAAGAACTGTAGAAACAGGAGGGCTTTTCACCCCACACCTGACCCAGGGCTGGGTTACTCGTCTCTTCGTATTTGTCAGTAGAGTAGGGAGAAATGGTATCTCTTTAATTTACTTTGAACATTAGTTAAGTTGGAAGTGTCACAAAAGGAAACATTTCCTTTTGTAAGATTTCTGTTCATGTCCTTTGTCCTTTTTTTCTTTTGAGGTATTGTTTTATTGCTCATATGACCCTTTTCTCCATTAACGATTTTAATTCTCTTAAATGCTGCCAATTTATTTGTCATATATGGCTTGTTTCTTAGACTGAATTTCCTGCCTGAGTGTCTGCACTGATATTGTTTCCATGGAAGGATGTTTCTTCCTTTCTCCACCCTTCTCTTCCTCTTCCACTCCTCTCTCCTGCCCCACCCCCTCTACCCAACCCTGCCCCCCGCCCCATGTAAACCAACCCTCCCCCCATTGCCCTCTTCTGTAACTGCTTTCACTCCCCATCACGGCCCTCAGCGGCAGTGCGATCACTTGCACCTTTCGTGTCTTTCTCCAGCACCGCCGTGGGGACCTCACCTTCCAGGGCTGGGTTAGAGTCTGCACGGTAAATGAGGGAGTGAGTAAACCGAACAGCCAAGCGCTTCTCTTTGATCACTATTTTATTAAGTCAAACTAAACATTTAATTTGTATTTCATCAATTGGCTTAAAGACTTTCATTCTGAAAAAAATTTATATTTGCTAAATGGAAATTAATAAAAATGGAGCTATTTCAAATGGGTGGGTGATCAAGAGAGAGAGAACGTGTATCTGTGAGCAAAACAGCTGCACATTTGGGAGTAGCTGTGGCCAGCTGGCCACCCTGTGCCACGGATGCCACACCTGCCCTGGCTTGTTTGCCCACGTAGGCTCTGGGGAAATCTGCAGCCCCCGACAGCCCTCGGAGCGTGTGTCCAAGGTGGTGTCTCTGGTGGCGGTGCACATGTTACAGCTCTTTCTAACAGATAAGGTGGAGACGCCAGCTATGCGAGGCACGTCAACATGCCCAGCAGGCTATTTTCTAGAGAGCATTGTGAATCTGATCTGATTATTAGGCTGTTTTCTCACATGGTAGGAGTGTATTAAGGGCAATTTCATGCTCGTGGTGTGAAAATAAAACCCTCTCTGATTCTGTATCAAATGTTTTCATAGTACAGCAACGGGTTCCCTAGGGTTTTAGAGCTGGGTGTGTACACGTGCATGGCTGTGGCCATATGTGTGTGCATGCATGTGCACGTGTGTGGTCAAATTTAATGCAAACCTGCTACTTTGACTGGTTAGTTGGAGTTATTGACACGAATACTATGGGTACAGCCCTGACATGTACTGTATTTCTCTGGGGGTTTCACTGTAGTAAATATTTGTGTAGTTTCCTTTCTACAATAAATTTTCCCAGATTAGCAGGAAAACACAATAGCTGACTATTCGGTATGATGAAGAAAGGGGAGGCTGCTATCAATTATAGTGTTTGAAAGTGTGGCTTTAGATAAAAGGATGCCTTATTATGTCATGTATCAGACAACATTGTGAGACCATTCTGGTTGACCACATCTGGGTGTGTTCCCCTTGACCCTAAAAGAAGAGGGGTGAGCCAGGAGTGACGGGGTTGGAGGCAGTCCTTGGGGCAGAGCGGTGGGGCTGGAGTGCACAGAGTGGAGAGCGGCTCTGCCTGGGCGGGTGCTCAGGACCGGGCGTGGTGTTTGTGAGGACACCGCTTTAGCCCAGCTGTGTGCAGGGTCGCGACACGTGGTCCTCAGTTGTTTCTTCAAGTCAGCTTCTAAGAATGTGGCTTAAACACTCAGCTATTCCCAGCAGTTGGCATCATCTATTTAGGTTTTTTTCTTTAGATTTATTTCATACAGTGCCCAAAATGACTTTTTAAAGACAGCCTTACTGGAAATGTGCTAACGAGGACTTTTGCATTTGGTTGCTGTGACTCAGCACACAGGTACATTTAACGCTCTGAGTTTGGTGAATTACTGCTGTGGTTAGTTTATAATACCAAGAGCTTCGTTAATCATTTTGGCTACATTTACCTGTTGCTCAGAAGGAGCTCCTCAGCTTCAGACAAGGTATCCAATGGTAGTACCATCTGACCTCACCCTAAAACATAGAAATACCTTGTTCCTTTAGATTTACTCGTATCAGACATATCCAGTTAGTGAGTTCTATTTCAATATTCCTTTATTTCTGAATTTATCGAGCTACTAGATCAAAGGCACCAGCTTTTTTTTTTTTTTTTTTTTTTTTTTTGCTTTCGTGGGTTCTTATAATATTGATGAACCAGCTAAATCAATATCTTTTATTCTGATAATAGTGATTTTGTCCATGAGAATATTTGGTGTGTGGGATTTATAAAACTTAGGACTCAGTAGGAGCAAGACCATTATCAGGCATGTTTTGAAACATGGCTCTTTCATCCACTCATCTACTGATGGGCACTGGGGCTGTGTCCAGATCTTGGTTATTATAAATAACACTGCAATGACCATAAGGATGCATATATTTTCTCAAATTAGTGTTTTGGGTTTCTTCGAGTGTATGGCCAGAAGTGGAATCATTGGGTCATAAGGCAGTTCCATGTTTTAGTTTTCGAGGACACTCCATACTGCTTTCCACAGTGGCTGCAGCGCTGAGAAAATGAATGATCCAATCGGATTCTCTGCTGTTGTAGTTTCAGAAATATGTACTATTTTTAAGTGCGCTTTCTTATTTCTCTTGTTATGTTTATTTGATCTTTTTTTGTAATGTTTTCTTGGCCAAAAGAGCAACTGCAAATTCCCAGGTACAGCAAGTGGTATGCCTTGTCTTATGCTATTAAGTAGACAAATAGTTTTAGCTAACTTTAGCTAAAATTAGGTTTATTATCAGATTGTTGTAGCTTTAAAACTATGCTGTGTGTCTTGGACCATCTTCTTGCACCAGGGTTGCAGTTCTGAGGGAGGAATACCACGGCAGAGGCAGGTAGAAGGTACTGCCTTCATCAGTGACCTGTGCTGCGTGGCGAACTCTCTGCTCTAGTTACTATGCCTGCGTAACAAATTACCCCAAAGCTTAGTGGCTGGAAACAGTGATTGGATTTATTTCACTCACAAACCTGAAATTTGGACAGAACTTGCAGAGAAAGCTTGTGAGAGAGCTTGTCCCTACTCCAAATTCAGCATTGGCTGTCTCAGCTCAGAGGCCTGGGACTGGAAGTGTCTGAAGCTCACTTGCTTGCATGTCTCATGGTTGATGCTGGAGATCAGCTGAGACCTTAGCTGGGACTGTCACCATAGGACGACATGTGGCCTCTTCATGTGGCTTGGGCTTCCTCACAATATGGGGCTGGGTTCCAAGGGCAAGGACAATGTTCTGTGAGTAGGCGAGAAGAGGAGGCCAGCCAGCACTCCGTCACCGATGCTAAGACCACCGGAGCTAGAGCACACGAAGAGAAAGAACCCCTTGGAAGCTGGGCATAGCAAACCTAACAACCCAGAATCCATGCATTGGTTAGATATAAAGAAATTGCATATGTGTTCTTTACAACAGGCATCATGCAACGACTCTCCTGGGTTTATTGGACACATAGCTCTCAGCTTAGACAAGTTTTCTGAAATACTTTAACTTCTCAGTTGTCAAGTTTATCTTGCTTTCATAGTCTTATTGACATCATTCTGCTTATAATCACTTTATCTTTTTTTTTTATAAGGATAGACTATCTGTTTGCTGGAGGCCAGAATGAGACCTAGTGGGGGATTACAGATCTGAGATGCTCCGTGCTGTACCTTAGGGAATTATGTGCATTCTAACCAGGTCCATCATACCACTGGTTTGAGAGCCGATGTTCTATTAATGAGAACTGACATTTATCAGGCACTTAGTATGTTGCAGGCACTGGATGCTGCGTCTGTGAAGAGTTATGTAAGTAAATTCAACAAATATTTGCAGATCATCTGAGTGATTTCTGAAAGTCACTTAGATGCTAGTGGGGGAGTTAAAAAAATCTTTAAAACACCATCTTTTCCCTCAGGGACTTTAGGATTCAGTAAAGATGTTAAAACAAGAACACAACTAGGATATAAGCCAAACAATGGATACATGAATGAGAAATTATACAATGGTGAACTTCAGAGACAGGCAAGAGGACTATGTTTTGGAAACAGGAGGCAATTAATAAATATTCGTTATGCTGAAATTAAATCCAATTTTGAGTAGGCCTTGAGAAGCATCTGAGTGATAGAATAGAGGTGGGAAACCACTAATCAATCACATATGTGAGGGGAAGCCCATGCAGTCAGTCTGGATATGGGTCAGGACAAAGTCGGGCCACCACTGGAAAGGTGAGTTAAAGCCAGATTGCCAAGAGCCTTTTCTGAAGATCAGGCTGAGGAAATTGAACTTATCCTCAAACAATGGGCAGTAATTAACAGTTTCTGAATAGTGGACTAGAGTGGAAGGAGTTTGCACGAACTTGCATGAACTTTGAGGCATGCTGAGTCACTTAGCTGCTGTTTAACCAGCATAAGTTGCTCTTAAAGCCTCATTATTCTCAGTTATAAGGTGGGGATCAAAATACTGGCCTCATAAGGTTTTATAAGGAACAAAGAGCTATGATATGTAAAACGTCCAGTGTAATGCTTAGCATGTGCACGCACTGGAGAAAGGATGCTTTTGTACTTTTATACCATATACTGTTTTGATGGTGAAGATAATGGTGGTGGTGGCCTCATGGCAGCAATTTTCAGGGTGAGTTAGAGTTTCAGAGGAAATGCCAGTGAGGATGGGATATTAGTTAGTTTTCAGGAAGGAAAGCAAAAGCTGTGTTAGGTATTTCAGTGGAGGGGATTTAATAGAGGGAATTGGTTACAGGGATGTTTTAAGGGCTAAGAAGCCAAATGGGACACCCCAGAGATTAACATGGGCAGGCAGCTGCCACTCCTCTTAGAGCTTAAGGGACATGGGAAGAAGATAGTGACACCTGAGCCCAGAGACAAAGGCCACTCTGGAGGACTGTCAGTGTGGAGGGTGGGGTTGGCCTGTGCATGCTGGAGCTATGGAGGGGAGGTGGTCACTCTTGGAGATGCCGCCTGAGGCAAAGCTCCCTGGCTGTTCCACTCCTCCAGCCCCCGTCTTCACCGCAGCCTTTCGCTCACTGAATTTACCAGGAAGGCGGTTGTCAAGAGAGCCTGGGAACCGGAAGGCTCCTGTGAGATAAAGCTGATAGGGGCTGTGGGCAATAGGGGATGGATGTGAGAGCGAACAAATGACTGGTACAAATGCCATTATACGAGGCTTTCTCTGCGCTGTCCAATATGGTAGCCACTGGCTATATGTACAATAGCTTTTTAAGTTAAAATGTAAAATCGGTTTCTGAGTTACACTGGCTGTATTTCAACTGCTCAGTGGGCACACGAACATTTCTGTCATTGCAGAAAGTTCTGTGAGACAGTGCTGGTCTGTATGCTGTCACGGAGGATGTGCTAGGGTGGTGCAAATGGGAAGGTAGATTCAGATTTGGGAGGCAGTGAAGGAGATGAACAGACCTTATAAAATTATGGGGGGTGGTGTGGAATAAAGAGAAGACAGTACTGAAGTTTGTTTCTATGGCAAATACATTGGTAGCAGTTTTAGGAATAATAGGGAAACTGGGAGAAGAACCTGCTTTGGGAGCGGAAGTACTAAGTTCGTTTTGGGCTGTGGTGGGCCTGAGGATCCAGCAAAGCTATGTGTGTGAAGTGACCTAGGCAGTTGTGTCTTTGGGTGTGGTTACAAATTGGGCTAGGAATATAAATTTGAGACTTGCTCCCATAGAAGTGGTAGTTGAACTTTTGAGAAGAGAGCCACCACTGCGGATTTGGCACTCTGTTTAAGGGTATAGGTGCAGACAGTGTAGACCATGTGGGCCACGCCTTGGCAGATCAGAAGATGGTGATTCCACCTGAAATGGCCAATCATGCAGCCCCGATGCGTAGGACGGTCATCAAAGCTAAAGAGAAGCGACGTTAGGAAAGTGGGGTGATTGGAGATCTTGATGGAAATGAAAAGTTGACACATTAGGTGGGTGTGGGGTAGTGTCAAGAGTGAAAGGATGGCGGGGAAGCAGATGCTGCCATTAGGAAACCTTCTGAGTTCAAGACCATTCAAGAGATGCTGCAGGGTAGGTTGCAGATGAGGCTTGAGGTGAGGCAGGCGTGGAATGGAGGAAAAGAGATGTGAAGAACTAGGGCCCTATAGAAGTTGAAACTGCTGTGGATTTGTCCATTAAATCAATGTTTTTGAGCACTTACAGTGTGTCCGGCTCTGTGTAGACACTGGGCACAGCATGTTCGAGATATAGCCCCGCCACTTCAAGGGATGCATAGCCTAAACTAGACCAAGAATCTTCTGGGGAAGTGGAGATCTTGTTTGAAATGTGGGTGTTGGTCCCATCCCTAGACAGCCTGGGAGATGTGGTGGCTGGGGGACAGAGGGAGTGGGAGGTGGGCTGAGATAGTAGAATAGAGCAGAGGCAACGCCGGTCCTGAGGAGGGACTGTCACCAAATCATGCCCAAGCCACAAAGGCAGTCAAGAAGGAGGTAGGAAAGAGATGGGAGGCAGGTTCTTGATCCGTGTGAAGGCAGGAGCGATGCCCAAGAGGCAGGTTTTTGTATCTGGAGGAGTTTACAGAACTAGCAAGCCCTAAAATCCCATGCATCGTTTTTCTCCCTATACCTTTGAGCTAATACTTAATGAAGTTAAATATTTCAGTCTACACGGTGGATGTAAGGTGACTTGACCATGGCTTTCAAAAACTGAGATGGTTGTCAACAGTGTAAACTGATCACGACGTTGTAACTGTGACCAGCGAGCTTGGTGCTCCTCCTAAAGTGGCTGCCAGTTTTGATGTCCTGTGCGCCCAGCGTGGTCAGACGCCTCCCACCATGTACCACCACTTAACTCAGTCCTGGGAACGAGCGACTTGCTTCGGTCACAAGTGCCTCTGTCCCCTGCCCTCTCTTGGTTCATTTGTGTGCTGCTGTAAGTGGCCGAGAAGGTGTGTCCTTTTGGCTTTTCCTTTTGTAGATAAGACTTTTATTTCAGTTTGTGACTGATGTTTAGAACCAAAGTGACATGCGTGGTGGCAAGGAAACGCCTGCTCAGATGAAATTCCTGCTGTCCTCAGCTCCCCTAGGACCTGTGTGTGGCAGGCCTTGCACATGGGCCATTTGGAACATTGCTTGCTTCTTTTTGTTGTTGTTTGTTTTTCAAATTAAAAAAGTCATTTCTGAATGGCTCTTTTGTTCCTAATTCACTATTTGTTAATGACCAAGATGTTAATAATCTGGTTTGATTTTAGTTTTGTGGAAATAGTAATAGCAAACATTTATATAGTGGTTACCATATGCCAGGCTCTCTTCTAGACCCTAGTACCTCGTAAGCACTGCAAATTTATTGAATCTGCACAAAAAACATGAGGTAGACACTATTGTTATCTCCGACTTACAAATGGGGAAACTGAGGCGAAGAAGTTGTACGTATAACGGCCAGGAAGTGGAGAGCAGGTTTCAAGCCCCGCGGTCTGGCTCCAGAACCCATGATCTCGGCCACGTCTCTCCCCCTCGGGGCCTAGGAGGGCTGCGTGCATTTTGCTTGGACCCATCTCTTTGCTTAAAATGACCAGAGAGATTTTTGCCTCATTTGATGTATAGTTCTGTTGTGAGTTGCACAATTTCTTTTGTTGTCTCTTGCTTAAAAAAGACAAAGAGGAAAAGCAGAAAAGAAAATTACAGATGGTTTTTGAGAAGCTGAGGGTCTGTGGTCCCTTTCATTGTATTGGTACCTAATCTGTGCCTCAAATCACAAGAGCAAGAAAGTACAGTGGGAGCTCACAGATACACTCCCTTTGGCTGTGACGAACTCAGCACAAAAAGAACAGAAAGGGGAAGCAGACTTTATTGGGGTTGCTTTCAGGGCCAGTGCCTGATGTCTGTTAGGTTCTTGAAAGCCTGGCAATGTCTTAAGGGCTGGGAGGTCCTGAACATAACCTAGATTGTTTTTTCCAGGACTTACATTCTTGAAAGCCATCAGCAAAACATTAGCCCAAGTGGCATTTCCCCTCCCATGCTGTCCCTTTGCTTTGCATGGAAATGATTACCTTAGTTTAAAAACATAAAGGAGAAAAGTCCTCAGACCTAAGGAAGATCCTAATAAAACAAACATGTGCAGACCATGGATCCTCGGCGGGGCCTAGGCTGTGATTGATGGTTCTGCAGGGCTGTCTAAATCAGTAGCATGTTTTTGGACAGCTTGCAGAAGACCAACCTTTTTAGCATTTTGACCAGCGTGCCAAGGAGGCTGCTGCTATGGGTCTGTGCAATTCTCTTTGTATGATAAATAATTACAAAGGAAACCGTCAACTTGAGCATCTGGATGGAAAGACTGACTTGAAAGCATGCTGAACTCTGGGTGTACACAGCCCCAACATCTGGTGTGGGGACTCCATGGGTTTGGGAAGGGGGCAGTATGTTTGTCATCTGTGTAGAAGTTCCTAGAATGTTCTTTTCAAGTTGTTTGTGCTGTTCCCAGTTGACTTGTATCCTGTAGGAGCTAAAAAGGCAATGGCAAAAAAGGATTAATTAGGTTCCATCTCTCTGGGGAAAAAAATCTTTGTTGGTGACTTAGAGTTTGAGATGGGAGTTTTCATTGCTAATGTAACTTTGCATGGGCTTGACCTCCTCTGTGAGTGGATTATAATCCAGGAGAGGGTGCAAGCAGAAAAATAATCCTAACATCACAAAGGTAAAAAGATAGAAGAAGAGAGAAAAAGAATCCCACAGGCATCATGAGAGTGTTTGGCTTAGTAAAAACAGAAGTAATTCAAACATAAACTAAAAAAAAAAAAAAAAAAGCTTTGAACCACATGGAAAAACATAAGTAAGTCATCAGTTTGTGCTGGATGCATCTTGAAATTTTGAACTTTTGTACATAACATAAACTAAAAAGAATACAAGTTTTATACCAGTGACCCCAAACCACAAAGTAATTTACTTTTATTAACATTAGAGTAAATACCAGTGTTTGCTGGCTTGTGGCTTGGATATGAAAAAAGAGGAAAAGTGTGTTTGGCTTTTTTTCCCCCCCAAAACTAATACAGCTGGCAAAGGCAACATTTTACCTCACTTGTAATTGCCCGGAAATTTAAAATAGACCTTTTATACTTTCTCAGAGTTTATATTGAAATTCCATCTTTACATGAAGCCAGTGAACATAGATTTAATAGCGCACGCTGGTCTCTCCTGTGTAGTTTGTATTATGTGAAAGGCCAGAGCAATTTTGAGCACCAGTGTGGCGTAACTCAGTTCTCCTGGGATGCGGCTGCTTGGAGAACATCCAGGATCTTGAACCACCCGAGTGTTGAACCAAACACTGAACCAACTGAATGCTGTCTTCTATGCTGCTGCAATCGTTTACCCCCTGGAGGGTCTCAAAGGAACTTATACATACAGAGGATGAGTTGAGAAAAATTTGTACTGTTTTTTCTTTTTTTTACTTTGAAGTTCCTTCCCAAAATCCCAAAGGCCCTCTGAAGAGCTTGGGCAGGTTAACCGAAGTGTCCACTCTTTAAGATTGAGACACAGCTGACTTCCTGGAGGTCACTTTTTCTTTTTATGATAAACTCACATTTATGTTATCAACCACAGCCTACAGCAAAGGCTATATTACACGTATCCCTAGTTTTCAAAAGTCCGCATTAGCTCATTTTTGTGAGAGACCTACATTAGTGCCTATTTTCACTAACTGAAAGAAATCCAAAGAGGAGGTTTGCTCTTACAAAAAAAAAAAAAAAAGCGGGGGGGAATAAGGGAGGCAAAAAGTGAAAATAGCATTCAGTGTGTTTTGCGGTGAGGTGTTACAGAGGCAGCGGCACCCTGGGCAGCGAGAGCGCCCCGCCAAGCATCTTTGCAGGGAGCTACACTCAGCATCTCAGCATCATGCTGCCAAAGCTGTTAACTGTGACTGTGAGCATCTGGCTCAATCTTGGTTCATTTTGGACATCCCTCAGCAAGATGTGTCCTAAAGAATTTGCTTCTTTGCTTTGGCCATTTCAGTTACTAAAGATTTCATAGGAGCGCTCTACTTTCTGATAATAAGAAGGGGGACTGGAACCTGTATCTGTTTTTAGGGCTCAGACAGAGCAAGAGAAAACAAGAGAGGCTTCATTTTATTGTTGCCAGTAAACCTTTGGTACATGTCTAGAATCCTGGGCATTTGCATTGGTTGAAATCTACCTGTATTGGTTCATTGTGGCATGGTTTCTGGTTAGGGGTCTGCAACCAAAGGGTCCCAGTGTTGTCCCCTTCTCCCAGTCCTTTCTCTTCACAATGGGATCTTCCTGAAACACTAATCTGACCTCTTAACCCTTTTCTTCTTGAAATGCTAATCTGACCTGTTAAACCTTTTCCCAACACTGCTTAATATAGGCCCATGCTTCCTGTCATTTCAGGGCTCAGCTGCCATGTGTTCAAGTGCCCTGCAAGACTTTGTGCTGGTCCTTCTTCAACCTGCATCTCAGGCCAGGTGTTGGCTCTGCTCACCTTGCTCCCTGGGCTCCTGCTAGAGTGTTCTTCCCCAGCCTCACTCTTGCCAGGGTCCCTCCCCCTGGGCTGTGCCCATGCCATTTCCTCTTCCCAGAAGGCTCACCCCTCTCTTTCCTTGCTTACCTCCTCCTCATTTTTACCATCTCAGCTCAGGAGTTGTTTCCTTGAGTAGATCAAGTTCCCTCATCCAAGCCATTTCCCTCACCATGAGTTTTTCCTTTCTAGAACTTGCAGCAGTTGTGATTTTACATGCATGTAACTGAATAGACTGTCTTCTCCCCTCTGCATGGCTCATCACTGTATTTCTCATATCTAGCACAATGTCTCTCTCACAGTAGGTACACACTTATCTTGTTGAATCAATGAATAGTCTGCAGGCTATCAACACTCCCGGACCACAGTGATCAGAAGCATATTCATGTATGTGCAGATTTTAGAAATTTACAATTGTGACACCTCTCAATTCTGTGTTTTCTGGGGTCCCAGGCTACTGTTGGGTACACATTCTGTATATTCAAAGCCTCAAACTTCCAAACTATTGTCCTGGTCCACTACATTCATGGCACCCAGAACTAAGTTAAGCAGGCTACTCCCAATTTAGAGGCGGGACTTCTCCAAGAGGCATTTCCGGCCATCCTCCTCCTGCTCATTTCCACGTTTTCATCCTCAGCAGACTCCCCAAGCTTTCCTACCCCAGTGCTGCCATTTGTTGCTTCTTCTGGAACTCTGAAGCTGGTGAGCCAGTCTCCTGGGAGTGCTTCCCACCTGCCCCCGTATTTGCTGCCATCTGAGAAATCAGCTTGGTGGGGTTCTGAACTGGTGGTGCCCTTGGTGGAGATCCCTAGGTCGCTGCTGTCAGCACAACAGTGAAGTCCAAAATGTCTTGGCCAAATGATCCTTCTCCGAGGCTTGTCTTTGCTCTGCCTTTGGAGTCAAGGCCTTGAGTAAGAATCCCCACTCTACTGACATGCCTTTCCGTGGCCTCTTCTGCAGCCTGGGCTGTGATCCCTGTTCTTCCCATGCTCCATATCTTCCTCTGTCAGCTCTCTCTCTCTCTTAAAGAAGACACAACATTCCCACCCAGTTCTTAGGTTGCTCTGTTCACATGTGGAACATGTGTAACTGGATCAGCATGTTTTCCCCCCTTTTTGTTATCTTCCCAACAGTTTTTGTTATTAACTCCCAAACCCGTGTTTTATATTGACCCTACTCCTCTCTGCATTTGAGACTCTCTTTCCCAAGCCCACGTGATAGTTTTTTCCACTTTGAGTATCTGAAGCCATCTTTCCTTATGGAGCAGAGATCAGCGAACTATGGCCCACTTCCTGGCTTTTATGAATAAAGTTTTATTGGAACACAACCATGCCTATTCTTTTATCTTTGTCTAAGGCAGAGTTGAGTAGTTGTGACAGAGACAGAATGGCTCACAAAGTCTAAAAGATTTGCTTTCCTGCTGCTTACAGACAACGTTTGCAGACTCGCTCCAGATCAGTGGTTATGTACCCTGTCTGCATATCAGAATTACCTGGGAAGCTTAAAAAAAAAAGTTACCGGCCAAGCCCTGCTTTGGAACAGTTCAGTTAGTGTCTCTGGCTGGGGCAGTATTTGCAGGACTGTACAATGCAATCAGATTGAGAAGCAGTGCTAATAGGTTCCCCTTTCTTCTTTCTTGATTACTTGATGAGCTCTGCTTCTGGAGCCTCCCAAATTTATGATCCTTATCGAGGCTTAGAAACAGTTCAGTTGCTTGGCCTTAACTGAGAGAGAGAGTGAGTCCAGGGACCCCACGCCACACAGCACACTGAGAGCCACCAACCTGCACACTGAGGGTCATGGCAGATTCCCAAGGGGTAATTTATTCAGAGGCAAACAGTTCGGTCTTCTTTTCATTTTAGTCTAATACATAGCTTTCTGGTTTGTCGCTGTACTCTTTTCCTTGTAATTTGGACTCTTTTGGCTGCTTCGTGTGTAGTTCTGGTGTCATTGGTTTCAGAATATGCCTTCTTTCACTATTAAATAATTCACCATCATCATCATCATTCTAATTGGTGTAAAACACACGTAACACGAACTTTACCGCTTTGACCATTGTCCATGCGCAGTTCTGTGGCGTGAAGTGCATTCACATTGTTGTGCAGCCATCTCAGCCACCCGTCTCCAGAGCTCTTTTCATCTCGCAAGACTGAACCACTGTACCCATGGAACAATAACTCCCTATTGCCCTTTCCCTCAGCCCCTCGTCCCTGTCATTCCACTTTCTGTCTCTGTGGATCTGAGTACTCTAGGGATCTCATGTAAGTGAAATCTCACAACATCTGCCCTTTTGTGACTGGCTTCTTTCACAGAGCATTATGTCCTTGATGTTCACCCATGTCGTAACGTGTACACAGCCTTCCTTTTGAAGGCTGAATAATATTCCATTCTTTTGTTTCTTCATTTATCTTTTGACGGACACTTTGGCTACTGTGAATAATGCTGTTATGAACATGAGTATGGAAGTATCTCTTTGAGTCTATTAAATTCTTTTTAACTTGACATATCTGATCCTGTCTATAGGGAATTTGGATTTGGCACATGGTCCTTATTATTCTCACATAAGAGATGATGTTCTTAGAAGCTCAGTGGTCAATAAGCACTTTACATCTTACAGCTCTACAAAAAAGTAGGATATCAACATCAAGTTGATAGGTACCGTGGAGCCCAGAGGCCACATAACGTTTGGCAGTGTCCACACAGGATGCTCAGAAGCACCGACGCATGCGGGGCACCGTTCACGTAATGTCACACATTGTGCCCCAAAGATGGCGCTTGCCTGGTGGAATCCAACATTTTGATGATCTCCATTTTTTAAAATGTACTTTCCATGTGGTAAAAGTGACACCCTTTAGGAGCCTGGCTGTCCAATGTGGTGAACGTACAGGCCAGACCTTCGGGTTTGCTTTTGTTCTCGCACATCCACAGCCATTTTGGCACAATTACAAAACCTAAACAGCTTCGAGAAGTGGAAGTGCGCTTTTTAATTTTACCTTTTTTTAAAAAATTCAGGTTTTCTTTCTTCCTTCTTCCTTCCCTCTCTCCCTTTCTTCCTCCATTCCTTCACTTTGTAATTCATTTAGTAACAAAATTTTGACCTGATATGAAATGACTTTAGGTTAGTCATTATTTCTACTTGTTCCCTTTGATGTGACCTGTCAAACATTTCACCACATTGATATCATGTTTGATTACAGGGTACTTCTAGACCCCTTGGAAGTGTTACACAGTAAGCAATACATGCACTTTATTACGGTTCTGAGGTTTAAGACATTATAAATTCAAGAGTTTGGGGTAAGGCCTGTAGCCCTGCACTGTAAGGTATCTGTTTTCCTCTCACGCAGATACGGTCAGAGTTGGCAGCCCCACTCCGGCTAACTTTTGGAGTCTGTTTACTTTTATACACTGTCTGTTATCTGGCCAGCGTAGCACATAGGTAGCAGCTCAGATTTCTCACTCTGGGCTTTTGTCTGTTGGGAATGTGCCTGAAGCTTGCTGGTGGAGAGACTCTTATTTTTAAGAAGCTACGAAGTTGTCATATTGCCCTAGGAAACCCAGGCCAAGATACTTATCTCAGTGATTTTCAAACCCTTATCCCAGAGACTCAGCAGAGGATTTGACATCATGGCCCCACTTAAAAATCGTCAAATAGACAGCTTTCACCATAACATTTGTAAGCATATCACAGGGTCATCTTATGAATCCATTGGGCTGAAGACTATGAAACTCGTTAGGAGGTGGAGATTAGTAAGCTGTACATCTGTAGCTGGGCATTGGTCATTTCAGTCCTCTCCCTCCCGACAATTGACGCGAAGCCGACCACATTTGTCACGCACCTCTGTTCATCTTGCTTCTCCATCGGGAGAAATAGGATCTTTTATATTACTCCAGAATGCACAAGTGTGGTCACAGCTAAAACACCATACCATGCTGGTTTATTTTCTGCCTCTAAGTCAATACAGATCTCCCAAGTCTTCAAAGTGTTGTTCCTCTGGAATGTTCCACTCATCAATGACTCCCATGTACTTGCCAAAATGAGAGATGAAGGTGACTCTGCATGTGGGCTGCAGGCCATGCTTGCCATCCTAGGCATTTTTCATGGTGTCCAAGGCATAGCTGGCTACACATATTTCAGAAACACTTTTCTTTTAGTTTTAATATCCTTTTTCAGGATAATATCATGGCTAATTTTGAAAAACTTGCAAAAAGATCTGTCTTTGAGTTGCTTTTGACTTTCAGGTTTTCAGTTTCTCAAAGTTGTTGGGTTTATCTTGAAGCACAAGTCCCAGGATCCTGTGCTCATGGCTGATGCCTGCAAGGCTGTAGACGTCCTTGGAGGAGAGCCAAAGAAGTGGTGAGGGAGGAATGCACCATCAAAGGGCAGCCCACACGTATTCACCACCCGGTTGTCAGCTCACTTTCCCCCTTCACGTTTTTCTTTCCTAAACCTCCTACATCATTCTCCTTTTCTCATCCTCTGCTGATGGCTTCTAAAATGCACTCTGAAGAAAACTGCTAATCTTTCTACCATCAAACCTAGCCTCTACCCTATATCTGTACCCATTTGCTTTGCCTTCCATCTTTTACGATAAATGATCTCTCTCTAGGGCCAGACTTTACCCTGGTGATCCACATCCCCTCACATACTCAAGAGTTTATTCTTTCCTCCCTCAGTGGTCATCCCTCTCTTTTCTATATCATTGATTTCACTTTTTCTGGCAGGTCAGTCCTTTAGCATGTGCCCTTTTTAAACTGCACATCCACCTCCGTCTACTTCTCCATATCTACTCTTTCAAAGAGTTGACTCTGTTTCCCTTCCTTTATGCACACGGTCTACTGTATCCTCACCATTCTATGGAAGTTACTCATGTCAAAGTTACTTGTGTCCGTCATTGCCCAAATCCAGCAGGCAATTCACAGTTCCTATCTTCTGTAACCTCTCAACATTATTGGGCCATTAACCATTCCTCCCCTCTCCAAACATTTTTTTCTTCCTTGGCTCCCATAACGTCCTCATTGGCCTCCTAACTCATTAGCGTTTTCTTCTTGTTCTCCTTTGCTGGAGTCTCCTCTTGTTTCTGACTTCTAATTGTTGGCTGGCCCAGGGCTCAGTCCTTAGACCTGTTATCTCGCATACTCTATAGGTGATTTTATCTCATGGTCTACATCCAAATATGTATCTTTAGCTCTGTCCTTTCCTTTGAGCTCTAATATATCTAACTGTTTCCCCAGGATACCACAAAGTCATCTCAACCTTAGTAGGAAGAAAATACAGCTCTTGATGGGTTTTCCCCAAAGTTGCCTCTCTTCAAGTCTTCCCTGTCTTAATAGCTATTAAGTAGTACAGCTGTACTACTATGTACGCTGTTGCTCAAGGTCAAACGTACCAACATTCCCAACTCTTCTCCTTTACTGATATCTCACATTTGGTTAGTCTATCAGCAAAACATTTATTTAGCTCCTACCTTCAGAATAAACTAGGACCGACCACTTCTCATCATCCCTTTGGCTAACACCATGGACCAAGCTACCATCTTTCTCACTTAGACTACGCCATTGTGTCCCGAATGGTCTTCCTGTCCCCCGTCTTTCCTACCTGCACTCCCAGGTTGATTCTTCAGACAAGGTCCAGACTAATATTTTAAAATGTTAATCAGATCACATCATTTCCCAGGTCAAAACTCCCTTTTCAGTGGCTTTGAACGGCACTGAGAGTAAGTTCCGAGGTCCTGATTACGACCTGTAAAGCTATTGGCGGCCTCTCAGCCCTCATCTCGTCACCCTGTCACTCTTATTGGCTCCACTTCAGCTCTACTTGCCTTTTTCTTTACCAGATGTTCCATGCTCACACCCACCTGTGGACCTTAAACCTGCGTTTCTCTGCCTGGAATGCTTTCCCCATAGAAATGAGCATCACTCACTACCTCCTTCATTCAGAGCTGATTATGTGTCACCTCCTTGGACGATCATTTCCAATCTAAGACATCTCAAGTGGCAATCTGTTCTTTGCCACTTTTTATTCCCTTGTTTTACTTTATTTTTCTTCATTGCTCTCATCACTATCTTATATTATATTGTATGTTATGTTGTTTATTATCTGTCTTGTCTACTAAATGGTGCCACAGTCCTTGGCGTCTAGAACATTATTAGGCACAGAATATGTGCTCTGTAAATAATTGTTGAATGAATGAATCTACTCAGGGACACAGGGACAAAACCCAGAGATATTAATAATAATTCAAGGTAAATTATACTAACAATTTTCATGTGCTCTCAATATACATAATCTCATTTATCCCCAACCTAAGATCAGTGCTATCATTTCCCCTCTTACGGGTAAGAAAAGAGCTACATAGCTAGTTAATGGTGGAGGTAGGATTTAACTCTAGATTGTCTATTTCAGTTATAAAAGACAGTAAGTGCTTTGGGAGTTGGAGATAAATTTGGCTTATTAAGGGATATAGAGGCTAGTGGGTACTTTGGGGAAATCTTATATTTGTATCTTGAAATTTGAACGTGGAATTGGACATAAGTAAGGAGTGAAGGCGTTTCAGATAGGTCGGTGGCATGAGCAAATGCAAAGAGGCATGGATATCTGTGGTCACTTCACACAAGAGACAACTCTTACAGCAGATTGCTTGTTCAGCAGTCCAAGTGGTTAGGGCTTGAGCTCAAGGAAGTAGGAAACATTTAAAAGTATTTGAATCAAGACTGCCATATGCAATGTGGTATTCTGAAGATCGCCCAGCTTGGTCAGTAGTTCAACAAGGAGTGAGGGATGAAGATCAGAGCAAGAGGAAGCAGGAGCAAAGGCTTGTGTTGGAAGGGTTTACTCAGAAAGGAGAGGCAGTTCTTGCTTCAAGGTAAAAAAAAAAAAGAGTGCTGAGGCTGGGGAAGATTCTGGTAGCTCCCAGGATTTTAAAGAGTAATCTCTTTTGTGTCTGAGGATGCAAGGCATTATTTTGAGAATGTAGGTAGAACACTAAGTCTAAGAGTTTGGGTTTTGAATTGTTAGTACAAATCTTGGAAGAGTCATTATGTGAAAAATAATAGAAATAAGAGAACAGTAACAGTTTGATCTTAACTCAGATTAAGAAGCACGTTTTTGAGCTCTTACCATAGTTAAATATAACCTTACTAAGAAAATATTATTTATTTATTTATTGTTTTTTACATTGTGGTGAAGTTAAACAGCTGTGCATCGTGACTTCAGGCAAGGTGAAACTTTATTTTAGAAGCTGACTCACTTCGAACTGATTTTTAATAAATGTTCTAGGATGGTGGAAATATACAGGTGGAACAATGCTTAATATTTCAAAGTGAGCACTTGAAAATCTATTTATGCTTCTTAGTAATAGGATCTCTGAGGTTTCAGAACTATTTCGAACTGGTTTACTGGTTCTTGGAGGCCCTGCTATTACAGGTCTGTGGAACTGGTGAGGATTTTGTTGTAATTGCTTTTTCACCTGGTGTTTGATGGAAATTGTTTTGGGAATTAGTTAGTCATATAGCTAAGAAATATCTAGTGTGTGTCCTCTTAGAGCCTGTATGTAATGGCCAAATGGCTTGATTTGACCTTATCTATGGCTCAGAGCTACTTAATTGCTAAAATTCCTAACTGCTATGCTCCTCAGTTAAATTGCAAATATGAAGTATGTTTGTGCCTATGTTTCAAAGCAGCCTATGATTTATTTTTATGACTTGATTCCAGTCTGTGCTTGTGTTCTTGGCATTTCCTTTAGCTCTGCATGCATCCCTCCTTTCTGCCCAGCAATCAGAGCTCATCCCGCCTGTTCAGAAAACCTCTTACTGTCCCACTCCCACTTGCCCAGTTTCACATCTCTGAACATTTATACACAAGTGAGTGCACGTGTAAGTTTTCTTTCCTTAACTTCACTGCAAACTAGATGCCCTACACGGTTTATTTTTTAAATTTATGGTTTACAATAATCACAGAGAAGGCAAGTTTGTGGGCACGATGTGCCCCATTAGTCCACTTTTTTTTTTCAGGAGAAGCAATAAAACAAGTGTTGTTGTTGTTTAAATATTAGTTTTCTGGTTTTTAAATCATGGCAGCTTATTAAAATTATTGAAAGTACCAAGCAATCTGGTATGGTAAAGGCCAAACGACATATGTGAAGAGCTATTCGTCCCCCCAGGCAAGGAGTTAGCCAGCTCTGCAGAAAGTTTCCCCACGCAAGTTTCCCTGAAGGCTGGTCCCACCCACCAGAGACTTCCCTCGAAAACAGGTCTTGGTTAGACGCACTGGGAAACACTATTTTACCCCCCTGGAGGATCTCAGTGCACATTGGCATATTGGCTCAGAGTAGCTCAAAGTCGAAGGGAAAAGAAACACCATATTAAAAAAAAAAAAACCCACAGCATTCTCCAGACTTACTGGACCATGGAGCCTGTTTTCCACATCACATCGCTTAACATCCTGTGGAACTAGGGTTCTGCAGGACACTTTGGGAAATGCTTCTGAATTTCCTCTCTGGGGTGGGCCAAAGAGTAAATGTGAAGGGTAATTCCCGTGAAACAATAATTTAATCCCCAAAGGACATAATCGGAAGAACTAGTATTGTCTTTGCGTGTTCACTCCTCCCAATGCCATCAAATGGCGACTCGATAAATTCTGGGGTGAGTGAATCTTTGAAGGACCTGTCTGTCACTACCCAGAGTGGGCAGAGGACATGTGTGGATCTTTTACTGCTGTTCCTTGAAATGTCGGGTCTGTTCCTTTGTCTTTCCACAGGTTTGTCATCGTGTGCGGTGGCATATCCTGGTCCCATCACCACTGACACATGGCATAATGGATGAGGCTGAAGACACTGAGGCAGCAGGTGTCCTAGCAATTAAAGAAGAAAGAAAGAAGGAAACAAAGAAAGACAGAAAGAACAGAGCTCTTGATTGTTGCACGCAGCATTAGTCCCCGCCCGCCCCCCCCTCCCCCTTCCTTCCGCAAACAGCAGCTCTGTGTCAGCCAGCGGTAGGAGAGCCGCTGGTCCGCTTTGCTGGTTCTGTGTGCGCAGTGCCTCCTGAGCGGTGCAGTCCACGCTCTCGTCTGGGCAGTTGGTGTCCCGATGTTGGAAGTGGGCTGTGTCTCCCCCTCGTCCTCTAAAAGGCTATGGCAGTTATAAATGACATCACTGTGCACTAGAATGAATTAGTGACAACCATAAGCTTTGGTATATATAATTCTTGGCTCTCCACTAAGGGGAGGAGGAAGAAATATGTTCTCAAATTGAGGACTAGAGAGGGTACAAGCTTTTGAGAACCTGAGCATATTCCATAACTAGGAAATATTTACTTCGGGAGGACAAAAGGAAAGTTTTTAGATTTGATTTTAAGTGCTGGAGGAAAAGTCTGTTCTTTAGATTATGATTACTGCTCCAATTTTCAGGAATTTAGTAGAGACCTTTTGCTTCCTTAGCCAGGAGATTGGAAAAAGCCATCTGAAAGCATCACAGGTTTCTATCAGCATAGTAGCTATGTCTTTCTTCTGTAAGATGCTGACTGTTTATGAACAAGAGTACGTGAAAGTTTAGAAGCATTTAAATGTTTCCATAGTTACATGCTTTGTTTTCAATGATTATTTGATGAATCCCCCATGTCATGGATATTCAGAAATTATAATACACTGGAAACCTTGCATTTAAGCTGTTAGCCTCATGATGTACAGCGAGTTCTCACTGCACATTGTGGATAGGTTCTGCCACTCTAAGCAAAACAACGTGTAGTGAAACCAAGTTTCTCATAGGCTAACTGCTATAAACGAGAGTCAAGTACCTACGGCATGCCATCACTGTTATAATGAAACGACACTGAATGACACAAGACACAATGTTATTCAGGGACCTGAGGTATATGTAATACAGAGTGCAAGTCCGCAGTGGTGTTTTGGAGCCAGTTCACGGCCCAGGAGAGAACTCTGTGCGCGTCTCCTCCTCATTCTGTGGTCAGTGACATCCGGGTGAGCTTGAACTCGCCAGTGGTGGGAGTTTTTACACCACGAAGATTGGCTGCACGACGGCTCCCATCCGCCTTCAGTGAGAGCCAGTGGTTAAGCATTTAGCAGAACCTTTGGTGCTATGCCATCTCACAAGATGACTTGATTATAAAGGGTTTTAAAAATAAAACCAAGGACCTATTAGAACGTAGCACTTGTTCTAACAATAACACAGTTACCTTTTCAAACTTTTTCCTTTTTTTCTTCTTCCCTTTTTGTAAATAAAGTATTTCAAGTTGATGTGTGGGCAGAAGGTCCCGTTGTTGGCTTGGTTTTGTTTTTGGCATAACATGGCTTCCACCTATTAGGTTCAAAAAGACTGGCCTTCCTGCTTTTTCTTTCTCTGTAGTCCAGGGTTACACTGTTCTTTGTGGCACCCCGAACACTGGGCCCCTCCTTGCCGAGGTGCGCATCATGCAGGGAGAGGTGAGGAGGGCTAGGTCTTGGGTACAAAGCTGAGCAGTGTTCACTCGGGTCAAAACCCAGATGGCAGCCACTTCCTCAGTGCAGGCAGTGGGGAGGGGGGCGGGGGGAGGAGGGGGATGGGACAGCTACCACACTGCAGTGTCAGTGAGGCCCAGTGAGTGGCATTTGAGTGCACTGGGATTACCACCTGCTGTCTTCATCACAGACCAGCCAGAAGAACAGATTTTCTGCCATAACACATTATTTGTGAGTTTAAAGAACCAGAGGAAAATAGGTAGGGAAATACTTTGTTGTAGAAATGCCTGTTGGCCTTAATGAGACATCGTATCTTCCTTTCTTTTTGTCTCCTTCACACCCTGTTAATGGATATTTACTTTTCGTTCTATGGAGGGTCCCGGTGTATGTAGGATTATTTTAATTTGGATTCTTTGGATATTTGTGATGACTAAAATATAGAGATAAAAATCCAGTGACATCACGAAGGTTGTTAATAGTTCACTGCCGTAGCATTGAGTGAATTGATAATAAATGTACAGAATTTTGACATATTTCTGGATTTGGGGGTTTATTTTCTATGCCATAGTTTAAGGAAAAGACACATTGAAGAGAGAGGTGGCACAGGCAGTGGGAAGTCAGATCTTTATTTACAATGCAACTGATAACAGGGGGAGATCAGAGGGACACAGATGTAGTTAGGCAACATAGCGTACTGGTTAAGAACATGGGTCAGGAGCCAGACTGGGCCGCTTAGAGTCCTGGCTCTGCCACCCACTAGCTATATGAACTCGGGCCAGTTACTTAATGGTCTGTATTTCAGTTTATCTGGTTGCCAGGGATAATAATGGTACTCATAGCAGGGCCTCTGGTAGCCCACTGAGCACCTTTGCATAAACTCAGAAAGACATCTCAGAGTGGCTGTGTGGGCATGGGTACAAGGAGTAGAGAGAGTGGCTTTGTGTAAATTAGGAAAACGGAACTCTTTCTTTAGGAGAGTTTGCATGGTTTGACAAGGGAGCTCAGGCTAGCTTTTAGCCATAACTTGTGTCCTCGACTGGGTGCCCTTGTCCCGGGGCACAATCTTTGTGACCAGCCGTGGTAGCTTGACTCCCACACTGGGAAGCTGAGGAGTAAATGAGTCAATTAAGGTTCAGTAAAAATGCTGTCCTGTTAGCACCAAAATTTCCAGGTGGGAGGCTAGGGTGGAAGGATTCGGAGAGTCTAGATTTGAGCAGAGCTCTCTGAGACTTACAGAAGTGAAGTGATTTGCTGGAAGCCCTTGGTTATTAGCAGAACTGTGACTAGAACCAGGTTATCTTGACTTTTGGCCTCTTACCAGTCCTGGCAAGGTGCCGCTAGACAACTGTGTGATTCAAACAAAAGAACCGTTGACAGAACATGGGAGTGAGGGGCACTGTGGCCATTCCCGACCCCTCCTGGGGCCATTTAAATGACAAAGTCTCCGAAGATGATGGGTCTTTTAGATGATAGGCTCCTGTGTCCCATATTCACATGTTTGTTTTGAAATATACTAGGCAGTGGGCATGTGTGGATACCGGCTACCATTTTGGTAGTGGACCATAGGAATATTATTAGATGGAAGCGTATTTCTGCTACATTGGAATGAAAAACCTTTTAACAGTAGTGTTTTCTCACTACAAAGTCTTTTCTGAGTAAAACAAATGGAAATGGCTTTAGTTACTAATGAGAGAAAAAAAGTGAGGTTGAGCCACTATGGAGGTTAACCTATATATTTGCTGCCCTCCCTTTAAAATATTTTTAACTGTAAAATATAACTCAGTTATAGAAAGCCACATAAAACAAATACATAGCTTAGTTTATTATTTAAGGTGAACAGTCTTGGAATCACTGTATCAAGAAGTAGATCCAGAGGTAAAATTTGACCACCCTGGCGCCCCATCCTGGGCCCAATTATAACTCCTCCCCTCCTTCTGAAAGTCACTCTCCTCATCTTACCTTGACCGCTTCCTTGCTTTCCTTCCTAGTGGTATTGCTCCAGTCACACCAGCTTTGAAAGGCTAGGCCGTCTAAAACGTCATCGTCCTATCTGTATCGTGAGCATTTCACCATGGTTTATTTTTGTTTGGTAATCTAATAACTTGTTTGGGTGAATTCTGGTAGCTTTTTAATTTGACTCAGATGCCTTTTAAAATGCCAAGTAGTGGTGAATACAATGGTTTCATGGTTACTTTGGATTCTTAGCTAAAAATTATTCAGTTATTAGAATATCAAATGGTGAAATCGATCAGTTCTTCAGACAGCTCTACAGCTGTCACTGGACTGTGTGTACTTGGCAGAGCCTCTAGTTCCAGTTCTTTGCCCCAAATCAGGAAGCCAAGGGGCTTGACCCTTCCTTCCTTCCCACCCTCAGCGCTAACTAACGTCATGTTGGTCTGATGGCTGGAAAGTGCCGTTTCTGTGTGGCAAGCAGTTGAGGGAATGGGTTGAATACAAATAAAATGACTGATAGTGAACTGGTAAGTGACTGTCTTCAGTGAAAACAAATATGAGCAAATGCTCCTAGAAATAAATGAGGAGGAACTGGACAGGTTGACCTGAGCACTTTATCTGGACTGCTGAATGACTTTCAGTCCTGGCCCCAGACGACATTTTATTATGAATATTTTGAAACATTTAAAAGGAGGCAAAGAAGGAATGAAGGGAGGAAGGACCTGAACCAAGGTAATACACACACCTGTCACCTAGTTTCAATAATTGTTAACTTTTTCTATTTATTTACTTCTTACACATGTACACGTATACATACACACATTCACACATACCCTTAGTATTTTTGCAACTATTTAAAAATAAATTACAGACATGAGACCCCTTTCCCTCTAAATACTTTGGTGCGTATTTCCAAAGAACATTCTCCTACATAACCACCATGTCATTGTCACTGTTGATAAAGTGGAGCCCTAATATTATCAAATGACCAGTGTGTATTCAGATTCTGCAATTGCACCTAAAAGGTCATCTGTAAAGTTTCTTTTAAACTAAGATTTTATTAAGGAGAATCCAATGCAGTCAGTTGTTATATCTCTTTCTTTAAAATTATATTTCATTGATTATGCTATTATACTTGTCCCAATTTTCCCCCTTTGGCCCCCTCCACTCAGTACCCCCACTCCCTCAGGCAATCCCCACACCCTTGTTCATGTCCATGGGTCATGCATATACGTTCTTTGGCTTCTCCATTTCCTGTGCTGTACTTTACATCCCCGTGACCATGACTATTCTGTAACTGCCAATATGTGCTTTTTAATCCCTTCACCTTTTCACATATTTCCCCCATCTCTCCTCGCATCTGGCTGCCCTCAACATGTTCTCCATACCTATGATTCTGTTTCTCTTCTGTTTGATTTGATTAGTTTGTTTTTTAGATTGAATTATCGATAGGTATGTAATCATTGCCATTTTATTGTTCATAGTTTTGATCTTCTTTTTCTTAAATAAGTCCCTTTAACATTTCATATAGTAGTGTTTGGGTGGTGATAAACTCCTTTAGCTTTTTCTTGTCTGGGAAGCTCTTTATCTGCCCTTTGATTCTAAATGATAGCTTTCTGGATAGAGTAATCTTGGTTGTAGATCTATGCTTTTCATCACTTTGAATCCCTCCTAGCCTGCAAAGTATCTTTTGAGAAATCAGCTGACAGGCTTATGGGAACTCCCTTATAGGTAACTACTGCTTTTCTCTTGATGCTTTTAAGATTCTCTATCTTTAACCTTTGTCATCTTTATTATGATGTGCCTTGGTGTAGGCCTCTTTCAGTCCATCTTGTTTGGGACTCTCAGTGCTTCTTGGACTTGTATGTCTATTTCCTTCACCAAATTAGGGAAGATTTCCTCCATTATTTTTTCAAACAGATCACCAATTTCTTGCTCTTTTTCTTCTCCTTCTGGCACCCCTATAATGCAAATGTTGGTAGGCTTGAAGTTGTCCCACAGGCTCCTTATGCTATCCTCACTTTTTTGCATTCTTTTTCTTCTTGATGTTCTGGTTGGTTGGTTTTTACTTTCCTATGTTCCAGACATTTGATTTGATTCTTGGCTTCATACACTCTATTGTTTTCTCCTGTAAATTGTTCTTTATTTGAATCAGTGTGTCCTTCATTTCTGACTGGATGCTTTTTATGCTGTTGATATACTCATTCAGTTTCTTGAGCATCCTTATAACTAGTGTTTTCAACTCTGCATCAGAAAGATTGCTTATCTCCATTTTGTTTAGTTCTTTTTCTGGAGTTTCGATCTGTTGTTTCATCTGGGCCATGCTTCTTTGTCTCCTTGTTTTGGCAGCTTCCCTGTGTTTGTTTCTATGTGTTAGGTAGAGCTGCTGTGACTCCCTGTGTTGGTAGCATGGCCTAATGTAGTTGGTGTCCTCTGGGGTCCAGTGGCACAGCCTCCCTTATTACCCAAGCTGGGTGCTCGAGGTGTGCCCTTCGTGTGGGCTGAGTACCCCCTCTTGTAGTTGAGCCTGGGTTGCTATTGGTCAGTCAATGGGAGGGAGTTACCCAGGCCAGTCATCTACAAGGACTGGCTGTGACCACTGAACACCAACGGTTACCCTCTGTGGAGGATCAGCTGTGCAGGGGCCCACTCCACAGAGCAGGGCTTACTTCAGCAGGGCTCTGGAGCCCACTTGTATTCTGCCTGGGGCCACTTGGCATAAACTATAAAGCAATCTGCATCTGGATGCTTCTTGTCCTGGGCTTGGGGGTGCCCTGGTGAGGCCAAGCTGTGAACTAAGGCCAGCTGCTGCTAGTGCTGGGCCTGGGACCACTTAGCAAGGTATGCGGGCTCACTGAGGCCATCTGCTGCTTGTTGAGAGGATTTAGGAAGATCAGAAGCATGGGCTAAGACAAGTCATACATATGGATAAGCCACTGCTAACCGCTTGAGTGGGCCCATTAGTTGGGTGGAACAGAGTCTCAGGGAATCACCAGGGTGGGGCAAACAGTGTGAGCCTGGTTGATGGAGTCTCAGATATGGTGTCTGCCATGCCCTCGTGGGGAAAGGGCTCAGAAGAGGAGCAATGGCATCTGCCAGCAGCTCTATCTTGGAGAAAGCTGTCCCCCAGTTCATGCCCTGGTGCCAGACACTTCCGTTCTTCCCTGTACACCACTGGTGCCTTTCAAGCTGCTGCCCTGGTGCTGGAGCTCCGTGGGAGTAAGTCTGAGTAAGTCTGTGTGTGGACCCTTTAGGAGGAACTGCCTGAGAATCAAGCCGTTTCTTCTATCAATTAAATCTCCACTGGTTTTTACAGACAGAAGCCACAGGGACTTATCTTCCAGGCACTGGAACCCTAGGCTGTGGGGCCTGGTGTGGGGCTGGGACTCCTCAGTCCTGAGATATCCCTCCCGCTTTTTATCTGCCACATGTGGGTGAGGGACCAGCCCTTCTGCATCCCTGCATCTCCGCTCTACCTGCCAGTCTGGATAGATGTGATTTCTTCTTTAATTCCGTGGTTGCAGGATCTCAATTTAACTCGATTTCTGCAGGTTCTGAGTGATGGTTGTTCTGTAGTTTAGTTGTAATTTTGATGTGGTTGTGCAGGGAGGTGAGCTGTGTTTACCTAGACAGCCATCTTCGAGGTAACTTCTTGGGCAAAACCACAGCCCCCAGACGCAGGAAGACAGTGGCACCACCAGCTTCTACATCACTCATCTGAAGGGAGAATATTCCAGGTAGAGTCAGCAGCAAGCAAAGAGGTCCTGAGGGGACGAGTGTGGTGGAGAGGAAGGTGTTCTCCTCAACTCCCCAGCCTCTCATTCTCCGTGGGGGTGAGCGTGTGGGGTCTCCCTGGTTGTTACATCTCTTAAGTTTCTTATTTTAGAATAGCAACCCTCCCGTTTTTGTTACAGTATTGGCATTTTGAATGCCAATTTTCTTATAAAATATGTCACATTCTGAATGTGCACAGTTGTTTCCTCATGGTCTCATTTCAGCTGGACAGCGTGTGGGATTGTGTACCCGGCACTCACACACCCAGCGCCACCGGTGCCGTGGCAAACCTGCCTCAACTCTACCTCCTTTCCCTTAAGCAGTGTTTCTGAGAAATATTGCAACCATGAAGCGTGGGGGGGAAAGTAATAACGTTCCAGTCAGTAGTAAACGTCCTACTAGACGTTTCCACTCAGGATTCCCAACCTCTAACGACCTCGTAACACAGCCACCTACAACCATCTTTCAAAGACGAGGGAGCAGGCTCAGGGAGATGAGGCATTTGTCCGCTGTCACATGGCTCCTCGGTGTCAGACCCGAAATTCGGGTCCCCATTTGCCTCCTTCAAAAGTTTTATATCTCACGGCGCTGAGGACTATGGTTCCATACACTGATTTGCCAAAAGTAGCCCAGAACTGAAGTGTTTATGGAGCGACATGATACCCAGGTAAAAATCACACCGTGGCTGGAGCATGTCTCTGCTCCTCGAAATGGAGAAAACACACATAGCCCAGAACTACTCCACTTTCTTTCTGGACTCTTCTTTCTCTTTGCTCTCCAATCAGTCGCTAACACTTACGTTGTGTTAAAGCTCCCTGTGACTGTCGTCCGACTGTCGCCGCAGCTGCTGTGCTGTCTCTTTGTGAGGCAAGAACAGCTTGAGGATGTGCAGCCACAGTTCCTGTTAAACCCGCTCGCATGCTGCGGGACTGACCCACTTTCTGTGTCCAGAGCGTACAATGGCTGCATCAGAGGATTTACTGCTCCCAGGGTGCTTGTGAGCATTGCCTGTATTCTTAATTAGATTCTTTCCCTTTTTAGTGGAGTCTGTCAATGTGTGGCTATAAACAGCGCCTTCTGGTTTTCTGATGACATGATGAAAATATAAATGGATTCTGCAGATTGCATTCTATTATCCTCACTAGTAAGCACTCAGAGCTAGTGCTGCGGAGGATCATGGTCTGATAACAGGCCTGGACTTCTGTGCTGTTTCTTTGCCAAGCCAAACTGAATAGATATAAGGAGCTATTGTTGTTGCAGAAGGTGTAGCACCAGAAGTGCCACCAGAAGAAGTGCCTTCAGAAGGCAGTGTTGGGGGCAGTGAAGCCCCGGCGTGGGTGAAGGGAGACCTGATTCTAGTCTTCCTTGCTGACAGCATGACCTGGAGCAAGTCTCTTAATGTGCAGGACGTTACTTATCTCATCTGTAAAACGAAGAGTTTGAGAATATACTTGGACTCTTCTCATGTGGGCAGAAGGGACACGAGATGGATCTGTAGAAAGATTCCTGGAGGCTGTGTGTGAGACGACTTGTGCAGGGGCCAGAGTGGAAGCAGGGCGGCCACGGAGGCGGCTGCCTCAGTTACCCTGCTGAGAGGTGACGGAGGCTAGGACGGTGGGGTTGTGCAGAGACAGAGGGAAAAGGACAGATCTCAAACACTTGGAGGGAGGGACCGTGCTCTTCCCGATGGCTTGAAAGCATCTCTGTGTTATTGGCGGTGGAGATGGTGATGCCCCTCACTGATATGAAGAAGACCAGGGAAATGGAACAAGTTTGGGTCAGCAGACAGACGTCATGAATTTTGTTTTGCCCTTAAATGTGAACTAGTTGTTAGGTATCCAAGTGGAGATGTCGAGTGAGAAATTGGATATTTGATTCTGGACTTCAGGGAAGAAGGATCAGGGCTGTATTTTAAAGCATGTGTGAGTTACTATATATTTATACAAGATATTTAAAGGCAAGAGATTTAAATTCATAAAAATGTATGAGTTATCATACATAAGTTATTTAAGGGTATGGGACTATCCAGGGAAGGGGAATGTGTGGTTGGAGAGAGAACAAAGGAAAAATGAAAGAGAAGAAAGAACCATGTTTTATGTTAGGAAGTGAATGAGGTATAAGGACCCGTCAGCAGGGAAAGGAGAATTTGTTGAATGCAGTCAGGGGAAAGCCAGGAGAGTCTGAAGGGGCAAGGAGCCTGGGAGAGGCAAGCGACAGAAAAGGAGGGAGTGGTTGACGGTCCTGCTGCTGAGACCTTGGTTCAGGTCAGAGGAGAAAACGTCTCTTAGGTTGGACAGTGGGCGATACTGGAATTTGACAGAACCAGTAAAGCATGGCGTTGGGGAGGAAGCACCTGCAGAGAATATTGGAAGGAGAGAAATCAAGGATGAAATCTATGACAATTCTAACACTGCTGCCAAAATTGACAGTGAAATTTATTGAGCTCTTCCTACGGGTCAGGCACTGGGGGAGGGCTTGACACACACCAGCTCATTTACTCTTCATGCAGACCTGGAGTAGATACAATTACCGTTTGTAAGTAGGGAAGCTGAGGGTTGGTGGAAGTTCATTAATCTGCTTATGACTTGGCTTATGCTGGTGGAGCTCAGAGACAAAATCAAGGGTCTCGACTCTTAACCCTTTAAGAATTTTCAGTGAATTAAAAGAGGGCAGCTTTTTGGTTGGCTGAGCAGTGAAGATAAGGGGAATGGGTACAGTGTACTGACAGAGGGGGTGTGGACTGTGGCAGGAAGGATAGTGGTGAAAGGGGCTGGATTGAATTAGGGTTTTTAGGAAAAGAGGGGACTCACTATGCTATCAGCAGAGAGATGAAGGATGCCATGAACGGAGAGGTAAGGCTGAGATAGAGGCAGCACCTTGATAGAGGAAAGAGAAAGTATATGCTTTCCTTTTGAGCTGGCCGGAAAGAACGAAAAGACAAGTGCAGCCATGGTATATAGAGCGAGACGCGCAGGGTTGGGGTTGTGGTCCTGACGGGAGGTCGGCCCGGTGGTCTCAGTAGTACTGTGATCCCAATAGTGAGGCCGTTGCTGTAACGTGGCGGTGGGAAGGTCAGGAGGAAGTGATTATGAGCGCCAAGCAAAAGTCATTCTGGGATTCTCTCTTTAGGAATGGGGAGATAGAGGAGCATGGGGAGAATGCTTGGCAGAATCCTTCTCCTACCATCTTCTGGGTTACCTGCTTTATTTCAGAGTCAAGAACAAGCCGTAGTTCTAACACACAGGTTCTTTATCATCGGGGCTGCGCCTATTTGGTACTTCATTTCCTACCACTCTCCCGGTCCCACCCTGCCTGCTCCCTGTGCTCAGCCCTTAGAACTTTTCCTCTTTGCTCAAAGAAACCTTTGTACAGGTCTTTGTGTCTACCTGGAGTGCCCTACTTTATCTCTTGCCTTTGGGGAATCCCTTCCTATCCTTCAGAACCGACTCAAATGTCAGCTCCTCTGAGGCTTTCTCTGACTGCCGTGGGGAACGAGAGTTCGTTCCGTTGCTCAGATGCTGCACGGAATCATGTTTAGGAACATGAACTCTGTAGTCACACTACCTGGGGTGAGACCAGGCTCTGCTACGGACTTGCTCTGTGTTCTTGCACAAGTTACTTAACCTCTCTGTGTCTAGGTTTCCTTAACTTTAAAATGGACATAATAATAATTGGACCCACCTTGGTTGTTATGAGGATTAAATCAGTTAAAATGCGGCAAGCATTTAGAACAGAGAAGACATACGGTAGTTGGTAGGTGAATGTGAACTGTTATCATTCAAGTCTTTCTTCAGTCGTGCAATTTGTGTTAATCGCTTCCTCCATGCTCCCACAGATCTCTGTCCGTATTTCTCTGTCAACACCTACTGTATTGTAATGTTTTATCTTTCCCCTGGATTGTGGATTCTTACTGGGTAGGCTCCAGATCTTGTTATTTTGGTCTTATACCTATTACACTGCCTGGCATGATATAGATATTCAGTAGATGATTGATTGGTCGATTGCTAATTCTGGCTCAGATGAGTATGATTTATAATTGTTTACAAAAAGTTTCAATATATTCTTGATTTGTGATCCCATCAGCAAATGAGTGGATGAAAAACCTATGGTACATTTACATAACGGAATACTACGCAGCAGAAAGAAGGAGCTCCTACCCTTTATAACAGCATAGATGGAACTGGAGAGCATTATGCTAAGTGAAATAAGCCGGGCGGTGAAAGATAAATACCACATGATCTCACCTGTAAGTGGAACCTAGTCAACACAACAAACAAGCAAGCAAAATAGGACCAGAGACATTGAAATAAAGAACAAACTGACAGTGACCAGAGGGGAGGTGGGAGGGGTAATGGGGAGGAACGGGGGAAGGGTCATCAAAGAATGTGTATAAAGGACACATGGACAGAGCCAAAGGGGAGTAGGATTGAGGGCGGGGGGTGGAGATGGCTGGGGTTGGGATCAGTGAGGGCGGGAAAATGGAGACAACTGTACTTGAGCAACAATAAAAAGAGGAAAAAAACAACAAAGGAACAAACAAAAGAGAATGAAAACAGACTCATAAAAACAGATCAAACTGATGGTTGCCCACATGGAGTGGGATGGGAAGATGGGTGAAAAAAAGGTGAAGGGGAAGATGGTCAATGATATTGTAATAACTTTGAGTGGTGACAGGTGGGTACTGCACTTAGTGTTGTGATCACATCATAAAGTATATTAATGTTGAATCACTACATTTTACCCCTGAAACTGGTATAATATTGTATACCAAGAATATGTAATTATTTTTTAATGTAACATTCTGGCACTCATTGCTAAAACGTTATAAAGATAAACCCTGGGGCTGGCCTTATATAAAATCTTCTTTTAAATTTTGAAGGAAAAAAAAAGAATCTTGACTTGCTTTTTCTAGCAACCCCATGAAGGAGACAGAAATAGCAGTGAATTTATTCTCAATAAATGTGAAAATTAAGAGCAATTCCATTCTGCTTTATTTTACAAGTTAGGTATAAAATATGCATAAATGTTCTTGTTAAATAAGTCACATACGATCAGGAGAGAAGTGAGCATAATGAGCGACAAATAACCATCTCCAGTGAATTAAAGAGGTGTGATGTTCATTTGCTGTTTAGAAGAGGAAATTACAACCACCTGAAAAGTGTACCTGTTATGATACAGTTGAGAGAAAATATCCATGACTTTCAAAAGTTAAGTAAAAGAATCTACAAACTTTTGTATTTTTTCCAATTGCTTGACTCTAGGGACCAGTATTTTGCCAGCCAGTAGACTCTTCTCTTAAGATCTTTATAATAAGTTTTCCAAAATTATATAGTTAAAATCTTTAGGCCTTCAGCCTATTAGTAGACTGCAGTTTATCCACCAGATTGCTTTAAAAAAAAAAAAAGCTCAATGAAAACATATCTGAAATACAATTTGTTTAAATGGTAATTATCAGGCTGAGACTGATTCTTGGCAGTCTTTGCCTGTTCATGGCAATTTTATAATAAACAATGGTAACAAAATAATTAGTGAAGTGTAGCATTGGGATATACAGTGTGTTACATTATAAACACATCCTAAAGATGTTACCATAAGTCGTGTGGTTTTCTTTATCAGACTGTTTTTGGTTAGTCCTTCATATTTCAGTTATTTGAATGGCTTACAGCAATGCATTCACGCAGACCAACTCAGAAACATAATAACCTTTTAGTTCTCTGGGAAGAAAATCAAAACACAGATGAGCTTACTCAGTAATTACTTGCATAAAATAGTGTGATAACACATCATTTCTGCTTTTGGTTTAATTGCTAAGCTACATGGAATCTTTTCCTTTGAAACCATCAAGATTTTGATAAATCATCCATTCATTGAGTGTTTTAATTTGACGTATGGCCCTTCAACAAACATATTGGTTAGTCACAAAAGGGAATTAACCCTAAGCCATAAAGCAGGGGGAAAACCTGATAATGGGCTTTCCTGACACACAGGGCATAGTTGGTGACGTAATTGCCACCATAAGGACATCTGAGAATCCCTTGAGTGGTGAGGTCATTATGTCCACTCTTCAAATCGTGGTGTCATCTAATAGTCTTGTCCATGCACTCCAAGTAGTTTTTTGGTGTTTTGTTGTTGTTTGGGTTTTGCTTCTTTGTTTTTATGACGAATACCTTTAGGGAACGGGAGGAACTTTGGCTTTTGCTGTGAGATGGAAAGGCATTGGGGGTTTTGAGTGGTGTGGTGGCAGGATCTAACTTTCCAGGATTACTCTGGCTGCCGTGCTGAGAATAGATGGAAGGGAGACAAGGGCAGAAGCAGTGGGGCCAGTTGAGGCTCTTACTGAGGTGTGAGATGACGGAGCGAGGTGCTAGAGTGGAGGCAGTGAGCGGTGGTTGGGTTCCGGCTAAATTCTGAAGGGAGTATCAACAGGATTTGTTGGTGTGTATGCTTGGGTGTGATCGATCAGGGTCAAGCATGACTAAGGTGAACAGTTGCAAGGAAAGAGTTGCAAGGATTAATTGATCAGATGCGTGAAGATCAGCAAGGTGTGGAGAGCAGAATTTGGGGGAATGACAAAGAGCTCCTGCCATTTTGTGCCGCTCGTCCCTGCTAGCCCCTGAATGCTCCCGAACCTGGGCTCTCTGCCCACCCACCCCATGTCCCAGATGCCCATCTCACGAGCTTTTTAAGAGCTCTGCTAATTTTCCCTTCTGCTCTGTGTCCTTGGAGGGTGATCCCAAAGCGATGGCTTGGCCAGTGTCTTGTCTGAAAGGTTCCCGAGAATCCTCGATCAGTCAGGATCCAGGTGGGAAGGTCAGTGAAGAGCTTGGGTGGTCACTATTCCCTTCCCCCGCTCATGAACTTGGGCAGTAGTGGTTGGTTCTTGGCAGCTATTTCATTTTTTATAGTAATGGATTATACTGTCACAACGGGAACAGTAATTGCAGTCTTTACAATATCATATGTTAAATATTAACATATGATATTGTAAACACATCATAAAGATGTTGCTGAGAGGGGTTGTTGAGACAGGTCATCCAAAATCCCAGTTCCAAAGGAAGGTCCCCTGTTCGGATTTGCAAATGAAGGCTTAGTTTAGTACGCTAGGTCAGGGCTTCGTAAAATTTACTGCACCTGTGAATCACGTGGGACTCTTTTTAAAACGCTGGATCTGATTAAGTAAGTCTTGAGGAGGGTGGGAGGAATGAGTTTGTTTTTTACCATTAATTCTAGGCGAAGATGCTGCTGTTGCTGGTCTAAGGACAAAATTTTAGTGGCATGGACCTTGTTGAATTTCTGGAGTGTATTCAGCTGTTGACCTTCCTAACCAAGATCCATGTGCCTCTATTATACTCAGTGACTTCAGCCTGAAAGAGTGGGTGGCCTTTGGTCCGTGGGAGCCGTGCTGGGACCCAATGGGCACAGGAGAGAGGGGAAGGAAGTAAAGGATGGGGAACAGGCAGAAATGAGCCTTCCTCCAAATGCACGGTGGCTATTTCTGTCTCCAGAATTGGGAGGCTGGGAAATTGAATTCAGTCAAACTACATCTTGGAGGATTTTGAGGAGCACGCTGACAGTGGATTATTAATCAACTATACTTGAAATTTGTTACTGCCGATGCATCATATGCAAGATAATTGTAAATAGGACATGGGCCTTTTAGGTAGTCTGTGGACCACCGATATTTTCTTATAACCTTAATAGTTATGTGACCTTCTGTTTATGGTGAGAGTTTAGACATCTGCTTTCTTCACCTGTCTGGGAGCTTGCTGCATGCAGTCATCATGTCTGATTTGAATTGCTATGTCTAGGCCTTGTTTATCATCGTTGCTTAATAAATGAAGATGGGCCTGTGTTAGCTTAGCCAGAGATTCTGTAAAAATGTAACCAAACTGGCTGGGTTCTCAGTGTTAGCACCATCTGCACTAGAACATAGTACTGTTAACAAACATGTAAAGACCTGGGGGGAAGTGTTTTCAAAACGTCCTCATCACTTCTTGGAGAATGAGGTTAGTTCTATAGAAAATGTAAGTGATGTTTTGAGAATACAAATAGGACTAATAGATTCAGGAAAGAAAATATTAAGGTGCTTAAAGTCTATGTTTAAAAATCTTAGCTTTTTAAATGGCATCTTTCTTAATGTCTTTATTTTGGGAAAAAGCTAGATATTTGCAAACAGTAAAGAACTACATTTTTATTCATTTTTTTCTCACCTTCTCTCAAATAAGAAAAAGAGGACATTAACAAAGGGATTTTCCTCCCTCCCTCCCTCCAACCATTCCTTCCTTCCTTCCTTCCTTTTCCAGGCAATACATTTTATTGGCTTGTGAATTGCCTTTCTAGTGGGAGTGGCAATGAGGATGTTTTATAATAGAACTGGAACTCTGGTTTCAAAGGAAGAGTTGGGGCCACTTAGTTTCCTTAGCCTGCTCTTTAGAAAACAGTCAGACAGACAAACAAACAAACAAAATACTGTTTCATTAAATTGTATTAATTGTAGAAAGTTTTAGGAAAATAGGAAAATTTTTATTATTTTTTTAAAGATTTTATTTATTTTCAGAGAGACAGGAAAGGAAGGAGAAAAAGAGGGAGAGAAACATGGATGTGTATTGGTTGCCTTTTGCACACCCCGAAGTGGGGACCTGGCCCTCAACCCAGGCATGTACCCTCACTGGGAATCGAACCAGGGACCTTTCAGTTCTCAGCCTAGTGCTCAGTCCACTGAACTACACCAGCCAAGGCAAAAATAGGGAAAATTTTAAAGAAGAAAATAAAAATCACATCCGATTCCCACCATGAAGAGATAACCTATGTTGACCTAGTTCCTCTGTGTGTGTGTGTGTCTGGTAATGTCTTTTTCTGGTTTTGGAAGTGGGGTAATATTGGCCTAATAGGATGAATTTGATTTTTCTGTTTGATTGATTTTGACTCTGATGTAAAGTAATTTTTCCCCTTTTCTGCTTAATTTGGGCTTAATTTGCTTAAGGTGGAAGCAAAATTCACTGATTTGAGATCATCTTTTCTGCTATAGATGTTTTGTGTTATACAGTTTCCCCAAATACTACTTTAGCATCTTCCTATACATTTTTATATTGCCATATTCTTTCACTACGGAATACATTCTGAATTCTTTTGATTCCTTGTCTAATCAGTGGGTTGTATAGAATTGTGCTACTTAGTTTAAAGTTATTTGTGGGTTATTCCGCGATGTTTATGTTGTTCGTTTCTGATTTAATTCCACTGTGGTCAGTCAGGTAACATATTTTTTTATGAACTGAATTCTCTTAAGTTTGTGGAGACCTGTTTTCTAACCCAGAAATTAATCTATTTCAATAAGTGTTCATTGTGAAATTAAGAAGAAAAATGTGTATTCTGCTGTTGGAGAATAGGTTGGAGTAGTCTAGAAATGTCAATGAAGTCAACTTGGTTGATAGCATTGTTCAACTCTTCTTTATCCTGATTGATTTTCTTTTTTTTTTTTTTTTTTTTAATTTATTTATTGTTATTTAATTACAGTTGTATGCCTTTTCCCCCCATCCCTTCACCCCACCCCAGGTGAACCCACTTCCCTCCCCCCTCTCCACCCTCCCCCTTGGATTTGTTCATGTGTCCTTTATAGTAGTTCCTGTAATCCCCTCTACCCACTGTCCCCGCCCCCACCCCCCACCCCCGCCCTTGCTATTGTTACATTGTTCTTAACTTCAATGTCTCTGGTTATATTTTGTTTGCTTTTTCCTTCTATTGCTTATGTTCCAGTTAAAGGTGAGATCATATGGTATTTGTCCCTCACTTCCTGGCTTATTTCACTTAGCATAATGCTCTCCAGTTTCATCCATGCTGTTGCAAAGGGTATAAGCTCCTTCTTTCTCTCTGCTGCGTAGAATTCCATTGTGTAAATATACCATAGTTTTTGGATCCACTCGTTTGCTGATGGGCACTTCGGTTGCTTCCAGTATTTGGCTATTGTAAATTGTGCTGCTATGAACATTGGGGTGCACAGATTCTTTTGGATTGGTGTTTCAGTGTTCTTAGGGTATAATCCCAGCAGCGGAATTACTGGGTCAAAGGGCAGTTCCATTTTTAGTTTTCTGAGGAAATTCCATATTGTTTTCCACAGTGGCCTCACCAGTCTGCATTCCCACCAACAGTGCACGAGGGTTCCCTTTTCTCCGCATCCTCTCCAACATTTGTTTGTGGATTTGTTTATGTTGGCCATTCTGACTGGTGTGAGATGATACCTCATTGTGGTTTTAATTTGCATCTCTCTGATGGCTAGTGATGCTGAGCATCTTTTCATATGTCTCTGGGCCTTCTGTATGTCTTCCTTGGAGAAGTGTCTGTTCAAGTCCTTTGCCCATTTTTTAATTGGGTTGTTTGTCTTCCTGGAGTGGAGTCGTGTGAGTTCTTTATATATTTTGGAGATCAGGCCCTTGTCTGAGGTATCATTGGCAAATATGCTTTCCCATATTATTGGTTCTCTTTGTAATTTGGTGCTGTTTTCTTTAGCCATGCAGAAGCTTTTTATTTTGATGAGGTCCCATTTGTTTATTCTTTCCTTTATGTCCCTTGCTTTAGGGGATGTGTCTGTGAGGATGTTGCTGCGTGGAATGTCTGAGATTTTCCTGCCAATGTTTTCCTCAAGGACTTTTATGGTGTTACGGCTTATATTTAAGTCTTTTATCCATCTTGAGTTTATTTTCGTGTATGGCGTAAGTTGGTGATCGAGTTTCATTTTTTTGCACGTAGCTGTCCAGATCTCCCAACACCATCTGTTGAAGAGACTGTTTTTGCTCCATTTTATGCTCCTGCCTCCTTTGTCAAATATTAATTGATCGTATAGATTTGAGTTTATTTCTGGGCTCTCTATTCTGTTCCATTGGTCTATGAGCCTGTTTTTATGCCAGTACCAGGCTGTTTTGATTACCGTGGCCTTGTAATACAGTTTGATATCAGGTATTGTGATACCTCCTGCTTTGTCCTTCTTTCTCAAAATTGCTGCTGCTATTCGAGGTTGTATATGGTTCCATATGAATTTCTGCAATGTTTGTTCTATATCTGTGAAATATGTCATGGGTACTCTAATAGGGATTGCATTGAATCTATAAATTGCTTTGGGTAGTATGGCCATTTTGATGATGTTAATTCTTCCAATCCATGAACATGGTACATGCTTCCATTTGTTTGTATCTTCCTTAATTTCTTTCTTCAGTGTTGTGTAGTTTTCTGAGTACAGGTCTTTTACCTCCTTGGTTAGGTTTATTCCTAGGTACTTTATTTTTCTTGTTGCTATATCGAATGGGATTTTTTTCCTGATTTGTGTTTCTGCAGTTTCGTTGTTGGTGTACAGGAATGATCCTGATTGATTTTCTGCTTATTCTATCTGAGTTCAAAGAGAGATATTAAATCTTTGACTCTAGTTGTAAATTTGTCTATTTCTCCTTGTAAGTCCATCTATTTTGTCTAATATAGCTTGAAGCTTTTGATTTTCTGTCTGCTTATTCTGTGTTTTCAAAGATATTCAATCTTTGATTCCAGTTGTGAATTTGTCTATTTCTCCTTACAAGTCTATCTATTTTGGCTTATGTATTTTGAAGCTTTTTTATTTTTTTATTTTGTAAGTATATTTTATCAATCATGCTGTTACAGTTCTCCCATTTTTTTCTCCCCTTTGTTCCCCTCTGCCCTGCACTGCCCTCCCACCATCATTCCCCACCCTTAGTTCATGTCCATGGGTTGTACATATAAGTTCTTCAGCTTCTCCATGTCCCATACTATCCTTAACTCCCCCTTTTGTCAATTTTGTAACTACAAATTATGCTTCTTATTCCCTGTGCCTTTTCCAACATTCTCTCCCCTCCCACTCCCCACTGATAACCCTCCATGTGATCTCCATTTCTGTGATTCTGTTCCTGTTCTAGTTGTTTGCTTAGTTTTTTGTTTTTTTAGGTTCAGTTGTTGATAGTTGTGAGTTTGTTGTTATTTTACTACTCATAGTTTTGATTTTCTTCTTTTTCTTAGATAAGACCCTTTAACATTTCATATAATAAGGGCTTGGTGATGATTAACTCCTTTAACTTGATCTTATCTGGGAAGCACTTTATCTGCCCTCCCATTCTAAATGATAGCTTTGCTGGATAGAGTAATCTTGGATGTCAGTCCTTGCCTTTCATGACTTGGAATACTTCTTTCCAGCCCCTTCTTGCCTGCAAGGTTTCTTTTGTGAAACCAGCTGATAGTCTAATGGGAACTCCTTTGTAGGCAACTGTCTCCTTTTTTCTTGCTGCTTTTAAGATTCTCTTCTTATCTTTAATCTTGGGTAATTGAATTATGATGTTTCTTGGTGTGTTCCTCCGTGGGTCCAGTTTCTTTGGGACTCTCTGAGCTTCCTGGACTTCCTAGAAGTCTATTTCCTTTGCCAGATTGGGGAAGTTGTTCTTCATTATTTTTTCAAGTAAGTTTTCAATTTCTTGCTCTTCCTATTTTCCTTCTGACACCCCTATGATTCAGATATTGGAAGATTTAAAGTTGTCCCAGAGGTTCCTAAGCCTCTCCTCAAGTTTTTTAATTCTTTTTCCTTCATTCTGTTCTGGTTGAGTGTGTATTTCTTCCTTCTGCTCCAAACCGTTGATTTGAGTCCCGGTTTCCTTTCCTTCACTGTTGGGTCCCTGTACATTTTCCTTTACTTCACTTTGCAGAGCTGTCACTTCTTCCTCTGTTTTGCACCCATACTCAACCATTTGGGTGAGCTTACTGATTACCACTGTTTTGAACTCTGAATCTGATAGGTCGGTTATCTCCTCACCACTTAGTTCTTTTTCTGGAGCTTTGATCTGTTCATTCATTTGGGCCATATTTCTTTGTCTCAGTGTACCTGTTACATTGTAAGGGGCAGAGCTTTAGGTATTTGCCAGGGCGGGGCAACCCACTTCCCTGTGTTGTGGTGCTGTATGTGGGGGAGGTGTCTGAGAGGGAACAATGCTGCTTGCTTGGCTCTCCCTCACTTTCAGTCGTTTCTGCAGCTACCCACAAGCAAATTGGGCCCTTCTGGTGCGGATTCCTGGGTGGGTGGGCTTGTGTATGTTCTAGGATCCTGTGGGTCTCTCCAACGAACTCTCTTGTGAGGTTGGGAGTTTCTACCACTGCTGCAATCCCCACTGGTTTTTACAGCCAGAGGCTTTGAGACTTTAGTTTCCCGTGTTGGAACCCTGGGTTGCGCTGTCTGTCTTGCTCCACAGTTGTCCCTCCCGGCTTATCCGCATGCAAATGTGGGGCTGCCCAGTCCACCAGCCCCTGCCTCGCCCAGCCCAGTCTGTCACCTTGCTGTTAGTCCTCTCCACCCCGGCTGCCTGTCTCTGCCCCTCCAACCAGACTGAATGAATGTTTCTTCTTTAACTCCTTGGTTGTCGGATTTTCACACAGTTCAATTTTATGGCAGTTCTGGTTGCTTTTTAAAAAAAATTTGTTGTTGTCCTGCTTTTGGTTGTACGAGGAAGGAAAGTATGTCTACCTATGCCTCCATCTTGGCTGGAAGTTCTGAAGCTTTTTTATTAATTAGATGTGAAAATATTTAGGATTGCTATGTCTTCCTGATGAGCTAAACCCTTTGTCATTATGAAATGACTTTCTCTATTCCTCACATATTCTTTGTTCTAAAAGTTCCTTTGTCTGACGTTAGTGTGACTACTCAACTTTCTTTTGATTAGTGTTGGCATGGTATATCTTACTCTGTTCTCATATTTTGACGTATTTCTATTTTGTGCATTTCTCGTAAGCATTACATTGTTGGATCTTGCTTTTTTTTTTTTTATCCAATCTGTCAATCTCTGTCTTTTAATTGGGGATATTTGGACCATTTATATTTAATTCATTTACTGATATGGTTAGGTTTAAGTCTACAGTATTGCTACTTACTTTCTATTTATTCCACCTGTTCTGTATTCCTTTCTCCATTTTTTATGCCTTTTTAAAATTGTTAGAGTGTTTTGTGATTTCTTTTAATCTCATTTCTTGGCTCATTAACTGTTACTTTTTAATTTGCTATTTAAGACGTTGCTTTAGAGTTCATAGTATGCATATTTACATGGTGTGTTGTAGATGATCAAACAACATTTACAAATGAACAAATGAACGCCCTGCAGCCCAAGCCAAAGGGCTGCTGAGAGGCATCAAGATTGGCCCTTAGTCCTGTGCTGTCGAAGTTCATTCCTTCCCAGCTTTTATTTTCCTCTTTTACATCATGTTTCTGTGGATATTAGCTTTAATCTCTCTGTCTTAATGTTAGTCTCTCAAGATTATGGGTCTGTCTTTCTTCCCTTCCTGCCCCCTTAACATTTTAACAAACAGATACTTCATCCTTAGGTGGTACTTCCTACAGGCTTTTTTGAAAGTGTGTGGATGAAAGGCTGTGGACTTGACTTATTGTGGCCAAACCCCCAAAAGTAACATATTTATCAAGAAGAACAGATATTTTTAAAGGTAATAGATAGGAAGAGACCTTCAAAGAAGTGGTCTAAATTTAAGATTAGCTGATCTAAGCAAAAGTACACATGAGAAGGAAATTCAGAGCTCATTTTTGCCATTCTTAAAATGCTACCAGTTATTTCAAGGCTGGTAAATATATACAAGTATATAATCTCTGTGCTGGCTGATTGAAAAAATGAAAAATTTATGCTCTCTTTTTTTTTTTCTTTTCCAGCAAGTAACCGGCAGGAGCTTTGGCGATAAAGATTTTCGGACAGGGTTAGAAAACGGAATCCTTCTCTGCGAGTAAGTATAGCCTGTATCCAGTGGGTTTTTATTCAAAAAGAATTATCAGTACTATTCAGTTTGCAGGTAAAACTTCCCTTGTTTTGTTTTGAATTTAATCAGTTTGAATCTGAAACTTAAAAAAAAAAATCACTGGGCTACGCAGTAAATGTGAATAAGTAGGTGAGGGAGTCAGTGGTCGGTGGGGATGTTGGGCCCTGTGGCAGTTTCCGACTAGATAAAGGAGCCTCTGGAAGCTGCTACTCAGCCCCAACCCACTTTCACTAGGTAAGAATTCCGGCCCAGGTAATTGGAAGGATGTGGACTGAATTGTGATGAAAGTAGCAGCTTTTCTGCCCTTGTCTGCCCCATGCCCCGCCCCCACAAAAGCAGCTTGTGCCAAGTGCAAACAGTGCTTCTATTTACTGACAAGCATGCCAGGCAATGTCCCCCACTGGGCCTGCTTCCCTCAACTAGTTTTCGTGTGCTTCATTTGTGCTGTTGGCAGAATTCAAGTATGAATCATAACTGCAGAGTTTAATTTTTATGTTTTGAGCCTGGGCTTTGTTATAGAGTATGGCTGGGATGATGGATTCAAGAACTTTCTGTGAAGTAGTTAGTTCTGGACACAAACTAGAACCTTAATACTTATAGGTGGATAGACATAAACTTCAAATCAATATTTCAAAATTTGAATTTATTTAATAGGTTCTGTATTTGCGGTGCTGATTCGTATTTCATTGGAGTGAAAAGTATCTATATGAAATGCACAGCTCCCAAATTTACAATCTGATGCATTTTCAAAATGGTGTACATGCCTGTGACCTACACCCTGATCAAGATATAGAACAGAAAGTTCCCCCATGTCCTTTCCCAGTCGATCTCAACCACCTGTAGAAAGCACTGTTCTGATTTCTGTTATCGCATCTATCTTATCTTTTCTTGAACTTTATGTAATTGGAATCACATAGAATTCGCTCTAATTTTAGCGACTTTCAGAATGTTGTTTGAGACCCACCCACCAATATAGCTGAAAGAGCACGGGTTTTGGAGCCTGAGAATTAGATAGTCAGGTCCCTCCTACACCCTTGAGTAAGTTAACTTCCTCTAGTCTCTATTTCCCTTCTCTAAAATGCTAATAAAAACTTTATACCTATTGCCTCTTCCACAAACTTTTTTGTGAATTTCAGCAGGATCCTGTGTATAAAGTGTCCTAAAAGTTACATTTGTATACAGATGTTGATTATTATGCAGCACCTTTGCACACATTTCATGTCAGCACCCTTTCCCCCCTGCTCCTTACTGCCCTTCTGTCTTCAAAGAGAAACTTACACCCCCCGTTAGCTGATTCCATGCCTGCCTTCCTATGAAGTCTTCTCATACTCACGTCCCTCACCAGATCTTTTCTCTTTATTAAAGCTAAGTCAGAGCTCATCGCATGGGTGAACCATAACTGGTCCAGCACCCCACCGGAGACAAGCCCAGACAGACCCCTAACACTCCCTTGGGATTCTAGCACCTGCTTCTCCAATGATTCTCGGCTTAGCCCTCTCCCAGTGTTAATGGACTAGCCAGAATATGATCTAATTTATGTTCCTAATGCATTCTTTCTTAATCTGTGGAAGTGGGTCTAGGATATCAATTTTTGTCTACCTAACATTTGTTCCAAAGATTCTTATAGGCCTCTGCTTCTCCACTACATCCCCATGAATAAATCCATCAGGGGTAATGCCTGCCTTTGGACTCAGTAGGCTCATGTGAAGGCAAGGCTCTTGATCTACAGACATTGGCACACACAGGATTTGATTTTTTCCTAAATGAAGATGTTGAGTTAGAGGATGGGTTCTCTTATGTGTGCAATGCCACTATCCATTGGCCTTTTGCAAACACATGAGTGAGTGTTAGAGCTATATCAGAGTAGAGAGATAGGGTTTAAGTCCAGGCCATGATTAGGAAATAGTATGGTTAGACAACGTGGAGGCAGAGATTATAGCAGAGGTCTCTTTAAATAAATAAAGGACTTGGACAGCCAACAGCCTGGAGTTGAAACTGAGAGACTGGCCAGTACAGGACGTGGACACGTGTTACTGTCTGGGTAGGCAGGATACAGACCCGAGCTGAGTGAGTTATTGTCTAAGTCCCACAGAGCAACGAGGCACAAAAACATGACCCAGCGGTTGCATGCACTGAAGGTTGGTAACAACGGAGGGAGATTCCTGCTTTCCTTTTCGGTCAGGGCAAGGCTAGGTCTGATCTGAGCATTCTGGGCTGCTGCAGATGACACCAGCAGGTGAATTTTCTGGGACTTGTCTCCAGAGACCAGTCTGGACAGGAGGGGACCTTGCACTGTTCCAGGTGTGCAGAGGGCTGATGGCAGGGGCCAAACGGCAGGAAACTCAGCTCGGAGGGTCTTGGGAAAGGGAGGGTTCCCAGACAATGGATCCATGCAGGTTTTAAACACCTGTCTTTGGAAAGCAGAGTACACTTAAGACCTATATAATTTTGTTAGCCAAGGTCAGTCGCCCCAATAAATTCAGTAATTTTTTTTTTAAAAAGTGCTTAAGGCTGTGCCATTCTCTAGAACCAGAGTTTTACGGATGCTGGTGGCTAAGGAGTTCCAATCATGTAGCCACATTTAAAAATATAGGACCCCAGCTGAAACCTATTCTTCCTCTTGTCCAACAAACTCTCATCTCCTGTCTGAGTTGGATCAGGCTCTAACTGTTGGTTGCAACCGTGGAGGGATGACACCGTGCTCTTTGTCGACTAAAAATTTCCTGAGTTAGTTTATGAGCCTGGAATTTTAAATTCATAGTTCTTGTCAAACTAAGGGCATTGTCTGAGGCTGGGGCCTGGTTTTCTTCTTACCAGCCTGGTACTACACCTACCTGTAGCCTATGGGGACTCTTACCATACCCATTGTACAGTGGAGGTACCTGAGGCATGGAGGGGTACTTAACTTGGCTAAGGTTATACAAGTAAAAAAGATTTAAATGCAAAAGTCTGATTTCTTAGCTTTCGCTCTCCTCCATTGTTCTGTGTCTAGAGGTGGGATTTCAATGGGAGAGAAAAACAAGAGGTTGGGAGGTTGTGTTGGGATGGAGTTGGTGCCAGAAAATCGAGAGTGTGGGGAGAAGGGCAGTACAGAGGATAACGGCTGGGGCTCACTGTGTTGGTGGTCTCGGAAAATATAAGCATTAAAGGCCTGGCTGTCTTTCTTAAGGTAAGAAAGCAAGTCCAGTAAGAGCGAGGGCATGAGAGGACAGGGAGCCGTGGCCAGTGGACAATGTAGATTTCAGCGTGCTTAGGTGGAGCCATCAAAACTAGATGGAGACAATGAAAGCGGTGGACCTGTACTAAAAATAAAAACTAGGTGGCGGAGAGAAAAGACTGGCACCTACAGGCAGCTTAGTAGATGGAAATTGACTAGCCTCCAAACCACCCTGGGAGCTCTTTTACTTTGCCTGCGAAGTGCAACGCACACGGCTTCTCACAGGCACATGGCTTCGCATATGCACCCCCGTGTAAACAGTGATACTTATGCGTAAGTGCATAACTTACAGCAATAGCAAGCATAAAAGAGTGCCCATGCCAGCTAGAATTGTAGTGGATGCGTTTTTGCTATAATTATCTTTTTTCCTCTGTCACTTTTGCCAAGTGCGTATAGTTGAAGTTTGAGAGGTTAATGCTTAAATGATTGAGCTCTCCACTGAGCATTAGAGATCTGGGGTCAACGTGTGACAAAGCTGCAAATGTGTGACAACGTCACGCTGTTAGAAATGTTCATTGAATACTGTATTGTGTCCTTGAGGACTTCAGGGTTCAAAAGGAAAACAAACAAACACACAAACAAAAACCAACAAACTGTTCCCCAGCCTGAACAACAATAAAAAAAATAAAAATAAGAATAAGAATTAAAGAACATTTTAAAAAAAGAACCCCTTTCCCTAAGGAAGCCCTTCCCTGTACAGAGGCCCTCTGAGGGCCATCCACTTCCCTGCACCTGGGTCAGACCGTTTTGAAATCATTCATTCCAGAAAGAAAAGTTTCTGACTTGTTTTCCTGACTATGACTTTATTATTTAGGTAGAACTCTATGAAATTCCATCTGTATCAGGGGCTGGCAAATCACGACCCTTAGTTTGTTTTTATACTGGCCTTCCTTCTTGCAGAGAATGGCTTTTACATTTTTAAAGGGCTGAAAATAAAGAAAAACCAGAGTTTGTGTGTGGGTCGTAGAGCCTCTTTACTATCTAGTCTTTTACAGAAAAAGCTGGCCAGCCCGTAAGTGCCGTGGAATTCATTTCAGATGTAAATTGTTTATCCCCATAAAGTTAAGTAATTGAGTTTGGGCAGTGCAAAAATGCTATTTGGGTAAATCAAATAATTTTTTACAAAAGGTTTTCTCAGGAATTTCTTTATAATCCAACCCCCCAGCTCCTCCCCCCAGCCTCGGTTTTTTACTAGAAATTTTCAAACTTATAAAAAAAAAGTTACAAGAGTAATGTAAGAATTATAATGTAGTAATGTAAGGATTACCCATACACCCCACAACTAAATACAGTTATTATCATTTTGCCATACTTGCCTTATGCATGTTGTATATATAACAAAAGCCAGTGCAAATCCTTTAATGAGAGAGCATGAGGGAAAGTGAATGCATTTGGGGAACCTTAAGTTGAATTCTATGATAAGGTTGTATTAGTAGACCAAATCAGTCGGATAATGTGGTTTTATATGGTTCAACCTAGTGGACAGTGCAGGCCTTGGATTTGCCTGCTGTATGTCCTCAGACAAGTCACCCAGCCTCCCTGAGCACCAGTTTCCTCATCTATAAAACAGATGTAATTGCACCTAGTTCAGAGGGGTGTTCTGGGGACTAAATGAATAGCAAATATGTAGGAAACTCGTTCAGTGCTTGGAACCTAGCGGGAACTCAAATGTGAACTTTTCCCCCTCTGTCTATGAAACGGGGAAGTTACTGCCTCTGACAGCCCCTGAGGGATTCCAGGGAGAGAATGTTGTAAAGTGCTCAGTGGTGTCTGGCTCTTGTTGGCACTCTGGATCACTAGCGATTTTCATTAATATTGTTGGAAATAGGCCCAAAGTCAATTACGAATATGACATAGTCCATGGAACTCAGTGTCACCGTGCACCCATCAGCTCTCTGCCTAGGGCTGCCGACAAGCCACAGGATGAACAAATTGAGATTTTACTTTCTGGCTTCTCTTGCCCAGCCTGTGATCAAAAACTGGGCAAGAAAGTTTGGGTCCCTTACAGACTTCATCATCTGTATGTAATGAGCATTGGCTGGCAGAGCTGGAGGCGAGAGGGATTGTTTTGAAATCGGTAACCTTGACCTTTGCGGTGATGTCATTTCCTCCTGCCCCTCCAGTCTGTTGCAGTTTCTTTCTTTGAGACGCTGTTCCAGAGCTCCCCAGACAGAGTTAGTGGGTCCCTCTCAGGCTTCTGAGGACCTCTACTGCTGGCACTTCAGCTCTTTGTCGCACACCTGCTTCCTGTCCCAGGTGGAGAGCTTCCTGAAGACCTTTCTGATCCTCTTTGAATTTCCCTCACTGGACACTCATGTAGCACATAGTACACCTGTTACTAACACGTATTAACTAAGTTGAGGCTAGTAGTGAGATTTCTACCTAGGCTACCTAACCATCAGTGACCTTAACTTTCTCCCAATCTTAACTGTCATCCTCAATATTATCTGCTATCTCTGTCCCCTCTCCTCTTCTCCTCTCTTCCCCTTCCTCTCCTCTGTCTGTCTGTCTGTCTCTCTCACACACACACTTTTACATGAAGAATGGATCCATCCCTGAAAACTTGGAGGTCAAGGGCTGGAAGCACCTGCTTTCTTTGTATGTAAGATGCTCTGTGACAGCGCTGTCTTCTTTGGAGTCACGGAGGTGAACTTAGAGTGTGTTCTGCAGACACGTTTTCATGGAGTGCAGAGTCTGAGTATGTTACTCTGCAAATAAATGACCAGTAGAGAATGCCTTAGTGGATTTTTGTCTCAGTTCTTAGGCTGCTGGAATGATTTTCTGAAGATAAGAAATCTACTGGCAACCACTTGTTTATATCATTGCTGATGAATGAGCTGCTTATTCTAAGAAGGAGGGTTTGTCTTGGATACTTGTCCTGATTTCAGCATAAGATGTGGCGCGCACAGATTTGTACACATCTCTAGGACAGGTTGGAAATGCATGGTGTAGCTTTCCATGGAGACGTTTTGTCATTTGGAGGAAGATTTGTTGGATGTCGGTCATGTTCTACACAGCCCGGGTTTAGGTGCCGAGGGGCGTAAAAAGGAAGTACAAGGCTTGATTCCTGATCTTCAAGAGTTTTATATTATGCTCAGGGATTGAACACACACCCAAAGCAGTTGTTACAGTGTCAACCTGTGTGTGAGTATATGCAAAAGTGACCAAGATTTAATAAGTTAAACCAGGGGAGATTTTTATAGTGTGGGAGAAAGTTATTGGGGAAATGTTACATCAATTGAATTTTACATTAGCTGAAAATAGAGTAAGGGAAAGAGACGGGTATCCTGCCCAGAGCAGGAGGAGAGGTTTGGGGTGAGTATGTGTGTTTGGCATATTGTACATACATTAGATCTGCTTGTCAGTGTGGGGAGGGCTTCTCTTCCTTCAATCAACTAACCTTTTCAAAAACCCACTTGTAAGTGTAGCAAGTTACTAGAATGACAAGTACACGGCAATCAAATCATGTAACAGTGGTGCCCGGATCGCATCTGGAATCTAAAGCCTTACTCCACCTGGGTTGTAAACTTCAGGTTCTCTTGTAGAAGTGACATTTAGGTGGAGGCATGAATATAGAATAGGAATTAGCCAGAGAAAAAGGGGAGGGAGATGGGAGAAGGGAGGAAGCATATTTTAGACTGAAAGAATAACATGTTTGAGATCCCCAAGACAGGCAGGAAAAAGTTCTGTGTGTTGGAGGAATTGCAAGATGTGCTTGGTCAAAATGTAGAAAACAGGAGACACTGGAATGAGATGAGGGTGGATGGAGAGCAGCAAGCAAGGACAAGAGTGCTTGGGGCCTTGTACACCATAGAAGGGTTTTTGGGTTTGATCTCCAGGGCAATGAAAATGAAAAGAATTTTGAAGAATTCAACAGGACTTGGTAGACTGTAGGGTATAGGAAGTGAAAGTAAAGACTGAAAACAAACATCATAGTTGCAGTAGTCGATGACAAGCAGGGTGGGGCCCCCGATGAAAGCTGTGAAGGGTCCTCTGATTGCTGGGAGAGGTCATGACTTCGGTTTGCGCAGGGTGAGTTTGGGAGACACACAGCCCACCCAGGGGGAGAGGTGAGAGGATGGATTGTGTGTATTCAAATTAGATTTGCCAGCCATTGCTGGACATCAAGGTCGAGCTGTGAGATGTGGAAGGTCCCCGCAAGGAAGAACAGCAGGTATGTTCTCCCATTCCGCGGGTTGTCGTTTGTTGTGTTGATGGTTTCCTTTGCTGTGCAAAAACTTTTCAGTGTGATGTAGTCCCATTTGTGTATTTTTTCTTTTGTTTCCCTTGCCTGAGGAATATAGCAGAAAAAATAATGCTGTGAGAAACATCTGAGGTTTTATCGCCTATATTTTCTTCTAGGATTTTTATGGTTTTCAGTCTAACATTGAAGTCTTTAATCTGTTTTGAGTTTATTCATGTGTATGGTGTAAGAAGGTGGGTTAGTTTCAGTTTTTTGCACCTATCTATTCAATTTTCCCAACACCATTTATTGAATAGACTATCTTTACCCCATTGTATGTTCTTGCCTCCTTTGTGAGATATTAATTTGCCATCGATACACTGGGTAAAGGGTTAATGTCCACAATTTATAAAGAATTTAAACAACACCAAAAACCCCCAAACAATCCAATTAAAAAAATGGGCAAAGGACCTGAATAGACACTGCTCCAAAGAGGACATACAGATGGTCAATAGACATATGAAAAGATGCTCCATGTCACTAATCATCAGAGAGATGCAAATTAAAACCACAATGAGATGTCATCTCACACCAGTCAGAATGGCCGTCATCAATAATCAACAAACAAGCGTTGGCAAGAATGTGGAGAAAGGGGAACTGTTACGCACTGTTGGTGGGAGTGAAGATTGGTGCAGCCACTGTGGAAAGCAGTATGGTGGTTCTTCAAAAAACTAAAAATGTCCCTGGCTGGTATAGCTCAGTGGATTGAGTGTGGGCCTGCGAGGCAAAGGGTCGCTGGTTCCATTCCTGGTCAGGACACACGCCCGGGTTGAGGGCCAGGGCCCCTGGGGGGCATGCACGAGGCAACCACACATTGATGTTTCTCTCCCTCTCTCTCTCCCTTACCCTCTCTCTAAAATAAATTAATTAATTAATTTTAAAAAATTAAAAATGAACTACCTTAGACCCAGCAATTCCACTACTGGGAATATATTCAAAGAAGCGTAAAACACTAATGTGAAAGAATGTAAGCACCCCTATGTTCGTTGCGGTGTTTTTTACAATAGGCAAGATTTGCAAGCAGCCCAAGCATCCCTCAGTAGATGAGTGGATAAAAAAATCTGTGGTACATTTACACAGTGGAACACTACTTGGCCATAAAAAAGAAGGAACTCTTATCTTTTGCAACAGCATGGATGGACCTAGAGAGTATTATGCTAAGTGAACTAAACCAGTCAGAGAAAGACAAATACCACATGATTTCACTCATATGTGGAATCCGATGAACAAAATAAACATAAACAAAATAGAAACAGACTCATAGGTACAGATAGCAGACTGACGGCTGTCAGAAGGGAGGGGGTTGGAGGCTGAATGGAATAGGTGAAGGGATTAAGCAAAAAACCAAAACAAAACTTATAGTCAGACAATAGTATGGTGATGACCAGAGGGTAAGAGGGGTTGGGGGAGGTAGGAGAGGGTAAAGGGGGGGATAAGTGAAGACTTCACTTATCAAGTCTTCATAAGAAGACTTGACTTTGGACAGTGAATATACAATACAATGTACAGATGATGTATTATAGAGCTGTACACCTGAAACCTATATAATTGTATTAACCAATGTCACCCCAATAAATTCAATTTAAAAAATTCAATTAAAAGAAAAAAAGAACAGCAGAACAAGGTCTTAGTTCGAGGAAGCCTCAACCCTGGGTGAGAGGTGAAAGAGAAGCTCATGGAGGATTATCAGAGAGAGAGGGGAAGAAACCAGGAAGCGTGGTGTCCTTGCAACCAAGGGATCTAAGTAGAGGTTTGAGAAACTTGAGGTCACCAGTCATAGCCCTGGTAGAGGGAGGAACTAGAGAGCTTAACAACCATCTCTGGGAACCACCACTCAACCGATTCTGATTTAACCTAATTGTTTCAGGTCTGGCTCCTGCTTTTGCACCATTTCAACAGGCTATTGTTAAGAGGTCTTATCTAATATAAATACACTTATAATATTTCCTTAACTATGGCAAAAGAAATGAGATTAGTCTGACCCAATGGCTTATAGTTTGTCATTCGAATGAGACTCTTTTGAGAGTGAATGGGGGAATTAACCAGTTAAGATGCTGGAACAACAAATGAAATCATGGACTGACCTTGGCTAGCCGGGCTGTGTGGTCACCACAGTTGTTGGGGACTCCAGACTGGTGCCTTTGAATTGGCATTGCTTTGTTCAGTATTCACAAGCCCATCCCTTATTTAGTCCGCTCAGCAACCCTGGGGGGTGAACAATCTGGATCAAATCTCCCCACCTACCTTTGCAGATGATTAGATGGAAACCCAAGGTGGTAGATCCCAGTGTCTAGAGCTCTTTGTTGAGAGCTCTTTCTCTAACCCAGATGCTCACTCTAATCTCAGCAAACTTGGGCCCTTGTGCCTACTGATTTTGGCCTTAGCAGGCTGCTAAGAATTTGATAGGCCTTCTATGTAGGATTCTCCCTTGTCTTTCTGCCAAATCACAATTGGCCTCCCTGACTTGGCCTGTCTCCAGCTCTTTGGCACCAAGGCTCATTAAGCTTTTAAGTTCAAATGAGGACATTTCAACCCACTCTTTTTTTAGAGATCTACAATGAAAAGCTGCTTTTTGTTTGAAGATTGGCCTGGCTTAGGTGGAAACTTAGGCAAGAGTTGACTGTCCTATTCTCAACAGCCTTATGTTAAGGAAGATGAAAACAGATGAAGAACATGGAAGGCGAATTGGTGGGACTCAGAATGAGCAGAATGGACTCCCAGTGTTGCCCTTAAAAAAAAATCCTCACCAAACAAACAGCCCTTGGTTTCTATTCAAAAGAAGGGTTCTTAGCACGTATGTAGGGGGTTACTGTTCCCATTCAAACTGCGCCTTAGCATCGATTACAAGAGGCTACACGAGACCCTCGTGTGCATGTGCACATTGTGCATTTGAAACATTCTCAAGTTCACCCATCTTTGCAAGTGTTTTATCTACTTGAAAGTATATAATTTTTGTTACAGCTTTTCTCTTAACACGTAGTTTTACATGGCCTAGACCAAGAAGAGCAATTATAGAGCATGTTTTGATGCTTCCAAAAAATGTATTTGAAATTTATTTTAGCAAAATTATCATTCAGAAACCACTTCCCTCAAAATGTGCAATAAAAACACTTCTTACAAAATAGGTGATTTCCTTCCCCCTATCAGTCTGTGCCTTAATAAATATGAAACTTCTGCTCATTAAAATCACAGGCCTAATCTCTTTCCTACTGCACCGATTTGTTGCACATTTATTAGAATGACTGATTGACTTTTAAAATTATAACAACAGGGCTAAATACGGGCTGCTTGGGTGGTAGAGGAGAAACTGGCCTACCCCGTGGCCTGCCTGGGGAGTTACATGCAGGATTAGGGTTTGCGTGCATTTGAGAGGATTTGGTAGCTCCTTAATTGTATTTCCTTAATAATCCATTTTTCGATGTGTCTACTGGGCTGTCAGGCTGGGTGGGCTGGCTTCCCACAGAGAAGTGGGCAAAATTCCTGCCTCGAGTGCTCTATTCTAAATGTTTCCTTTGGTTACCCACAGGAGAGAGGACCTTTTCTTAAATATCCCATCAAGGACCCAGTTCATAAATGATTTCTTTTTCCAGTTAACTACGCAGAAATAGACTTCCCTCTGTGTATTTAGGGGAAGAAGAATGAGTGAGTGAAAAGGACACAGAAAGTTGAGACTTTATGGCTGAGTGATCGGTGTACAGACCCCTGGAGACTCTGTGTTTCCATGTGGCTCATTGGAACGACCTCTTTGCTCTGGCCACGGAGAGTGATTGTTGTTCCTCTGATTCTCTCTGCATTGCCCCACTTGTGTGCCTTTGACTGCGTTTCATTCCAGCCACTTGAGTGCTCACTTCCCTGCCCATTTCCACACTTCTAAATCCTAAACACACAAAACGGGCACCTTTTCTTCCACCAAGGTGCCCTCTACCTGCAGCCTGAATCCAGTGCTCCCTTCCTCCTCATAGTGCCCGTGGCAGGGGTAGCGCCCATGGCAGGGGTAACCGAACATCCTGGGGTGGCGGCGGCAGCCTTGATTTCGAGTGCTCCCCCTTGTTTCTGGTTTGAAAGTATTTGGGCTTTGTCTAGAGCGATTCGTCTCACACATGGGACTACTCTGAGTTGTCTGCTTTAACTTTCTATTCCATTATAAACGGCTTGACACAGTGACAGTGATGCACAGTTTCCATGCCTCACGGTGCTTACACAGGGCAGGGCTGCAGTCCGTCGGAGGAGAAGGGAAGAAGGAAGATTGTTCCAAACTGAAAATGTTTGAAATTATTAACATGTTCATAATCAATCAATGTGTATTCAGACAATGCTATATTTACTCAAAATGGACCATAGGCCTAAAAGTAAGAACTAAAACTGTAGCATTCTTAGAGTAAAATACAGGAGTATTTTTTTGTGACCTTGGATTAGAAAATGATTTCCTGCATATAACATCAAAAGTATGAACAACAAAAGAAAAAATAGATAAATAGGACTATAGCAAAATTAAATGCTTTTGTCCTGCCAATGATACCATCTCCCAGCCCACAGAATGGGAAAAAATACACTGTTTGCAAATCATATATCCGGAAAGGAACTGACATCTAGAATACATAAAGAACCCTTATAACTCAATGATAAAAACAGAAACAATCCAATTAAAAATGGCAAAAGATATCTGAATAAATATTTCTCCAAACAAGACATAAAAATGAGCATAAACACAGGAGAAGATGCTCAACCTCATTCATTGGTCTTTAGAAAAATGCGAGTCAACACCACTGTGAGATGCCATCACACCCACTGGGACGGCTGTAATTAAAAAGGAAGACAGTAAATGCGTCACGGGTGTGGGGAGATTGGAGTTTTCATGCATTGCCGGTGGGGCTGTGAAGTGGTGCAACCCCTTTGGTAAGCAATTTGGCAGTCCCTCAAAGCTTTATATGTTAAGTTACTGTATGACCCAGCAATTACACCTCTAGGTACATATCCAAGAGAAATGAAAACATATGACCAAACACAAACTGGTACACAAATGTTCATGACCGCATTATTCATAATGAATGGTCAAGTGACCGAAACCACCCAAATGCCCTTCAACCGCTGAACGGGTAGATAAAATGCAATATATTCATACAATGCAATATTATTGGTCCACAAAAAGGAATTAACTACCAGTAAGTGCCACAACATGGATGAACCAAAACCATTATGCTAAGAGAAAGAAACCAGTCACAAAAGACCATGTATTATGTGACCCTATTTATGCAAAAAGCGCCGAATGGGCAAATCTATAGAGACAGAAAGTAGATGCGGGTAGTTTACAGCTAGGGGCTAGTGGTCGGGTGGGATGGGGTGTTCAAGTGAATGGGTATGGGGTTTCTTTTAGGGGGAGAGGGAACTAAAATTAGTTTGCAGTGGTGGTTGCATGATCTTGTAAATGAACAAAGAAAAATCAGATCCCAGTTTCAGTGGGTGAAGTCTATGTTATATCTCAAGGTGTTGAAATGCACATGCACACACACATTAGGATATTCAAAATTTTGCTTCAAGATGTTTACTATGCCCTTTAGAAGACTCATTCCAAATGTCATTTAGTGCATTTCTAGATGTGCTAGTATCACATTGTAATGTGCTGCCAGATGTAAAGGAAATAACAAAACTAACACTAAATATCAAAGGCACACTCATTAAAATCAGGAAGCATAACAGAACAAGAAAGGCCATGGAATGGAGAAATGAGACTTTATTGCTTAAATACCGCAGTTGTCCTTTACTTAAAGCCCCTTTTCTATAACAGATGAAAAGGCTTTGCTTTTAGTGTTATTCCTTCCCTGTCAGAGCTTCTGGCCTCAAGAAGACACTCTCCATTCCTCTGAATAAGCCTGCATTTTGTATTTCTGCTGCCACCCAGAAAAACAGAATGATGGGTGCTGTGGGAGAGGAAGCAGCCATGGTGCCCTCACCTGCCCCCCCCCCTCCAGCCCCCTTCTCATTTGTGTCCTGTGCTACATCAAAGGGAAGAACCCAAAGACTTCACTAACCTTCCTTGGGGCCAGCCAGCTCACAACTGTCCTTTAGAGAGAAACAGTGACTCCATTAATCCCCACCCTCCTTCCCCCAGACCAGCAGGAACTTAATGAAATGACAATGATTGGTGGGAAGGAACTGGAAGCCTGTTAGTTGATTCTTTTATGATGTGGTTGCCTGAACCTACCTCTAGTCTTGGTGCTAAGAAAATGGTTCAGATGTGATTCACACAACAACGGTTGCAAAGTTGCCAATGAACCTGAAGTCTATTGCAATTTCAAAACTGATGTTTTCGGCTTCCCAATACTTCATAATTGTTGTTTGTTTTATTATCAATTTACTCACCAAACAAGTTTAGGCCCTACCAAGGACTGGCCCTTACAGTAGAACTGTGCTTACAGAAGGGATGACCCTTGTGCCTGGTGGGGAATTTGGACAGTTTCGGCGATGTATGATAAACAGGGAAGCCAGAGAATGTTGGGACCTAGACGGGGGAGATACACTCCCTACCTAGGAAATGGTTCAGAGAGAAGGGTGATCTTTAAGCTGGGTTTTGAAGAATGAGTAGGAGTTTGCTAGGCCACAAAGGGATGTGGAGAGGCTTGTGGGAAAGGCAAGTCAGACAGAGGGTACAGCGAGCTTGTGAAAGTGCTCAGCAATAGGAGGGGGCTTTGCATGCTTAAGGAAGGAATTGTGGCCAGAGCCTGGGAAGAAATGGGGCAGACTGGAGATGAAGGATGGGTGTCAGTTTGAGAAAAGTCAGTTTGAGAAAGACCTTGAATAGCCTGCTAAAAAGTTTCAACAGCATCCAGCAAACAGTAGGCAGCTAGCACGGTCTCTGTACAGGAGAGCATGGGATTAGGTTTACTTCTGAGGAAATGACATCTGTTGATAGTGGAGCCTTTTGATTACTTTTTGCTGTGCACCAAACACAAATATTTGAATAAAATACCATGCTCTCCTGTACCATGCCAAGGAGAAGCAGAAATGCTTCTTACACCTGTCTTGCTATGTTCATCCTTAATTTATAACCTTACTATGTATAGCCTGTGTTTCCAAAGTTCTTTTCCAAATCACTCATTTAGAACTTGGAAGTTATTTCCCCATAGAACTAGCGTTCTTCACAAAGTCTTAGGTAATCCATACCACAGCTGAGATCGGGGCAGTTCCATTGAGGAACCCGGTCCCCTGGGTTGGCGGGGGTGGGCTTAGCGCCATACCTGGGGTGGGGTGTTTGATAACAATTGGTGAAATGCATAGGACGTCGATCCAGAATGCTAACTAGCCATATTAGAAGCTGACCTACCCTTTCTAATATAGCAAAGGCCTTGTAGCTCTGTTAGCCTTTCCCTAGCACCTGCAGGATGGCATGTTAGGTAGGGAGACAGGAGCCTTGGCAAGAGATACGGCTAGACTTTGGCAGGGAAGCAGGACCAGAGGCAGTGTGGGCACAGCTGCAACGTAGCCGAGCTTGTCCTTGGAGCTCCGTGCTGTCTTTGCTTTGTTGGCACCCTCCCTTCCTTCCTCCCCATCCCCAGTTTCAGAGACTGCGTCCATGTGGGCCTGCCCTCCAACAGGACTACCGTCACCTCATTCCCTCACTTCTGTCCTTTGTTCACTCCCCAGTCCCAGCCTGGGGTGAGAGCCACAGACAGGATGCTTAGGAGGAGACGTGAGCCAATAGTTGCCACATAGGATTTCCACCTGTGGGCAGGGCTGGGGTCAAAACCTTCTCAGAGGGGAAGAGACGATAATAACGGCTGCTGCTTGGAAAGTGTGTCCTCTCCACCAGACCTGTGCCAAGTGTGTGACCTGTGTGTGTCACACTCTCATGCCATGGCTCGTGGGTATTATTGTCCCCACTTTCCAACATCTGAAGCTCACAGATGTTGAATACTTCAATAACCTGCCTAGTGAGTGGCAGAGTGGGAGCCAAACCCAGGTCTTTCTGGGTCAGGAGGCCCTCATTAGTCTCGGGACTTTATGGGTCCCGGTTCTGGAACTTTCTTGCTCAACAAGCATGAGAGCAAGAGGTTGGCTGCTTACCCCACTCAAGTCTGGGCACAGAAGTGTTCAGGGCCACGTCACAGCAATCTTACTTCCCAAGATATCTGTCCTCCTCCTGGCAGTAAACTCAGCAACACCGTGTTTTAGCTGTGCAAAAGAAATACTAATTACAATCATTTATCCGTAATTACCACATACCACAATGATGATTACATGTATCTTTGCCTCTGTCACAGTAACTTCAGTCTCTCTTTCTCTCTCTCTCTCTTTCTTTTTTTTTTTTTTTTTTTTGGTTATGCTAAATTCTGTTCATGTATTGCCAGTTTTCATAGTTCATGGATCCCATGTTGTCTTAAACTTGTAGCTTATAAAGGCGGGGAGGATCTTGAGTGGGAGGCACAGTGGGAAAGGCAGCTTGGGAGTGAAGGCGCTTGCTTACCAGTTGGAGGCATTGGGAGGACTCCTGCAGAAGTCTTTGGAGGGGAAGCAGCACGGCCAAAGCCAAGGGTTAGGTGGGGCCAGTTTGTGTGTGGTGGGCAGGTGGATGAGGATAACCGAGACTGGTGGCTGGGAATTAGTTATTGAAATGCAAAAAAAGTTAAGCATCATGGGAAAGCCCTCTTCTCAAAGGTAGAAACCTCAGATGTGTGCCTGGTGACAGTTCCGTATCTAGATTATTTTATTAATTCTTAGGCTTCTTCTAAGCCAAAAATCCCATAATTTCCAGACAGCAAGAATGGTCATGCAGAGATTGGCCTGTGAGGCAGATTAAAAATGAATCAAAAGGACTCCAAGAAATCAGATAATTGCTGTAGGTTCCCTTCCATGCTTATAGATTATTTAGTTAGTGATGTTTTTTTTTACTATAAACAATAGAAGTTATGTGAAAGAAGGACAATAAAAATGGGTCTATTTTTTTTGTAATGTCCCAAATTTTTGCTCTTGTCCCTCCTGCTGCCTTCCCAGCAAGACCCAGGGGCAAAGGCTACGCCCATGTGTTTAATTTTGCACTTGGGGACGGGGGTTTTATGGGACAAGACCTTCTGGAGAGCCATAATCATTAAGGTAATGCTGGGTGCTATATATCTCCTTGTATCTCAATAGATTGTAATACAATAGAAATGTGCTTCACACTCCCATGTAGCCCAGCTTGGGCAGCAGGGATGGGTGGAGATGACTCTGCTCCAGACAGTTATTCAGGGACCCCAAGTAATAGCGACTCCATCCTCAACATGTGATTTCTACGGTCTTCCTTGGTGCAAATGGGGAGGAGAGAGAGAATGGAGAATTGCCTGGGAGAGATTTTAGGGGCAGGCCTGGGTGATATATATCACTCTGCCCACACCCCACTGGCCAGAAAACTCCACTATATTGCTACAGAAAATTGCAAAGGAGGCTGGCAAATGTAGCCTAGCTGTGTGTCCAGGAGGGGCAGGGGACAAGTTTGGTGAGCCATCTCTGCCACAGGAGCTATACTGAGTGATAACAGCACCGCTGAGCCCTACAATTCACAGAGTTGGGCCCAATTTCTTGGAATTTCAAGTCTACAAAGGCCTTTTAAAGCTCTTACGATCTCTTTTTTAGACATGTTCAAGGCAAGTGGCTTACACAGAGCTACACTTCACACATTCTGGACAGTGCATAGCCCCCCTCAAACATTTGGTAGATATTAATGATGGCGATTTGCATTCCATCACTATTTTGTTCATATGAAACTCCCCCTTTGGTTCAGGTTTCACTTTTCCCCTTATTTTAGTCAATTTTTCTTGACCTCAGAAAGTCTATTAAGTTTCCTGCTTTTGCCAAGGCAACTCTAAAAAGAAAGCTTTAAAAATGACATCTGTAACAGGTTTATGGTCAAGGTTAAATTGATCTCATGCTTAGGTTAAAAAATAGTTGCCACGTTAGATTAAATGAAAGAGTAGATACCTTCTTCTAAGATACCTAGGCAAACCCAGAAAGTGATCAAGGAAACCACATAGAAAAACACCATTGAGCCAAATTTAAAGTGACACAAAGTAGGTAATTTTGTGGTCACAGTTGCCTATTGCAGCTGTACAAACCAAGCTAAAAGAGATGATGATGTAATCTTTTGTTGCAAAGAATAAAGTAACCTCCCAGGAGATTAAGCATGAATTCCCCACCCTGTGTTCAAGGTCCAGATAGCATCTCTGCCCTCCCCCAAACACTAGAATAATTATTATACTTGAATTTCTGAATTGAATGACTTGTGGAATTAGCTAAATGTTGCAATCCTTTAAAAATTGTACCTTTAATGTGTATATTTCAGCCCAATAACAAATACGCTGCTTGTCGGAATAATGCCTACTGTCTGGATGGTCTTGGAACATATCCTTTGTGGCGATATTCTCAGTGTTGTGCCCCTTGAAAAGCTATTATATCGGCTACTGGAGGAGTCCATATGAAACAGAGCCACTCTGTTCCAGAGTAGGCATTTGAGATTATTTTTTAAATTGCAAATAGAAATAGATTTCTTCAGTTTGTATTTTATAACCATTACAGAACAATTGAGAGGCTACCATGATGTGTTGCAAAGACTTAATCAAATGCAGCTTGGGGTCTAGTCAGGATATCAGCTTCATTCCTGGATGTCTCACCAATGGTTCCTTTAAGGGGTTGAATCTCTAGTCTTTTAAGAACTGTATTCCATAGAATGGGTTTGGAGCATGTCTCTAATTCACCGTCTCGAATACTCAGGAAGGCTGCGCAGTAGGTGGCTGTGCATGGGAGTGGGCCATGTGTGAGCACAGTTCCTGTCTTCCTGTGGGCTTTAAACCTATTGGTGAACGTGCCCCGTGAGGGAGAGAGCTGGGGTCCGCCCTGTCTTCCCTTGTGTCCCCTGCACCCAGCTTCGGGCCAGAACATTATGCAAGCTCGATAAATATTTGCCGAGCACATGAAGGAACATATGGGATAGCCTCTTTTTGAAACAGGTCACAGTATGTTTTAGATTTAGAAGATTTAGACTATAAGAGTTTAGTAGACACCATTTGATTTGTATCATATAAGGAACACATGTATTTTTGCTTACCTTGAATGCCATTAACTTTTTTTATAATCAAAGATTCTCCAAGATCCTAACGTTTTTTCCTGTTTCTAGATGTTTCTCACCAGACATATTAGGCAAACTATATGGTTTGTTGACTTGATTCATTTATGTGAGATTTTTATCCAAAGGTGGCCAGGAAAAGAAAAGACTAAAACTTCTTTTAGTCTTTGGCAGCTGGCCAATGGAAAAGCTAAAACTAAAATAACTTGCGCTTACCGAGCAAAAGGGACATGCTCAGTATATTAAATGAGTGTGAACGTGCGTTTCCGTTTACCAAACACCAGCAACACATTGTCCCAGTCTCTCCTCACCACAGTCCCGGGTGGAAGAAGGATTTTTTTAAAATCCTCATTTCATTCAAGAGAAAACTGTGGCTCTGATCAAGCCACATCCCCCTAGAGTAGCTTAGAGTTAGCTCGCGTAGGATTTACCTGTTAAAACCTTGACCACTTAATCCAAATTTGCTGCACCTTCTTCTTCATGAAGCTGAGTGTTGTAAGTTATTTGTGGTATTTATCTATGCTTTCTGATACCCATATTTTAATAAGCAAAAACTTTCTACATGAATCTAGTTGTAAATTTAGGTTTTATCTATTTGCATATAGTGGGGATTTAAAATGATGAATCAGAGTATCTCAGTCTCTGTTTTTAAAATCTTTAGATGTACTTCAGAGTGCCTTTGTATTTAGGAAGTAATTGGATACCTCCCCCGGGCCTGGATACCGCTTACACCTTGGCTCTCCTGTGATGCGTCTCCTCCTCTCACTGGTTCTGCCGGGCTCCATTGGCACTTGAATGTACCACGCCCACCCCTTCCTTCAGGCCTTTCTGCCAAGTGTTTGTCCACCAGAAACTCTTGCCTTTAATCTTTCCTTGGCTAGTACCTTTATTGTCTTTCCATTTTTTCTCTCAAACGTTACCTCCTAGAGCAGCCTTCTGACCACCCAATGGAAGTACCACCTGCCTGACCTTTACAGTGCTTGCCTTCCCAGTGCTTATGCCATCTGAAATGTTCTTCTCTTTTATCTGTTTGTTCATTTTCTGTCCCTCCCACTGCTCCACCTTTAAGTGGACACCAAAGACGTAAGTTCCAAAGAGCAGGACCTGTGCTTGTCTTGCTCGCTGCTGCCTCCCCTGGGCCTAGAACTGTGCGCAGCACACAGCAGGCACTTGATAAATAACTGCTGGGTAAATAAAATATCACAAAATATTTCATCCTAAGTAGGCCTTGCATTGATATTTTTAATTATCTTTATTTTTGTTTGTAGTCATGAGTATAGTTAATGCAAATGACATGTGAATGCAATGTGAATTACTACAAATGTTTAATTTTTTGTTGTGTAGAATTATGCCAGTCTCCCACAAATGTCTTCAGATGAGAACAAAGATAATCTGTTAACAGACAGAGAGAGCCAATTACTCGCTCAGGCCTTCTAGCTACAGGTTTTGGGGAGCACAGACCACGTGGGAAATTGGTGTGGGGTTCTGCTCAGTGGGGAGTGAAGGCCACCTTGCATTCCCTGTAGTCCCCTATGATGAGGTGGTAGATCACCCATAGACTGAACTTGGATCTGATGTGTCTCATCCTTAACCATCTGCCAGCAGACATCCTCTTCCATTTTCTTTTCATTCCCATTCACCGTTTTTATTACCCCATTGTATTTAGACAGTTTTTGTTTGGAGAGTGTGTGTGTGTGTATTGATTTATGTTTTGATTATATACTAAAGCCGAATTTTCTCAAGAATCAAGTCCCAGATTAACATGACTGGCCTCAGGCATGAAGGCTGTCTCTGCATGCTGCGGACTAGCTGGGCCCACTCTGGAGAAGTTGTCACATCTGGTCAGGGCTTAGTCTTTTCTTCTGCAAAAGTGATGCAGAGAATGCATGGCCTGTCTGTGCAGGACAGGGCATTGGGAGGACAGTGCGTCTCAGAAGGTTTGGAAATATAAGATGTCCTTGCTTTAAAGCACGTCATCATCAAGTATTTATTGAAAATATTTATATTTTAATTTGCACAGGAAGGCAATAGTGGTTTTTAGTAAAATTGCAAGTGAGTAGCCTTGACTCTTACTTGTAGCTGTTTTGTGAAACTTTCTCACATGACTCCTGTTATATTAAAAAAAAATGCCCTCAGTTTAGTGCAGATACAAGATAAGCAGGTGTTGGGCGTTTTTGCAATGTGGATTCAATGTTGTCTTTTCTTGTTGTGTTTTGCAAACTGTGTATGAGACTCGGCCAGTGTTTGTATGAAAACATACACCCGTCTTGGTCTTGAAAGTATTCCAAATGTTTAAGAGCACTTTGGCTTTTTTTTTTTTATTCGTGGTTAAAATTTTTGATAGATATCATAGATTTTTCTTGCTCTTTTACTTATGGTCTAGCATTATAGTTGTTTTTTTTAATTTACAACTTCATGTGACAGGGAAGATTTCTTCCATATAAGTATAATTCTACAAAGGATGAATATAATGAAGTATTTAAGATTGCTTAAAATATAAACATGTATAAAAGAGGACTTGGTGGAACCATGATACTAAATTTTTTAATACAAGTTTTAGATATAGGTGACAAAAAAGTGCCTCTTTTAAAAGGTGATTTTTAACTTACAATTTTTGGAGGATAGGGTGTTTGTTATTTTTTCTACTTTGGTTAATTAGCAAAAAGCTCGGGAATATCTGGTGGCAATGGTATTTTATTTCATTAGAAAAATCTCAAATATTAGAGAAAATGGTTGATCTAAAATGCTGTGAATTGGATTAGTATAAACACACACAAATGGAGGGAAACATTTATATAGAGAACTTAGTATGCACCAGGCTCTTTGCTAGCTTCTTGCATATTTTGTCACATTTAAGACTCAGTGACACCCATGCCATTGGTACCATTACATGTCCACGTTACAGAGGAGAAACTGAGACTAATGGGCTTGCCTGAGGTAACAGCCCCAGTGAGGACCAGCAGGGTTTGGGCTTCCGTCGGCTGGACTCCAGAGCCCATGCCCTCGCTGTCCTACCAGCCCCGTCCAGCTGTTGAAAAGGACATAGGTCCACACGGATAGATAATGCACACTCTTCAAGGCAAATTGTTTAACTTCCAAGACGTATCATTAAGGAGGAAATGTAGCCTAATACATGCTACATCTGTCTTTAAAAAAAAATATGTATCTTTATACATTTTCCTTGGAAAGTCTTTAAGGTTCCCTTCCGGGGCCTTGTGGGGCCAGGGTGACAGCAAGACTTACGGTTTACCGAATAGCCTTTTGATTCCTTTTAAATTACCGGTGCTGTGCACAAATACTATTTTAAAATCCAGTTTAACATGATGTTGTTAAGAGCTAGTGAGAAAAGTCATGTATCTTTACAATTCTGTACATTTTAAAACTGCTTTGGAGACATCATCTCTATCTGTGTATTTGAAGCCACGAGACGTGGAACGCAAACCCCGTGTGAGTGCGCGTGCTGACCCAGCAAAGCTGGGTGCCGGGCTTGACCGCCCCACTCCCTCACTCTGGGCGAGTTCCTCGTCCATCATCTTCGGGCATCGACTTCCTCAGGCCTCAACTTCCTAAACTGTGAAGTGAAAAGCACGAACAAGTTGCCTTCCAACTAAAGTTATAAACAAGTTATAATAATTCCAAGTAGAGTTATAAAGAAGCACTTTTCAAAAAAGACTAAATTCATGGTTAAAGCTAAGTAGGTTCATGAAAAGAGCCTCCATCTTGGTGGGCAAGCAGGCACGTGTCCTCTCTGGTGTCACCTGTTGGTGGCAGCACCTTGGGATAGCAGTGAAAGTTACCAAGAGCAGGCAAAATCCTTGGTGCAAAAACAGCATACCCTGCCCTGTCTGTCATAACTACTGTAGGGATGTTTCCTCGTATAGCAATGCCTGGTGGTGTCGGAGTCAAGTATAGGCTGCATTCAAGACTAACCATGAAACTATTTCAAAGAACCTTTTGTTAGTATAGATGTGTGGGAATCTATTAAGGAAAGATTCTTCCCAATTGACTATAATCTTGGATTGCATGATTTATAGGCATGCCTCGTTTTATTGCGCTTCATTTTACTGTGCGTCGCAGATGTTGAGTTTTTTATAAATTGAAGGCAAGACCCTCCACCAGCAAAAAGATTTTGACTCATTTTATTGCAACAGTCACTTTAGCGCGGCGGTCTGGAACTGAACCCGCAATATCTCCGAAGTTTGCCTGTGTAATAGAGGCTGGCAAACTTTTTCTATAATAGGCCAACTAGTAAAAATTGCATGCTCTGTGGACCATATGTTCTCTGTGGTAACTACTCAGCCCTGTGCAAATGCATCCATAGACAACATGTAAATGAACAGGTATACCTGTTTTCCAGTAGAACAGGTATTGGGCCAAATTTGTCCCATGGATTAGAGCTTGCTGACCCCTGGATTATAGTAAGTTCCTGCCCCAAGTTTCTTTTTATGCTGCATCCTGAGATAAGTTACCTGACTGCCTCTCTCGGATTCCTGAACGTGGGGATAAATGCTCTCATTCTGCATCCCCTTCCTTACCTCTAGTTATCTCTTTACAAATAACCTCACTTGCAAATGCTGCATTCCACCTTGTCACCCTGATGCCAACCCTATTTTAGTTTTACAAGTTGCCCTTTCTTCTTTCTTTTCACTCTGAAGTGATGTTTTCTGAAGACAAGTACCATATTTTGCCATATATAATACATACTTTTTGCCCAAATTTTTGAGAGAAAAATAAGGATGTGCATCATACAGGCGTAGTACCAGAAATACCTTGTGTCTGTTCTTGTGTTTTGTAATTATTTATTACATAAAATTTCTTGTATCATAATATATTCAAAAATAAATGCTAAAATTCCCTTATAATACAAAAAATAAGTATCTAAATAAATAAAAATTGAATTGGAAAATTAAAACAAAACATTTTTTTCCTGAAAATTTGGGTCAACAACCTGGGTGCACATTATACACAGCAAAATATGAGTCGTTATAATTTTTTTCTCTTACATTTCCCTTGTTGTGTTACCATTTTTATGTGATTTCAACCTTTACCCCCCAAATATTTTTCTCACGTATCTTTTGTACCTAGGGATTTGTGGTCAGCCTTGTTTAAAATCTTCAGGACATGATTGGTTAACCTCTTGTTAAATATATTCTTCCCTTTCTTAAGGGAGGCTCAACCGCATTTAACAAGCTACTCTCCTCAAAGAGCAAGAGTGTCTGGAGGTAGAATGAGTCTTGGCAAATTATTTGGGAAGATAGATGTTGGTCTCTGAACTTAGTGCACCCCAGGAAAGGTCCTGCTTTGGCCAGGAGAATCGGGACCAAGCCTGGCCTTTGTAGTAATACCTCACCCTGATCCTAGACAATCCCCTCCCAGCCTCCACCCGGCTCGCATGTTTGTCCTTTCCCCTGAAGCATCTCCCAGTCTCCAACCTTTCTTCTCTGCCAACATTTCCAAATTCCAGAACTTCACCTGCCACGGACAAACTTGATGTTGGCAAAGCTCTTCACCTGTATGCACTAAGGCTCATAGATTATTGAGATTTACCACATGCTTTAAATTCGCTGCTTTTCCTATTCAGCAATTTAACTGTAGCCACAGATAAAGGTGATTTGTGTGATCCATCTTGCTTTATGTCTCATTTGACATTCTGCCTTTTCCATGACAGGTTGCTGAATGCTATAAAGCCAGGACTTGTTAAAAAGATCAATAGATTGCCTACCCCCATTGCAGGATTGGTGAGTATCCAGAATTGAGATTTATTTTCCAATATTCTTTTGCTCTAACCTCAGGGTCATGATAGTGCCATTTATTACAATTCTCTCTTGCGATATATATTGCACTTGAATGAGAAAGCATTGAAGCCGTTACACTAAGAGGCCACTTAAAAATGAAAGGTTGCAGTTTTGCCTAAATGTCATCTTAATCTTTGTTTGCATTTTTCCCATGAGTGATAAGGGCCTTTATTTTTAAAGGGGTAAATTTGTTTCGGGTTGAGAGGTGGATAATTAGGCTGACCCCAGGGCAGGAATGTGATTGTAATTATGGTTTCTCATTTCAGTGTTTCACTGCGTTCCCCTGGAATGGAGGGGAGAAGAGGTAGTGAGAAAGAGCATTTCATGATTAACAAGCAGCACTTTCGTGATACATTGCTGTTTGGAATCTTAAAAGTCTGCTTGTGTTTAAATACCACATTTGTGGACTGACCCTTCTAAAGACACAGCGGACACTAAGATGACCCTAATGTCATCTGGAGGGTTGCTGAAGCAAAGCCCTCGCCCTCTGAACCTACCCCCCCTCCAAAACAGAGAAACTCGTGTGTTCACATACGGTCAGAAGCAGGATTTTTTTCATGCATCGACATGTTTCATAATTCTCGACAACTGATTTTAATCATTTAATGGATGTTGCCTTTTGTGTAAAGGAAGGGGGAAAGGTGGAAGGTCAAGAGGGCAAACACACCTAAGTTCTGGAAGGCACTTGGCACCTGCACGTGTACACGCACTTCGTGTGCACAAAAAGCTGAGGCTGCGTGTGCCCTGGTGACGGCCCACTGACTGTTTCTATTGTGACTGCCTCCTCTGCATGCGGTTTTGCAGAAAACAATGAGAAAAATGTCAAGAATTTAGGCAGGCTCCTACTATGACCTTACTGATTGTTAAGAAGTTTTACAGCCATATCCCGATGACCAATTGAAGACAGACATTTAAAAAACACCAATTGTGTTTGGGAACTGTGAGGGTCATGGTAATAGGTACATGGTTCTAGCAAGTTGAATGTAATGGATTGATTTTATCGTAAGAATTGCTATTTCTGTGAATGCATTCTGTTTCCCATACTGGTTAATGGTAAGTTAATGATTAGTCACTAAAAATCCTTCCAACTTTGTTTGTCAGAATCATGTTACCAAATAATGTCATAGATAAATAGGTAGATAGGTTTGGAAGAAGTAAATTGGAAAATTTTATGAATAACCAGTCTATAGATGTATATAATATGTTGCATATGTTAATATGTAATATATAATTTTAAAGCTTTTTATTAAATCCTTCTCTTCCAAATGTTAAGACCATAGTCTTAACGATACTGACGAACTTCTGTTTGGCCCCAGGCCTGTGGCAGCTCCAGACCTTGGAGCCCTGGGAGTGAATGTTGTAGGAGGGAAGGTCGCACGATGATGGCAGGAAGGGGGGCCTGGTAAAATCCACGGGAACAGAAAGAGGCAAGCTGCTCTGAGATCAGAAGCTACAGAGCAAAGGATTTTGTACCCTTAATTTAAAATGTGAATCATAAATAATTTTAGTAAAACTAAGGGTTGGGCTATGTACATTGACCTTTGTATCATTTCTTATTGTAGCTCAAATGTTCTTTTTTACATATTGCCTCTACTTTGGAGCAGGTGGGCAATTTAAGATTGCACACGGGCCCCGGTTGCTTTCCTCCATTTATATCCTTCACTTTTATTTCTCCTCTTTCCTTCTTCACTTGAATTTCCATTCTGCTTTGTCCTTTCCATCATTTTCCCTTTTCCTTGCCCTTTTCCAGCTACCATATTCCCACTGACCTTCATCTTTATATTCTCCCTACCAATTTGCTAATGTGATGCTGTGGTTTATTATAAGAAATATGTATTTGCTCTTTGTCCACTTCAGGCAGAGCTCTTAAAACCCTTGGATTTCCTAAGCAACAGGAGCAATGGGAGCATTGTCTGATAATATTTGATTTTTTGTCATTGGTTCCTGAAATAGCTCCAGTTACATGAAGGTTAAAGGTGTATCTTTTTATTCATAGCAAACCCCATTCAACCACACGTGAGTTAATGTTAATGAGATGACTTTTGGAAAGTTCCCCTTCCCCCAAGGCTGGAGGCTGGTTGCCAGGGAAACCAACCAGGTGATTAGAGGGTTGGAACTTTTAGTCCCACCTCATCCCTACCTCCTGGAAGGGGAGAGGGGATAGAGATTGAATTCAGTCACTGTTGGTCAATGATTTAATCATTCATGTTGTGTATTGTAGTAAAGTCTTCATAAAAACCCCGAAAGGATGGGCCCGGAGAGATTCCAGGTCGCTGAAGCTGTGGAAATTTGGGGAGAGTAGCGTGCCCAGAGAGCATGGAAGCTCCATGTTCTTTCCCAGAGATGTTGCTCTGTATACTTTTTTTAATCTGGCTATTCATCTGTATCCTTTATAGTATCCTTTATAAGGAATTGCTAAACATAAGTAAATGTTTCACTGTCAGCCACTCGATCAAGTTAATCAAACCCAAGGAGCGGGTCCCTTGAACCTTGTTTAACAGTCAGCTGGTCAGAAGCACAGGTGATAACCGGGACTTGTAATTGCCATTTGCAGTGAGGGCAGTCTTGTGGGACTGAGCCCTTAACCCACAGGGGGCGAACACGAGGCCTGTGGGCGGAATCCGGCCCTCCACCTTGTTTTATGTGGTCCGGAACCTTGTTTCCACCAGGCAGCAGGGCCCCACCGAGCTCCTTGCCCCTAGGTAAGGAGTAGTTACATTTATACAGTCCTAAAATTACATCATTTGGCTCTTTGAAGGCAACTGCAAGGCTGATGTGGCCCCCCCCCACTCCCCCCCCACTGGTGACAATGAGTCTGACACCCCTGCCAGCCTAACCCATAGAATCTGATATTATCTCCAAGTAAAGAGTGTAACAGTTGGGTTAATTGCTTGGTGTTGTTTCAAAAAACACCCAAGTAAATTATCTTTAGTCTAAAAAATCTTTACCTAAGTATAATTAATTACTGCCCATTTACTAATGTCCTGAATTTACAAATCTGGTCAAATCCTTTTCCTGTCTTTCAATTACTTTCAGATCCAAGTTTCCAAAAACCAGTGCACTAGTTGGGGTCTTGGCAAGAAACAGACTTACCTTACCACCTTTCTCCTCGTATCCCATCCTGTTGATGTTCTTCCAGGCTTCTCTCTCCAAACCTATTGGCTGTTCCCTTTCTACACTCATTTTCTTGTCTGTCTTCATGACTTCAACTCAGCATAGCCTTGACCCAAATCACTGTTCCTACCTGAACTCCAGACCTCTTGTTCTGTGTATCAGCTCCATCTGAACGTCCTACCAACATATCAAACTTAACATGTTGAAATCAAACTTACATGACTACTCCTGCCCCTCCTAGTTCCCTGTATCAGTAAAAGTATCTAGACAGGCAGTTGCAGAGATTTCAGAGATTTTGGCAACTTTCTCCAGTCTGCCTACTTCTCCACATTTCTTTGGCCACTAGACAAGGCCTAAAGCAGGCCTTTCTCATCTCTTGCCTGGTTGAGAATAGTCAGCTCCCACTTCCTCAAACACTATTTACTCTCGGGTATGATGCCTTTCTCATGATACTTCTTATGAATATAATACTGTCCCCCTGCTCTTCTTGACAAAATCTTATTTATTCATCAAGACCCAATGCAAAACCACCTTCTTGGCGAAGCCTCTAGTGTTTAAGGTTCACATAATCTTTTCTTATAGAACGGAGTGAGCATTTTGGGGTTTAGGAGCAAATGAGTTAGTATGTGAGATAAAAGCTGTGCTGCATATGCTATCAAGAAGCAAGAGTGTGAAAAACTGTCGTTAACAGTTTAAAATGAAGGCATGCAAATGGCTTAGTATTCATGTTAAGACATTGTAGCTTCAAGCAGTCAATTTGCCATGATCAGACTTGTCAACAGCCTTCATGGGTTCAAACGATGTCAGGAGTCCTCGTGATGCGCTAAGAGGTCCCAGCACCACCTTGATAGAATGTTTGCCAAAATATTTAGCCTAAATCCCCTTCTGAGGGAACAGTCAGACAAATCTAAGTCCAAGGACATCCCTAGAACAGCTGGCCTTCCCTCTTCAACACTGTCGGTGTCAGTGAAGATACCTCCCCACCGCCAAAGCCCAGAAAATGGTTCCGATAAAAGGTGACTAAGGAGATAAGGCGACAGGACAGCCAAAGGGCAGGTGTGAGCCCTGATTGAGAAAGAACAACTATAATAGACATTATTGGGGCAATGGGGACATTTGCATGTGGATTGAGTATTGGATTATAGTATTCTGTTGTTGCAGCATTTCCTTCATGTAGTAATGATCTTGTCAAAAATAGTTGAGTATGTAGGGGAATACTCTCGATGTTGGCAGATGCACAAGCTGGAGAATTTAGAGATGAAGTGTCACAATATGTCCACCTAATTTTCAAATTGTTCAGCAAAAAGAAGTCTGTGCATGTAGTGTATTATTTTATGTACACACACAACACAGGGAGAGGGCCGGAGAGAGGGAGCAAAACGGAGGGAGGGAGGGAGCAGGGAGGGAAATGTAGTGAAGTGTTGGATCTGAATAAGGAGTATGCAGTTGTCATGGTACTGATCTTGCGACTTTTTGGTAGGCTTGAAAATGTGTAAAAAGTTAGGGATCCATTCTCTTCTTTTTGGGCGGATAGAGGGATCTCAAACTTGCAGGACATTGGGAGACAGAGACCATCTTCCTGTTAGTAGAGATGCAGCCCTTTATGTGAGTGTCTTCTTCGCATGGCATTTTCTCCCTCCTACATTTGTGACTGTCAGGACCTACGCTGCCACTTTGCCAGGGGGTTGGCAGGCCACTGACCATCCGCTAAGCAAGAGCCCGCAGTAGCCCAGGCCGTGGAGATCTAAGACGCAACACCAGAGGGTTTTCCATGCCTCGAACCCACAGCTGCGTGCCCTAATGGCCTGGTGTTGAGAAGAATCCATTAGGATGGCCCAGCTGCTTGACTTGAAGATAAGTAGAAAAGTGTGTTTTCACACAGCCATCCCAAATTATAAACACGTGTAGATTTTACAAAGGCATGAATAGGTGTATTTTAGCCCCTGAGTTGAGCTGTGGTTACAAAGAATTCAGGGGTGAAGGTGTTAAAACAAAGTAGTTGAAAATCATTTCCTGGCAAGAATGCAAAGACCCCGGATCCGGGTCTGCGTTTCTTCTGTAACAATTGCTGACACGTGAAGCCGCGTGGTGACTGCCTGCAGATGCTTGCATTCTTGTTTAGGTGTTAGTGATACTGTTAGCTATTGCCAGAGAGAAAGACCTCAAATTTCGGTTTTGGCATACCAAAAAACTTTAAAAAACGCTGCCTGCCCTTTAGTCTGCCAGTTCGTTAGTGTTGTGCAATCAAGCCACATCCTGAAACTCAATTTAATGGTCATCAGAGATCAGGCTAAACTGTTTCATTCCAGAAACTTTAGACTGTGTGCAAGAAACATAAGTGTCTGCAATTCTTGCTTACAGTATGAATTTTGAAATGGAGCTTTCTTTTGCCCAGGTTTTAATTGGAATAGCCATTCTGTGCACACACACACGTTAAGGATAATTGGAAATAGATGATATTTGGGGATTCTGCCCTTGGGGGCTGAACCTTGCTAGAGCTATCATTAAATATTTGCTTCATCTTGCATGGGAATCCAGGAGCATAAAAGCAACCTGAGAAAAAGAGAATTTTACAGCGGAAAGGGCATCTTAGATACATTCATAAACAGGAATTATTTGCCCAAGACCACAGAAATCCTAAAAGCAAAGACGGCTCCAAAGCCCTGCTCACCCTCTCCTTGGTTGTGTGACTCACAAGTGTTCCCAGCTGACAGCGGGACGCGTGTAAATGACAGATTATTTTACCTCTTGTGCGGAGGGGGAAATTCTTCGTTCATCACTTTTTCTCCCTTTTTTTTCCCTTTCCTTTTGAAAGATATTTCAGAGTATCTTTCCAAGCTCTGTGAAAGGCCGCCCTTCACGGAATGTCTCTTTGCCTGGTGAAGGCTGGAAATTTGATGCTAGCTGAAGTTCAGCGGGATATAGCCGGAACGTATCTGGTGGAATTATCCTACTATTTAGTTACTCTAACCCACTCAAAAACTTCTACTTTAAAAAAAGGATGTATTTTTCTTTAATCAAAATATAAAAGTTCAAATATTTTTAGAGATGAACTTCCTGAAGTGGATAAAAAATGTAAGTTGATATAAGCTCTGCAGACTTTAGGAAGCTTTCGAAAGGTACCTGCTTTACTTTACGAAACTGACCCCAGAACAGTTGGTGGTGCCTTGTGTGAGGGTATCTCTTAAAGTAACTGTTTTAGGCCAGAAGGGAGTTCAGAGGTTTTATCATCGTTGAGTTACCACAATGATGACCGGGAGATATTAAATACCTACCATGTATCACATGCAGTAGATTGTCCTTCATAATCTTTACTAGTGCCCTGCAATGTAGTTTTTGCTGTGTCTTTACTATACATCTCAGGAAACAAAGGTGCAAAGAAATAAGTTACCAGCTTTCCCTAAATAAGAGGCCGAGATGAGATTCAGACCTGGGTTTGCCCAGCTCCGCAGTCTGGGCCTTTTTACTGTGTTACACTGTCTGCATTAGGCCTCTTAATGTGCCATTGGACCTTAAGCCCTGAACCTCTGTTTGGAGGTGTCAACCTCTAAGGAGATCATATGTCTTCCAGAAGACAACCTCACATGCCCCTCATTTAAGATCTATTAATTTCACCAGATTGAAGCAGTGGTCTATTTTAAAAGGCACTAGAATGGTAATATTTCTACTGTCACCCCTATAAAATTAGTCTCCATGTGGCCCCATCTCAGTATCCCAGGCAATGATACAGCAGTTCAACAAAGATAGTAATAGGAGAACATTAGAAATCTCTACTGAGGTCTTTCAAATGTCGGAGTGGTTCCATTCATAACATGGAGCAAAACTTCCTAATATGCACTCCTTTCTCTCCCTCTCTCTCCCTCTCTCTCTCTCTCTCTCTTGCTCTGTCTCTCTCTCTGTCTCTCTCTCTCTCTCTCTCATATACACACGCACAGCAGCCTCACACTTGCCGGCTTGCCTCAAATATCTCCCTACCTCCAACTACCTCCAATCTTCCAGACTCATGCTATCTTAGCTCTTCTTTTTCTTGCTTTTTACCCCTTTTCGTGACACTACTAACCCTCAGTCTTTTCTATTGCAAATCAATCTAGCTAGACTCATTCCTTTCAATCCCCTTTTTACCCGTAATGCTGATTCAGAACAATAACGACTCAGAAAGAGGCAGACACGGAATTCTCCTTCCTCGGCAGAATATCCCACCCAGTGTATTTTCCTGCCACACTCTGCTCCTTGTAATATCTGCATGTACAATCAGGGACCTCTGGAGGTGGTCTTGCTCTTCTTTGGGGGACAAATAAAAACCAGTAGCTGTGTGGTGTTCTGTGTGAAGGAGGTACATTTCACTGAGGGAAATGAATAGACCTTGGTAAGAACATCAGCCAAAATCGAATCTAATGACACACTTTCCTTTATCCTCATCTCTGGCTCAGTGAGAAAACCTCAGTTGCGACCCACACCACTCACAGGAGAAATGCTCAATTTGCTGCTCTCGAGTTCAGTGCCAAAGCTGAGCCAGGGTAGGGCTGGTGGTTAGCATTTTAGTAGGCTGAGACATAAAAGAGCACAGACTGTTGGGAACAACAGCAGCAAAGCACATGAGGTCTTGGGGACATTCAATCCTTCACCCAGTGGAATGGGGGAAGGTGACCCTGGGGGGACACTGAATGTATCTGATGCCTCTCGAGTGGGTATGGTTTGTGTGCTGCCAGATGGAACAGTTTTCATGGGTAGTTCTTTAAAGTACAGATTGTCTCATGTCCATCATCTTCTCAGCCAGCTCTACATGGCTGCCTAGCACCTGGGGAAAACAAGCCAAACACCTTAGAGATGCATTTAAGGCTTTCCCTGAGCTAAGGTTACATCCTAGGTTTATCTCCCACTACCTATGTCACTCTTAGGAACCAGGACTGTTGCTCACTTACGGCCGTCCTGAACCACAGGCTTGGCCATGTAATCAATGCAAGGATAACACTGCGTCAGCTGGGGAGAACTGTTCTCCACAGTGAGGTGGACCGGGTTTGAAGGGGAATTCAGCGATGCCCACAGTAGCCAGCAGGCTTCAGGTTATTCACTGAGCTGCTTGTGTCAGGGCAGCAAGTTACTGGCTTCACACACCATTTTGAGTACTTTGAAGACTCAGTAAGAGTTTTTGGTCCTTCCCACACATCCTGTGTTTATTATCTGCCTTTGGATTTTCTAATTTAGTGAGTGTATTAGTTATTGATTGCTGTGTAACAAATTACCCCAAAACTTAGTGGCTTAAAACAACATTTATTGTCTCTTAGTTCCATTGGGTTGAGAATCGTTGCATGACTTAGCCGGGTCCCTGATTTGGCGTTTCTCACAGGCTGCCATCAAGGTATTGGCTAATGTCACCTCAAGACTTGATTAGGGAAGAATTGAAGTTCACTCCTGTGGATGTTGGCAGGACTCTGTTCCTTGCAGGATGTTGGGTGAAGTGACCCATGGGTCCTTGCCATGTGGGCCCATTCACAGTGTGGCAGCTTCATCAGAGTGAGCAAGCAAGAACCCCAGAGAGAGAACAGACAAGTTGGAAGTCACAGTCCTTTATAAGCTAATCTCAGAAGTGACATTCCATCACTTCTGCCATATTCTACTAATTAAAAGCAAGTTACTAAGTCCAGCCCCCACTGAAGGGGTAGAGATTTCACAAGGACCTGAACAGGAAAAAGAGATCACGGAGAGCTATTCAGAAGCTGCCTCCCACAGTGCCTGAAATGGTTTTGTTAATCTGGAAGTCTGTCCCTTGTATTTATAGGACTTTAGAGATAACACAGTTTTCCTTGGACCACCTGTCTTACATGACACTAAGGTCTGTTTCCCCATTTCCTTCTGCACAAATGCACTCAAGAGAGATGTATGTTCCCTCTTGCTTGCCAAGTGAAAATCTACTTAGGACCTAAGATGTAATTCCTGCCTTTCAGAGGGTCACCTTCTAGGGAATAAATATACAAATAAGGTCTAATAATGGTAGCCTGTGAAATGTTAATGAAATAATATGCAAGGAAGAAGTTTGCATTTGCGATGAACACTTGGGAAGATGTGGGATCTCAGCTGCGCATCCACAAACAGTGACGACCACTGGAGTCAGGGGAAGGACGTGCTAGCCCCAAGGGGTGGAATGAAAAAGGCTCTGAGCCACAAGAGCCTGGGTCTTGTCTGGGCGTGGCTATTATTTGCATATGGCTGCAGCTGGAGCCCCAGAGTCCCTGTGAGAAATCAGTGCTGTGGAACAGGGACCAGTGATAGTAAGTTGAGACCAGAAATGCCATCTGGGGGTGTTTGGACTCATTTTGTATGCAATCAGAGCCACTGAAAACAAAGGCATCTTGTGTTCCAGATAACTCTGGTACCCATATGGAAAGCAGATTGTGGGAAAAGATCAGCAAAAGTCAATTAGCAGACAAGTAGTCCAAATAAGAGATGATGAACATCTAAACCTTGATATAAGCAGTTGGAATAAAGATGAGGAAACAGGATTTATGTTTCTATGTTTTTCACTGACTATAATATTCCATCAATTATAAGACACCATTTTTTAAAGTATAACTAATGAAAAAAAGCTGCCAATTAAGTTATGACACCAGCAATGGAAAGATGCATTTTTATTTCAGAGGTTAAAAAATGTACATTGTAGAATTAATGAAATATAATAAATAATCTTAGGAAGGTGACACCTGCGTTTTGGACTTGAGCATCTTGGAGGATAGTGACTCCTTTAATAGGCACCGTGGGAGCAGCAGATGAGGAATAGGTTCCAGGAGAAAAGATGAATTCTCTTTTGGACACATTTGAGAGATACTCACGTACAGATGTCTGGCAGACAGTTGGAAATGTTGGTTTGGAACTCAGGGAAAATGCTATAAAAAATTGGAGTAGGTTAATGAATGGATTATTTTGAAGTTAAATCTGTATGCTTAAGGATATATAAATACAAATTATTTCTTTTTCTATAACCACAAGCTTTGAAATGCCTCCTCCCCCCCCAAAAAAAATTGCAGTCTTATCTGTGGTGTGTTTGATCTACACTGGCCCAGATGGGATGGCGGGGGGTGGGGACAGACAGGTGATGAGAGGAGCTGAGCCCACGGGAGCCTTCCTTGGCAATTGCACTTTGATGTGAAAACCGTAACAGATAATGACTTAGAAAGGTCTTCATATAATTGACAATTCATTTAACATAATATCCAACTAATCTCATACCCTCTAGCCTCTCCTGTACTCCTTGATACTTCAGTGTTAGTGCTAGGTAAGTGTATTAGTTTGCTAGGGCTGCCATGACAAATTATAGTAGATTGGGTGGTTTAAGCAATAGAAATTTAATTTCTTGCAGTTCTGGAGGCTGGAAATCGAGATCAAGGTGTGGCCGAGTTTGGTCTCTTTTGAGGCCTCTGTCCTTGCTGGGCTTGCCTATGCCATCTTCTGCCTGTGCCTACGCATGGTCTCCCCCTCTGTGTGTGTAATCTCCTCTTCTTATAAAGACTCAATCGTATTGGATTAGGGCCTACTCTAAGGACCCCATTTCATGTAACCACCTCCTTAAAGACCCTCTTTCCAGTACAGTCACATTTCTGAGTTACTGGGGGTTCTGATTTCCACATGTTAGCTGTGGGGAGCAGGGGGCCACAATTCAGTGGGTAAGCCAGCCGAGCACCAAATTCTTACTCACATGTGTTAGGAATGCCTAGACTTACTAGCTAACGTCTAATATCCTCTTCATGCTCCACAAATTATTTTTCCAAGCTTGTTTCCGTAATTACCTTGTGTCTCTGCAGAGGTGGAAGGTTATATATAGCAGTGCTGTAAAACTTTTTTTCTAGCCTTTTTTCCTTCCTGTTGCAGGAAAAAAAAAAAAAAAAGAAAACATTCTTTGAAGAAAGAAATGACTTGTTCTTCCTTATCTTTCATTGAACGACATTCAAGAGTTTGTGACATTACATCAGTTCCTCACTTCTTTCCCTTAGGAACAGACCTTCAGTTGGGAGCTGTGAGGGAAAAAACATATAATAGCAGGAAATACTTCATATTTCATCTGAAGCATGCATACGTATTTCAGTCTAAGTCTCACTTCTTTCTTTTTCATGGTCATAGCTTACCTACAGAAGAAACTTCTGTGGAACTAATTTTTAGCCTGTGCTCCAGAGTTATAAGGGTCCTGTTGTTTGGCAGCGAGAAAAAATGTCACCAAATATCTGAAAGCATTTTGTGAACGAGTAAGACCCTGCTAGGATGAACCGGTACTTCCGTGAAAATGCACCCCAATCTGAGACTGTTTTTGTAGGAAATTTGCCTTGGCAAGCATTTCAAAAGCACTTTCTAGATGCCTTTCTTGTTATTAACTGGCTTCCTGCTAGAATCTTAGGTCTCCCCTCATCTCAGTGGGCGTAAAAGTTAGTTTCCCTCTCTGTCGTTCTCTCCACAATATAAAACACTGTATTTGCGAGTAAATTGTTTGGTATTTAATCTGTCTTTTATAAAATTTAACTTTATTCAGTTTAAAGACAAATATTTTCCCTGGGTTTTTTTTTTTTTTTTTTTTTAAAGATGATTGATAGGAGAGTAGTACTTCACCGCCGTGGTCTTCCTCCCCAAAACCCATAATGCTAGTCTTACCATGAGGACAATGTCAGACAAAGCGAGACTGAGATACAAAATATCTGACCAACACTCCTCAAAACTGTCAAGGTTCATCAAAAACTAGGCAAGTCTGAGAAACAAGCGAAGTCCATATGATGCCATATCCCGGAGGGGATCTTGGAACAGAAAAAGTGCACTAGGGAAAAACTAATGAAGTCTAAATATAAGGTGGAGTTTAGTTAATAATAGTATACCAGTATTTGATCACTAGTTAGGATAAATGTACCATAAGAAGGTAAAGTGCAGGGTGTGAGTTATACCAGAATGCCGTGTACTATCTTTGCAATTTTCTGGAAATCTAAAAAGTATTCTGAAATAAAAAAGTACTTGCAAAATAGAATGATTAGAGATAAAGGTAAAAGAACGCCATAAGGTAAGGGAACTGTAACATAGGTAAAGAAACAGAAGTCATTAATAAATATTAAATGTCAGCCTACCAGTTGATGTATTGGTATCAATACATGGCACGATACCAGTGAGTTAGTTGGCATATCAATCTAATAAACCCTTATGAATGACGAATTGGTTGTAAGCACTGTTTTATAGCATTTGGAAATTCCAAACCGTAAATCCAGCCACGAGGTGTCTGTGCACATATTTCAGGATCCCTGTTTTTGGAATTTGCACAAAGAAATATTTCATGTCCTTTAGGGAGGTTTAATAAAAAACAACAGGTGGGAAATGGGTTTTGCAGTAGCATGAACGGTCATAACCATAAATACTCGTACCTCCGAATTATACTGGCGGAGGATTGTAAACACATTAATCACCACACAGTGCAGAGATTCCATTCTCAGGTGTCATCTCAATTTCAGGCACAGAGACCAAATGCCTCCACTTAAATTCAAACCACTGAATGGATATGATGATTTTTTTTTATTTTTATGAGGATTCATAGAGGGAGTTTACCAGTTTCCTCATCTCTGAAATAGGGCACATAAACCTCATCTCAGTATTGTGGATTAATGAGATAATATGTGTAAAATGCCTAATATGGCACATAGTGCATAGTATGTTTTTAACCACCTGTAGCTGTGCTTGTTATTTATTTGTTCATGAATATTATGATGGCTTTAGCATTTCAGAACTGGAAGCTCTTTAGAGATCGATTTCTGAGACACTGTTATTTTACAAATGAGGAAACTGAGCCTCAGGAGGCAGTAACTTGCCTGAGGCCATGCAGCCACTTTGTTCCAGAGTTGGGACTTGAACTCTTGTTCCTCAGGTCCTACTGGGTGCCTATTCCAGACCCACATTTAGCGATCGTATGGGGGGGCCTATCTTGCACCAGCAGCTGTCATAAAGCTGTCCGGCAGAATTGCCTTTGGGCATCTCCTCCCCTCGGGGATTCTGTTCCCTTTCTCAGAGGGAGCAGAATTCTCCGCCTCCCTGATAGGTGTGGCAATCACACTCCCTTCCAGTGAGTTTTCTTTCACTGCATCAGCATTTTGGGCTGCTGCAGCCTGCTCCTGGGCAGAGCAGGGTTGGCTGCGCTGAAAACTGCTTGGAAAAGGAAGGGAAGGGAGTGTGCCAGGTGCTGCACTGGGGCTGCCCATTGGAGCACACGGGAGGATGCCCCACCCGCCTGCCAGTGAGGGAATGCTGGAGCGCAACGGCGAATAGGAGGACGCGTGGGGGTAAGTCAAATCCATCACGCAAATACACATGTTTACAGGTGTCCACGAGGGAAGGAAGGAAGCTATTTAGATTTTTAACACTTGGGTTTTTTTAAAGTTACTTTTTATACACTCATTATATGGCTAAAATAATCTCCAAATTACTTTCCTATGGAGTTCACCTTGTCCCCTGATATTTCTACCACCTGTTGCTGTATTCTCTTTTTTATTCTCTAAGGGAAGGATTGGTTTTCTTTTTTCTTTTGGGGCGTGTCATGGAAGACACATTCATTCATCAAAAGAAAGAGGATTTTCAAGAACTTGGAAAGTTGTTCCAGCACTCCTCTGCCCCTCCGCAGTCGTGGGGGAAATATGCCGGCATAGCCCTGAGGTCCTTTCACCTGGGCCCCTGGGCCTCCTTTTGTTTCCACGACCTCCTTTGCTTCCTAAAAAACAAACAAACAAACAAGTTAAAAAAACCCCCTCCATTTCTTCAAATGAGGAGGGAAAGAATTGAGGAGAAAATCGGAGAGGGAATGAGGAGGCAGGGAGTGCAGGTTCGAGGGCTGCGTCCCCCAGCGTAGCCTGCTTGACCTTGCCCTTCAAAGTAGGTATTTACTGCAGGCTGGGGAAGGAATGGAGGTTATTTCTGGGTAGCCCTCTAATAAAATCCTGTCAGACCTGTCCAGATCGAAAGACTCCATGGCTCTGGTTATCTAGGGGAAGGAAATTTTCCTTAGTCAAATTTATGAGGCTGGGTTGAAAACCAAGCTGAAACAGAGCCTAGAAGATCCCCATGGCAAAATGATTCATCTCCGTAGAGTCAGAAAATCTATTTTTATCACCTTTATTCAGCCAACTCCTCATTTTTATTCTCTCCCTGAACGACTGCTGTTTCCTTCATGGTGCTGAGCAAACCAAGCGTCTCGGGAGTCTGAAACTTCCCTTCGGTCTCCCCAGCGTGGCTGATGCAGTAGCCCCTGGAGAAGGGGGTTGTTCTGCACTGCATGGGTGGGCACTGTGCAAAGTGAAGGTCACGTCGGACAGAGGCTGCACCCTTCAGCCAGCGGCCTGCCTTTTATTCAGGAATTCTGCCCGGGGCTACGTGCCACTCTGCTCTTCTGACTATTGTGTAAGGTGGGTAGAGGGTCACCCAGTGACCGTTAAGTAACTCTTGTAGCCCAGAAGACCTTTCCAAGGGTGGGAAGAAGGGGCAAGAACAGCACTCTCCGGATGGCTAGCCCTTTTCGCTGTTAAGCAGGGCACAGATGAGTTGCCAGTGCCCCTCCTGAGTCTAATCCTAGAACAGAGAGGGACTCCCAGATACCATTGTATCCATTTCCCTAGTTCTATTGGGGTCTGCAGCTGTGCAATTCTGGGCTGCCGCACGGCCCCACTGCCTCCTGTTAGAGTCCCACAGAATGCTGAGAGGAGTGATGGTGGTTTTTTACCAGGAAATTTAAAAAAAAGATAAGGAAGAGAACCCATTTTCACTGAGTTTCCTGGTCTGACAGATTCAGCATGCTTACTGTGTGGTGGATATGTCAATGCAACTAGGAAAGCAACAGGAATGTTATATATAAAGGAACAGTCAGTGTTCACAGCGTCTGATATATGATAAGCACTCCACAAATATTTTATTAAATGAGTGGCCAGGAGAGCATTCCTCAGAGCCCCCAGTTAATCTCCTATACAGCTATCCTTCAGGAGCAAGCGTGCTTTGGGGGCGAGGAGCTGGCATTGCAGAGTCAGGCGGCCTCAATTCAAATCCTGGACTTGCAACTTCTTCGCTGTGTGTTCTTTGGAAAGTTACTCAATCATCTGAGGTCTCCATTTCCTCAGCTGTAAAATGCCAATAATATAGTAACCATATGGTTTTCCTAGAGAGTAAGTTAGTTCATATAGGTGAAGACCCTAGAGTTCTTCCTGTGATGTGGTTCAAGATCTAGAGGAGGAGGAGGAGGAAGAGGAGGAGCAGCAGCATTGGTTATTGGGGAGCATTTGGGGACTTTTGAGATTTTGACACCGTCTTTCAGGTTTAATGATTCCTTTAAACCATGAACCCAGTGATTTGCAAATCTTCCTTTGTTCAGTGGAGAGAATAATTTGAGAATGAAAGAATAAGATGGAATTGGGGGGGGAAAGACTACTTCCAACCCCTCAACAAATAGTTATTGAGCTCCTACTCCATGCCAGGTACTAAGCCAAACATGGGGTATTTAGTGTTGAAACAAACAGGCATAGCTACAGCCTTAATGGACACAGCAGTCTAGACTTTGTTGAGCACTGTGAATTCACGGGTTCAGTGAAACACAGCTGCTGTGTTCCTTTTCCTCTGTTAAAAGGGTATTTGAGTAGACCCAAAAGGAGGATGCTTTCAGAGTAAGCTTCTGTCAGTGAAAGAGAGGTGAGGAAGCAGGGGGATAGTTGTGTGGGTGTGGCGTGGCATGCAAAGCCCAACTCCACAGCAGGATAAAGGCAGCGAAAAATATGTGGACATGGGCATTGGATTGACCCATAAAAATGGACAGGAACCCAAAGCAAGAGTGTGTACAATCAACCTCTGCAACACACAGGAGCGTGGGTGAGTAGTAACAGAATGAGAGGACCAAAGCAGTTGTTGTAATGCTGTGATGTAGGAGCCATTAGACCCGAGAGTCCCCAAGCCCCGCTTTGAGACAGTAGTTTGAAAAGGCTGGATATTTTTGAGGTCCTTCTCTCTTTTCAGCTCCAGGTACTACACTGGCAGGTGGGCTTCTGTCTGGTACTTTTCAGAGCCCAGAGCCTCACATCTTTTGGAAACACGAGGATGTATATGAGCTACTGATCTTCATCAGTGTTGCTGGTTTGTAGAACATCCTGATACTTTGGAGAACTTCAACAGTGATCTGTACCTGCCCTTTCTACCATTCACTCGCCTTTGCCAGCTCTGTTTGGGAGTGGCAGTTCTGTCCTTAGATGTCTTCCAGCCCAGACTCTTAGGCCACCAGTGTGAACTGCGGAATGGAATAATTAATAATTTTTTATTTTACTTTCATCCCAGGGGTTGGATTAATTCCTGGGGGCTCTGCTGTCTGTAAGCAGTCATTTCTTCCACAGCAGCCAGCTGTGAAGAAATGGAGCTTACGAAATGACTGGGGCATGTTTTACATGGCTACATTCAGTTCCTTCTGTTTAATTCCCATGTCAGCTTTGGCAGTGATTTCTATAAGTGTTTCTCTGGGTGGTGCTGGGGAATGACTTTAGTAAACAGCCCCCTGGCTGTTGTTGGCCAGGTCCCTGCAAACACCATAAAGGATACAACTTCAAAAGTCACTGAGGTTTCCTTGCCCTTCCTAGAGCTGACCCCAGGACTGACATCTGAAACCTTGACCTCAGCCATACTGCGGCCGGAGCAGCGGCCGGGAACTTGCCTGTGTTTGCTGGCTTCCGCGTGGCTGCTCTGTGTCGGAGTGGGCTTCAGACTGCGTAGAGTTTCCCGTCCTGTGTTACACATCCTGGGCTTTGCACCCGAGTCCTGAGTCTGCTGGAGTCCTTTTTGATAGACTCTCATTTCATCTTCCTCATGTCTGTTCCGATTTTGTTAATCCCAGAATAATTCACCAACCTTAGAATTTCCCAATTTATTGATTGTGTGTGTGTGTGTGTGTGTGTGTGTGTGTGTGTGTAGGCTGCTGATGCTTCATTTTGCTTTTAGGACTATGGACAAGCTTAGAAAATTCTTGGATATGTGTTTGTATAAAGTTGACCTATTTTCCCTGTTTCTCTCTTCTTCCATTTCTGTAAAACAAATGTTTGCATTGCATGTCGATTGCCACAGTCGCATCTAGAAACCCATGCCACCCTTGTACTTGCATCCCGTTATCCTGGGAGCACACCTGACCGTGTGACGTTGTGAGTCAGAGGTCAGAATCCGTGCGGTGCCACCGGTAAGAGAGGACTTCCCGCAGCGTGCGTGTATGAATGAACTCCAACTTGTTGAAAATAGGACTGAAAGATTGTAAACATTCCTCACATTATTGCTAAAGAATTAACCTTTCTAAACATGCTGTTTCAATTCATATTTTTTGATGCTGACAAAACTGACTACCAAATATATTGGTCAGGGGATCCACTGGTTTTCTTTGGTACTGTCAGCAGGTTTTTTGGTAAATAATATGTTGGTTCGATAAAAGACAAATTTGTCATGTGTGAGGGAGAAAGTAACACATGGAACTGTGTCTAAGAAACGCAGCTGTCAGTTTTATTGGTGGGTCGGCATTGTCCCTAAGGCAACTGTTGTCCTCTAAGGCACAGAATGTCTAACTGGGCTCAGGTTTTTACTATAAATCATATTACATATTTGATGTATTTTAATAGCGCTATATTAACCTGTGTTATAGATTTCAATATAAAAACAAAATGTGTGGAATAGGTTTGAGTGTGGTGTTAGGGACATCTTTGAGCTACTACAGAGACAGTGTTTTGTCCCTACACGAACTTGAATTTGAGAAAGTTGCATTTTTTTCATAAACTTCACTCCAGCCAGGCAGCATGCCAGGTGTATTGTATGTGGAAACCGTACTTTGGTCCATCTGCGCCAGAGTGGAGCCCTCTTATGCTTTGAGCACAGGCACCACGGCCCGCAGGCTCTCTGGTAGACCGCAGTGGACCTTGTGTCAGTCTGTCTGCGCTGTGAGCGTGATTAACTGGATAACGTGTGAAGGAACGTTGCCACCATCTTACCTTTTCTGCCCAGGAGCCAGTCCCCTGGCAGGCCTTCGAGCCCCAGAGCACGGCCCCACTCTGAGGTCCTGACATCTTGGCCAGGTTTCCAGTGCACAAACAAAGGCGCTCCTGTGTCATATGTTTATAGAAAGCATATGCTATGTATTTTTTTGTGATAGGTTGGTATCACTTGGTAGAAAGATGCTATGTCTTAAGTGAATGATCACTCACCCCACGGTTTTGTGGATTCTAGTTGTGCCTTTGTTTTCCACATGGGTGACAGATTTAGGGGACACATGGACAGAGGTGCGGTGGAAGTATTCCTTCTCCAGATGTTTACTTGTATATTGTTATGCAAAATCCCACCTTTTAGCCTATGGGCATGCTCTCCTACAGCAAATAAGACAGTGAATTCTCGGTCCTGTATCTGGGACTCCTGAGCCGTGCCCCTCCAGCCCCCTTAGCGCAAACCCGTGATTAAGCTGGATGCTTCTGTGTTCTGCTTTGGCTTGAAATGGACCAGTGGAAAGATAAACTGCTCTTAAATAAATCTATGACCCTTTTGAGAACAAATAGAGCTGTTGAAAGAGTTTAAGAACATAGCGACTCCTTAAAAAACTGTCAACATTCTTGAACCCTTTGCCTAAAAGTAAATTTTCTTCTGTGTGTATGTGTGTGTACTGAAACTTACCAAAAGGAACCTCAATAGCAAGATATCTGAAGGCTTTTGTGTTTTTAACCTTGCAAAGTTTTTCTTGGCGGGACTTGAATAAAACGTCACTGCCCTTGTTGAGGGGATCAGTGGGGACTGGGAGACTGGGGTGGCAGGGAGGAGCCCACAGAGGAGAGAGGAGCCCAGGAGCTGCTGGCTGTCAAGCTCTTCCCCAGTTGTTCCATTGTGTTCCCCCTGTTCCCCAAGACCCAGCCTTTCTTTTTCCCTTTTCTCATGTGTCTCCACTGCTTTGGGCTTGGAACCTGGGAGCCTACTCTGGACCACACACATGTCCTATTGCCACCAGGTTCATCTCTGGGCACTAGATCAGCCTTGCTGCCATTAGGATGGTTATGCTTCCTAGGGGACCTCGTTTATTTGTGCTGGGGCAGCTGGTTAGGACTCTGCAGGCTTTGCTGTCACGGGTTTAGTTATCCTTGCGGGACTCCCCAGCTTACCTAAGTTACCTCTTGGGTCCTTGATCTAAACTCTGGTTGCCAGGTAGTGAATCTGTAGTGATTTGAATTGTTATCTTTCTCCTCTTCTGCCTTGCTTGTTTGCATCTTGAAACCAACTGCTCTGAACTAACAAATGCCTACATGGACTTTTATTATCGTCACAGGACAGGTTATGTTACCCCTTCATACAACCTCAGAGTATCTGCCAATATAAGGCGAAACAGATTTTGTTCTTTTTCCTGAAGTGCTGTGTGGCTCGAGTTGGAATGCAAAGACTGACTTAGAGATATTTTTAGCAAAATGAAATATTTTGATGCATATCTCTCACCTGAAATTTTTCCCAGATTTGCTGTTTCTAGCTTCTTAGCAACTTCACAAAGGGGTATTGTATTTGAGTCGGAAGAGAAAAATATTTTTATTTCCTGCCCTTGACGTTTAGTGGAATTGATAAAAAGCATCAAGGCCCTTTGAGTTCTAGGTCTCCCACATGCACAAGAAAATAATACAAACACATTATGTAAGCAAGAATTTGAGTGGTTTTTTCCTGTTTGTCAGAATGAGGGGAGATTTACTGTGGAAAGTGAGGGGCAATCATCAGCAGGATTGGAAAACAAAGAGCTTCTCTGAGAAAATCATAGCAAGAGTGATTGGGCGGCTACTATGTCATCTGGCTCTAAACTTACCATCGACTTTGACAAATGGCTCTGACTTTCTGCCCCCAGACTAATTCAAATGCTCCTTTACTCACGTATGTTCCTGAAAAGAAACTGTTGCACCTTGAGTTGCAGGGTACTGGGGCTACACTGTGTTTTATTAAATTGAGATATTCTCTTATGGTTGATCAATAAGTGAATAATAGTCCCTTATGGTCGATCAGAAAATATTCATTTAAAAAGTCATGGGTTTGACTGCACAAAAAGTTAAGTAAACACAGAGCTTATGTACTTAAGCAGTTGGAAGACAAAAAATGCATTCAATCAAGAATATCCATTTCATTTCGTACTTACTTGGCATTTACAATTTTTTGGCCATAGTTTAGATAGCCCAACTGTTGTGTTGGTTAAACTTGCCAACTTGAAGTATTCACCATTAACTGAGTGCTTTACAAAAAATAAGAAATGAGTCTTGCTTGGCTACCTACATTTTCGTTCGCCAGGACTTCCCACACTGTCGGGAGATTTCTAAGCAGACACTCGGTGACTCGTTGTTGTCGGTGCCCAGAAGGCTGCCTTCTCCGTAGAGTAGAAAGAAGCCCTCGTCCACCTCTGTTTTCTTTTAATTAAAAAAAAAAAATCCCTGGGAGACATTGTTTATGTTGTTCTATTACACCTGTCTGTCCATGAAAGGAAACAATGTGTTGATTTTTTTATTGCCCAACTTTCTTCATACTTACTCCTCTTTCTGTAACCATCCTAATTCAGGGTTTGTGTGTGTGTGTGTGTGTGTGTGTGTTTAATTCCTAAGTCTTTTAGGCATGCTCTTTTCTTGCCTGACTTACTGTTCACTTAACGTGGCATTCCAGGCAATGAAGGTATTACTTTTCCTGTGACAGATTATGGGTCTAAAATAGTAGTGAGCTTTAGTACAATTGGAGCAAAAATTGCTCCCCTGGGCCAGCCCCATTCTTCCTCTAGCTCAATTCCGTTCTCTGTTAGCCACAGAAATGCCAAGGGTTTCCCCTCCACCCACTTTCAGAAATTCCTTAAGATCTTCCCTGTATTTATATCTCCCTATCAGCTTGGGTCTTTATTACTGGAAGAGTCAAAAGATTTGCAAATGGAATTTTTCTTTGCACTCTCTCCTTCCTATTATTCTTGAAGATGTTACAGACAGAGGCCCAGGTTCATCTCCTGGCTTAGCCACTTTCCTGCCAGGTGACCTTGGGCCAGTTTTTTAACCCTGTGCTTTAGGTTAGCCATCTGTAGAATGAGTTAACTATAGTACCCACCTTATAAGACTATTGTTGTAAGGGTTGGACAAGCTATGCAGGGAAAGCAACTAGAATGTATACCTGGTGCGTGGTGCATGCTCAGAAAAAGGTCGGAATGGTAATGATGCTAATGCAAATGGTAATGCCACTCATACCCTTCCTGAAGCCTCTATTTCCTCATCTGTAAAATGGCATAATAATAGTACCTAACTCATTGCTTTGCGAGGAATAGAGATATGTGGGCCAACTTCGTGTGTTGTCTGGCGTCTGATCAGCTCTCAGAGGCAGTGGAGACTTCTGCAGCGTTGTTGGTTCGTTATACTTCTGTTTATCTCCACTCTTTGTTTAAGTCTTCAGTATTAAGCCATAAGCTAATCAAGTCACTTGGAGCACGCCACTTGCTCTTTGTGTTTCTCTTCCTCGTTGGAGGATGGTCGTGTTGAGCTAAATGTTCCGGATAGTCTCTTCCTTTAAAGGATTTGTAGCAATGATCACCCTGTCACTCAAGTGTATTTTGAAAATGCCTCTTAATGAGAAGCTCATCCAAAAGAATTTCTTTGCTCTCTACCACTAATGACCTTACTAAATTAGTCTCTTAGTACATTTTCTTTTATTTAAACAACCAGGTTGTTTATTTACATGATTCCATCAACTGGCCCTATCCAAAAGTGTAATTGATTAGTCTATAATTCCCTAAAGCCATTCTTATTTCTCATAGTTATATTTTTTATCTATAAATCCTTGGCTGGTTTCACCCAAAATTAAATCCTGATGCCTTCCAGATACGTATGTCCCATATCAAGGAAGAGTATTCTATCTTGTCCGTTTGCCAGCGGCTGCTCTCACTTTGTTCTACCCCCCAGGTCCCCAACCAGTTTTTTCCCTTTGGAGAAGAGAGATGAAAAACTGGTTTCCATTACAATCTCATCACCCCGAGGCAGGAAGACTCAGTATGTAGAGGGGTTTCAGGCCAAGAACAGTGGACTTGAACTCCAAAGAGTTACAGTTCAGGCTCTGTCCCCAGAGCTGAGGGACTTTGGACAGGGCACTTACTGTGGCTTTAGTCCTTAGTTTTCTTGTCCATCACATGAAAGATAGGCCACAATGATTCCTAAGACCTTTTTACCTTTCAAGGCTTATGGTACCCATTTCCTCCCGTATGTCCAATACTGTTAGCCTTAGCTATCACTTATGTAGTGCCTACAGTGTGTCAGACATTATTCTAGTAAGTTAACATTAGTGCTCATTGTATGCTCCGCACTTTACATCTATTACTTACTCCCCACAGTAACCCAACAAGGTAGCAGTGACTAGTTACCCTCCTTTTATAGAAGAGAAAGCTGAGACACAGGAATATTAAGTGTATGCTCATGGTAAACGATGGATCGAGCTGGAATTGGAATCTGGAGTCTAATGCCATATCGTTGCCCTTAGTCATTTTATTATTCAATGTTCTAAGCCCTTTTAGTCCCGTCTTTTTCTTTATGCAACAACACTAGGAAGGACATAACAGTGCCCTCATTTTATAAATGAAAGCAGTAGCACAGACAGGTTGGACATTTGGCCAGAGTAGCCCAGCTAGTGTGTAACAGGGATGCACTTCAGACCCAAGCCTGGTTCTTCATTGCCCCATTCTGTGGCCAGCGTGGATTTCTCACAATTCCAACAGGCTCCTTTGTGATTAGTGAAAAACTAAGTTATGCTCATTTTTAAAAGAAGGATACTTTTGGTTTTGGTTTTTATTTTTTAAAAAACATGTAAGATAAAGGCTTTCAAGCATGTAAATTTTTTAAAGCATGTAATCGAGAGGCCAGATTTATTCGAAGAGTCAGGTCCAAAACGCTTCGTAATCAACACATTATTCATTTATAAACAGAGTCTTTTGATTGAGTAAGATGTTACACTGTAATCTAGCTCCTGTTTGATTCGTCTTAGATTCCAGATAATGCTATCCGAATTAATAAAACTTCACCACGTGCCCAAATTGTAAGAGATGGCGGGCTTCACCCCTAACACCCTCGGTGAAGGTCTAGTTGCCTGTGTTCTCTGTTCTCCACTCTACCATTTGTTTATAAAGTCCACTTCCTGTTTATAGGAAGGTGGGAACAAAAATTCGATATAGAGGGTAATTGGTTAATTTTTATTTGTCATGTTTTGCATATTGCTTTATTTATTTTTTGAAAAAGAAAAGCATTTGCTTTGCAAACATGAGTATCACATTGATAATTATGGTTTCAAATGCTTTTCTTTTTTTTTTTTTTTTTTACTGTTGTTCAGTTACAGTTGTCCTGCCTTTATCCCCATTGCTCTGCCTGACATACAGTAGGTGTTCAATTAATGCCTGTTGACTGAACCAATAAAGAAAAGTCATTTGATATCTTTACCTCATTTTACCTTCCCAGGCAGAAAAAAAATGGGTCTTCTCCTTTCTAAAAGACCTGGAGTAAACGGCTCAGGCCACCCCATGTCACCACCTCTGGGTGCATCAAGTTGGAATCAATCACACACCACTCGGCCTGAAGTTCTAACTAAGAGTTGACAGGAAGTGGGCAGAAATTGTTACTTTGTTTTTTATTGTTTGTATGAATGTTAAGTGCCATAGCAACAAAAAACTAATAGCCAGATGAAGAACAGAAACACATGGGGAAGTGAAAGACAGTCTTGAAAAAGAGGATATTTGGAAGAAATGCTTCATTTGGCTTATCTTTTTTTTTTTTTAGATTTTTAAAATTTATTTTTTGAGAGAAAGGAAGGGAAGGAGAAAGGGAGAGAAACATCAGTGTGTGGTTGCTTCTCACATATACCCTACTGGGGACCTGGCCTGCAACCCAGGCATGTGCTCCGACTGGGAATCAAACTGCTGACCGACCCTTTGGCTTGCAGGTCGGCGCTCAATCCCCTGAGCTATACCAGCCAGGGTTTGGCTTATCTTGATATGAATGTATTACCAACATGGTTTATTCTGTTCCTGAGAAAAAATGAACATACCATGGGGGTTGAAGGGCAAAAGTGTTGACCTTGGAAAATATCAATATAAATAAAGAATAAATATCTTATTTAATTTTTATAATTGGAGCACTAACTTGACTCTGAATTTCCTGGCAGCCACAGTACAAAGAAAAATATGATTAATTATAAAGGTTTTTCCTTCCTTGGGACATAGTTCTATTAATTTCTTCTGAGGAACAGGCTTATTTTTAACATCTCTATTTAAAAGAAATTTCTTTTATAAGTCTACACATAGGAGGCTAATGCTCTAATTCCAAAAACTCAGAGGGTTCTATCATTCTCCCCCCATGATAGGAAGATGAGAAGTTTAATTGTGAAGTCGTTGTCAGGCCAGGTGTATAATTACATAAGAATATAGATGGCCTGTGGCAGGGAGCTGGGGGAGGAAAATAGGAATATTCTTTCATGCCTACTGCACTGTCTGTAGAGTTCATGAATTCAGTTGAATTTTTATAAACATGGATATTTGTAACAACTTTATCTTAATTGCCAAGCTCATTAGAAACAATGCAAAATAGCTCTTGATCCTTGAAATTTCCTGAAAGAGCTGCTGGGGACAAAGCAATCCTCCTAAAATCTGCTTTTCTTTATGCAGCTGTATTGTGAAATTAAAAGTAGCTCTTATCAAATCAAAATGATCACTCCTGGGGATCTGCTGGGGCAGCCTGCGCTGCTGGCTTTGGTCAGTAGGAGTGCTCATTCTCAAACAGGAGGGGTCAGCACACTATGGCCTCAAGGCCGCAGCCAACATGTTGCCTTTTTTTCTGGGGCCTACAAGCTGAGAATGGTGTTTACATCTTTAAGTGGTTAAAAAAAATAAAAGAAGAATATTTTATAACACATGCAGTTAAGTGAAATTTTGATTTCAGTGTCTATACAGTTATAGTGAAAAACAGCCAACCAAATTCATTTATGTAATATCTGTGGCTACATATGGCCAACAAAGCCTAAACTAGGGACCTTTAAGAAAGTTTGTTGACTCCTGCTGTAGTGAAGAGGGTGCTTTCTATGTGTTCGTGAGCTGTGTGAAGAGTCTATAAAAAGCAGAGCTGTTCCCTCTAAGGGAACTGATCTTGAAAACATGGCACCTGCTAAGCCTGCATCAGGATCCTGTGGAGACGAAGAATGTTTTAGAAGGCTGAAATCCTGAGCCCCAAACCCAATATGTTTAAAATACCATCAACTTGGCCCCGGGAAGATGGCTTAGTTGGCTGGAGCATTGTCCTGTAACTGAAAGGTTGTGGGCTGGATTCCCAGTAAAGGCACACACCTAGGTTGCCAGTTCAGTACCAGTCAGGGAATGTACGGGAGGCTACCAATCAGTGTTTCTCTCCCACGTCAATGTTTTTTTCTCTCTCCCTTCCTGTCTCTAAAAACAAGAAACAAAACAAAACCCACATATCATTGGGTGAGCATTTAAAAAACATATAGCATCACCTTGTTCTTGAAGCCTTTCTTTACCAGCTCAGTGCCTTCTCCTTTTCCCTTGCTTCTTGTTCTCCTAGGCTGCTTTTCACTAATCTGTAAAAATTATAAACATGAATATTTTAGAGTTTTGTGACACAAAACATTCAATTTATTCTATTTATCTCCCCTACATGCTCAGCCTGTTCTGTATTACTTTCATTCTTTTTCTTAAGAGCTTGAAAAGTAGCTTTTGTAAATATTTTCTAAATACTTGGTTAGATTTATGTGGCTTTTAGACCCAGTTTCAGCAATTTACTCTCTTGGATTCAGGGACTGGGGTTCAGCCTTGCCATCTTCCAATCATTTTTGGTTTAACAAATATTTATTGAATGCTATGTGCTAGATGCTATGTTTTTACCTGAATATAAACACGAGAAAACAAAACAGATAAGGTCCCTGACCCAGTTGAGTTCTCAGGCTCTCTAATATTCAGCCAGGCTAGATTCAGCAGCCTGGGCCTGGTAAAACTATGATGGGTGGTCAGCTTTGCTGATTTACAAGCTCAAATTCAGTAAAGCCTATTCATTAAATGGATGGCTCCAATCCTTATAAATATCCAATTTCCTAAGAGCAAAGTTTTCTTCTTGAGAGCCACTAAGGATTTAAATCAACTTTTCTATTCGAATCTTCGAAGAAAATAGAACTATTTTGCTTCCTCTTATATATGATACACACTCTTTCTCTGTGTGTTAGTTATCTGTTGTTGCAGTTGAGCCATGTACTAAACTATCACAAAACATCGGGGGTAGAGTAAGTGTTTATTGCTCATGCGTCTGTGATGGTCAGCTTTGGCGGGTCTGCTGAGGTTGATGGCACCCTCTTGTATGTCAGGAGGGTGAGCTGCTCTTGGCCAAGGTAACAGGGAGGTGCTCTAGTGCTGCCACTTGCTGTTCTTGCTCTAGTTGAGTTCTCACAACACCCAATTGCTTCCACTGTTACCTCTGAGACTTAGCTCCTGGAGTACTGATTATTAGTCAGAATTTTTCTGAAAGTGTGTACCTAGACCTGGGCAACTTTTTCCAGGTATGGCTTGACCAGTTAAAAATGCAGGAGAACCATTATTTCATATCCTCTGGACACATGGCTTCTGTTAATTGTTAATTTGGGCTCAGATGGCATTAGCTTATTTAGCAAGTCAGTGGCACAGTGGTCCTCATGTCATGTCAGGCTTGAGGAAAACAAAACCTCTCAGACCTTTTTTCATACATATTGCTGCCAAATCTCATCCAACCTGTTGAACAAAATCTTTGTCTTTAATCTCTAGTCTTTGGACTGTGTCAGTTGGGTTGCGTAAAGGGGCTTTAAAATATGTATTGAATGAACTTAGTTCATTCATTCATCCAAGAGGCATTTATTGTTCACCTAGTAGGTGCCAGGCACTGTGCAGGGAACAAGATATTGACATAGTCCTTGCTCTTGTGGAATTGATGATGTAATTGCAACAGGGTGGGGTGGATGCTAAAGATAGAGCAGTCAGGATTAAAAGCCATGATCAACTTTGTAGCATCTTTTTTTGCTATGGAAGCCTCTCCATTGTATTTGAGAACTGCTGTAGTTGATTAAAATTCCAGTCATTGCTCTTTGATTGATATTTTGGGGAGATGTTGACACATCTGCTTGAACAAGGCATGAATAGTTAGCGGATGTGAAAACTGTTCACAAATTACAAAAAAGCAGGTTTCTGCTGAACATTGTGAACTTGATCGACATCACACTGATGGTGATGTTGATTTAACAAGAGTTTCCTACTGTTTCCATGGGAAGCTCAGACATCGTTCCCTTGTGCAGCTTGATGAGCATAATGTGTGAAGGATTCCAGGCGAGGGAGCATGTTGTGAATACTGAAGCCGACTTCAGGAAAGCTTTCTGCTGCCCACACAACCCGGTGTGCCCTGCTAGAGCCGGTTAAAGGCCCCCCTATCGTTAGCAGTGCCCTGAGGCCTGCCCCAACTCTCGCCCCTCACCCGATAAGTGAGTAGCACTGTAAATGACCATTACTTCTCTTTGACGCACCCAACATTCAAAGACAAACACCCTCAAGCAAAGTTCTTCTTTTGTTCCTTTAACAAATACCAAGAATCCACTAAGTGCTGGAAATGCATCAGTAGGAGAAACAGACACAACTTCTGCCCTTGAGAGGTTTATGTTCTAATGGGAAAACAGATGATAATAGCAACAACTAATAAATAAGAACATTATAGAGGATCTTAGGTAATCCTAAAATGTTGGGAGGAACACTATAGATTGTCCTGTTAAACATAGTAAGTGAACAGTCAGTGCAGGCCTCTTTGAGAAGGTAATATTTGAGCAGAGATATGAAAAAATAAAGAAATTAGTCATGTAGCTATTGGGAAAATATCATAATGTGCAGAGATAATAGCCACTATCAAAATCCCTGGTTCCACTTTCTTAATAGTTAACTATGCTCTCAGTAGCCGATAACAGTAGCGACCACTTTTCAGTACCCATGACTTGCCCAAGCACTGGGCAGGTCATACATATTGTCTGTAGTTTATATTATCAATCCCCATGTCAAGTTAAGGAACTGAGACTCATTAAGTAGAGTCCCATATCTTAAGTATCAGCTGAGATGGGATTAGAGTCCAGATGACTTTGAACTCTAACCCCCTGAGCCTGAGCACTTCCCCTTTGCCATGTGGTTTTCCTCATGTATAAAACCCTGGTGGGAACAGACTGGGGAATTACCCTTTGAGTCAAGCAATTTCGGGAGTTTCCTTGAAACTAAGAGATCAGGTTTCTAAGAGATAAAATTACATCACTCACACATTCTGCAAAATTCGTCTTAGGAGCCACTTTTCCCAGGAAGCCGCCCTTGAATCCGGCAAAGTGTTTGCTTTGATCACGCAGCTTGGTTAATAGAGCTCTTCGTATGACTGTCTAGCATCCTGCAGCCATCCTGTCCCAGGGGTGCCCAACCTTTTGGCGTCTCTGGGCCACACTGGAAGAAGAAGAGTTGTCTTGGGCCACACACTAAATACACAAACACTAATGAAAACTGATGAACAACAACAACAGAAAGGTTTTAAGTAAATTTACGATTTTGTGTTGGGCAGCATTCATAGCCATCCTGGGCAGCATGCGGCCCGCAGGCTGCGGGTTGGACGTCCCTGCTAGGGAATTCTGTTTAACTGTCATTCCAGATTATTGTGGGCGTAGATCTCTGATTAGTGACTGCTTGGCAGCCTTGACATGTGATAAACACAGAACTTCCTTGTGCTCTGACGTCACAGGCTGTCTCATCACATGGGCTGTTGTCAGGTGGTTCTCATTTTTTCTGTCGCCACCATATGAGGCCAGAGGACTGGAGGATGGAGGAGTCACCTGCACTTACAAGGACTAGGCATTATGTTGTTGACATGACGACCAGCATCCGGAAAACAAAGACAAATGCACAGTTACGTTCCAAGCCCCATCAAAAGGGCCATACACACGTGTCCCATGTACTGTTTAGTTTACTCTTAACACACTTAAAACACAGCTCCACTCTCTCATATGGTTAGAATATAAGAGTCTGGGAGAATAATTTGGAAAACCCAGGCCTCTTTTTAAGAGATACCCATGGAAGTTTAAACTGATGCTTTTTCTTTCAATAAGTAGCCCTAAATCAAGCAAAGCCATTAAAATGTTTATATAATATTTTATATTTATATGATATCTACAATAAAAATTTATAGTTGCCCTGTGTGTGTGTGTGTGCATGCAAAATGGCGGTCAAATCATTAATAAGGCGTGATCTGCTGGGCAGAATCAATAGAATTTTAGTCACCAAGGTGCTAAAATTCCAGTGGAAATTTCAAACAATAAGTAGAGCTTGGTTCAGGGGAATTCTCTCCAGGCTCTGCATGCTTGGAAGGGACCCCTAGATAGGCCCGCTGGGAGAAGACAGAGAGGCAAATAGAAACCCCCAATAGGGGTTCTAAACTATACCCTAGTGAATGTGAGTCAGTCCATGTGAGGCTTTTGTGGGGGCTTCCACTGGGACCTTAAGAGCTGAATATGAACACTGGAGAGCTGAACTTGGTGTAGACACACACCCCTTTCTAACTCTGCCCGTGCCAAACCTAACCTTCGCTACAAATTGATGTTCCCAGATTCCCAGCCTGATCGTGGTGCCCGCGTGTGCGAGCTTGGTGGTCTGAGTTCCTCAAGGACTCCTCACAAGTCTATTTAAAGCTTTAGCATAGCAACTACATACATATTGACCAAACGAAAGCCACCCTTGCCATGGCCAGTGTGGCTCAGTTGGTTGGAGCATCATTCTATAACTGAAAAGTTGCAGGTTCGATTCCCAGTCAGGGCACATACCTAGGTTGCAGGTGTCATCCCCAGTCTGGGCACCCATCTGCCTATGGGAGGCAACCAGTTAATGCTTCTCTTTCACATTGATGTTTTTCTCTCTCCCTAATTCTCTCCCCCTTATTCTCTCCCCTCCTCCTTTTCTAAAAGCAATGGAAAAATGTCCTTCGGTGAGGATTTTTTAAAAAGCCACCCACATGCCATATGTGTTTTTGGAGCACTCTCTGACACTTTGGTGACATCTCTCAGACCATTCCACTCTTCTCTAAAGAGCCATAAAAAACGAATAGCAGCATTTAAAAAAAAAAATAAAAGAACTTCAGAGTTGTAAAGGCAGGAATGAGACAGAATTATCTTGCCTTCAATCTGTGGGAAGTTTCTAAAGAAAGACGGGGGGGGGAGGTGCTTAGGAAGGTATTAGTTAAAACAAATTGGGCAGTTATTTCTGATGATGCTCCTTTTCATCTCAACTTCTTTTATTGGTTCCATTTCCAGGCAGGATGCAATTCATAGTCTTTTCCACAGTCCTTTCCCGGCTCCATTTCCTGCCCCTTCATTCCTGTTTCCTCCACCATCCAGTGCTGCTCCCATCACTCCCAGGTGGGTTCCCATACCCCTTACACAGTTTGCTACGATAGTGTCAACTACAGTTTATTTAGGAAAGAGGTTTCTGTGTTTCTTCTTGAGACATTAAACTCTATGGATTGAGGGACCATTTTCTATCAGTGCTTCCAGTGTGTGGCACAATTCTGGCTCATGAATGATTGGATTAATGTTACGCACGCTGCAAAGAGGAGGCTCCCTGTATATAATCTCAATGCAAGCAGCACTTCTTTCTTTGTTAAAAGTGCTGGATTTTTTTTGAATTTTAACCCCCATTTCAACAAACATGTCTTTTTCCGTCTGATATTATGATAAACATTTGCTTCAGTAAATTAGAAATTTGAATTCATCAAACACACATAGATTGTTTTGGGGTTGTTTTTTTTTGTATCATCCAAAAAAGCACCATCTTTCTAGATGAAAAAAAAAAGGAAATCTTTTGTCTAGTTTGGCAGGCTAATTTTGCAGGGCCTGGGGAGGGTGTATGACAGTATGTGCTGGAAGACAAGGGTTTTTTTTAATTTGTCTTTTGAATACAGTCCTCTAAGAATAATAGATTTTAAAATGAAATCTTGCTATTATTGCCACTAAAACATAACAAAAATAAATCGTAAGTCCAGCTTGAAGTTATCTTACAGAAACATCTGCAATTTCCTTCCTCTCTCAGATGTTTCTTGGAGACTGTATCTGTTCTCCACCCCCCAATCCTCTCTTGATCCTACTTTCTTCCAGAATCTTCCTGAGCCAAGCTGCACTATTGTGGCCCATCCCTTTTCACTTCCCATCCCTTATGTCACCACCAGCTCCTCCCCTTTGGTCTACAAACCTACATTTATTATAATCCATTTCCCTGTCATATCCTAACATCTTAATCCTTTACTGACTTCCACCTCCACCTCTGCCTTCTCTGGGTCACTAGAGGTCACCAGCTAGCTACCCGAACACGACTGAAAGCACTCATCCGTCCCTACTGACATTACCTTTCCCCTTGGTGTGGCAACACTGCAGCTGCGAGTCTTCCCTTACTTCCTCTCCTTGTCTCCTGTCCCGACCCAATGCAGGCATTTCCTCAGGTCTGTTCTTGATCCTTTCTGCACCTCTCTCTACTCCTTTCCCTCCACAACCCTGGTTTCTCCCTGAATTTCAACCGTACATGCGGAGGGCCCCAGGTCCATATGCCGAGGGATCCCAAGTACCTATTGGCAGTCCCAGCCCTGCCCCAGAGCTTTGGCCCTGACAACACCTCCATCTCATTCTGTTGAAAATGTGACTGACCTCACAACCTGTCCCTGTGCCGCCACACCTTATTTCCCCTCGTAACTTCTTTCCCTTAACGACAACACCATCTCTTCAGCCATGGTGCTTAAAGGCATTCCTAACACTCGCCCCTCCATCCAGTCATTCCAAAGCCCTATACGTTCTACCTAAATCCTCTCTCTCACACCCACCCCCCCCCTTTCTGCTTCTACTGGCCTTTGTCCAAACTCCTGCTGCATGGTTGGGGTTATGGTACTCTGCTGCCCCTTCAGTACAACATTGAAAGACTTCAAATTCCTATACAAGGCTTTCAAGATCACACAGGTTGGACTAGCATTTATCTTATATACTTGAAAGGACACGCTGGAAGGCAACAGCCTGTTAAAGATAAAAGTCTGGGCTTCAGAGGCCTAGGGACAAGGATAAAAACCTTGGTTCTTCCCTTAAATCTAGTTGCTTTTCCCTGAGCTTCATCCCCATGTACTCCCCTCTCCACTGTCTCTCCCGGGTTCGAGTACAAAACTCTCCTGACTCTTTTCTACCCCAGGATATCTCAGAGTCCTGAGAAGACCCAAGTGGTGAGTTGGATCTGTAGAAGTTGCCAGGCTCTTCCTGACCCTGTATTGCTTAATCCAGCCAACGTAAATGTGAAAGGAAAAGAAACAATACTGTCCTCACACATACTTAAACCCTTTGTAAGTTGTTCTCCCTTCCTGTCTCTCTGGCTGGTTTGGAAATGCTACACTGAAATTTAGTCTTGCTTCCTTGGCTGTATTTTTCTTTTTCAAAACTGCATGGATTTTCCTGTAGGTGTTAGAAAATCTGGATTCCAATTAACTTTGCCACTGATTGCTTTGTAAATCTTGGTGAGTCAGGGCTTGTTTGTGAATGGTGATGAAAATTGTAAAGTTCCTTGAGCATGGCAAGGCGTGAGCAGAATGCAGATAAACTCATTAGAATTTTGAGTCGCTGCACTTGTATGTGTGGTTTTGAGAAGAAGGCTGTAAATTAATGTGGGGCTTTCAAGTCTTGTTTATGGATTTCGGGGGGAAGTTTGTGTGCTTTACCCTGGATGACAAACTGGTCTATAAACTTCTCTAAATCTCTTCTAATCTTAAATTCATATTCTTGGGCATTAAAATATGGAACGATCATCACGCACAAAAAAGAAAGAAATAGATGTTCTTCAAAAACTTCACTGACACTGGCTAACTAAACTCCTACCAGGAACTTGATCAACAGGAGACTAAAGGCATCATGGGACAGGGAAAGTACGCAACAATTCTGTTCTTTATGCCTCCTAATTATGCGGTGAAGAAGTGGAGGGATGTCACAAGAGCATGCACATCAGTACACGTTTGCTTGAAATGGTATTTAAGAACCCTCAGAAATTTCCCCAAAGGCCTCTAAAAAGCCTCCTGTCTGGAGAGAGTTTTGATTATAAAACATTTTCTGCATGTCTCATCCTCTTTTATAGGCAGTGTCATTATTGCCTGTGGGTTTGGGGTTTGACTTTGCTTTTGCTTCCGTTGGGGGCCTTGGAGCAGCATTGAGCAGTGGCCAGAGTGGTCTTTTCCAGGTGCTACCAGTACTAGGGCTGGGCCCGGGTCCGGAAGAATCAGAGTCCTGTCTCACTTCTTTCGAATAAGAGGCCCTAAAACCTCCCCTTCACTTTGCATGGTGGTTAATAAAACACTTCCTTACTTTTTGGTCAGAACTTTCCAAAAACTCTTTGCTTCCCTTTCAAATTTTTATCTTAACCACAGGGTGAGTGATTTGGCTGTGTGGGAAATTTTCTCTTTTTCAGTGCGGTGAGAGTGAGTCAGGTTTCTGAGTTGTTATCTCAGCAGCTTTCCTTTGCCCCCAGTCACATGCAAAGATGTCAGCAGAATGTTCACTAGCAAAGGTTCTATCCCAAAGTGAAAGTGTGGTAGTAGAATAATAGTTGGGTGAAATGCTTAAATAAAGAAGGAAGTATTTTTTGACCTACCATTAAAATTAGTATTGGTCAATCATCCCGCCCTAAAAGAAATTAGACTTTAATTAATTTAAATGATTAAATAATTTTAAAAATAATTTTTGCAATCAGAAATCAAAATCTCTAGCAAAATTTAAGGTGATTACCCTGAGTAATCTAGACTTCTCCATATTCCACTATAACCATGATAATTGGTTCGTTCAAACATTTTAAACGGGAGAGTTCCAGCTAGAACCTGGCAGTAAGTGTTGATTCCTTCTGCAGGGGTGTGTTTGACAAGGATTGCCTTCTGATCAGATAGAATCTGAGTATTTGCATCAGGGAGAAAATATCACTCTCTCTGGGCTGTTGGGGAGCAGGGGGAGTCGATGCTTTCCCTTTTACCAGAACTGATAGACATTAGATAGAAAAGGTCTTCGGAATGACATGGGCAGTGGTATTACTCTACCCAGTATTATGAAAGAGTTTAATTGCTTAATTACTGCATTCTTAACCAGATTACATTGAACAGTGCCAATTCTCATGAGGATGGATCGTTTTGCCCTCCAAATGAAACACTGCAAAGGATTGGCTTGTAAGCTTCAGTGTGTTTGAGTTGGGAAGGTTCCTCTTCCTCCTTTAGTGTCTGGAGTTTGAACTGTGGACCCTGGAGACCCTGGATCAAATCTCGGTGCCGTGACCTAGGACAGTGTGCAAGTCATGTAGCTCTCCGACACTCAGTGTTCTTGATGCGTGAAATTTGGTGGTAATACATTCGAGGGGTTATTGTATGGATGAAAGATGGTGCACATAAAGTGGCCAGCACAGGGCAGGCTCACAGGTCAGGATCCCGGTGCCCATCATCCATGGACGTGATTCCCTCCCAGAGATTTGTCTGGAGCACTGATAATCCTGGCACACAAATAGCTTGTAAAGTGAAGGGAGGATCTCTCAAATTCAAGTAACTGGCCCAGATATTTGCAGATGGATTTTACTATTTTTCCTTTACAAAGGGACAGAATAAAATTACAGTGATTTTACCAAAAAGAGACTGAATTTCTTTTTTTCATTGTCCTGAGTCAGTATAGTTTACTGACAAATTCTGGGAATTTGGCTTGAAAAGCAGCTGTGCTTTGCAGATAGCACTTCCCTCTATCCCTTCCTACAAAAAGGCATGAAGGTTGCATGGGAATGCCTTGTACAACAGCGCTCCAGCTTTCTTATAAACCACCCACCTCGAAGTCAGGTCTCACACATGACAGCTTTCCTCATACCAGCCAGGTATCATCAGGTTTTACGATTTAAGTCCTAGGATATCTGTTTTAGAGATGAAAACATTCCTGTACCAACAGTTGGAACCTTTTCAATCAGGGGCCTCCTGCCAATTCCCTCCAGATCAGGAGTGGCCTGTGTTCATACTCTGCCTCATGCATGAGGGCTCGGGGGGGCAGTGTGACTAAGGGCTTGCCTCAGGCCCTTTGGCCTTCACGTGATAAAGCAATAGCTAACCTACTGAGTGCTCACCAGAGGCTCAAACCTCTCCTTATACTTTATGTATTATTTCTGTTACTTCTCATGACAAGCCTAAAGGGGTATATATAGACCATATTATTATCCCCATTTTACAGACGAGGAAAGGAGCTCAGATAACTTCCCCGAGATGTTAGAGCTGGAATTGGAATGCAGAGGGATGACTCCAGAAACCTTCCTCACCTGTGTGCTCTGCTGGAAGAACTGGGAATAGAACTCAGACTGAGGCTATTTCCAGCTTTGTGTGGAGAGGACTCCTGATTTCTATGTAAGCCTTAGTGCTCAAGGTTATTATAATGAAAAAAAAACAAAACCAGACCTATGTTTCTGCAATTCAGGAACACTTATTCAGAAAATATTGAGTACAGACCATGGTTAAGGGTCTGCACCAGGTCTGTGGGGGAGGATCCAAAGAGAGTGATTATCCCTGCTTTGTCCTCAAAGTATTCTCATCGGAAATGTCGTAGTGACAGCAATAGAGTTAGCACAGCTGATGTCAGCTTCCACACTCAGCCTTTAAGTCTTTAGGGAATCTGAATTACTTACAGGGTAAATTGTTCCCATTCAAGGCAAATAAGAGAATAATGAGTGAGTAAAGAATGTCCCCAAATTTGATCTCGACTCAGCGGTGCCTAAAGTGTGTTTGCCACGACTTTGTTTTCAAGCCGTCACCGTGCTGTTCCTGCAAGGACCAGCCATGGGAGCCGAGGTTTCCTCGGTTTCTGCTCCAGGGTTTGATTGCTCTTCATCATGGGTTGGTGTCTTAGGAAAGAAGGTTAGAAGTGACTGAACTCCCAAGAGGAATTTGGTTATTCTGCAATGTGTTCTCCAAGCTGGTATTTGTCTGGTGTCTGTTTTAATTGTTCCAAATGGAGTCATGGTTTTCAGAATTCCACTTGTCTCACAGTAAAGAAATATCACTGAGCGTTTATATCTTTCACTAAAAAGAATTCCATGATGTTTTACAAGGTCCGTATATCTGTTACTACTGGTGTGCTTGGCATGGTAAGCTGTTACGTCCCCAGACACAGAGAAGTAATGCTGAGAATGGGAGAAGCGGTATTCTGGCGCTCACCCCTGGGACTGGAGTTACGATGTGCGTGGTGGGAGCTTAAGAATCAGAGCATCTTTCCAGCTCTGTCTAAGCTGTGCTGACTTGGGACTAGCATAGATGTCATATTACCATCTGTGTCCCCACACTCTCACAACATCCAAGATGAGGACAACAACAACCACAAGCAACCAACATTTGGGGACATGCATTGTATACTAGGCACACTGAGTTCTTGGGAATTTCTTATTTAATCCTCACAGTTTGTCACAGATACATTTACTCCTGCTTCACAGATAAGGGAACTTGTCTAATGTCACAAAACTAGTAAGACAGAGCCAGGGTTCAAACCAACATCTGTCTCATGCCATCCCTGAACTCCTCCTAACCACGAAAGAAGGGATGGGTCCAGGGTAAAGAGGACATAAGGGCATACTGTATGGGTGGAAACGATGGTGAGGCTTCTTTTTAAAGAAGATTTTATTTATTTTTAGAGAGAGGGGAAGGGAGGGAGAGGAACATCAATGTGAGAGAGAAACATTGAGCAGTTGCCTCCTGCATGCACCCTGACTGGGGACGGAACCTGCAACCCAGTCCCCATTTCATTTGCAGAACGACGCCCAACCAACTGAGCCACACCGGTCAGGGAGCTATTATGAGGCTTCGAATGTGGAGAAGAGGAGACTGAGAGGAGGCATGAGGAAGTAGCAAAATATTGATGGACAGTTGTGCAGATGACAGCCGGAGCGTGACCTAGGCAGTTTTGTGAAAGTGGAATCAGAACCAATAAGGAGAAAGCATTAGGATCACCGTGTTGATGCAATATAAGAAAAGGGATTTCTGTCACATTCAAAGTTATCCCCGAATGGCCTGAAGTCCATCTCTTCCTCATTACCGAGGCCTTTCAGGCTCCGGCTGGACAGCTCCCTGGTGAGGACTCAACCACTGTCAGTCCTACCGTTACCTGGTTCCAACCAGTAATGCTCTTCTAAGTGCCCCAAAGTGCCCATCGGAACAGTTGCACACCCTTCTGTCTACTCACACTTCTCTGTTCTTACATCTGCTCTTTCTTTCACCAAGTTCAGGTAACTGCCAAGGTCTCTGCCAAGTGGTCCATCAGGGCACAGTGCAAGACTGATGGGCATGCAGGGAGGCAGGAGGGAGGACACTGAGAGCAAGGGTGGGGCTGCCTGGGTTTGGACCCTGGCTCAGCCACGTGCTGTGTGTACATGGTGAAGTCATTAAAGAAGTTATTAAATCTCTCATATATTGTGCTATAAATAGGATAATATTAAAATGGAGGCTTTTTCAAAATTAATGAGTTAATACATTCAAAGCTCTCAGAACAGTGCCTGGCATGTTTGGGGTGATCAGGGTGAGTGTTAGCTTCATAAACGAGATGTGCTCTTGACTTGCTTTCTGCCAAGTGAGTGAAACATTTATTCAATAATAATCATAATGAGCTCAACAATAGCGGCAACAGTAGTTGTTAAGTGACAGTTATAAGCCAGGGTTAAATTCCAGAGCCCACACTTTTAACTGTCTACTCACTGCTGGGCACTAAGTTGAGTGTTGTGCCTGAAGTATCTCATTTACTCCTCAGGAAAACCTGATAGTATGTTTCATTGCATTTTACAGGAGCCTGGGACTTAAGGAAATGACGTAGCTTGCCCAGTATTACCAATGAGTGGAAAGGCATGATTAGAACCCAGGCCTTTGTATGTCTATCTTTGGACATATTTCTACCCCCATAAGTTTTAAAAACTTCATAATTAAGTGACATGAGAAATTATTACAAGTTTGTTTCACTTCATAGGTAATGTTCTTAAGATTTTCAGGCCTGACATCTACTTAACTTAGGCAGTAAAATGGCATTTGAGAATAATGGTCGATAGGATCCATATTTACAACTAAAAAATGATAGTGAAATTATAGACTCAGCACAAAGCAAGCTTTCTTATCACTTTACAGTAAATCATGAGACCTGAAAATAATTTTTAAGAAAGATTACTAAGACCCAGCCTTGGGCCTGCTAAGGTTACATGCAATTTGAAGCACCAGAGGGACAAGACAAAAAGAATTTCACAGTCCCTTGGAATGGGGTGTCATGGAATTCGACCCATACGAACACCGAGTTTGTGGATTCAAAACTGTGGTAACATAATGTTCTACTTTATTTTTGGATCTAAATTTCTTCAAACACCAATGCTAGCAAAATACTCTAAAATGGATTATTTCTTCTGGCTTTCCTTCAGAAAGACTGAGTAAGGAAAATATGCTGCTAAAATGGGCCAAAACGTTGATGAAATGTCTATGGATGTTGTAAGACATAACCAAATGTAAATTATCTTCTTTGTCAGAAAACAGAGCCAGGCAACAAGTCCAGGTGCTGGTATTGCCTATGAATAGTAACGAATTGTTGAAAGAAGATGCTTGACTTTGAAATTGATTGCAAGGATAAACGTTTGAAAAGCATTTCCCCACATTCTAGATCTTTTGGAGACATGTTATTTACTTCCCTATTCAGGTTACCCTGCCTGTCTTAGCTCATTGGCAGTCTCACTACATTTTTCTTCTCTTTTTGTCTATTTGTATTTTGAAGTTTCAGTTTTCCATCCTGCTGCCCTTCCGGATATGGGTGTAATGAAAATACACACTGGATGTGAGTGATAGAGAAATGTTCTGAGTAATTAAAAAAAGAGCAATTTTGTGCTTCTTAACATTGGACAAAAAAAAATTTACCCACCAGGGAAAATAGGGAAGAATTGACTGTGTGAACGTCTGAGCCCAAACCAGCATAGGTATTGTTTAATAATTGGTGCTGTTTCTCATGATTCACAATGCCCTGTCGCTTATTAGCTCACTTGAGAGATGCAGGAATTAAACACATATGGATCAAAATGCTCACTTTCTTACTGCTAAGAGCTAGGTCAAAGACCGAGACTTTGGTCTGGCAAGTGTGCTTGCTACTGTTTTAGTCCTGATTGAGCAAGACTTACCCAGCCGGCCCTCGGGAGAACTCTCGATGCCGGCCTCTTCTGTAGGAGCTGTGCCTGTAAAGCTTACAGTATGGAGCAGGAGAGAAGGCATGCTTCTGCCAGCAGCTGCAGGAAGAGGCTTGGCTGAAAAGACTAAGTGTCTTCTGTACGCAGCACTCAGATAACTTATAAGCAAGGGGCAGAAAAAATGCCCAGGGGCATTGTGCTATCGGGACTCCCTCTACCTGGAAATATGAAGCAAAGGAGTAAGAGGTTCTGCTCTCGAAGATAAATTATGAAATAAGGTGCAACTGAAATCTCAGACATGTTTTTAAGCCCTGGCTGAACACATTGACTGCAGTGCATTGCGCATGGTGAGTGCTATAGTTAATATATCATATGTACCCAGGATACTAGGGATGGGTTGTCAGGGTAACAAAGTCCAGAGCCATATTCAATACCGGGACAGTTTTAGACATAATGGCCTATAATAAGAACTCCAATAATGCCATTAAGAGCAGACTCCCAATTCTGGCTGTGCATCTAATTCACCGTTGACAAAGAACCTGTTCACTAGAGTGATCTTGTTCCTCCTCACCATCAGGGTTTATGCATAAAAGTCCCCACACCATTAAATCTGCTCAGCATTTCTCTCACTATGGTGACAGAATTTCTCTTTGATGAGGAAAGAAGACTAAAAGCATCCGTCATAGCATCGTGGCTGAGAGCACAGTCCAGGGTCACACAGCACTAGCGACGTGTTTGCAGGATGGTGAAGTGGCATCAGTCCCCGTGTGGGACATTAGGCACAGGTGTCATGGTGTGTCTCAGGCACACGTGGCAGTACCCTTGACAACAACATGCTCTGTGACCCTAGGAAACATTAGATGTGCTGTATCAGCCTGAACACTGGGGAATGGTAAGCCTGCCTGGCACTCACCATTCTGTAGCCGTTCCATGCTTTAACCAGTAGTCTTAAAGCAAAACTCTTACACGAGGCATTCTGGTTATAACTCTAACAAATCTTTGTCTTCCAAGAGGTTTAGTGAGTAATCTCAATACATATGACCTCACCTCTGCTTAACTGCTGGAGAGATTCTATGATTTCAATAGGGGCCATTGAATCTGAAGTTTGAGGCTGCTTTTGTTCCATTTGCCCTCTTTTTCTTAGGCGATATGGTTTGCATTAGTGTTGCAGTGGAGTAGGTATACACTCATGTTTATTTCAGTTTGCGTGCTTACACTTAGCCACGGGTGTTAATTTTGGAGACAGACTGCATCATGATTTTGGTCCCAAGCACCAAGGTGAGGAGGAAATTGTCATTCAGCAACATCTGTTACAGTGGCCATTCTCTGGGCATTTTGTGACATAAAAGTGTCCTGTCGGTAGTTCTAGACAACCTAGAAGTATTCAAGAACTACAAATGTTTAGGCAGAGGTTAAGACCACAGGATGAATGGTATTGCCCCTTAGAAGAATGGACTGAGAAGAGTAATTGGCCATGGGGTGTGTCTTGGGGAAGCTGTCATTTAAGAAATGGGGTAGAATGAGGAACTCAGAAAGAAGACTGAGAAAAGGAGGTAAAGAAATGCTGGAAAGGGGAACCTTATAGCATCAATAGGAAGCAGAATGTCTCAAGGAAGAAAGAGTGATGAACTGTGTCAAATGAAGGGAGAGAGCCCATTGTATGAACTGAAAAGCCCCCCTTGCATTGGCAGGTAGGGGAGGATTGCTGATAGGAACATTTGTATCAGATGGTGAGAATTTAAGTCAAGTTGTGAAGAGGAGCAACCATTTGGAGAGAAATACAGACTGTGACTGGAAACAACTCAGGGAGCAAATGGGTGTTAGCCTGAGGGAGACACATCCCCAGAGGACTTTTCTGTGGAGTGGGAACATTTTTTAACTTGCTTACAGGACAAGCAGACAACTGGTGAGAAAAAGAAGATGAAGCAACAGGAGAGAAGATGAAATAGGTAGAAGGAGGTCTTGGGAGATAGGAGTGGATGGCCTTGAGTGCCTTGACCTCAGACCAGGGGAAAGGAGGGGAACATGAGGTGTATAAGTGAGGAATGGAGTGTTGACATTGTCATTCTGCAAGGCCTCAGCTTTCTCAGTGTGGTGGCAGGCAAAGGTACCTGAAAACACACGGGAGGAGTGTCACAGAAAGCATGGGGACAGAAATGGGAGGCTGGGTTAGTCGCTGAGGGGAGTGGAAGATGACTGTGGTCTCAGCTGTTTGGAAACCATGAATTGTCACGGAGCCCACCTGTTCCAGTGCTCAGGGGGTTAGAAGTTGGGTATGAGGTCCAAGAACTAGTGTATTTTGAGGGGGAGAGACCTGGATGGACAATGTGTTTGAGCATGGAATATGGGACTGGGTTTTCTGAGATACCAGTGCAGGTGATGACAAGGTTCATGGGGGGTCTCCAAAGTGGAGCAGGCCTTACAGGAAGGTGAGTTAAGTGGCTCCGGTGTGGCTTGATGTCAAGGATGTTGAAAAGCTGTATCACCTCAAAAATCCACCCCTACATCAAATAGGTATTTACAGGAGCCTGAATTTCTATAGGGGTGCTTTATACCTGCCTTTACAGTAAACTAGAAATAGAACTGAGACTGATAATATTTTAATCTGTAATGATTTCTACCTAAGCGTGCATGAACGATGCAAGGGACGCTCTTAGAAAAATGTTGATTGGTTGATGGGCAAGGAGCAAGTGGATGGCTGAGTGGGAGCTTTGACTAGAGAGAAACTTCAGTCGCTGAACTGAATTCAACTCTGTTGAACTTTTCCAATCACAGCACCATCTGCAAATACAACATAATTAACAAAATCTTCACAAGTGCAAGAAAATGATCTTGCAAATGCCCCACTCAAATTATTATAAATCATAGAGAGATACATCACAGTTTTGGGGGGCTAGAATCACAAACAAATACTTGACAATTAACAATGCATTGGATTTAAGTACCGGGTTGGCCAAAATGTTTGTTTAGTTTTTTTAATACTGTAGCTTTAGTAGTGCTTAGTTGTCTTTAACTTCATTCAAAACAACTTTGTTAGATTGTATTGTGACAGCTGTCATATCAGCATGCATTTAAAAAAACTTATCAAAATTGGTAAGTTTTTGTGCAGTGATTTTAATATCGAAGATAGAAGAACATACGCAACATTGTTTGGCATACTATGCTTTATTATTTCAAGAAAGGTAACACAACTGAAAGGCAAACAAAGATATGTATGGTGTTTGGAGAAGGTGCTGTGACTGAACATGTTAAAAGTGGTTTGCAAAGGTTCTTGGTACTATTCACGTTTTGGCCAAATAATTCTTTGCTGTGGGGCTGTCTTATGAATCGAAAGATGTTTAGCAGCACCCTCGGCCTCTAGCCATTAGAAGCCAATAGCAGGAGATAGCCAACATACTCAAAATATCCAAATCAATAAAGTTATTGGTGAAAATGAAAAAAATGTGTCACTTATTTTACAGAAAAAAACCATACTGACTTTTTGGCCAACCTGGCAGATTACCATTGGAGTTGTTTATAGTACATCTCAGTGACCCAGATTGCATATTCCATAACTTTTCTAATCCTCGATTTTTACTTAAGGAAAGAAAATATGAGACATCTTAATTCCTGGATGAAAATTAAGAGTGGAGGTGAGTGATAGGGAATTCTGGCAAAAAAAAAAAAAAAAAAAGCACTAGGCTTTCATAGCAGGTTTTAAATGAGCCTGGTTAAGAAAAATTAAGTAAAACTGATTCTTTCATAAGCAAAGAAGATAAAACACAGAAAGGAATAATGCAAGATCAAACTAGAATTAGAATTTGTGGAGGTATAACCAGAACATAGCCACACGGATTGCGTGTTTTGATCTCAGTATATGGACAGTTAAACCAGACTTTGGCCTAGAATTAGAGAAGCATCTAGTCAGTGAATCCGTGGTTGGTTAAGGACTTTCCAGGTCTGAGGCACCGGGAGTGAGCAAATTGAAGGAGGGGCAGACAAGAAGGTTCGCACAGCAGGAAGCAGGCATTTCACAGGGGCTGTTGCTGTTCGGTGACATCCTGGAAATTCTTAGTTTAGAGGTTCTTCTTTCCTCAGACCAAGATTTGGTTGTCTAGCAAATGGAACACATTCTATATCAGAGGTTATATAGATAAAGAGAATCTCTGAGTAATTTTAGCCAGCATGAGACTTTCCAATCTTCTCCAAACAAATGTACGACAGTTGGTCTCTCCTACCGAAAGGATGGCTTTGACTTTCCCTATCGCGTCTCCTCTTTCTACACAGAGGTGATACGCGCAGGCAGTTAATTGGTCAGACTGCAGAAGGCAAGAGAGGAATGGTCCGTGTCTAATTGGCTTGGCTGTAACTGGAGAAGACTCACGGCTGAGAAAGTCAACAGCATCAAATTTAAAGAATCTTTTTTTAAAAAATGTACTACTTGTTCCCTTTTTCTGGGTTCAGCTACACTTTACCATCATTGCATGAATATTAATATTAAAAGTATATGAAGTGGAAAATAAAATTAAATCATGCATAACAGTCCACCTGGGGACTCTGAGTGTTCTGGGGTACAGTCTTCCAGTTTTTTCTTTGTATGTGGGTATGTACCCCAATGACAGGGTTGGGACCATATTCCACAACAGTTTCCTACCTTTCATTTTCCCCTGTCCTTGACCATGAGAATGTCCCTCTGTCGTTAACTATTCCTAGAAAACACCGTTTTGATGGCTGTATAATATTTTCGCCACATGGACATACAGCAAGTTATTTAAGTATACTCCTTTTGTGGGCCTATGGGTTATTGCCTTTTTTAAGCTGTTAAAAATAAACGTGATGAACAGTAGTGTCCATAAATCTCTTTTCTGACCATTTTTAAAGAACCAATTCCCACAGTAAAATTGCTAGATCAAAGAAAACCCACATTTTTAAAGTTTTTGAGACATACTGTCAAGTAATAAACCCTTTTCATGTATAAAGTATTATGAGTGCCTAAGGCAGGATACTTGATTATAAAAGCTAGTAGTTATTGGGTCATTAGCTATTTTTAAAGAACTATTTTAAAGTTTGTGAGTCCTGGACCTTTGCTATAAGCTACGATGTACAATATAATTAAGAAGATAAATCTCTCATATACCATCTGTGAAAGAATTTGTGCCAAATTATCCAAGCACACCTCTTTCGATAAAGCACACCCAGGAGGCAGGAATGCCCAAGAATTTCACTGAACTATCTTTATTCCTTTAGTATATAGATCTTAAGTACAGTATCAAGTGGGTCTGGCAGGGGTCATTGAGTTATATGTTTATTTTTAATTCTCACCTGAGGACATGCGTATTGATTTTAGAGAGAAGGGAAGGGAGGGAGAAAGAGGGAGAGAAACATTGACATGAGAGAGAAACATCAATTATTTGACCCTCATACACTCTCCAACTGGGTACTGAACCTGTAACCCAGGCATGTGCCCTGACTGGGAACTTGTCACCTCTCAGTTTATGGGTCGATGCTCCGAGCAACTGAGCCTTACCAGCCAGAGAAAGTTACAATTTTTAAACAGCGAAATGTGTTTAGGGTATGTGGGAGGATCCTCCTGGATTTCACTAGTTTCTATGTGGGTCTATCTTTATATTATAGGATCCAGACCCATCCCTGGGAGACTAGTTCAGGCCATAAAGCTGTCTGCGTAACCATCCCACTCTGGTTTTAATTTGTTGATTTAAGCTATCAGGACTTCCACTGTGGCTTGAGTTTGTTTGGGGCTTTGTGGGAAGACATCTATGAGCCTGTGTAAAGAGAGTGGAATGGGCAGGGCATTTGGGATTAGGTTTGAACCCCAGCTCTACCACTTGCTGGCTGAATGGCCGTAGGGAAATCATTTCATTGCTCTGAGCCTTAGATTTAATTTCCTTGTCTGAATTCACCTTGTAGGGGCTGTTGGGAGAATGAGAAGAATGTCTTTGAAATACTTAGCACAATTTTACTTCTAAGTTTTTTTCTTTTTATCCTGCAGATATATTCCCACTTGCGTGAAGTTGCACACTATTTACTGTAGCATATTTTGAAGTAGCAAGATTGGAAACAGCCTAAATGTCCATCAGTAGAGACTAATGTAATTACGTCAGGGCTAGTAGCTGTTGTTACTATTTTCGGTGAGGAGACACTGATTTATAAAGGCATCGCAACTGAGAAAGTGCACTTTTGCCTGTTAGCTCTGTATTACGTCATCAGGTGTAGTTTTAATAGGTGTCTGTCTGTCTCACCCCAAATTCAATCATCCAGGAAGCATTTCTTACGTGTGAGCATTATGCTATAGTTTCACATACTCATTACGAGCTCAGAACGTAAGAGTTGTATTCACGTTAGTGTGCAGTCTCTTGGAAGTAGTTTGCAAATGCTGTTTCACCGTGTGGATATGACATTCTTACACAGGAACTCATAGAAATCCTCCCTCGTACATTTGAGAATTCTCTGTACTTGGTCTTGCAAGTTCTTGGCATATGAATTTATATGATAAATATAAAGCTCCCATTAGGAATGTCTTGCGACCAGTAGGAAGATGTTTAAGGTTAAAGCCTGAATATATAAGATTATTAAAACATAGTTTGGCAAGTGTGGGTTTCATTTTGTAGGTGAAAGAATCTGTGGCTTTTCTCCCAAAGCCCATACCCGCAAAGCAAGAATAAGTCTGTCTCGGAGGTACAGGATATTAGCTGTTTGCATGTGGAGAGGATACTCGGGCCTGCTGGTCCTCACAGGAGATTTCCCTTTCACTTTGGGTTCGGGTCCGGCAGCTGGGATGGATACCATTGGTACTGCAAGAGATGCCCTTGCGTAGTAAAACCGCCTTTTTGGACTTGTGCCTTCTCTGAGAAGAGAAAAGGCAGATTTCTTCTGTCAGCCATTTGTTGTCACTTACTGACTTCAAATGAAAACTAACTTGCCTCGTTGGACGAAGTGAAGAATGTGTAAGACCCAACATCAAAGGAAGGCAAGGGATGCACAGCGACATTAATAAGCGTCACATTTCCAGAGAGCTTTTGAGTTCACCCTCTGCCTGCATAATCTGTTCGTTCACGGCCATTCTGGTGGGGTTTATGTTTGTTTTTGAAACTTTTCTCTAGTCTAAATACCCTCGACTTTAATTATTTCCAGTCTTCTGTTCCTATATGTGTTTATGATTAAAAATGCTTTAAACTTCCTAAATCTACATTTTTCACATTTTTAAAATTTTAAAAGTAACATTGTTTTATCTTATTATAAAACCAATACTGGCTTATTTCAGAAAAAAATGAAAATGCAACCTTTTTGGGTGACAGCCTGGAAACATCTATCAAATAAAATCAATGCAGATATCCTTTGACTGAGCAATTTTACTTTTAAAGATTACATCCCACAGACGCACTCCCCCTTTTGTGAAATGACTCATACGTAAAGGTTTTTATTGCAGCATTTTCTTTCTTTTTTTTGCTCTAGAAAAATGATTAAAAATAACCGAAGTTCCATCAAGGGGGGACTGGTTAATAAGGTTTGGTCATTTGTGGTCAGGACAACCGTTAAGTCCATGTTTGTCTGAGATGGCCCTGGTTTATGCCTGGCGTTCCACTATAATTGGTAATAGCACCCCTTTCCCTTTCAAAGCGTCTTGATTGGGACAATAAATTGTATGTTTACCCTAATCCTGGCCTAGTCATCCCATGGAATAACACAGAGTCACCAAAAAAAAGGAATGATGACACTATCTATTGATTAATAATAATTTTTAAAAAGCAAGCTGTGCCTACTTTGTGTTTAAAAAAAAGGAGGGAGAGGATGTGGAATATATGTGTGTAGACTTGTATTCACACATAAGACTTCCGGGAAAATATACAAGACACTGGAACCGTTAGTTGCCTTGGGAATCTGGGTGACTGGAGGGCAGGTGTAAGAGGGAAACTTCACAGAATAAGCATTTGTGTATTTCTTAACCACGTGAGTAAACTACCTTCCTGAAACACTCAAAAGAATTTTAGAAAGGGGCGAGAAATTATATATTATGTAGAAAAATTACTTAAAAACTATACAGCCTAATGCTAACAGTGTTTATTCTGAGTAGTTCAATTGCAAGTGATTTTTTTATAGTCATCTTTTAAAGTATCTGCATCATTTGGACTTCAGGATTAAAGTGCACAGATTCTTGAAATCCGTTTAATGCCCAACATAAGTATTATACCAATAGGAGTACGTACAACAGTTTATAAGTATATACCACAATTCTATTTAAGCAATCCCCTCTTATTGAATATTTATATTGTTTCCAGTTTTTCATGTTAAACAATATTGCAATAGGCATTCTTTTACAGAAACCTTTGTAGTGATCCATGTTTATGTGATCAGAACATACTCATTAAAGGTGAATTGCTGAGTCTGAGAAATGCAAAATCCTAAGGCCGTTGTCTCTCATTTCTAAAACATCCTCTGAGAGGTAATAAAGAAGCGATTCCCATTCTCGCTAGCTGAACGTGAGACTGCCACCTTCTTCATGCCTTCTCAACACTGGGTCTTACTATTTGTATTCATCTTGGCCCATCTGACGGTAGAACTGTTTGTATGTTGTTGTTTTAATTTGAGTTTTTAAAGAACTTTATAGGTTAAAATTTCCCCCACATATGTATTGGCCACTAGTATATCTTGTGAATAAAAGTTAACGAAGGAAAAATAAACTGTTCTTTTTAGTGGGGGAAAAAAGCCTTGAAAGAATGTTCTGGGAGGATGGGCTTGTGCTTTTTTTTTTTTTAATTTTCTGCTTGTCAAGATAGATTAAAAGCTTCTTTTAGAAATCTCAACACTAACGTGGTTATGTAAGCCTCCAGGCCAGCCGCTGTGTTCCACCCCCAGTGTCAGGGCTGCTCACCTCCTAGGCTGCCCTGAAAGAGGCCTGCCCAGTCTCAGAAATTGTTCAGACATAATTATGTCACCACTTCTGATTCTTACACACTGGTATGGGCACAGGCAGGAGAGGTTATAAAAGCTAATTGTAATTTGCTGAGTTATTTACATTAATAGTAGAATGCTGTCCCCTTAAACATGGCCGGGGGATCGCTTGTGCTAGCACAGTTTTACCTTAATCTGCTTTTGCAGTGGCTCTGAGTCCGATGTCTCGCCAGCGTCGCATAGGCCATCTGGTGTACAGACGGTCATCCTTAATCCAGCAGTTATCCGCATCGTGTATATAGGTCCACACATCAAACAAATCAAACTCTTTTGATGTCCTTCTCAACCCGTCTTTAGTTTCAAAAATATTCTCTCCAGTGCTGAGTATAACAGCAAAATTGCTTTAAGACCTCCTCCTCCTCCTCCCACTGCACACTCACACCAGCGGTAAAGGGAATTAAAACACTTGACTGCTTCAGAAGACACTTGGTCTGGGACACTGCCTTTCTCTAGGATCCCCTCAGGCATGTGTGACATACAAGAGTGTGTGTAACATACATGCAGTGGCGTGTCCGTTTGTCCACACCGTGTGGCCCAAGGTGTCCTACAAGACCTCAGTCACCATTTGGAGGCATTTCTGTTGCCTACCAGGCCTGCGGAGAGCTGCTTCTCAAGGGCCATACAGTATCTCAGCAGCTACCTGGAACTTCGGAGAGGCACTGCATAGAAAGGGAGAGCACTCCAGGCTCGAATAATTTTCTCACTCGTAACATTGTGAGGCAGGTAAGTGTGATTTGCATTTTATAGATCAGGTAACTGAGACTCAGGCCTATGAAGGGAGGAGAGGAGAGTTTTCAGTTCCAAGTCTCATGCTTACCCTCACCATATCATACGGTGTCCTGTAAAGTAATTGTGAAGTGAGCCCATTTCGTGTAAATTTTCAGACCACAGTCAGTGGGTAAAAACAGTCAGGTAAATGTTCATGGAACATGTAATGCCATCCAGCTTCCCCCAAATCATGTACTTGACCACAAACAAAGCCTTCAAAAGCTCAGAGAGAGGGAGGAGATTTAATGGGGCACACTCTAATTATGATGTGATGAGAACAGAAAAAAAGCAAGAAAGCAATTTAAATAACCCTATCCACTTGCAAATTATGAAACACACTCACTGATAATACTGGAATAAAAAATGAAACCAAAGAGAAAAGTAAAGTTACTGGGAAAGAAACACAAAAAAGAACATTTTGATACCCAAACTTCTAAGCACAGTAAGTTTTGATCAGAAGAAATGTTTTATTCTTTGTTAGGGAATAAAGAAGAAATAGGGCAAGTTATTACTCAGTTTAAAAAATAAAGAGGAACAAAATTAACCTGAAAAATAGCAAGAGATTGATTAATAAAGATAAAAGCTAAAATTACAGGGATATAAAAATGGATAAATAAATCCAAAAGCTCATTCTTTAGAATGACCAATAAAATAAACAATTCCTCCCGCAAGCCCAAATAATTAAAAGATCAACATTGCAGAAGACTATAAAACAAAGAAAATGAACTGGCAAAACAAAAACTACAAAATAAATTAAAATCATTTTGAGACTTGTGTAAATAAACCTGTGGTAAGAGACTTGACAACCAATAGAAAAAAATGATTTCTTAGCAAAATATAAATTATCAAAACCAACCCCAGAAGCAGTGGAAACCCTGAAGGTACCATTTACTATAGAATAGACCAAAAATGTAATTCAATAGGCTAAAAAGGTAATTAAAGGGTCACCCCTGAAAAGGACTCCTGGACCAGACAGTTCAAGAGCAAACCTTCAAAGAATAGGCAATAACGATATGAGTTGAGCTATTCCAGTGAGTTAAGAAAAACTTACTGAAGACATGTGGTATACCAGCTAACCCCAAAAGAGAGGGTACACGCAGGAGTGCAGATTCCTGCAGGAGAACTCAGGTGTGATGGGGAAGTTAAGTCGCAGGCTCTAACCGTAATACAGAGCGGAGTATGGATGTAACTGCTCCTGTGGTTCAGGCAATGTGAGGGAGCGCGGTGCATGGAAGGCTTAGTGGAAGGTGATACTAAGCTTTAGAATATCTTTAGAATAGCCTCAGAGGCCAGGCGTGAACTAGCATTTATTAACTCCCGTAAATGTTGTTTATAACCTGTGGAGGGTTTTGGTCTGTGCATCATGTTGCAGCTAATGAGGTTTATGTCTTTACATGCTCTGTACATGAATGTATACACGAGGAGGCAAAGCCGTGAGGTAGTAAAGGACAAGGGCTCGGGGATCAAACTGCCCGGACTTGATTTCAAGTTCGATCACTGATGAGCTGTGTGCCCGTAAGGAAGCTACATTGCCCCTCTGTACTTGATTTCCTCGTCTGGAAAATGGGGGCCCTAGAAGTACCTCCCAGATAGGGTTGTTGTGAGGATTACATATATAAATACCCATAACTGTTGAGAATAGTCTGGCACGAAGTAAGTACTGATGATGATGATATTTATAATTTTCACCACCTTTATCATTACTTTTGAGAGAATCAAGAAAGGCTATGGGCTTTGAGTCCGACTGACATACCTCTTAGCTTTGTCACGGTCACTCTGTGTAACCTTGGAGAGTTACTGAACTTATTTCTTTATTGTGGTAATACGCATATGACATAATATTCACCACTTTATATTTAAGTATACAATTCAGTAGCGTTAAGTTAAATGCTCTTCAGATGTTGTGCAACCATCACCCCCATCCTCTCCAGAACTTTGCCGTCATGCCAAACAGAAACTCTGTGCCCATGAAACAGTAACTTGATTGAACTTAGTTTAAACATCATTTTCCTCGACATCTGTTAGGGTAAGCATCCTTAGAGCTAGGTTGCTAGAACTAATGTGGTAAAAATTGAGAAGCCCTGAACACCTTACAGGGTCTCAGTATTTTTTGTCCATTGGTTCTGCCCCCATGGATACACCTTCAAAACTCCAAGTGCACACAAGAGGGACCTTTGCAGCCACACTGGTGGCCCTGTACATTCCTATGCTCACCCCCTTCTCTGGGGGACTTTTTCCTCGGATATCTTGTTTTGTGAACATGAATAGCATATGCAACGTGTTAACTCCTTTCAGATGCCAAGAATGTGCTAGGTGTTATTTGTGAGAGATAACTTACCCATTAGATTTATTGTATAAATGAGGCCAAAGACTAACTTGGAAAGAGGAAGCCAATATCCATGGAAAATTTATTGTTTTGAATATATTTTCAAAAAAAGTTCCTTGAAGATGAAATGTGGTTTCCACTTATGCATGATTACAAAGTAGAGATTTCTAGAGTTATTTAAAGACAATCTTTTCTCCACACCTTTTTTGAGTTACATAGAAAAAATTTGGAGAAGTAAAGTCAGTCCCAACTTGGGTTAAGAACCTGATAAACTTGAAAGAATGGGAGGAGTGGCTGCAATCTCTCTCTCTCTCTCTCTCTCTTTTTTTTTGCTTCAAATTCCTCTCCTGCATACCACTTCCTTTTCACGTATGTTTTAATATCAGCGGAACATTTTCAATGAACTTCAGCCTAAAATTTTAAATACTATAATTATTTCAGGCCACGGTATATGTCAATGAAGGCCAAGGTTGCTTTTGGTTTTCTACTTTGTGGTATTTCCTTTCTTTCTGGCTTTTCCCCCTTCTCAGGAGAGAGGCTGTGACCTCTCAATATGATAGGGGTAATGGCATTTAGATCTATCAATATGGCGCCTGCTCTGCACACACATTTGCCCTCTGAAAGCTTGTTTCTTTTTCTAATGTCATCCACATGTCTGACCTAGACTATGGAGTGCTTTGTTCCTGGAGTTACCCCTAATGAGTAAATCGTTGTCTTAACTTGGAGCCCTGTAAAGCCACATGTGAAATATATTCTTATTGTGAAGCTGGAAGGATACAGAAATGAACCAGACCCTAGCTGTTTGACTCCAATTAGCCCGGCTTGCCTTGGGTTTGGCATTGCCGGTACAGGAACTGATTGGCACATTTCACCAGAGGTTGGCAGTATTAGGTTATGGGCCACAACCTACGTGTTACAACTACTTCACTCTTATTGGTGCATGATGTGAAATTATAAACCATGCTTTAGTAGTTCATTTGGCTCAGCCTTTCTTAAACTAGGTTTTGTGAGATATTAGAAGGTGCATAATGAAAAAAGTTCCAAAGTCCAATTAGTTTAGGAAGTGCTGAATTAAAATTAAAAGAGTTTTTTAGTAAGGAATTTCTCAGAACTGTTAGGCTAAGCATTATGAACTCTAAGTAGGGGGGTGTTTTATGCAGCATTTTCCAAACTTCATTTGATCCAGAACTCTCTAGGATGTATACTTTAAACTTTTGTAGTGAATACATTTTATGGTGGTGGTAAAATATATATAACATAACATATTCTGTTTTAATGATTTTTAGATGTACAATTCAGGGGTATTAAGTATATCAACAATGTTGATGCAATTGTGACTACTATCTATTTTCAGATTGTTTTTGCTATCCCGATTTAAATTGTCATTCTACTGGTTGTAAAATAGTATCTCATTGTGGTTTGGATTTGCATTTTGTTGTTGTTTGTTCAATTTCCAGTGTAGGTGGGACTGGTATGTGATCCTATTGCCATTAACTACACAGTTCAAACAACATGCAGTTTGGACAGCATCCAAAATGGTGTATACCCTGTTCAATGAGATGCGTCCAATGATCACACATTTGGGTGTGGTTAGAATGACAAAGTGGAGAACTTCTTGTCAAGGTGGAAGCATAGGTAGACATGGCTTGCCTCCTCGCCCAACCACATCAAAATTACAACTAAAACATAGAACAACTATCACTCAGAACTGTCAGAAATTGACTTGAATGGAAGTCTGACAACTACAGAATTAAAGAAACTACAGACTATAGAAGGGGTGGAGACGCGGCTGGTCTCACATCCACGTGGGGTGGATAAAAATTTGAGAGGGATGTCTTGGGCACGAGGAGTCCTTGCCCCATACCAGGTCACCCAGCCCAGGGTTCCAGTACTTCTGGCAGCAAAAACGAGTGGGGTAGGAGGGTAAAAAAAAAAAACTGAGTTGGGACTGAGTCAGTGGAGGAAGCTTCTGGAGTCCCAAGCAGTTCTTCTTGGAGAACCCACACAAGGACTTGCTCAGATGCACCCCCTCTGAGCTCTGTTACAGGGTAGTAGGTAGAAGGGCACTGGTGGCATACAGGGAGAGACTGGCGTTGGGGCGGGAGCTGGGGGACAGCTTTCTCTTGGACAGAAAGGTGGGAAGAGTCCATTTCCCTTTTCTGAACCCTCCCCCCCAGAGGGCTGTGGAACCAGAGCGCTGGTGCCATGTCTGAAACTCCCATCAGGCCTGGCTAACACTGTTGTCCCACCCTGGAGATCCCCAGAGACTCTGTCCCACTGAACTTACAGGCCCACCCAAGATGCTTTTCCAAATGAATGGCTGGTCCTGGCTCATGCTTCTCAACTTCCTAAATCCTCTCAAGGAAGCAATAGCTGGCCTCAGTGAGCCCCCAGCTTTCATACCTTTTGCTAATTGGCCCCAGACACAGCACTAGCAACAGCCAGACTAGATTCATAGCTTGGCTTCTCCTGGGAATCTCAAAGCCCAGGACAAGTAGCAGCCATCTCAGATTGCTTTATAGCTCATGCAGAGTGGCCCCAGGCAAAATGCATGTCCTGACTGACCTTAGCCTGCACCACCCGGGAAACCCCAAAGCCAGCACACCCAGTGCACAGCTACAGACCACAATGGAATACCACCACCCTACCCCTACACAGCTGATCCTCCATGGAGGGTGGAGGTTGATGGTTAGTGGTCACAGCCAGTCCTTGCAGCTGACTGGCCTGGATAAATCCCTCCCATTAACCTACTAACAGCAACCCAGGCTCAACTAGAAGAGGAGGGTGTACTCAGCCCACACACAGGGTGCACCTTGAGTACGCTGCTTGGGTGATAGAGAAGGCTGTGCCTCTGGGCCCTACATGACAACTACTACATTAGGCCATGCTACCAAGACAGGGAGTCATAGCAGCTCTACCTAATACATAGAAACAAACACAGAGAGGCTGCCAAAATGAGGAAACAAAGAAACATGGCCCAAATGAAAGAACAGATCAAAACTCTAGAAAAAGAACTAAACAAAAATGAAGATAAGTGATGTGTCAGATGCAGAATTCAAAACACTGGTTATAAGGATGCTCAAGGAGCTTGGTCAGGACCTCAACAGCATAAAAATGATCCAGTCAGAAACAAAAGATACACAAATTGAAATAAAGAACAATTTACAGGGAAACAACAATAGAGTGGATGAAGCTGAGGGTCAAATCAGTGATTTGGAACATAAGGAAGCAAAAAGCAAGAAGAAAAAAGAATCCAAAAAAGTGAGGATAGTGTAAGTAGCCTCTGGGACAACTTCAAGCATTCCAACACTCGCCTCATAGGGGTGCCAGGAGAAGAGAAAGAGCAAGAAATTGGGAATCTATTTGAAAAAATAACAAATGAAAACTTCTCTAATTTGGTGAGGGAAATAGACATGCAAATCCAGGAAGCACAGAGAGTCCCAAACAAGATGGATGCAAAGACACCCACTCTAAGACACATCATAATTAAAATGCCAAATGTTAAAGATAAAGAATGAATCTTAAAAGCAGCAAGAGAAAAGCAGTTAGTTACATACACGGAAATTCCCACAAGACTGTCAGCTGATTTCTTAAAAGAAACTTTGCAGGCTAGAAGGGATTGGCAAGAAATATTCAAAGTCATGAAAAGCAGGGACCTATGGACAAGATTGCTCTACCCAGCAAAGATATTTAGAATTGAAAGGCAGATAAATAGCTTCTAAAACAAGTAAAAAGTAAAGGAGTTCATCATCACCAAACCATTATTATATGAAATGTTAAAGGGACTTATTTAAGAAAAAGATCAAAACTATGAACAATAAAATGGAAAAAAATACAAATTTAACAACAATTGACTCTAAAAAACAAACTAAGCAAACAAGAAGAACAGAAACAGAATCATGGTTACAGAGAGTGTTTTGATGGTTGCCAGATGGGAGGGGGAGGGGGAGAATGGGTGAAGAAGTGAGGGGATTAAGAAGTACAAATTGGTAGTTACAGAATAGCCACAAGGATGTAAAGAACAGTATAGGAAATAAAGTAGCCGTGACCCATGGACATGAACAATGACATGGGGATTGCCTGAGGGAAGGGGAGGTACAGGGTGGAGGGGGGTAAAGGGGAAAAAATTGGGACAACTATAATAGCATAATCAATAAAATATAATTTTAAAAATGCCAAATTATTATAAAAGTTTCTAAATACTCATTTTCAATTCTGCATTTATCTCATCATGGACTAATACCAGACCCACAGCAATCCAGACCAGTTTGACTATCACAGCTGCGAGAAGTGCCCAAGTCATGTTCTACATGTCAAATAGAAGCGTATTGTGTAATGCGGTCTGATAGAAGATTTAAGCAGTTTTATTCTAACATAACTGAAAGCTCTGTGCCATTCAATTCCCAAAATGCAATTAGCGAATTATGCTGGAAAAGAATTTGGCAATATAACACCATAATGCTTATGTTGAGTTTTAGGGTTACTCTGCGTAACTGGGGGAATAATTCTGTAATTTTTTGGAGGCATACAGGCTTTGGAATCTATACAGTTTTTCTGATAGGCTCGAATCCCAGTTCTCCTGGGTCAATAACACATTGTGGTATTGACTTTCAAGTGGGCTTGAATGTCAAGTCTACAAGAGGAGAAGCAGCTGCTGCGTGGATGTTCGTGAGTCTGGAATCCGGAAAGAGAGAAAATCAAGATGCTGGAGCCTTTAGGTTGGACACTCTATTCCCCTGTGTGTCCTGAGGGAGGAAGAGCTCCAACCGCTGTACTGGTATGGGATCATGCTTGAAAAAGCTCTCCCAGCACAGTTAGTTAAGTCACTTTTGCTGCTTCTTTCTGTGGTTGGTCTTTTTGGCATCAGGCCTGTTAAAATCAAGAAATTGAGGTAGCATCGCAGCTGAGTGCACAGACTCTTTCAGAGGAACATCTTTAGAGGAAAACTAAACTCGTGCAGCTGTGTTTAGAATGCTAACAATGTTGCTAGTAATTCTGTGTTCTCCTCTAGAAGAACTTTGGGAGGAAAATCCACACCTGGTCCACTTTTGTGAAGGTAGCCAGCATTGCCGGTTTTGTCTGTCCTGGGCTCCCCTTCCTAGGGAATTGCCTTCTTATTCTTTTGGAATCTGTTCCATGCCCCTCACCACTGATTGAAATGATTCATGATCTTTTTTACCCCATCCCATTAGTCACTGTGGGAGGGAACCTGACCCCAGGCAGTCCGGTAAGGGTCTTTCCCTCTCCTGGGTTTTTTTTCACACTGCAAATGAAGAAGAGAATTAGCCTTCTCAGAGGTGACAACCATGGGTATGAACTGTGGGAAGTGGGGGATCCATGTGGAGGAAACCTGTGTGCAGTGAAAGCAATAAGCCAAATGCCGAGTGAGTAGACAAGAGATGAAGCAATTGTAGGTTCCAAATGCAAAGGCCCTGGTCCCAGCTTTTTCAAAGGGTCAGCTGCATCCCCACCCTCCCTGTGGCCGGGACATACTGAGCTCTGTAATCCAATATAGGCCTACTTCCATCTGGGCTTCTCTCACTTGCAGATAAGAGTCCCAACTCTTACCCTGACCCCTTCGTGTCCAAAGCACTTAGCACATTGCCTTTCATACAATGAGTATGCGATAAAAATCTTGGGAAGAGATTTGAAAAAGTTAAATCAAAGTTAATAGAGCATAGCTGCTGGCTGTTTGATCTCCACTCTAACACAGCACCACATTTTGCTCCCATTGCTGAAAAAATGTTAGCAGATTGTTTTCAAAGGCCTTCATATATCCAACTTCAAATCTTTTAAAAAATGTTATTAGATACAGAACTTGGGATGGGCGAAGCGAGCAGACTTAACTCTTGGGGGCTAATGACATCTGTCTGTTGATGGAGAAGAAGGTGAAAGCATGGCAGAGAGGTTGAACAGAGCAGAGGAGGCTTGTGCAAACCTGAGGGAGGACAGGAGAGGGCTGACCAGGATGCCCAGAAGGATCCTAAGTGGATCCGAGGGGCCCACTGAGGTGGCAGCTCATACATCTGTAGCCCCCAGAGCAGCACCATTATTTCCAGTAGCACCAGGAGCAGACCATTAGGGGTTTAGGGTGTTCAGTAGATAATGCTCCTCTCTTCCCCTCCCAGCTGGGACATAAACACAGGAATCAGATAGAGATCAAAATATCAGCTTTACTTCTCATGAAACAAATAGGACAGCTTGGGTTTAGAGCTGTAGCCAAGTGGGTTTGCTAATCCTCACTCTTGAATTAAACAAATTTATCCACCCATTCCTCTCACAGCTGGTCAACCACAGGCCTCCCCCACAGAGAGAGGCTTCTGACCACATGGCAGAGAGAGGATACATGTGTCCTACAGACAGGCTGTCTTCCATGGAGAGGAAACCCATAATGGCTGAGCTGAGCGTGCCGCGTTCCTTCTCCCAAACCAGCCTTGGGGAGTAACCGTGGGGGGCCTGGAGTGTTTTCCTCCATGTCGAAATATGAGGAGTAGGCATACCTGATTGGTTGGGTTTAGCCACCAGGCTCATTTCCAAGGCTGACTCTTCCACCTGTGCTATTTCCTTTTCCTAGTCCTTGCTCCCAAATAGAAAGACAGAAGTGGGGATGTTGAAGATGCAGGCAGTGAGCAGCTGGATAGTCCCACTAGCTTGGATGGATCATGAAGGGAATTAAGCAACAAGGGGAAAGGAGAACGGTCTGAGGGAAAAGGGCAACATCTGGAATGAGAGAGCAGGTGTCATGGGGGAGAGGTAATGACAACCCCAGAAGGAACGGGGCTAAGTCCAAATCATCGGATGCTGGAGTTCAAGGTTCCACAGGGCAGGCCTGGGAGATGATGAGGATCCTGAAAAGGCGTGCGTGAGTAAGAACCATTGGAATTGAGGTTGTCAAAGACCTGTAGGGTTGGCAACGCGCTAGAACCAGGTTGTTGAACAGGTTGCCCAGGGGGCATTTAAAGTCACCTAGAACGTTGACTACATTAAGTGGTTGGTGACCCTGGTGCCAGAGTCCTCTGTGATTGTGACAGAAATAATGAGTGAGATAGAAGGCTATTATGGTAAGGAACCGGTGGCTCAAACCTCAAATGGAATGGGGGTTGCTTATGAGTGAGGGTGAGGAAGGGGCCAGGGAGCCCTCGAACAAGCAGGGTGGCATGTTTCTCCTCAGCTGCAGCTTTCCTGAAAGAAACTGTCAGCCCACCTCCCTTTGACCTGCCGTGCCTCATCTCAAAATCTCTTCTCTGCTGAACATCCCCAACGTGTCTCTCTGTGTTTTTTCCATCATTTTTATTCTACCTGCACTGACTTCTTAGTTTCCTGCAATCTGGTTTTTACCGCCATTCCACCAAAATTCTCCCAAAAGTCAGTAATATCTTTTCAATCAGAAAGTCTATTCATTGACAACTTAAGTTATCACAATGCAGAGTATTTATTGCACCACTGTCCTATTCTAAACACTTTACATATATTTTCATACTTAACTCTGCACAGCAGCCCTGTGACATTAGGAGTATCCTCATTTTTAAAATCATTCATTTATTCTATGCATATTTATTTTTAGGTTTACTTATAATACCAGAGATGGTTCTAGACAATATGTAGGGAGGAGAGAGAGAGAGAGAGCTGTGCAGAGGCCCTGGCAGGTACCTACCAGCTTGGCTGAGGACCCACCAGGAGTTTTGCATGGCTGCAGGGAGAGAGGGCGTGGTGGAGATGGACTCAGGCAGGCAGCGGGCAGCACATCCTATGGGGCCTTTAGAAGAAAGAACTGAGGCAGAGACCAGGTAGGCAACTTGCCCAAGGTTATTCAGCCGCTCAACAGAACAGCTGGGGTCCTAGATGTGGTGCTGCGTTATTTGGCACCGGACACATGGTGCTGCCTACACAGTGCTCTCGCTTGGCTTCCCTGGCAATTTTGTCTGGTTCTCCCGTACTCATTTGCTTCTCCACAGGGACAAGGCACTCCCCATCCTCTAACGGTCCTTAGCTGCCAGTATTCCGGATGGCCCTATTTTAGTCTCTGTTGTTCTGTCTGAGCTCTCCCAGCAATACCACGCTCTCCCCTACATCTGCTGCGTGCATGTCCTGGTAAATTCTGAGCCTTCATGTTCTCTGTTAGGACCTCACTTCTGAGGTCCCTCAGATCAGAGCTCCCAATAAGCTATGGCTCTTTGAATATGCAGTGTTCCAAACTTATTTCCATTTCTCAAAAAACTCCCTTTCTTCCAGATGAGTCTCAATGGCTAAAAACCTCAGCATCACCCCAAAGCCCTTTGTTCTCATCCTCTACTCCCAAATCCAGTCAACTGCCAAGCCAACAAGGAATGCACACATCCTCTCCCTTTCCTCTGCTCTTACTGCTTCTGGGTAAATGCAGGCTTTCCACATCTCTCCCTGAGCCCTTGTAATCATCTCTTGGACAGACCCTCTCCACCTTTTGGATCTTGTTTGCTAGCACCCGACATACTCTCCTGAAATGACAGTCAGGTCTCGGGACTCCGTTCATCCTCATCCACTGGTCTGGCTTCCCTGCTGTCTAGAGAACAGTCCACATCCTTGGCAGGGCTCTCACTACCCTCCTCTAGCTAACCTCTCAGGATTTGCTTCGCCTCCCCAAGCTTTCATTCCCTCTGCAGCTGCTATGCTTCTGCCCATTTCCCACCCATAAAAGTTCTCCCTCTCCTTCAAGCAGCCACCCAGCTGCCACCCTCCGAGTTAAACCTCCCCAGAATTCCTCCTGGCAGAACCAGCCACTCTTGCCTCTTGCTTCTCAGTGAAAGGCCTGGTAACCTCATTAAGGGCTCCCGGCAAGTACAAATGCATCGCAGGTCTGGCAGTGCAGACGGTTGCTGGGCGTCGGCCAAGCTTGGCTGGAGCCCATCTGTACAGGCTGCAAGAGCAACTGTGAACACAGAGGCAGGTACCGGAAATTCCCAAATTCTACTAATTGTGGGGGAAGTTCCGGGAGATATTTTGGTAATATATTCCTTCAGTTCTGAATTTCAAAATTGCATTTCTGTGAAAGGGAGTTTGTTTGCTTCAAATGTAGGAAACCTAACAAAAACTGTGTTTAAAAAGAAGCCTTGTATTTCAAATGGAAGAGGAACATTGGAGCTAGTTACTCATTTTCTAAAAAGATCTGGGTCTTTTCTGATATACTTGCAAATCTTTCTGAGGCATCCTAATTCTTACTAAGATTTAAAGCAAATATTTATTATAGAAAATGTATCAAACTAATAAGTTCACCAGATGTAATTAATCCCAGTTTACATTTGGATATTTCCACCTAGTCTTTTCATTTATAGAAACTATATGGATGTTTTATATGTGTTGCATTTTAAATACCTGGCAGTACAGGAATCTGGATTCATTTGAAACTCAGATGAGCATTCCCTTCCCTTTCTGTGAGCTCCACACCCACTGGCAGGTTGACCTTTCCCTGTGGTCATAAAGGCAATAAAGCCAAGGAGATTGTGCAGAGAAGGGGGCTTCTCACTACCTGTCTGGTTTCCCTAGAGAACCCCTGAGGGCTGGTGCCTTCCCCAGAGCCGGAAAGCTGTGTGCTACTCTGCAGTGGATCAAGGAAAGAGAGACCCCTTTCCAGTTGGAAATGGCAGCTGCAGAAAAGGGAAGGTGGCAAGCAGGTCCTTGCTTGCCTCCTGAAGACAAGAGGGAGAAAGGCCTGGGCGAGGCAGTGATGTGTCCTGGGGGGCTGCGCTGGAATGACTTGCTGGCACTCTTCCCCTCTCATTCTTGCCCCTTCCTCCCATGGTGCTGTGTTGGGCCAAACTACAACCGAGAGAGACATGTGGCTGGCATTTCTGAATACAATTCCCCAGTGAAATGTTGGTCTGCTCAGCGGTTAGGTTCCATAATGTAATTTTTACCCTGCATCAGGGACACTTTTAGATGAAGTAGGCTTTTCTGATCTAAACTGGGAACCGCTCTGTAAAGGTTATTTCTCTGGGATATTACAAATGATGGCTTACAAGCAACCTCCTTACAAATGGACTTTTGGTACGTAGCCTGCGCCTGAGTTTGACACTGCCTGTGTGAAGGGACCAAGTGGGCAGTCAGTAACAGTGACTAAACAACAACCAACAATAACAGCAACTAGTTGGGGGTTTTTTTGGTACCATCTGCCATGTAGCTGGCAAGGGCTCTACAAACACACTGTCTCCGTGTTTCCTGAGCAGATAAACTGTTCTTCTCACCTTCCGTGGTCCTTTCTTGACCTGAGTTGACAATAATGTCATAATAATAACTTCCATATACTGAGTGTCCCAGAAGGTAGCAGACACTGGGCTGTGTTCTCAATATACATTTTCTGTGGTTCTGATGTCCCCGTCAGGCTGATGGCATCCCCCATCCTTCAGAATAGAAATTTGAGGATCAGGAAGGCGAGGAACTGTGCCCAAGGTCACATCACTCATACGTGGATGAGGCCGGGATTCCAACTAGAGTCCTTCTGACTCCAAAGCTATTGTGCCCTGTTCCTGGACGTATTTGTGGCTTCTCATTTCCATTGTCTAATTTGAAGTCAGGCATCGGTTTTATGTGTATGTTGAACAATTCCAGCTATTGGATGGATCATGAAAATTAATCTTGAAGATAAGATACTTTTTAATGAGCTCTTAGTATTTTATCTACTAGGATGTCAGCTCCACGAGGGTAAAGAATTTTGGTGGGTTTTTTTTCCCAATCTTATGAGCACCTAGAACTTAGCGCCCATTTTATTGTACATATTTAGTGAGTTCCTAAATATGCTAGGGACACTGCTGCATTCTGGGAGCAGAGACCATCCTGGGCCTTCCTTCGTCTTATCTTTGGCGTGAGAAGGGAGGAGAGCAAAGTACAAGGACTTATTCAGAGAAGAGGTCCCGTGAGGGTGGGGAACTCAGGCCTCAACACCGGGCCCCTGGGGAATGTTTCCCTACACACAGCAGGCCCACACATCAATGAAGTGGGAAACCACAGGGCCAAGACCAGGGAGGAATGAGTGCGTGGTGGGGGTTACATGAACAGCGGTGTAAATCCATAGATTCCCATTAGCCCAGCACAGAATGGGCTCTGTTAGGAGCTTTACGTTACGCATCTGTGTTGGACGGAGCCTCATGTGACAGTACTTTCCAGTTAGCCAGAAATGGTAACTTCCCCTCAGTAGTCCTTCGACATTTACCTCAGTGACGTGGCAGTCGTAGTCTCTGAGGTGAGGGAGCTTTTTCCTTGAATATTATGAAGCTAGTTTTGCCAATGAAGTCATCACCCCATGTAGTTGAATACATTTCCACAAATTTAAAAACTCTTTTTTTCAAAAATTTTTTTTGAAAACTTTCAAATGTACAGAAAAGTCAAAAGAATGGCTGGGTGAAGGCACCATCATTTCCCTGCGACAGGGCCTGTGGCCTACGGCTCTGGGCCCGATGCGGCCCAGTGCCTGCTTCTGTAAATAAGGGCGTGGCGGTGCGGACACTCCCATTTATTATGTGGTCGCTGTCTGGCTGCAAAACAGAGGCAAGTCATCTTGACAGAGGCCGCACCGGCCCGCAAAGCCGTATTGACCCTGTGGCCCTTAACAGAAGTTTGTCAGCCCCTGAGCTAGATCCACCAATTGTTGACATTTTGCTATATTTGCTGGATCTCTTCCTTTGTGACAGGTCGACACATTCATTTTCTGTCTATGTCTTCCTCTCTCTCTCTCATATGCATGCACAAAGTCACATTTTTGCCCCTGAAGCATTTGAAATTATGTTATAGACATTGTGATAACTCACCCCTAATAACTCACATATTTGCTTAAAAATAAAGGCACTCTTTCATATAACCACAATCTCATCATCATCATGCCTAAGAAAATGAACATTCATTCAGTAATGCCATCCAACATGTTACAGTAACTGGAAAAGCACATGCTAGATGTTATATTTAAATATTTACATGTTACATTTAAATATGCACTATTTAAAACTGGACAATTTTAATATTTAATTTGGACTTTTATAGCCTTGTTTACTTTTCCTTTTTGCATCAAGGACCCAGTCCAACCAAGTGCGGACCCCGTTTGGTCATCCCCTCTCTCTAATCTCCAGTTTTGCTTTTTCATGGATTTGACTTTTTTGAAGAGTCTTAAAGAACTTCTTTTGAAGCCCTACAAAATCACAACACGTTTGTAATACTGCATTAGTAAGAGCTAACTGTAGTGCTCCTTGTCGTAAATCAGTGTCTTCCACTTCTCCCTTGGAATTGCGATGCTGTTGTCCTGCTTGGCTTCTGAAGCTGAAACACTACTATGTGAGTTTTGCTTGGAATTATAAATGTGGAAAAATCTCAGTGCGAAGAGCAAGGCAGATGGGAATTTGCAAGTTGCATTTTATGTAATTAAAGGCACAGTCCTTCCTGCCCGCTCTGGTGGCTGCCCCTGTTAGCTCTTGGCTGGAGGGTTCTTCCTTCTGGCTTTTCTCCTGACTGGGGTCTGGCTCCCCTCCAGCATCATTAGGTTGCATCAAGGAGCTGGAAGGAGACCTGTAGTTAGTTAAATCTCCCAGCCCAAATTGTTCAGCCTGGCTGGTAACACAGCGCTTTTGTGTTTGCAGTCTGCGTGCTGAACACAGCCCAGAGCTCAGACACGCATCTGGGCTTCTGGGCATCTGGGTGTGCATACAAAAGCGCACCCAGCCTCCTTGTCCTTCTTGAGAATCTGAGGTGCCCCAGTCATGTGCTTCTTAGGGGACTAGATGGTAGTTCCAGGTCTGGTCCTCTCATTGTGGTCCCAAATGATTCCTAGAGAGTACCAGGACACAGCCTTTGTTTTCCTCTGGGCAGGAAGCCCTCAGAGCTCACAAGCCAACCAGCAATATAGTTGCATGCCCTGGAAAAACTTACCTGAACATCTATAAATCTCTGGAGATGGGAGGGAACATAGAGAAACTCCAAGGAGAAACTTGATCATTTTAAAACGTGCAAAGTAATTGAAGGAGAGGTGGCCAGGGAGTGGATGACTTCAGACGATGACCAGCTCATTGTCGGTCTACAAGAGGCCTTGCGAGTGACACAGGTCTTGTGAATGATGGCACATCTCGCCTGCTGAAAAAGTCCAGGGACGCAGGAAAGAGCGCATTCCGAGAAGGGCTGAGGGGGGGACAGTGAGATTGTAGTATCTCATTGGTGTCCCTGTCTCCTATCTTGTTCCTCTTAAGTCCTTCCTCCACCCTGTCTACCACCCCAGAGGCCTGCCCGCAGTCTTCTTCTGCTGCGGATCTAGGCATTCATTTCCAGATCACAGTCCCTCTGTGACTTGCATAGCCTGCCTTCCATGGCCTCCTAGGCCCTCTGCAAGCAGCCCCCAACTCCACAGCATCATCTTCCTTTGGTGCTGACCTCAGATTTGATGCTCGAGCTGCTCATCTAGGCCACGTTGTTTTGCATCCTCATCCTTTGCTGGCTATGTGACCTTGGACAAGGTGCTTCATTGGTCTGTGCCTCAGACTGCTCATGCGTAAATGAGGATGAAAGTAGTACCTACATCACTAGGGTGTGCAGGGGTTAAATGAGTTAGTAGATGTAGAGCTCTTGGAAGAATGCTTAGCATATAAAAAAAGGCTAAATAAATGTTAAATGTTAGCAGTTTATTCCTATTGTTCGTGTGGTTTTGAGCCTAGGTGTTTTTTTTTTTTAATTCCTGAATAGAAAATTACTATAAACGTCACACTGTTTAAATCAACACCCATTTATTATCTTACTTTCTGTATTCAGAGGAACGGACTGGGCTGAAATCATGGTATGGGCGGGGGCTGAGGTCCTATTTGAGCTTTGTCCAAACCTCTTCCAAGCTCATGAGGTTGTTGACAGAATGCATCTCGTACAGCTTTAGAACTCACGGCCGCCCAGAACTCTGACTTTCCCTTGTTTAAAAGCTCCCCTGGTTAGGTCAGGCCCAATCTGGTCATCTTTCTTTTGATTGACTGCAAGCCAACTGGTTAGTAACATGATCACAGAGGGATATTCCCTCACGTTCATGGTTCTGCTGGCACTCAAGGGGAGGGGTTATACAGGGTGTATACAGCGGGGGGTGGGATTCTTGGGGGTTGTCTTGGAATCCTGCCCACACACTGGATAGTTGAGAAGAACTCTGCTGTTCGCTTTGTTGAGTTGCTCTCGGGGGAATACATGATTCTGTAACCACCACCATCATTTCAGATTTTTGTAGCATCTTTTTAGAGTATTCAGATGGATTCACATTGATGTGGCTTCTGGAGCCAACTTTTATCATTCCTCTCCTATAATTTCACTAACCGATAGGGTCAGCTAGCTTGTCAGAAGTCTTTTAAGAAGAGGACAGAGACTTGTAACTGCTGAACTGTTACCGAATGGACCTGTGGGGGAGCACAGATACTGTTAGCAAAACAAGTCCCCCCTCCACCAGGGTCTTTCTGTTCTAGGTGCATCTTTGCCTGCTGCTGATGTGAACTGTGGCTCTCAATGCCAGAGTTTGGTAAAAGGAAAGGAACTATTTATTCAGAAGTTATACAGGTTTAGAGTAATGGCAGAATGTCACTGTTAAAATCCCAAAGTCCCTTTAAAACACCCACAAACACACACACACAGCCCTGCCTTCCCCCCTTTGCTCAACGAGGCCAGTCAAAGGTACCATATCTCAGGAAAAAGAAATAGAGATCCATAGCTCAGCTAGACTCCCAGTTCCTCCCACTAATTCATGCTCAGCTGGGCAGGTCTCCCACAGTCCCCAGAACCATCAGCTGTGTCGCCAGGATCTCTAGTTCTGAATCCAAAACCACACAGTAACTCCTCATGGCCCACCAATGAGATTCCTTTCGCCCCTTCCCTTCCCCATGGTCTCGTATTGTCCTTCCATTGTCTCCCAGAATCTCTGTCCCACATGGTGGCCCACCCTTTGTTTAAATCCCAGTCTGGAACCTCTTCTGTAACCCCATTTCTGACTCCTCCCACAGTCAGCTACACCTGCCAGCACTCCCATACTTTCAGCCTTTCTTGGCTGCCATAGGTAGTCGGGGCAGGTGTGGCCCCGTGGCATGGAGGGAACCATCTCCAAGCTATCACGCAGGTGCTGTAACCAGGGGGAGCTGCCTCCTAGTTACATCAAGGGTCAAAGTTTTGCATGCTTTCTGGCTCCATTCAGGCTGGAAGATCAGTCTGCTGTTATTGATATGCAAAATAACCATTTTTGCATATCAGGTATGAAGCTGCCCTGCAAAATAACTCTCGATGGCCCTGTTTCATGTCTCTCTTCCCCCAGCCAGGCCTATTATCCTATATTCCCGGATGCCTCAAGTTCTGGACCCCATTACAGATCCCCCCTTTGCGGGGCCCTGGGGCCTCCCAGCCTACACTCCGTTATAGAACCTGCTGCTAACACCCTGGAGTTCCAACAGGATGACCACAGTTGCAGTCCCTTCCAGAGCCATTTGTTTACTTTTAATGACTTCCAACAGAGGAAGACCAGAACCCTCCCTAACTGTCCACTGCGCCTGCTCCTCTGCCGGTTCGAAGTACTTTTATGCCTGCTGGAGGAAGTTTGCACTGTGAGGAGGGTCTTATGCATTATTTTCAAAAGCTTTCCTCATCCCTCTTTCCCTTCCCAATTAAGTCTAGATTTTTCCCATTTAATTCAGTTTATTATCCACAAAAAGGTGCTATCAGTGAAAACCCACTGATAATGAATGCATTTTAGATGATTGATTAAAAAAAACCTTATTGAAGATGAACACTCAGCTAGTAAAACCAATGTTTTATATAAATTTTGAACCAGATTCTAAGACAAAAGTTTACAATAGGGAATATCTGGGTTGGGAATATCATTCCCGCCAAAGATGCTGAGGTCTGCTTTCCAATGATATTTTACTTGCAATTTTACAACAATGTGTTACGGTAAAGGAAAAATGAATGTGGCGTGGCTGTGGGTTTAGAAATTTGAAGAGTCTCTTTCCTCCAGCATAGCCTAACAAAGTACGTCTTTTTTTTTTATTTGACACACCATGGTTTAGACCTGACTCTTGCTGCCTTACCGACTGATATCCCTCTGGTGATTTGGACTATTAAAGAGAAGGGGCTGGTGGTTCATAAAGATAATATAAATAATACAGACCTGGATTTCTTTTCTTCCTTCCAGGACAATCTCATCTTATTCTTGAGAGGTTGTAAAGAGCTCGGCCTTAAAGAATCTCAACTTTTTGACCCTAGTGACCTACAAGATACATCCAACAGAGCAACGGTCAAGTAAGTGGTGCACGATTTATGTCTAAGGGAAGCCCATTTATGGTTTGATTTGCAGTTTTGTGATGATGTTTTAAGGTTTAAGAGACAGACAGTTGGGCATGCCTAATAAAATAAAAATGTGAAGGTAAAAAATCAAGCTTTCAAACCAAGACACACTGACCTCCCCTCTGTGTATAGCTTTCATTCTGCTCAAATAGAAGCTTTTGAAATGCAAAACATCACTCCTATAGAGATTGGAGGTTGAAGAGAAGGAGAAAAATGTTAGGTGAAACTTCAAGGAGGGAGAAGCCAGAGAGAAATACGCACAGAATCTGTGTGTGTTGGACAAAAAGCTTTGACTGGCTCCATTTGGAGCGTTTCAATAGGCTCTTGGAAGACTGCAAACTTGGTAAACAGATCTGAACTCTGTTTATTATGCAAAGAGAGCAATAGATTATGGAGAAATCTCTTCTTCATTTACATTTGTAACTGTTTTCTCCTGTGTGTCAGTGATCAAGTTCTTTGAAGATGGATCATTGGCCAGTTGGCTGTTGTTGACTGTATCTACTCAATGAGCCATGTCTGGGGCCAAAGAACTCTAGGGAAAGAATGTCAGAGTAGGAGAAAAGGCCTTGTGCTTCTCTGTGAAGAAGTAGATCATAACTGGAGTAATGAGAAAAAAGTCCTTATGAGACGGTAGACATCGTTTTCCTGTAGTTTAGAAGTCCTTTGGACTCTACAGGTTTCATATAAAACATGTTCACTTTAGTCAAATAATGTTTGGCACGAATATACCTTAATAATAAGCTTAATTACATGGACAGGGTCTGCAGATTGGCTATACGTCTTTTGATTAATTTCAGATTATTTTATCATAGAAAAACAGAAAAGGGAAAGAAGCCAAAAACCGGAGCTGTTAATTTTATATTATTTGACAATACTGATTTTTTTAAATGGTGAAGGAAAATGGAAACTACTGAGTGAAATTAAGTTAGGAGTTTATATTGGATTTTATGATTTGTGACTGGAAATGAGAGAGCCAGCCATGATTGATTATGTAAAATTACTTCTCTGTTGTTAATGTGCCTTTCTTTAATATTTCTCATGGAAAAATGTTGGTTCAGGGCAAAAATAACAGAGTAAAAATTATGATATTTGAATATGGAAACCACCACAAACCTCATTTTAGTCATCACATGCTCCATTTATTATTGTACCCAGCCTCCATAAATTCTGTTTATTTTAGGAAATTGTTTCAGGTTCTGCCTCATCTCACACTTGTAGTTTCACCTGGTGGCAAGTGACCAGAAACAATAGTAACTAGTAACTATGCAACATCATAATAATTAGTCATACAGACATGGCTTGGAAGGTGGGAGAAAATTCACTTTGACATATTTATTTGCTTTTTAGAGCTACTTTAAATCAGTATGTTACCAAGCCAGGAGAACTCTGAGATTGGTTTTAGACATTCAGAACTCTTAGTACCTTTCCTGCTTATTTACAAAAAGCTGGGTATCAGGAATTTGGGGGTCTAGCCTTCCATCTGTATCTTTCTAGGTCTGTCATCCAAAGAGAAGCTAAAATTTGCTCAGTGCAGATCTGAGAAGATGATTCTCAACCAATTTCTGAGAAATGAGACTTTAATTCAAAGGCACAGAAAGCAACCTAAAGGGGAAAAAGTCATGTAGACCAGTGGCACAGAGACATAGTCACTTCTCAGTTACTGTCCCAGCTTCCCCTCCTCCTATTGTTTCCTGTCCTTTTTCTTTCTCTTTCTGTCTTTTTCTCCTCTCCTCCTCTTCCCTGTGCTCCCCTTCCCTTCTTTATCTTGTTTTTCTATCTTCCTTTTTGCATTTCTTCTCCTCATTTTCTTCCCTTTTTAATTTTTCCTTCACTTGAGCAATAATACTCTCTTTGGGCAATACTTTTCCATCATATTTCCCTGTGACACTATCATTTTTCATTCAACAAATATTTGTTGAGCAGCTACTCTATGTCAGACACTTTCCAGGCCCCAGAGAACCAGAGTGGTCAAGATAGCCAATGTCTCCTGTTCACGTGGAATTCACACCCCGTGTCAACCAATAAGGAATAACTACTTAAATACAAAAGAAATTGTAGGAAGTGGTAAGTGCTGAGAAGTAAATAGAGATGATGTGAAAGATAGTGACTATCATACTAATGGATATATCAAATCATCATGTTGTAAACCTTAAACTTATACAATGTTATATGTTGATTATATCTCAATAAAACTGAACAAAAAGAAGATAGTAACCAGTCCAGAGGTGGTCAAGAGTAGCCTCTCTGAAGAGGCGGCATTTCATCTGAGGGCTGAGACATGAATGGGAAGCAAGAGCCAGCCATGCAGAGATCTGTAAGGCATGGAGTGCAGAGGAAGAGCATGTAGAAAATCTGGGGAAGAGAAACCAACATGATATTTAAAACGAAAAGTAGCCAGTGTGGTAGAAGGGCAATGAACAGGGACGAATGTGGTGGGAAGGGCAGTCCACAAGCATGGGAGGATGTCAAACTTGGAATAATTAAGGAGAAAAATTTTTATTTCACTGTAGGAATATTTAGAACATAAATAATTTTATAATAAAATTATGCCATAAATTTATTACAGTACTTAGAAAATTGCTTCTGGTTTTAGTGAGAATGGGGCACAGATGAGCGTTCTGCTTACAACATTTCTGTAAATGGTGCTGGTTAATTTGGCACTGTACGTGAGACATTTGGACCATATCTACGTTTTACAGCTTTCGTAGATCAAAGTAGAACTGCTGTATGTCTCTGCTTTTTCCTCTGAGAGTTGAGCAGAACACTAGTAGAGCTGGAGAACACCCCCCTGACACCAATTAATACCATAAGCAATACGTTATAGGGGTAGATGTCATAGAAAAATTTTTGATGCTTTTCTGAAATTGTTTTTTAAAAAACACTCATTAGTTTAGCTTCCATTGGAAGTAATTTTTCTTACATTTTTTTGAGCAGTAACTTGAGCAGACTAAAAAGAAAAAAAAAGGAAAAGCCTGCAAATGATTACCGCATGTGTAATTGAGTGGGCTCCACCTGTAATGGATGCCAGACAACCTCGAAGGGGCAAAAAAGCACAGTCAGAGGGCACGCGGCAAGTATCCTTCCAGGGATCGAAACCATCGGATGAAAATGAGCCCAGGCTTTGCATTGCTCCTGTGTGTTGCTCTGAAAAATTTGGAAGCATGTTCACATAATTGATTGCTGTATGGAAGTCATTCAGTGGATATTTTGTGAGCTCCTACTATGTGCCAAACATGATATTTTTAGAACTGGGTCATAGTTTTAATCAATGAACTTTTATTGTCAGTGCAGAGAAAGTTTTGCGTGCCCTGTTCTTAACTTGTCTTTTATAAAAATGTTGAATCTTTTATAGATTTTTTGTTTTTATCTGTTTTTGTTACATTTTAAAAAATCCCAGCAAATACGACATATCATTCATGATGTAATGGCATATCATTTTTTCTGTTAAAAGGAGGGAACATGAAAATATTCCCTTACTGTAATCCGAATTGGACCAATGGGTTTATCTTAGTATGTACTCCACTGTTTTCTATTTCTTCAAACTTGAATTGACTTAAAATTGTGCACCTATTCATTGATATGCACTTTGGGTCAGAATATGCAGCAAGGAAGTAGCTGGAGTCTAAACACTTGAAGGAATCTTGACCGGATCATACAGTAGTTTGCCTTCTCCCTCCTGTCTCCCCACCCGAAGTTACTGTGAAAAAACACACACACAATATCCTAGTATCTACTTGTTGACATGTTAAAGGAACTTTGCAATAATTTTGGAGAAATTTTTATATTTCACTGTATGAATATTTAGAAAGTACCACCAACTAACTTATTTGTTTATAGTTTGAGAATAAATATTTATGTATATTTAAGAATACACGTGTGTATATTTCAACATAATACACATATTTTCTTGCTTGTAGCTAATTCCAAACACAAATTTATGTCCATAGCAGAAAAAGACAAATATTTGTCCTTATACATATCTTTCACATATCTTTTCAAGTCTATTTAATTAAGGTTTTAGAACTTTGTTTAAAAAAAGGTTCATGGTTCATTTCCCCATCAGGGCACATGCCCAGGTTGCAGGTTTGGTCCCAGGTCTGCGGGGGGGGGGGGGGGGGGGGGGGTGAGAAGGTAACCAATCAGTGTTTCTCTTACATTGAAGTCTCCCTCTGTCTCTCTCATTCTCTCTCTCTCTCTCTCTCTCTCTCTCTTTCTCTCTGTCTCCCTTCCTCTCTCTCTAAAGTAATGAAAACAATGTCCTCGGATGAGGATATATAGTACTTGTATGAAAAATATTTGTGCAATCAGATTTTCATTTGACAGTGGTTTATAATTAAGGCAAAATTTTACTTTAACAGTTAAGCTTTGAGAATACAAATATAAACAGTCTTAGTTTTAAATGGAATTATTCATTTTCCAGATGTTACAAAGCACTCAACTTTTCACAGTGCACGATGGACCTTTAAGCCCACTTTGCGTTGTCTCAATCATGTTACTTAGAACCTAAAATAACAATCATAAGACTTAAAAACATTATATTTTCCTGGTTTCATTATACTAGTTAACCTCAACTACCTCCTAGAAGTGTTTAAGGGAAGAGCAGAGTGAAGAAACTGCTGTTCTGATCATATTTTCTTTTCCTTTTCTTTAATTAGGAGCATTGATTATAGTAGGAAGCTGAAAAATGTAAGTGTTTTTAACTTAATTTCCAAACTTATTCCTTCTGACTTTGATGGTTCAAGTGTAATATTTAGTCCATACATTCAGTGCCTCTTGTATATCTTGCTAGAAAGAATGCTAGAAAGCTAGTATGTGTGTCTCTGAGAGAATAATTAATGACTGTAATAGAAATAAAAATGGTAGATTGGGGGGGGGTCTCTTTAGTTAAATAAGTTCTCAATCCAGAAATAAACAAACAAAAGCCTGTGCCCTGTTGTTGATCTAGTTTCTTAAATGCAAAGTGATTTCTCAGCACCTTCCTGCTTCCCTGTCAGTGGAACATTATTGATTCCTTAGTTTAAAAGTAATTCTTGAGGGCAAATTCTCCCACTCTTGTGCGTGGTTTTATTTCACAGGTATTGGTTACCATTTACTGGCTGGGAAAGGCAGCGAACAGCTGTGCGTCCTATAGTGGAACGACGCTGAACTTGAAGGAGTTCGAAGGCTTGCTGGCTCAGATGAGAAAGGTAACTTGGCTTTTCTTTTTTAACTCATGAGGTTTAGACAAGGTGGGAAAGCAACCCATTGGCTTGTTTTTAAGGTCATTCCAGTTCTGTGTGGTGGAACCATCCGGCCAAACACGCCACGCACTTAAGGAAACGACCACTTGCCTTACCAATGACATCACGGCCGCGTGCTTTCCACCCTTACCTGAACTTTTATACCCTTCAGAGAATGGGACATCTGAGCTCATCCAACTGTAATTCCAAAAGAGCAAATTCAATCCATCAGTATATGGCTTTGTGTGCCAAAGAGCTCAGTGCTTGTTTTCTTGGGGGAATGATGCCTGGATTAAACAATACAGCATTATACAAAAATGAAGACTTGTTTTGCACTTTTGTCCTAAAGGTCATTTTGCTTACCCGTCAGGGCCTTGGTGTGGGTGAGGTAACGTCAGCCAACTTCTTGCCTGGGCATCCGCCCTGGACAGGCTCTGACAATTAGACACATTCTCTTTTAAGATGTGCCTTTCATGGCCATTGCATTTGAATGAGCTGGACATTTTGAAAAAATTTTTTTACAATACTTAAAGTTTTGCTTATTTGGTTATGGGAAAGACCTACGGTAGGGGGTTGTCAAGGAAACAGTGGCACGTTTTATGTGTGCCTCTCTGTGTGTTCCCTTTTAAGGTTCAGAAGTATAGGTTAACTCATTCAAAGTACTAGGATATAGTGTTACTCGAGAGAAGCCCCACCCAACCAGCCTCGGTGAATAGGTAAGGCTCACTTGCAATCGAGAGCATTCCTGGGTTTTGGACAAGGCCCACATTGTGGTGAAATCAATTAAGACCTTGCTCTTCTTTTTTCTCAAACACACAAACTAAATGTACTAATGAGACCTCACTGAGAGACATTCCTTGCTTTAAAATTTTTCTTTTAGTACTGAAAGCAAGAATTTGCTCCAACTTTCTAATAATTTAGGATTTTTTCCCTTGAATTCAAGCTAATAACCCTCACTGTTCTTCTCATTTGCCTTGAGCTAGTCTGGCTCACATTTTTATAAATGGACAAAGCTTTCATATTGGTTGTAATACATGTAAACAAAGTTTTAAACCTAAATTCTTTTTTAAAAAAAATAACACAAAGGTACCCACTCCATTAAGCACAACACATCATCTCTTAGTATCTCTTAAGTATTATTTATCCTTTAATTTTTCATCTAATTGTGTTGTCAGAGAAAGTACGAATCCGGTACAGGCCCAGTCTTGGTTTGTGAAATCTAAACTTTTTGTATATATTAAATTTTGGACTTGAATAATGCTTTATGGGTCATCTCTTTTAAACCGCATATTTAAAAGCTCTGCCTCACACTTCCTCTGAGGGATGCTCCTGGAACCTGATTGATTCTTGTTATTGGCATTTCTTACCACTAGTCCAGCCCCTCTACAATCTGAACAGTTAGTGGTTTCTTCAACTTTCCTAGCTTTGCTTTCTATTGAGACAATTAGTTATTTCAGCTGCCTTGAAATGGCCTGTTATTGTGAACAGCTGTTGCCCTGTTTAATGACTATAGATAATGTCACAGGACGGGGGCCAGCTGTGGAAGTCCCATATTTCTATATAAGGTAGAGCGTAACTGACCTGAACTTCACAGGTCTATCCAATACCTGGAAATAGTAGTTAATCTGGAATACATATCATTTCATGTTCTCAATTTGGATTGGGTTCAACTGGGAAATGCAGAGAAGTCTAGCAGTGGCTTCCATAAGACAGAATTTTATTTCAAAGCCACAGATTGTACATGAGGTCTGGACGTGAGCGGTCCAGGGCCGAGCTGGGCTGGTGATCATTGAGGACCAGCCTCCTTCCGTCTGTTCGCTGTCACAGTCAACCCACAGCTCCTCACCTGCTGCTTCAAGAAGACTGTGAGCTTTGGCCCCCATGTCCATACCTGAGTCAGGAGGAAGGTGGGAGGAGAAGAAGGGCCTACGTCCTCCCTTTGAACACACTTTGGGGAAGCCATACACTACGCCTCTGCTCACACTCTGTTGACCCGATAAACTTGGTGACACATCCATAGCTAGCTGTAAGAAAAGACCTGGGAAAAGTAGATTTTATCTCAGCTAAAAACTGTGGGTATTTTCCCTGGCAAAGGAATAGTGAACAGATGTGGAGGGACCACCATCATCTCTTCTGCACATATATAGGCTGAAGTAAATTTGAAATTAAAATTTTTTCTTTCACAAAAGAGACTAGCCAGAAATTTTTTATGTTCATTTTTCTATTGGGAGAAATGTGCATAAAGATAATTGACTATGGTGCAACTCGTTAAGTTCTGTAATACAAGTAGAACATGTAGAATCCTTGCCATAAGTGTCTGGCACATAGTAGGTACTCATAGTAGGTTGCTATTGCTATATCCAAAAAAGGTCTCTGAAGGCATAGTGACAGCGGCCTTTCATTGAGCCTGGGTATGTCAGCAGAAGTCTTCCAAAGGGGGGAACACCTACACCGAACAAAGGGAAATTAATATGAGAATAGAGATGGAAGGGAGACCCAGGGGGACAAGATGGCCTTTGGGATCTCAGAGACTGAAATTAGAAAGTCAACAGTCTAAGTTGTTCTTCTCTCTGCCTTTCCCTCATCTCTTCCTATCTCTCTTTGAATTCATTCTCTCCTCCAAGAGGCAAACGTTCCCTCACATCAGGGAACATAGCCAGCAGCATCCCCAGGATTTCCTGCTTCTAGCTACTTGCCCAGAAAGGCAGGGGGTTCTTTCCCCTAGTCCCAGCTATAAAATTCCTAGGGGTGTACTCTGACCCAGTGTGGGTCCTTTTTCTGAACTAGCCACTGTGACCAGGGGCAAGGGGTACCACGATTGGCCTACACCACTACCGTTTCGGGAAGTGGGGATTGTTAACCAGACCAACGGGATAAAGAGAGGGAGTGTGATAGAGAAGCCCAGACCCCAGCCCAACATAGCAACCACCATCGACTTCTCTTCCTTTAACCTGCCCTATTTTTCAGTGATATTTACCACCCGGATTTGTATTCATATATCTTTTTGGCTGTTTGTATTTTGTCTTCCTAACTAGAACATACGGTCCATGAGGATGAGGTGTTTGTCAGTTTTATAGAACGTTGTGTTCCCAGCACTAGGACAGTGCCTGGCACATACTTGGTGCTCAGGAAGTATCCATGGAACATGCAGCTTCCCCATCCAGAGTGTGGTGGGTGGAGATGGGTCATCAGGCTGGAAAAGTAGACCTGGAAACCTTACAGAATAGTATTGAGACACCTTATAAATCACAAAGGAAGCAGAAAATGTTGGGTGGTAAAGCAGAAGCATCTGGAGTTTCTCAGATACCAAAAACCATCCACCAACACTCGCTAGTTCTCATTATCTCTGACAAAAGGGAATGAGAAGAGAACAGATAAGTGAAATCATTCAAAAATGTCATGGAAGCTGGTTGTTCTCACCCCATTCATTTACACACTTTTACTGGGGCAACTAGCAATTAGCACAGCGGACAGATTGGATTCTTCTTTATTGAATTGGTTGGGGTGACATTGGTTAATATAATTATATAGGCTTCAGGTATACAATTCTATACTACATCATCTGTATATTACATTGTGTGTTCACCTACCGAAGTCAGTCCTCCTTCCATCACCATTCATCCCCTCTTTACTTTCTTCTACCTGCCCCCCTGCCCCCTTTCCCTCTTGTAATCACTATACTGTTGTCTGTGTCTGAGTTTTTTTTCTTTGATTAATCCCTCTACCTTTTTCACCCAGCCCCCAACCCCCTTCCCCTCTGACAGCTGTCAACCTGTTCTCTTATATCTATGAATCTATTTCTATTTTTTCATTAGATTTCACATATAAGTGAAATCATAGGGTACTTGTCTTTCTCTGACTGGCTTATTTTACCTAGCATCATAATCTCCTGATTCCATCCATGCTGTTGAAAAAGGTAAGATTTCCTTCTTTTTTACAACCAAGTAGTGTTCCATTGTGTAAATGTGCCACAGCTTCTTTTATCCACTCATCTACTGATGGACACTTGGGCTGCTTCCAAATCTTGCCTATTATAAATAATGCTGCAATGAACATAGGGGTGCATATAATCTTTTGAATTAGTGTTTTGGGGTTTTTTTTTTGATAAATTCCCAAAAGTGGAATTGCTGGGTCATAAGGCAGTTCCATTTTTGGTTTTTTGAGGAAATTCCATACTGCTTTCCACTGTATCTGCACCAATCTGCATTCCCACCAACAGTGCATTGGGATTCTCTTTTTCCCACGTCCTTGACAGTGCTTGTTGTTTGTGGATTTATTGATGATGGCCATTCTGACAGGTGGGTAGTGATATCTCATTGTGGTTTTAATTTGCAATTCTTTGATGATTAGTGATGTTGAACATCTTTTCATGTGTCTCTTGGCCATCTGTATGTCCTTTTTGGAGAAGTGCCTATTTAGGTTCTTTGCATTTCTTAATTGGATTGTTTGGGGGGGGTTTTGGTGTTGAGTTTTATAAGTTTTTTATAAATTTTGGATATCAAGACCTTATCAGATATATCGGCAAATACGTTTTCCCATTCAGTGGGTTGTCTTTCATTTTGTTGATGGTTTTCTTTGCTGTGCAAAAACTTCTGAGAAAGAATGAAGTTGGAGAAATCATGCTACCTGATATCAAACTAGACTACAAGGTCATTGTAATTAAAACAGCATGGTACCAGCATAAAAACAGACATAGAGATCAATGATACAGAATAGAGAGCCCAGAAATAAACCCATGCCTCTGCAGTCAATTAATATTTGACAAAGGAGGCAAAAACATACAATAGGGTAAAAATAGTCTATTCAATAAATGGTGTTGGGAAAATTGGACAGCTGTGTGCAAAAAAAAATGAAACTAGACCACCTTCTTACACCATAAACAAGAATAAACTCAAAATGGATTGAAGACTTAAATGTGAGACTCAAATCCCATAAATACCCTAGAAGAAAACATAAGCAGTAAAATCTCGGACATTTCTCGTAGCAGTACTTTTTTCTGATATATCACCTCCGGCAAGGGAAACAAAAGAAAAAATAAACAAATGGGACTTACATCAGATTGGAGTCGTATCTTCTTCCCTGGACTTCTCTCTGTAGAAGGCAGAATGCTGGTGGGCTTCTAGGTGAAAACACAAATGACATAACTGGACCCAGATAAGGAAGAATTTAAACTATACTACCTTCGTGTTGCTTTGTATCTTCTGCTGTCTCTGTAAAGCTTAACTCTGGGTCACTGGATAGAATTCAGTCTGATTGTCCATCTGGCTGTGTCTACCTCTTTATTTCTGGTGGAAGAACCAGCTTCTTGCTTCACCCTGAAGTTCCATAGGACGAGCTTGGTCAAGGATGGCCATGGTGGCCTGTTTTTCACTTTTCAAACTGGCCACACCATTCAGCCTTCAGCTCTCACTTCATCCAAGGTTTTATTCTTGGCTTGTTACACAGTCACGAACAGAATGGCCTTTCTGTTTTTCTTTCCCATAACTAACTGTGAGAAAGAGCTGAAGTTCCAAGAACGATGTTGACATTTTCTTCCTCTCTCTTCTCCTATGGTCTGTAGAGTAGGAATGGGGGAAACATTTGGGCCTTTGGGAGAGCCTTTTTGATATTATTTTCTTCAAGATCCATCTTTGTGCTGCTACCCCAAGCAGTTTGTAAAATTTTGTCATTTCTGGATGAAACTAGTGGCTCAGCTACCTGAGCATCTGCCCTCCCTATTGGGAAATTGTACCAAAGCATCTAGATATAGGATATAAATGAAGATGAAGACCAAAGAGTCTCAATGTATGTATAACTACATGGTTGTATTTTTAACTACATTTATAAATTTTGTGCAATTTATATATTGCTATTTATATACACAGATGAATACATAGTAGTAATTATAACCATAGCTAACACATTTTGAGCACTCAGCATACATCAGGTGTTTTTCTGAATGTTTTCCATAGAGTAACACTTAACCCTCCCAGCGATCCTGTGAAATTGATGTTATTATTAGCCCCATTTTACAGATGAGAAAACTGAGAGTGGGCAAGGTAGTAGAACTCGGCTAAGGTCATACAGCTGACAAGGGGTAGAGCCCAGATTTAAACCCAGTCAGCCAGACTTCTAAGACATGCTGTTGACCTCCTCTAAACTGCCCCAACCTGCCTCTCTTTCCCAATATTTGTAGTCTGGTGACCTGTAACTACACCAGTGTTGATCAAATGTTGTTAGGTTTTGCCTTGGGATTTAGAAGCAGGGGCCTGTGTTGGGATCACAGCTTTGGTGCTTACTGTGTGACCTTATTCAGGTTACTACTTCTCTCTGATTCTTTTCTCTTCTGTAAAACGGGGACAGTGCTAACCACATCACTGGGGTGGGAAGGTATGAAGATTAAATAATAAAATGTATAAAAAGCATCATGCATAGCCCCAGACATATAATAAGTGTTCAATAAAAATGATATTCATTTTTAAGCATTTGGCTTATAATCTGTGGATAAATAATCCAAGATAATTATTTGCCTTTCTGGAAAAATTAAATATGAAACCATATCCAATTTAGATCTGTACTGAAAAAGTCATGAGTTCTCTTTCCAGGCTCAGCTTTTGTTCAAATCCTAGTTAACTTTTGACCTACAAGTAAACTACCTTAATTTCCATAACTGGAATTTCTGCCTTCCCCTGGAGAGTTGTGTGGGCTACACTCACCCAAGCCACTTGAAAACGTATTCTTCAGGGGCATGAATCAGGTCCTCGGTGTGGAGACCGCAGGGCGCTCCTCTCAACCCTGCCCTTCTGTGCTCTCCCCTCCCCTTCGCTTGATGCAAAACCTGTGTGTGCCTTGTGAATCACAGCCACTCCGTCCCCTCCAAGTGCCTCCCACTGGGGATTGTGTCACAGGATCTAGATATAATTGATAGAAGCAGCCGGCAAAGGCTCTTCCTACAAAGGCATTGCCTCCCTTGGGCATACTAGCCAGTATAGACAGACAGTTTCCAAAAATCTCGACTATGGAGAATTTTTTTCTTTCCATTGGGAATGTGGAAGGGACTTTCCTGAGCATCCCAGGAAGTCCACAGTGTGACATTCCAATCTCTGCAGATGAGAACAATGTCATCCACAGCTCCAATTTTAAGCAACCGTCTGGGGAAGATTAAATTGAGGTTTATCTTTGAGTGGCCAGAGTTATTTTTGTTTTCATCAGCCTGGACTATTGTAATTAATGCTAAGACACTGGCGGGAACAAGGCTTTTATTATAATACGAGGGTGAGGATGGCTTTGACTGACCTTTCTCCTGCTGGAATCTCAGTGTTTTAGTATGTGCTGCTCTCACTGAAAAGAATTTATAATCACAGGCTGTCAAAGACAGCCATTGTTCTCCCTGCTCCGAACACGTGGGTCAGCCACAAGTGCTTTCAGCTCCCCCAGCGCCAGGAGCTGGCTGAGAGCGAGAGCGTGCCTGGGTTCTTCTGAGGCATCAGGAAAAGCTTTTTGCATATTTTTTATTGCTTTTTTTTTTTTTTTTTAACTTTTTGCCTCAGAAAGACAGCTCCCTTTCAGAGCAGGAATTTCCCTTCAAGGTAGCAGGAGATGGAAGCCCGCTGCTCCAGGATTTTACGGATCTGATTCTGTTGCAACAACAAATGCCGGGTGCATTTGCCAGATCGCATAAACAGGAGCAGTTGCACCGCTAAACTCGGGGCTCTGTCCCAGAACAGACATGCCGTTATGGATTCCGAAAAGCGGGTCAAGGTTAAGGTTTTAGTTTTCTGGGGGTTTTTGTTGTTTTCATCTACCATTGTATTCTTGTGAATCCACACTAGGTGATCTTTGATTCTTTCTTCCTTTTTTTCTTTTTTTAACACATTATGGAGTGGGAGTTCCTGGGGATTTTTTTTTTCCCTTGAAGTGTGTGATTTTCTGATTGGGAAAGTTGCAGCAGAGAAGGGTTGGAGAATGGAATGTCGGCTTGTAGATGATAATTCATTCGCTGGTTGCCATAACCTGTCCATACTGGTGCTAGCTGCAGGGTTTTTTGGAGACCACGGGAGGCTGATTTTCCTGAGATGGAAGGCTCAACATCTGTTGCTGTAATGTCTGCAATTTTATTTTATTTTTGGACAGGAGACTGATGACATTGAGAGCCCTAAGCGGAGCATCCGAGACAGTGGTTACATCGACTGCTGGGATTCTGAGCGCAGTGACTCGCTGTCTCCCCCTCGGCATGGCAGAGATGATTCCTTCGACAGCCTGGATTCCTTTGGCTCCCGCTCCCGGCAGACACCTTCGCCAGATGTAGTCCTCAGGGGAAGCAGCGATGGTAGGTTGGAGCCTTAATACACTGCACATCAGAGAATTAAACACGGACAAGGGCTGCCTTGTCACCAGCAGAGGGGCTGGCACTGGCAAGGCGGAACCTGGTAACTCTAAACTGGTAGAAGAAAAGTCTTTTAATGTTCTTTTTCACCGTCCTTAGAATTTTGCTTGGCTTTGCTGGCAGTGCGTCTGAACATTGCCTCAGTGAGCGTATCTTCTGGTGGAAAATGTGTGACATCATTTCTCCCTGCGTCTCGGTGAATCAAGACGCTGTGCAGACCATTAGCTCATAAAGTGTGCCGAAGGTTTATGTCCTCTGGGTATGAGGAAGGGAAATGTTTGAGTGAGTACCACACTGTGTAAGTGAAAATGGATTGACTTCCAGCAAACTGGAAATGCAGTGCAGACACTGAGGAAAGTTCTGAAGCCTGGAATTGTGAAACTTTAATCGTCACAAGTTGGGCAGTGTTTGATAGGTATGCTGCCCAACCGTTGATGAGCGCCGGGCAGGGGGCTGTTCATGGACAGGACACCACCTGGACTGCCTGTTCAGAGGCTGGGTTTGATTTAAATCCTGTTACCTATAAGGCATGATCATTTTTTCCTCATAAAAACATATTGTCATGCAATCTGATATCTATTTGATGCATATTATCCACAAGCTGTTTACCTTAGTCTCTTGCACCTTTTTACATTTTAGAAGGGGCCATGGCTTGGGTCTGCGTGTATAAACTTGCAGAAAGACAGTAAGGCTGGTGGGGAATTTTTTGTTTGTATTTTTAAGTGAATTTCATGTTGCTAATATTTCTAGAGACTTAAGCCTACTCTCCAAGATGAAAATTATCTTTTATAGCTAAAAGATGCCTTTCAGCTGTAAAATTCTACATTACTAAAGCATGTGGGTATTTAATGTGTCTAGGTTCTGACTTACTTACCCGACTGCTAGTATCTCATTTAGTCCTCAGCACAGATTATGATATAATCACACAATATCTCACTTAGGCGCCCCACGGGGCTGTAAGATGTTCCTTCTTATCTATATTTTCAGTATGAACCTTAGAGAGGTTAAGTTATCATCCTAACATTGGCAAGTGACGAAAATTACTGTCAGTAAGTGGCGTAACAGCCTGTAGATTTGTGAGTCCAAATCTTATACTCTTAAACTTAATTTACCCACACTTCTGTGTTTGCCTAATAGATTTTTTAAATTCTAGAATGTCTGAACGAATGCTTTTGTTTAGTATTTAAACTTCCCAACAAATAGATTAGCCCCAGGGTCACATAGTATGTGACTCCTGAAGAATTCCATGGTGCATTGTGAGGTGCTTGAAAAACATTTCTAAAATTTCATATGACCTCAAGTACCACCCACAGTTTTAGAAGTTACAGTGCCCAGTGTGCAATCTAATTGAGCTTTAACGTAACTAACATGTAGATTTGCTTTTACAAAACCTATCTTAGCTAGACTTTTTTGTCCATATTATTATGATTGTTTGAAACATTATCATTTTTCCTCTTCTTGGTTCTTTGTAATTGGGAATGTAGTTCCTTTATTCTGTCACCAGCCTCTAGGGGTTCGGTTTATAACGAGCCACATCTTGAAGGGATTTGAGATGGTGGTTACTAATATTGTAGTTGTGCAGGGGCTCAATTTAGTTTGCAGCAATTAAGATTGATAACCTAGAGTCTTTTTAGAAACTGTGTTTTTCATCTAAAGACACATGAAATTGAGCTTTACAAAACACCATTCATGAAGCAGCCTCTGACACAGATTTCACCAATCAGCCTGATACCTTCAGGCTCATGTTCTTATAAACTAATCAAGACCTAATGAGGTTTTTAAAGCAACACATTTTCATGTGCCTAAAAAATTAGTATAATTTTATTCAAGTAGATGTTATATTTCCTTAGAGTATATGGTATTTTTTAAGTGCTGCTAATCAAGAAGATTGCTAGTCCTAATACACTTTCAATTTTAGAAGACATTTTTTTAACTCTTGCAAACTCTCATAGTCAATTAGGGAAGGTCTAACTATAAAATTCTCCAACTCCATATTGAGTCAATATGGAGAGTTTTTGCATTATTATTCTTAAGGCCCACTGACCCATTCACTAGGAGCAATCAAGAGCCACACTCAGCAGAGGTGCTGTGATTCTATGGGTTGGACACGAGAGCTTCCTGGTAGGGATTCTGTGGGTCCCCAGGGCAATGCAGCCAACCTGTCCTGCTAGATATGTGCCAGTCCCTCCCTTCCCTTCACCAGCACTCCTCTTGGGGCCATGTGATGAGCTTCATTGAGGAGGAAATGCAAAAACATCCACTCAGGTACCTTTAAAATTAAGAACATATTTTATAAATATGATGTGTTTTGTCAAATGAATACTCTTATCTTTCATATTAAAGATGAGTTATGAGAGAGAAATACGGAATAAGAGAAATTAAAGTGCTAGAAAAAGATTAAGAGCAGAGGGTTGGCGAAGGTATGTATGGCAAAGATATGCAAAAGAAAGAAAGACCCCCTATTACTGTAAGGGAGAAAAATGTAGCCCCGTGGAAAAGAAGGATCAGATTTTGATAAATTTTAAAAAAAATTTTAATAAATAAAAAAAGGTGATCTATTTAGGTGTGAAACAGCCTATTTTGAGACATCCACTCAGTATATTATAGATAATATATATTTTTTAGATATTGTACATAAGGTTCATAGACTACAGGAGTTTAAAATTGAGACAATTTCAATCTATTACTAAGCCTCCATAGTTGATGGAAGAATCATTTTCTTTCATTCGTTTATTCAACAAAGTGCAGTGCTTCCCCTAGTCAGATGCTTTAAGCAGAGGACGTTTTTCCAAGAGAAGTATATCCCAGTGGAAGAAACTTTGGTCTGGGAGTCTGAAAAACAGATATCGGGGTCCCTAAGCAGCATCAGAAGGGGGGTTCTCTTGGCCCCTCTGAGCCTCCATTTCCACTTTTATAAAATGGGGATAATATTAGATAGGGAAACAAATCTAAGAGCTTGGCAAGGTATTTCCTTATAAAGCAATTCATGGGGCTCTAAACATTTTATTATGACACTGAGAGAGATACACAGTATTTGATAAAAGACAGGATGGGAAGGGAGCTAAGTTACAAATTAAAAACTAACATGTAATGAACCAGTCAAAGCTTCAGAAGACTGAAAGCAAGCGGCATGAATAATTCATAAACTGAATATTTTGTCTGCAACAATGAACAACTTGTTTATGGTCGATGCCTTTAGCTTTTACAGTCTTTTTTAAAAGATTTTTTAGAGAGAAGGGAAGGGAGAGGAAAAGAGGGAGAGAAAAACATCAATGTGTGAGAGAAACATCCATCAGTTGCCTCTTGCACAGCCCCAGCTGGGGGCCTGGCCTGCAACCCAGGTATGTACCCTGATCGGGAATCAAACCAGCGACCTTCCAGTTCACAGGCCAGCACTCAACCCACCGAGCCACACCAGCCACGACTAACTTTTATAGTCTTTTAAAAGCCATTAAATCACTTCATCTCAAGGGCAAATCATTTCATTCTCACTTTATAGAAAAGGACAGCCAAGTGTATTAGACACAAGCCTACGAGCCCACAGCTCGTTATTGGCAGATCCAGAACTACTAGGACATAACAAGTAGTCAGCGTTTATTAAGCCCTTGCTGTGAGCCAAGGACTGTACCAATAATGTTACATGTGTCTGAGCCTCCCCATAGCCCCATGAAGCAGATGGTACTGTGCTCTTCATTTTACCAATTGGGAAATGGAAGCTCAAACTGGTTAGTAACAAATGCAGAGTCTCGTAGCCCCTGAAGGGCAGAGCACACCCTGAAGTGGATCTGACTAGAGCCCCGTGCACACGCCCCACTCTGCTAGGCCGCCACGTCTCTCTGGCTCTTAGTTTAAGGTTCTCTTCGCAAATGTAAACAGGTAATTTTCTATTTGGAGTTGAATAGCCTCTTAATGCTCTCATTGATTAAGAGTTTTCATCTGGCATAGAAATGGCAGTTATGTATGAATAAGGGTGTTTTAATGACAACTTCACTATGGATGTTAGAAACCGAGTGATACGAGACTTAGGAAACAAGGATACAATATAATTAATTATGGGAGCTATTTCCAACAAAAGACTGATGTTGGCAACATTGAATTCCTTCACCTTGCCTAAAACTCTCTTGGGGCCAAGCCAATTCAGTTAATTCGAGGACTCCCACTATGTGCAAAGACACTGTAGTGAGTACTGTAAATAATACAAAGCCCTGTTTGCAAAATACAAGATATAAGGTGAAATGTGCAAAAGAAAAGAATAGATTATCAGGCCACAGGGTTCACAGGAAGGGCCTTGATTTAGAGGAATATGCATTTATCATAACTCAAACCATTTCCTGGAAGGCAAACCCTTGGTTATAATCCAAATCGGCCATTTTTCTGAATTCATGCTTTTCCTACATTGTTACTAATACTCTCCAGGTGTTTCATAGGTTGGTTAAAGGTACCTCAAGGACAAATGCTTTATAATTTTTATTTGTCAGAATATCTAGCACAGTGTAAGACGTGGAACAACAGGTGCTCAATAAAAATTCTACTGGTTAATTTATTTTTTTTTCTTTCGAGAGTTGCAGAGTCTAGGCTGGAGTATCGTGCTATTGCACATGTGTTGCTAATTGTAACTCTCAGGTACAGCTAGACTTACCTCTATTTTTTTACTTTCAATAATTATTTATTCAACATTTGATTGGGGTGACATTGGTTAATAAAATTATATAGGTTTCAAGTGTACAGTTCTATAACACATCATCTGTATACTGTATTGTGTGTTCACCACCCAAAGTCAAGTCTCCTCCCATCACCATTTATCCCCCCTTTACCCTCTTCTACCTCCCCCACCCCCTTTTCCCTGCGGTGATGTCTGTGTCTACGAGGTTTGGGGGCTTTTTTTTGTGTAATCCCTTCACCTTTTTCACTAGGCCACTAACCCCTGCCCCCTGACAGCTATCAGTCTTCTCTGTATTTATGAGTTTGTTTCTTTATCTCTATTTTTTTTAATTTGAAGGTTTCTTTTCCCAATTAAAGTTGGGAGCTTTTCCTAGACTGGGCTAATTTAGACTGATATTTTAGATTTGTTAAGTGAGTAATTGAAGGAAGGAGCCCCAGAGCCCACAGATTTAACCGCATCCCTAGTACCGCACACTTGCCTTCGGGACCTTTTCTGCTGGCCCGGCACACTGCTCAGCACCCGGCCTCTCTTCCCCAGGGAGAGGCAGTGACTCTGAATCTGACTTGCCACATCGGAAGCTGCCTGATGTGAAGAAGGATGACATGTCTGCCAGGCGGACTTCTCATGGTGAGCCGAAATCAGCAGTGCCTTTTAACCAGTACCTCCCGAACAAAAGCAATCAGACGGCCTATGTCCCCGCTCCTCTGAGAAAGAAGAAAGCAGAGCGAGAGGAGTATCGGAAGAGCTGGAGCACCGCCACCTCACCCCTGGGTGGGGAGAGGCCCTTCAGGTAAGGCCCGAGTGCTGCCCCTGTCCTGGCATGAACCCGAGTGGTGTAGGATCCGCAGCTCCTGGCACGCATTAGCTCAAGCAACTGTTTCAGAACTCGGATGTAAGATCACAAATGGAGTGGGCGGGACAGATCTTTGGAGAGAGATTGTGATGATAGGCTAGAAGCGTCATGAAGGCACCTAGAACAGTGCCTAGCACACAGTAGGTATTCAACAAACACTTGTCTAACAAGCAGATTTTTAAAAAACTGGTCCTGTTAATAGAATGTTGAGGAGAGATTTGTGATCCATGTCCTTCTGTGGAGATTGCCTGACTCCTACTCCTGGTAGATTAGGTGCAGAAAGACTTGCCTTTGTGCAAAAAGACATTTTCTATTGAGATGCACGCTTATCTAGGTACAAGCTCAAGTATGTAAGGGATGCATGGAACATGCTTCAGAATCACATGTACAAACTCCTACTCAAAGGAAGATACATTGGACTGCTACTGTCTTTAAAGAAACAGTGTTTTTCATTTTTCCTAATCCCTGATTATGTGTTTCTTCTTTCACTTACTCAGCAAGTATTTATTGAGCATCTACTACATGCTAGGTGCTGTCTTTTAGGAATTGGGGACCCAATAGTAAATAAGATAGAGTCCCTGTCTTCAAGAACCTTATAATAAAAGAAACTTACAGCCCAGTCTAAGACTTTCAGCAAAACCACCCTGATTATTGCATGGTTTTTTCTAATAGTCTACCTTTATTATCTATGATTTTCCATTGAACAAGCATTTTATTAAAAGTTTTAATTACTGAACAAAACATAAAGTTTACCATTCCAGCAGAAAGGGTTTTTGCCTTTCAATAGCAATTTTGAAATAGATCTGAATCGATGTGGAGATTATGATGCATTGTATTAATTAACAAATGGCTACGTTTAATTTTTGTCACATTGCCAGGATCATATTGCATACTATGACTTTTTTTTTAAGTGGAAAATAGTACCAGAATGACCAGAAGATGATGTGGGGTCTGCTCCCCAGGCCAGTCTGTTAGTTTGGTAAACTATTGTCCAACTCACTAGCTATCCCGAAACAATAGAGGAAGAGGGAAGTGAAGCGGGGTCTCCTTGTGACGAGGAGGAACCAGCTGGCCAAATGGATCCTGATGGGAAGCCTTCTGACGGTGGGTTAGAATTACCTGCTGGCAGTGGTGAGGAGCAGCCTCCTCCAGAGGGGGCTGTGGTAGCACCAGCTCCCAAGTTTGAAGAAAAAGATGCTGCTGAAATCCAAAAGCGCAGAAGGCTAGAGCAAGCTGGGATCAAGGTCATGCCAGCGGCACAGCGCTTTGCCAGGTTAGCCTCTGCAGGCCAAGGGCTGGCCTGGCCAGCTTTGTGCATGCCTGGTGGGGTGGAATCTGTCTGGCGTGTCGGAGTTTCCATCTCGTTGCCCTCCTTCCTGCTTTCCGTTGCATTGCTGTTCCCTACTTGGAGCAACTGGCAATCCCTCATAGTCTCTGCCCTTCAGTATGTCTCTGCTTAAGTAGTTGGTTATGCGAGATGAAGGTGAAGAGTAAGCTGCTCGCTGCTTGATTAGACCTTGTCTTAGTCCAGAATTGCGGGCTGCAGGGTTTACCTCGCAGTAACACTTTGTTTGTCAATGGTTTATGGCCTGTTGATTTTCACACTACTCCTAAATGGCTCTTATCTTACTTTATACATCACTAGAAAATAGTTCCTTTGAAAGAGGGAGCACTCTCTTTAGAAAGAGTGGCTGGCTTACAAAAATCCACTTACTTCCTTTGTCCCAAGGGAGTAGTAAGAAAGCCTGGGTTTATTTGACTCCTTTTCTAAAGCATGTTGATTCAAAAACAAAGAATGGAGTAATTACTTCTCTTAATTGTAACAAAGGCACTAGTATACAGTCCCAGTGGCTTCGTGTTACATGTGGGATGGAGACTTTCAGCAGTCCAAGGCACAGAAAGATGCAGTTCTACAGTTTTATGTGGTGTTTGGAGAAGCTGGTTAATTTTTCCCATATAATAACCACAAAGATCCTAACAAATAATAGTGAGACCAAAATTTGACAAGTTGAAATTCGTAACAGTGTGACCATTGAAATTCCTTTGCCACTTGGCACTCCATTTAATCCTAAGAAATAGTGACCTACCCATTTTCAAGCAGAGTAAACAGGATCAGTGATAGGAAGTGACTTGCAGGTCTCCGAGCTGGTTACTTCTGACCTGCTGGCCAGATTCAGAGGCTGTGGTCACAGCACCCCATTGGTCTCCCACACATTTAATGGAACATTTTCCATTTCTCTAATTCCATATGTGGTTATTGCTGTAACCTAAGTCGTAATTGAAAGTTCCAGCAGTGACTTCTATGGATTTCATTCTAGAGTAACTTTGTATTGATAAAAAAAAAAAAAAAAAGGACAGATGTCTCCCCTGTCTGTGGTATTCCACAGCTAAGCTCATCTACCCTAACCCTGCATGTGCTTCTAGGAAACTCTAACCAAATCTGCCTGTGTTAAAAGCAACTCTCTGGGCTTCTGGAATAAGGGAAAGTAATGTGGTAAAATTAAAATCTTAAACACAAACACAAATTTTGGCTCAGAGACCTGGTCAGACACATATTTTTTTTCAATATAATTTGAGCATCTACTTGTATGAAAGAGCAGGAGAGGTGCTGAGAATACAAAAATGAATAATATCTCCTCCCCGCGCATTATTTTTCAGGCTGTTCCTGTTTCTGCCTTCAGATCTAGGGCCCAGTGAGAGTAGCTAATAAGTGATACAGGTGAGGGTATGATTTAAAAAAAAAAAAAAAAGTAATCTTAATATCCTTGACACAAACCTTCATTTGATAACATCCAGGAAGTCTTTAAGCTAAAATTTACCGAAGACACCATCATTTTTATTTTTTTCTGTTTTATTTTTTGTAATTGCTACTCTCTTGTTTAAAAAAAAGCTCATCTTTGAAAATTGATTGTTCCCTGATTACTAATGTGGTGACTATCATATTATGTGTATTGGCCACTCAGGTTTATTCTTCCATAAATTGCCTCATATCCTTTGCCACTTTTATTCCTTTTTTAAGAAAATTATTTTATTATGATAAGAACACTCAGCATGAGAATTCCCCTCTGAACAAAATTTTAACGGTACGATTTAGTATCGTGAACTATAGATACAATGCTGTACACCGGATCTCTAGAATTTATTCTTCCCACTTAACTAAAACTATGCTTGTTGATTAGCAACTACTCATTTTCCCCTCCCCCAGCCCCTGGCAACCACTGTTCCACCCTTTGATTTGACTCTTAGGCCCTTCTTGTAAATAGAATCGTGTAGTATTTTTTCTTCTGTGACTAGCTTGTTTAGCATAATGTCCACAAGGTTCGTCCATGTTGTCCCATATGGCAGAATTTCCTTCTTTTTAAAGGCTGAATCATAGCCCACACTTTCTTTCTTCGTTCATCGGTGGGCAGCGGACCTCTAGGTTGTGCCCACATCTTGGCTGCGGTGAACATGGGAGGGGTGATACCTCTTCAGGATCCTGATTTCAATGCTTCTGCTTAAATACCCAGAATTGGGATTGCTGGGCCATATGGAAGTTCTCTTCGTAGTGTTTTTTTGAGAAACCTCCGTATCATCTTTAGAGTATTCAAAAGAGGAAGGAAATACCAGTGGGGAGCGACGTTAAGCTAACTCAGCACACCCAGGAATCACAGTGACATCGGGAAAGAAGAGTTTGGGCAAAGGCTGGAAATTCCACTTAAGTAACTGGGAGCTTTATTTTCTAATAAACCATTGAAATACTTTGTGACAATATGCCTCTGTGGGCAAGCTTAGCATCACGGTTAATTTACAAGTGTAGTTCTGATTGAGGAGTATTATACTGATGTGGTCATTTTTACTCCTGTCCACATTTCCTATTATCTGGCTTAACTTTTACATATTTTTGCCCAACTCACCTCTCTTAGGTGGAAATTTGCACGTCAGTTAATGTCACCATACCCTAGATCTCTTGCTTTAACATTTAAAACTGGATTCAGGAAAATTATGCATATTCCTGGAAAATGTCCCCAATAGTAGTGGGACACAGCTGTGCCAAATGCCCAGAATTCCTTTCTTAGACCGATTTTCAGCTGCTAGTGCTCTCAGTAAGGTTTTATAGATCCCGTGCCCCTAGCCTGACCTATGCGTCTTTGTCACCTACTTTTTGTAGCCCACAACAGAGCTGAGAGTCACTCTAAGTTTATCCACATTTGGGATCCTGCTTTTAAGGTGGCAGAAAGTAACTTGAATGAAACACGTGTCATAAAGAAGAAAAGGATTCTTGGTATCTAGAAAATATGAATGTAAAATATTTAAATATGCTGACATCTCTTAAAACATTTTAATTTTGTCTCCTGTCTTGGCCATCCAGATGAATTCTGGCCACCACATATTTAAACTCAATCAGAGGCCCAAGATATTTCTTTCTCCCGTGTCTTAGCTGGGAAGGTCTGTGTTGGTAGAGATGGGTGAGAATGTAGAGGCAGGACTTTACTTTTTAGACTGTTTTTCCTGTTGATGCCACTCTTTCCCAAGTATTCTCAAACCCCTCCTTGTATTATTTTTAACTCCATATATTAAAAGGTGGAAAGGGGCTTGGTATTCCATTTTCACATGAGTTTAGGAGTCTAGGAGTCCCAAGTGTATTAGGAGGTGTCTCAGCATCCAGAGACAGAAAGTAGAACTTCCTAATAAATGGGTGGAGTTTAATCTTTATTAGAGTTGCCATTGAAGTAAAAAGCACGTAAGCCACCTTTTCTTCTCTGTTAGTTTATGATCAACTTAGCTTAATTACCCCCCAAATTCAGATTCTGCTAAAGAAGCCAAGATTTCTGTTTTTAAGAGGATAAAACAAGAACCGAGATTCACTTCCCCTGAATTAAAATACTATGGAGATTTGAGTTCTCTGCCTTGGTGTTTCCCTTGGAGAAGTAAACTTTTTCTGAACTGAATTGTAGGTTTCACGTGATTGTACTCCTTTTCTAATTGTTTTCGTATGTTTCAGCACTCAGTATTTTCTGCTGGTCTGTGGATCTTCTCAACCACATAGTAATTAATTACAGAGAGGGAAAAAAAACCTCTGAGGAACAATAGACATTTTAGAAGTTTTTAGAGGAAGAGCAGACGCAGCTCAGGTTCTGACACATGTTCCTCTCCGTCCCTCCTTACCAGATGCCCATGTCCCTGACTTGCTGAACAGACCCTCGGGGATCAGGGGCCAGGCAGACACATAAATTGCATGAACTTTTGTGACTCTGGATGGAACTGCCCCGTTTGGACTCTGGGTGAAGCCGGGATGTTTTTGGTGTTGCCCATGACATTCCCAGGAGGCCTAACAGGCTTTTCTGGAGAGCCCGGTTTCTTTGAATAGAACAAACTGACTGCCAGTCTGAGCTGGTTGCTTGTGTGTTGCCAAGTCAAAAGGAGTGAAAGAAAATGCCAGCTCTTCCTTAGTTTAAAGCATTATCTCATTCACTTTGAAATATATAAGGCTCAGAAACTTTGAGACAAGAGCTTTTTCTTCCCCCTCACCTGCTTCGAGCCCATGATCTCTGCTACCAAGATAGCCTTCCTTGTTTTAGATGAAGCTGGACAAGGTTGCTGAGTTGGAGGCAGGGCTTGGCATTTCTCATTTCACGGTGACTGTATTCTCTCTAAGGGAAACAGTGAGCTGTGCCCAAAGGGCCACCCCTTCTTCCCAAAGCAACTCATTTATGAATGACTTAGAAAAAAAGAAAAGTCCCAGAACTTCCCATGAATATTAAGGCAGACAGCCTGGGTCTTCCCCTTAAATTTATTCAATTTACCAAGGTTCAGATACATGGAGCCAGAAATCTCAACATTGTCTTCTGCCAAGTGGGCCCCAGAATTCCCGTCTTGCATTTTGTTATCATGAAAGTTAGTGGACCTGGCAGGTTCTAGCTGTTCAGAGAGTTGTAATGACTGAAAAATAAAGTAGATTGTACTGAAGCCTTACCATAGACTGCCCTTAAGGTCCTTTAAGGGAGAAAGAAAAGCACCGATAAAAAGTCACTTAAATATTTTGGTAACTAGACACCTGTGAACACAATCACACATATCTACCTAATACGTATGATTTAGTGCTTCATGGCCAAGAGTGCTATCAGAACTTGCATCATTATTATTTTTTTCTTTCCCTGAGTCTGCCTTGAAGCTCTGAATTTACAGGATTCAAGCAATTAGTGGAAAACCAGTCTTTGTGACCAGTGGGGAGGAAGTGGCTTTAAGTGGCCAATGATACGGAAAACTTTCTTCACCCCCTTTTTTGAAGTCCACACATCTAAACTGAGATCACTTGAAGGAGTCCTGCCATGCTGGGCACTTAGCCTAAAAAGAAACACCCCGGGTAATTTGTGGTCTGGCTGGGCTCACATGATGCAAAAGGTACCAGACACTCTCTGCCTAAATTGGCATCACAAATTGTCATGGCTATTTGCATAAATGCATATATTTTACTCCAAAGAATTCTGCCTGAGTTGGGGGAGATTGAAACCCTGGACCCAGATTGAAAATAGAAAGAATGCTACTCTTGGACTTAAGACGTTCAAGCTAGGGGTCTGCTCCCATACTGGAACTGGAGTTGGATCAGCAGAGATGAGCAAATGAATGTGGGAGCACTTTGTACACTGTGAAGTGCTGCCAAGCATGGTACGGTATGATTAGTTAGCTTTCTACTTTCGTAATCCTGGCCGAACACTGCTCTCCGTACGCAGCAATGCAAATCACAACTCCATTCTAAGTACAACTCACAGGATCCTTTTATTAGTAACCAAAATACTTCTCTTTCTTTTTTTCCCATAGTAATGATCATGCCTTAATTTTTGTATGATGCTCTGCTTTCAGTACTGTTTCTGCCCTGGTCCTCTGTTTAATGAATAGCGCAGTGGTTAAGAACAGGACCTCTGGAGCCAGCCTGCCAGGGTTTGAATTTTAACTTCAGCACTGGCACTTTGACCTTGGGCAAATTTCCTCACCTAATCTGAGTTGTCACTCCATAAAATGGAGATGCTAGTAACACTAACATTGCAGGGTTAGTATTAGGGTTTAGTGTATTAACACTTAGAAAAAATTCTAGCACATAGTGTGTCCTCAGTAACTGTTAGTCACCTTCTTTGTGCTTATCAATGTGCTTTTAAAAAATTTTTTATTGTATTTTTTCCATTACCATTTATTCTCCTTATATCCCCCATTCACCCCACAATCACTGTTGTCCATGTTCATTAGTCCTTTTTCTTTTTTGTTTGATACTTCCACCCCCTAACTCTCCCCCCTTATCTGTCATCCTGCTCTCCACCTATGAGTCTGCCCCCATTTTCCTTGTTAGTTCAGTGTGTTCACTGGCGTCCACATATGAGTAAGATCATATGGTATGTGTCTTTCTCTGACTGGCTTATTTCACTTAGCATAATGTTCTCCAGGTCTGTCCATGCTGTCACAAAGGGTAAAATTTTCTTCTTTTTTACAACCAAGTACTGTTCCATTGTGTAAATGTCCCACAGTTGTTTTATCCACTTGTCTATTGATGGACACTTGTGCTGCTTCCATACTTGCCTATTGTAAATAACACTGCAATGAACATAGGGACACTTACGTTCTTTCTAATTAGTGTTTTGGGATCCTTTCAATATATTCCCAGAAGTGGGAATTACTGGGATTACTGGGTCAAAAGGCAGATCCATTTTAATTTTTTGAGGTATCTCCATACTGCTTTCAACATCAGCCAACACCTGTTGCTACTTGACAAACACGTCGCAAAGGAGGCAGGAGGGAGTGTGAGCACAGTACAGGGGTGGGCAGGCAGGACGTGGGGAGTCGGGGTGCAACACAAAGGGCACTGCTTCGTACTTTATGGCATACGTTTATTTAGGGACGACATAAAGCACCACCACCCGCCTCCCAAAAACATGTTTCAAAATGTTATTGAGAGTGATCGCAGTGAGAAGGAGTTTTCTGGGCACGACTAATGATGACTTGATTTTCCAAAAGTCAGATGGTCCTGAGATGATGTCCTCCTCTGGAGCAACTCGGGGCGGAGCAACCGGCAGTGGGCCACCTGGCTGACCAGAGAACGCGGCATCTCGTTCCTCACTTTACTCTCAGCCAGGCTGATTCCTCCTGTCTTCATTTCTCACATGAGTTGCTCTCTGAGGATAAAGAACTTATTCTTCATCCTCTCTCAGAAATCAGATGCAAAGTAGGTGAACTTTCCTTAGAAATCAAAATATTATATTTACTCATCATCTTTATGAACTGAGATGAACATAAATGATTTTTTAATGTTTTAACAAGTATTAATACTTAGAAACAAGGTGATCTTATGAGTAAGGGGGGGAGTTTGTATGACTATCAGAGAGGCACAATCAACTGTATTTCCACCCCACCTATGTCCAACGAAAACAAAAAACAAAATAAAGTGAAAAAGTCCTGCTCTTCTACCAGTAAACTACATTCCTCTAGGAATTTAAAGTTTTGGGTTCTCAAGATCTTTTGAAAATGGAAATAGCCCAAAGTAATAATGGGTAAGCCATTCTGTCAAAATGTCCAACTTGGCATCTAGCATTTGACAAAGAGCTGGTGGTGGAGAGACATGGGGCTAGGAGTTGGAAGAAAGGGCTGCTGCTGGGGGGTGGGCGCAGGGCAGGGCAGCCCCTTCTGCCTTTGGTCCATCCTGTGAATGGTCATAAGCACTTCCAGATGTTTCAGACGAGCTCAGCTCTGCAGAAAGACCTCCCTCACACTTTGCAATCCAGCACACGTCCTAGATGTGCTTCATAGCTGCCTTCACTAGCTTTCCCCCAGATCCGTGTCTCGGTGACTCAGATTTCTGCCCTGTCAGTCAAAACCAAGTTGAGTACCTACTGGGTCCATTACTAAGGTGCTAGAGAAAAGTGAACAGCGAAAAGCTTCCTACTCTTCCAAATTTAATGAAAAGAATTGGAATTGCAACTTTCAGAGCCATTTAGGACCCTGCTTTGCTGATGCTGATGGACCCTGTAAATTAAATGAATTTTTAGTGTTGCTAGTAGCTGGCTAAATTCAAGATTTAAAAACCCACACTAACTATGATGCAACTTGGGACTAAAACAGTAAACAGATGTCATCTGAACTAACGATACTGAGAAGACCTTTCACTAACAACACAGTTGCCTGTCTGGAGATGGGGATTTAAAAAAAAATTTTTTTGGCCTGCTCACATGTGGAGTTCCATTTAATTTTGCTCTATCAGTCAAAAGCAATTAAGTGATGAGAAAGAAGCTGTTCGTGATATTCTCCTTCGGAAAGAAAACCCTTCCCTGACCCACCAACATGGCAAAAATTCAGAGTCGGAAGAGGAAGTTGTGTGTCGACTGCCCGACCTTGAGAAAGATGACTTTGCTGCAAGGAGAGCCAGGATGAACCAGACCAAGCCAATGGTGCCACTGAATCAACTCCTCTACGGGCCTTACCGGAAAAAAGAGGCAGAGAAATCAGACAGCAGCAAACAACTTTCAAAGGGAGTCTCAGAAAAGAAGAAAAGTCTAGAATGTAAAAGGTGTGCACTGTGTGCGTGTTGTGTAAGCCAGAGAGAATGTAACTGAAGTAAAAGTGTGTTGTATCATAGCCCTCCCCACTTATTCCTCTCTTTCCTGCCCCAATTATGTGCAGTTGGCAGTGGTGGTTTATTTTGAAGTAGAACTCCAGATATCCAATCTCCCCAAATGCAATGGCAGCAAGTGAAAAGACCACGTCCAAAATAGGGTTGGATTCGCCAAATAAATTTTGCTGTGCTAGATCTGGACCCATCACTACCTATGGAAGCTGGTGTCACAGTCTGGCATTATCGGCACAGATAGGTATGTGCCATTGCTACCAGGGAGCAGCCACCTCTCGAGGCTGTCCAGTCCGTTCACAGCAGGCACAAAACAGATATTCCTTAGCTGTGAGCTCTCCTCTCCTATTAGCTCCTTTTAGATATTGGCAGGGAGACGAAATGAGGCTTGCCCTTTCTTCCCTGAGACTAGCAAGATCACCTATACATATGGTGATAGATAATTCTCTTTTAAAAAAATTCAAAAATGTATAATGCACCTCTATTGTTCATAGGAATTGTTTTTAAATGAGTTTCCTTCTCCCAACTTTTCTCCCATCCTCTTAATTTGGGAAAGGAAACATGTAGTAAAGTTGGATTTGGCCAGTGATTTTTATCCTTAGAGGGATATGATTTCATTTAACGTGTCAGGTTGCTAAATTTCATAGAGTAGAGTTGATTGGTCTGTGTGTTTTGCTTGTATCAAAATCAGTTAGAGTTTGCATCTTTAATATTTCACTGCCATCTTTTTGCATATCACTTAAGAGGTGTGCAAAGCTATTGAACTAAGACCATAAACATATCAACTGTGTGTTATTATCCAGTGAAAATGTTTCTTCGGGCAGAGTCATTGAGTAGTTAGTGGTTTTTTGGTTTGTTTCTGTTTTAGGAAGTAACCAGACACAAAACACCTGAAAGATCGCCAGATGTAGAACAGGTATTAGAGTACGGCAGACCTGGCACAATTTTTTTGTAGGACACATTATAGCTTCAGGAGGCTCACTGTTTGCAGGTCTTGTTGGCATGCCTTGTAACAAACCAAGGCCATCCTAGGAGGGCCTTGTGGGAGGGGTGGGTTGTTGCCAGTGAAACAAAGACTTCTGGATAACTTGACTAGCATCAAGGCATATTGATGGGGATCAGCAACTTGAGTTAGGAAAAAGAGTAGCTTTTGTATCTCCCTTTTTTTCCTTTCTCCTGCATGCAATTTTAATTCCTGATATTTCCAGCTTCATGTGTCTATTGTCACCTGACTCTATGAGTAGGGACACAGTTCTGGGTCTGGGATAGCCCATGACCTCTCTAGAGAGCATCAGAGAACTGATGGAAAAAAGAAGGCTCCTTGGTGGCTCTTTGCTGTGCCCTTCCTTGATCTCCTTCCCCAAACTAAAAGTAAATAGAAAATTCTGTAGCCTTCCCATTTGCATAGACTCTACGAATACACAAAGTCATCCTGGTAACAAAAGAATACCTCTTGGTTTTCTGGCTTGGATGATATATTTTGAGAAAATATATAGCCCTATTTATATGTAATTCTGGGATTTTCTGTGTCAATAAGCATGTCTGGTTGGAAATCGACTTTTAATGTTTATGCAGATCAATGCCACAGCTTTGGTTTAAATTACAACATAGTCAACATTAGACATCAAATGTTCACTTCTTAGGAGAACAATGGAAAATATCAGTTTTATCATCAATAAAAGTAAACAGTTATTAACACAAGGAAGAAATGGGTATTGAGTCAAGATCAAGGAAAAGAGGATATACTCTATTTGTTCAAGTTTTCATTAGCCAAACCTAATTCATGCTATCAGGAAGCAGGGACTGAGTTTGAACATCGAAACTTTCTGGTCGGAATCAACCTACACATACTTTCTGGCAGTTGTGGGTTTATGGTTGAGATGTTTTAGTATGTGAACAACATTCCAGCCATCTCCAAACTAATCCTAGAATTTGGATCAGGCGGAGCTCATTACTAACATTTTACTGGTGCAGTAAAAAGACATTCCAGGAGGGCTCAGGGATTCAATTAGAAAACTTGAATTCATTATAGTAACTTGAATAGTGTGGGAACTGGGCATCATTACTGACAAACCAAAATCTCATTACCATTCTCAAGAGTCTTTCAGTGAACCCTGGCATCCTTTCCTAAACTAAACTAGAGAATGTCATCTGGTGGAAAAACTTCCTTCTCCTTACCATGTCGAAAGGTAATGTAGGCGAAAGTAATTAAGCCTCCCGTTGACGCGCTGTTTTTTTGAGAAAGGGAAAGTTCTTCCATCAGGTCTTTCAGCCTCCAAATTTCCATGCTTGACCACCTGTTTGTCTGCTTCCCTTCCTTGAACTTTATTTTTCCGATGATGTCGGGGTCTGGATCACACTGACAGAAACCGGGGCCAAACAGAAGAGGTGAAGTCAGTAGTGACTTGTGTCATGCGGGGTCAGGAGAATGGACCTGCGGAGGAGGGACTCAGGAAGGTGCCGGATATCTACAAGGATGACCTGGCACAGCGGAGAATTCAGGGCAGCCTTGCCCCTCCCCGCCAGGCTCCGAGCTTTGTCAGCAGCTCCAACATCACAGAAGCTGACTTGGAGACGTGGGAGAGACTGAAAGTGTCAGGACAGACAAGGTGCGTCCTGTTCCCCGGCAGTGGTGTTATTTAACTTTGAAGGAATCGAGTGCTTAGCCTTCGATCATTTTTTGTTTTCACGGCTGGAAATAGTTAATGCTTCTCAAAACACAGAGTATATTCTGCATGAGTTGAGAGTTTTAATACAAAAGTTACAAGCCATAGGGATAGAAAACTTCCTTTTTAATTCAACCAATGAATTGTGAGTGGGTATTTTGATAGGCTTGTTTGCTGTAAGGAATTTAAGCTTAATTTTTAAATAATTTTAATATTTCATCATACCTAAGATTTTTATGCCATCATTTATGATGTTAGAAGTGATATTACCCCTTTGACTGATGAATACAAAAGCAATTCTGCTCTAGCCATAAAAGTATTTTTCATATAGCTAGTACTTAAAGGAAAGAAAAGAGAAGAAAAATCTCTTACTGACTTGCATTTGCCTTAGAAACCTTTGGAACTCATTTCTGGTTATAACTAGGGATGAAGATGTTGAGCACATCCGTGACCCTGAGCCTTCACCAGAAATTAAAGCAGAAACTGCCATCCGGGATGACTTTGCCAGCCGCAAAGCACGGGCCTATAAGAAAGCTTCCGGCCCCAGGCAAAAGTTTGTGCACTTTGGACCAGTGACAGAGATAGATCAGCAGAAATGGAAGCGGCTCAGCATTGGCAAGGCTGGGCCTAGGGAGGACATAGAAGGAGTCATCAGTCATAGCAGCAAGATTCAAACGTACTCTGTGTCCTCTACCTCGGCGGCCACGTCCAGCTTAAAGGAGAACCGAATGCTTAAGCCACAAAATGACGACAGGTATTTTTTGCCAAACATGTGCAAGGAGATCTGCATGGGAGTCACTGCTGCTTGTAAAGAGTTTGCTGAAGCTCGTTAAAGAAACCTCCAGAGAGGACGTAGTTTCGACAGGCTCTTTTGCTGGTTAACGGAAAAGTAATGCTAGCGTGTCACCCTGGGGGAAGCACGTGAGTGCAGTTAAATGGGAGGCATCCATGTTGATTCTGTTGTCACTAGAATCACAGCCTGGGAATGACAATAATCTTGGCAAATGACCCTTTTCCTTCAGCTGCATTAAGCACTATTTTATTAGTTGGAAATAATGAACTCGATGGAATGTTTTAATACTACCCCTAGTGTTTCTTCTAAAGATATGTGATAAAAATCAGGTTTACCTATCACTTCCCTCTTTGCTGTCCCACAGAGGGAATCAAAAATAGTTATCAGTCCTATAAGTTCAAAATTTGAACATCTAAGTAGACACACAAAAAAGTGAAGGTCTCTTCCCTCCCCTACTTTAAAAAATTCTGTGATGAGTCTGGAGTGAAAAGAGACTGCTCTCTTGGTGGTTTCTGTGGGTCAAGAGTTTTCTGGCATGAATCACCACCCCAACTTGTGAGGGTCACCTGGGAAGACTCCTTCTAGGCCTGTGACTGGCTCTTATCTCCGCTGGAGGCCTTCCAGCTTTAAATTCCCAAACCCTCTTTTGGGGATTCAGTTCTGTGAGCTGTTCTCTCTTCCATTAAGCAGGTAGAAGGCTCTGGGTCTCCTGGGAACCCCCATTCCACGTACTTGGTGGGACCAAAGTGAAGCTCTCCATGACAGGACGAGATGCTCAAGTCATTCTCCTTGGTCCCTAAAATCCAAAGGAAAGAGTTATATGACCCATGACAAATGGAGGGTTTCTTCGGTTCCATACAGTAGGTGACACCACAGAGGAGAGCAGGCTTTTGGTAGAAGTAACCCTCGTCCACCAGAAGTACACAGTTGGGGTTTCTGAAACTGATGGGGACCTGAGATGGAAGAGTGGGAGTAAGCAATTAACGAGAAGTGCATCTTTGAGACCTTGAGTACTAAAGGGGCCATCACTCAACCCCATGGCGGCAGTCATGCCAACCATCTTCCACTTTTATCAGGCCCTTGCCAGGGTTCACATTGCCTTAGCTCAATTGGCATATGTCATCTTTACTAATTGGCTTCTGGAATGAGAGCAACTGAACTGTCTTAATCTTTCAGTCTCCATGACTTTCACTGACTTCCTTCATAACTATTTCCTTCTCTCTCTTGTTACCATTGCTACTTGATTAGCAACAGCGTGGTGAATTCTGGCATAGACGACAACGGCAGCAGGGTCTTGCAGTGGGCTCCTGTGCAGGAGCCCCAGGAGGAGCCTGTCAGCAGTGTAGGCGCATGCCCAACAGGGACAGAGGAAGGTGAGGAGCAACATTTCCTCCCTCCCTGGGAGGTGAAGGATGACAGGTGGGGTCGAGGCCTCTGGTGTGAATTCTTCCCTAGGAGTAAAGCTGTCCTCTCTGGCTTTAGTTACATCCAAACAGCTGCCACAGGATGGCAAAGAAGAGAAAGAAGGAGGTGCTCAAAGAGCTTCTGAGATGCCGCCAAAGGCCGAAAGATCCAAGGAGAGCGGCCAGCCACTGTGAGCGCCTTGCCTGCATTCCAGGGTGTGCTGCCTCTGCTGTGTGTGGCTTCTGTGTTCCCCAAAGAGCAGCTTAGAGCCACAGTATACACTTTGTGACTGATGTGATGTGGAGTTAAGTCACTTAAAGGAATGCGCCCATCCTAGGGTCAGAGTGCTGCTTTCTGTGCCCGCTCTGGGTAGAGATTTTAGCATTTGCATGTGGTTGGGCGCTGGCCAGGTTTTCTTCTCAGAAATTATGAAAGCCAGAAAGGGAAACGTCTTCCCACGTGAGTACCAGTTGCATGATGGAGGTCCACAGTATTAGTCCTCAGTTGCTGTGCGTGCTGCTGCCTCTGTGGACATTGGCTCCTTCTGTCTTGAGTTAATGCCAAGTGAGTGATGCTATTGAAAATATCTTTAGAAGTAAGTGGACTTTGATTGGCTGGACTGAATGTTACCCTAGTTTATGTCCCTTGGCCTCTGAATGGGAGGCTTCGGGGAAAGAAGAGAGCTCAGAGAAGATGACAGCTCCTGCCTGGAGTGGCAGCAGACTGAAAAACCAAAGAAAGTTGTATGATTCACAAAGAGATGACATGATGGCCAGGAGAACTGGGATGTCTCTTAGACACATTGGATCCAACCCAAACCAGTTCCTTCCAGTTCCATTTGCAAAGCAACAGGATGCGGTTGAATCTGCAAAGGGCCCACCAATGAAAGATAAGAGGTCAGAAGATTATCCTGTGGCCTGTTTCTTGTGACTTTGTTTCTCCATTCTGAGCCTTGATATGTGCTTTGAATATGTTATTAATGTATTATGGTACATCAGTGCCACTTACCCACTATGGCTTACAGAAACAGAGTGTTAAAGATTGGGTTAGTCTGCCAAGAATTTGTCTGTCTTTTTTTGCATGGAAGCAGGTGTGGAAAGAATAGTTCAGTTATGAATTTTTCTGTCAAGCATTCTTCTTGACTCTCATCTGTGGGCTCCCTAAATGAGAAGCACTTTTGTTTCTTCCTAGCTGACATAGGAGCGTCTGGGTAAAGGGGTTGAACTTCTTTCTGATCTGCTTGATTTCACTCTGATTCTAGGAGGTTCTTCCAGTCCAAAGAAGATGTATACCACTTCTAAAATTTGTAATTTAATTTAATTTCAACATTAGGAAATACTTAGTGTTTTCTAGACGTGCGAGTTGTGTTCTGAGCTGTGACTTGATATAAAATGAAGAGTAGGGAGCCCTGGTAGGTGTGGCTCAGTGGGCTGGGTGTCATCCCACAAACCAAAAGGTCATGGTTTTGATTACCAGTTGGGAACACATGCTCGGCTGTGGGTTCGATCCTTGGTAAGGGTGCATACAGGAGGCAGCCAGTCAATGTTTCTGTATCACATTGATCTTTCTCTCTCTCTCTTTCTCCCTCCCCCTCTCTCTAAAAATAAATAAACAAACAAATAAGTAAATAAAATACTGTTTAAAATGAAGAATAGGAAAATAATAAACCTTCTGTTGCTATTTAATAAGAATGGTATATTTGTGGACTGCCTGATCAGTGTAGGGCAAGGGAGTGGGGAGTGTTTAGCATGATTGTAAGTTCCACTACGAAACAGGAAGTGATGGAGTTCTGCTTCATAAAGGGAGCTTGGTGGTAGTGGGACAGAGGATGGAGTGGGGGACAGGAAGAACCTTAAGTAATCCTAAAATTGCCAAATTAATATCCTACCCATCTTTATCTTCTGGATTTAATCTGTTTTACATTCTTCTGAATGATAATAATAATACTTTAGTACGGCCTTACTATGACATTGGCTTCAGGGAGCATGGGTAATATTTGTGCTCTACAGCTAGAGAGCACTTCATAGGCTGTTCAAGGGTGTCTGCTCCCTCTAGCTCACCTTCTCAGAATTCACAGGGAGTTGAATGGATGTCAGCTCCATTTAAGAAATGGGATGCCTGATGCAAAGAGGAGTGAGTGGACCTCACTTGGATATCAAATGGTTAGGGCTGGTTAGGACTAATGCACCACAGGTGCCCTTGACATAGTGTGGCCCTGGACCCAGGGGCTACTGTAAAGCAAGTTGAAATGAAAGGAAGGGAGGCCTACAGCTGCCTACATCTAGGTGCTTTCCCGTTTACTTACTGCTCACACAACCTTTGAAAGTAAGAATGTTCATCTGCATCCTGCATTTAGGAACCAGAGGCCCATGTCTGCACAGCTGCTAATTATAGAGCCAACCTTCAAACCCAGCTCTGTCTGGGTGAAAGCCACTGTCCCACTCTGGTGCATTGCTGGCACAGGTTACTAGAGGAAACTGTGGAAGTCTGATGAATTCCCTGTCACTTCTCTCTGTCCCTCTACTTGTGATTCAAAAAGAGTGCTCTTTATAGTCAAGTAGGAAGGGATGGCTAGTTTAAGCATAAGGAGATATAGTCCGATTCACTGTGTGACCCCATAATGTGATTGAGCAAGCACACACCTTGGGAGTTCATTTTCCTTTCAACAAGTGTTTATCGAGCTATTGCTGTCTGTAAAACACACTGTGCTGGGTGCCGGGGGATAATCTTAAATGAGCAGCAAACCCATTTTCCGCTCTCACTTCAAATGAAGCTTATGTTAGTTCACAATATGGAAATATATACCATATTTTTCAGACTATAAGACACACTTCCCCCCCCAAATTTGGGAGGGAAAGAGGGGTGCGTCTTATAGTCCGCATGTAGCTTACCTGGCTTTTCCTATCTTCTTCCTCTAAAACCTAGGTGAGTCTTATGGTCCAGTGTGTCATATAATCCGAAAAATATGGTAACCAGTTAATTATTAATTCTGAAGTGCAATGCATAGAATATTTCATTTATCTTTCTGAGTACCGCTACCTTCACAATGAAACTTTATTAATTGCCTTGTTTTAGGATGCTTATACCAACTGTGATTTATCTGGCCAATTTTGTACCTCCTAGCCTATTGACTCACCCACTTTGCATTAAAAAATCTCTTTATTCTTTTTTTAACTTTTGCATTTCAGTTTCCCATACGACAACTGGGAAACCAATTTGAAGGCCAAGCTCTCGTTATCTTCTGCTTAACAGTAAAGGCAGTCCTGCTGAAATTGATGCCCTCCTAAAGCTGATAGATTAGTCTGAGAGGAAATTCCTTAAATCTACAAGTAAAGTAATACATTAAGTTTATCTTCAGAGACTATGCTACTCTTTTCTTTCGAATTTCCAGGCCATCCAATAAGTACTCAATAAACACTTACCAAGGGTCCAGTCTGGTCACTCTTCAGGGAATCCCCAGAGAAAACCCCTTGCATTTGTTGGCAGAGATGTTTGTGAAGTGTTGTATTTTGTGTAGAAGCAACTTAAGTTAAAAAATATTCTACAGCAACAACATAGCTGAACCTCAAACAAAATAGTCTAAAGAAGCCAAACTCGGAAGGGTATATACAGCCTGGGTCATTCACATAGTACAAAACACTCAACGCTAATCTACGGGTGTGTTCCGTTTGTGAAAATCAGTGAGGTGTAAGTGTGGTTTGTGCACTTTCTGTATGCGTGTTACACTTCAAACAAAACAGAAATATTCAAAAAGGGACACAGAAATACCTAACCAACTATTAGTTGTGTTTTTCTAGATTAGCCATCCATCAGGACTAAGTTCTCGGCTCTCCTCCATGGATAATTTACAACACACGGCATTTGAATAAGCCTATTCCAATAGGCCTATTAATTAACCAGGAAACATTTATCCAATCTTCAGAATTAACATTGTTTATTCATTCTCTCAATGTGCAGGAATCCACTGATCATCTGCTTCAATATGGTGGTATTTTTGGAAAGCTGGGTATATTAGGTTAAATTTTACCACCTTCTGAAACTACCCCCTGGAGAAACGGAAAAAAGTCTCACTGCCAGAAGAGAAACTTCCACAAACCCTTTCCTTGCTTGGTTTTGGCCGAGTCAACATATATTTGGGTTTGCTCTGGTGTGGTTGCCTTCACCGTGAATGAAAATAATTTGCAATGAATGCAGGCTGTTTGAAAATGGTAAAAACATACAAGAGAAGGGTATATATGTGTGTACTCCCATGTATTCTGAGGGGTTTTCTCTATTACAGGAAGAGACCTTTAGAAATTACTCTTTTCCCTCTAGTAAACTGTTACAAAACTAAGCATGGGATCAGATAATTCTTGTTGAAAACCCCACAATTTAATTTATTGGAAACTGAAAGCAGGATGTTTTTTTCTTTGCTCAATTCTGTACCCACCATCAGAGTGCATAAATAAACAGTCTTACAGGGCATAAGAAGGAAGAGCCTTTTCTTAAGATTCCCCTTTGCAGAGGAGAGGGAGCTGCATTTTTAAAACATGCTTAAAATATGCCCTTCTAAAGTTCTAATTTTGTTTTCCAACTTGACCTTTTCCTTTGCTTTATCAGACACATTAAAACTTAAAGTACCTATATCGCAGAGGGTACAGCTTTGTAGATCAAAATAATCAGAAGACTACAAAAGATTGTAAAAAAAACCTTTGGTGTTTCAAGTGATGGAATATCATACAAGTCTGGTTTGGATTAAGGCTGCCAGTTTTCTAGGAATTGTGGTTTTTGTCAAATGCGTGCAGAAGGCACTGATTGGGATTCTGGTTAGAATTCTGGTTTGCTTCCACAAAACTGCAGAAACGCTCTTTGATGTCATAAATGTATTAACACGTCCGGGGAAGGGCCAGTGAGCACATGCTTCTATGTTGGGTGTCCATTACAGCCCATTACGGCCGAACATAAGGCATGAACAGTTCAACTGCTTGTGAGCAACTGTAATACAGGTTTGGGTTTTTTAAGCTGACTTCTCTAAACATTGTGGGTTGCACCTAAGTCTTTTTGTGTTTTCATTTAACAGATTCTTTTGTGTGTGTATAGCGTGGGATTGTTTTCATTTCTTCTTTTTGTTTTATTACACATTTTGCCTTTTGAAAGAACCGTCAAGAAGTTTCTTTCATTTTTAGCCGTTAATGAATGTTGTTAATTGTATAATGACACTTCTCTTCCAGTATGATCAGCAAAAAAAAAAAAAAGAAAATAGGTGTGCACACATACATTTCACCAGCAGTTTTTCTTTTCAGCTTGGTGACAGCATTAACCTTGTCTTGCAAATCTTCTAATTTTGTATTTGGTCTTATAGATACGGTCCAAGAACTCCTGTGTCTGATGACGCAGAGTAAGTTGTCTTGTATTCGTAGGAATACATTAATGACTAGCCTAAACTGCATGCCGTCAGTACTTACCACTAATGGAAATGCAATTGGTGCGACAGTGAACTGAATAGCTAACCAACTCATGCAGCTTCAAAAAAGCACTTGAAGTTGGAATGCAGAACATATGTTCTGTGTAGGAGAGATGAATGAAAAAGCAACTGAAGCATGATTCTAATGTGCAGCTGCTGCTTAAAACTTAACATTTGCTTTTCATAGACGAGGCATGTTAATGTTCTTGTTACCATTTGGCTGTTGGTACCCCTTCTGAACCATGGAATTATTAAAGCAGGACTCTGCGTTTGCATTTAATTCTTGATATGTTAGGTCTTGAAGTTAACAAAGAAGCAGTCATTGTCATGGCCACATTTTTTTAAACTAAGAAAATAAATCCTAAACCACTAATTATGGATTCAGAAGCCCAAGGCCCTCCCAGGTTGGAGTAATATAAACTGTGGGATGCTTGACACCAGAAGGTTGGGATGCCGGTCAGGTCCCGTGGCTGAGCAAGGCGTCACGACTTAATACAGAATTGGGCATTCTCTCCCGGCTACTTGGTTTCCATTTTTCTCCGAGATTCACCACCCATGCCTGTCTCTCCTCCAAATTTGAGAAGAATTCACATTCTCCCATTTGTGACAACAATAATTCCATTTTAAAAATAGATTTTCTGTGCACAGGGCATTCAGACATGAATATCTAAGGCAGAAGTTTTCTTAGCAGATTACTAGCTTCCTCACATTGGAGTAATTTGCGTGTTAAGAAACATGATTAAGACCTAACTCCACCCACTGAGCCTGATGTCTTTCCTCTATGAGAGGCGTTCTGTGGCCTCACAGGAGTCTGGCTCCTCAGAAGAGCGAGCACCGCCGTTCTCCCTCCCATCCTCCTACGTGAGCCATAGTTCAAGTCCTACCACGAGGAACCCAAATAATGGTGTAGAACACACAACTGTCATCTCCACTGGTGACAGTGAGCGTTAGCCAAAATTTATTGTTTTCAAAGCGTGCTTTTTCCACATTCATGCTCAAGATGTCAGGTTAGTGCGTGCTCCAAGCCCTAAGCAGTCTCACTCGAGCACCGAGGGTGTACGTTTGCAGTGCGCGACTGCCGACTGCTTTGTGGCCTGATGTGCAGAGCGTTCAGGGCTCAGAACCAAAACCGAAGCCGGCCCGAGCCTGACTCGCTGCGTGGAGTTAAGTAGTCTATAAAATTGAGCCCTGGTTATTACTTTTAAAATCTGCAGAGGCAATGTTTAACATTCACTGAAAGGAGGATTACATAAGATTGATAGGCAAAAACATGACTTTCATTTGGTTAAAAAAATATTTTGATAGAATGGATTTGTTCGTCATCAGTACAGTGACACCGTGCAATTTGCCTGAGATAAAAGAGCTCTGTTACAGAGCTTTGGGATTTTGCCTGTACCTGAATATGAAAGCTCACCCACAGGAGAAGGTAATGATTGTTTTTAAAGAGGGTGGGGGAAGGGACTCCCTTCACTCCTTCTCTAAATTAAAAAAAAAAAAAATAACAGCCTTATGGAATAAGAAGGGTAGAAGGAGCTTCTTTTCCAGACATCTTATCTAGGAATATCAAAAGTGCCACATTTCCTTCTCGGAGTAGACACAAGTTACATGAAACCATGTGGGGAACAAAATGAAAAGTTTATATCGGGTTTATTTTTGAAATAGAACATCATACGATGTTTAGTTTATTACCTCATTATCTCCCTTTTTCAAAATCTTTAAGGGCAGTTATTGGCACAGGCTCTATTTATTCATAATTGACACATTCTTAAAATACAGCCCAATCAAAAGAAGATGTGCCCTTTAAGGAAGATGCAGGTCGGGGCAGACCTACCGCACAGGCAGACAGAAATCCCCACCTCCTGGCAAGCCGAGAATGTTTCCATAGGTTCCCGTAGGTTTCATTTCACCTTCTTGCCCTTTTCCTCACTGGTGCGCTCCCCCTCTCCCAACACCCTCCCCACCAGTGGAGCCCGTACACTGTGAGCGCCAGAGGCCATCTTATTCTTGACTCCCTTACCTTGGGCTTGGCCCAGCAACAATTTCCAGGCTTGTGAGGTGGTTTAATCCTGGCCCTCTAAAATGCCAACCCACCACCAAGAACGATGCCCAGGCTCTGCAGCCAGGGTCCCTGGCACAACAGCCCAAGGGCACAGTCGATTGGGTTGAGAAGCACAGGTTTAGTGCAAGTCACATGAATATTCCGGAACCTGGGCCTCTTCAGGATCCGCCTCCCCATCCCTAGGCACACAACTTCTTCATTTTGGAGGCTGAGTCCAACCCCTGAGCTAGGGAATGTTTTCCAAATGGTGACTCAGCCTATTTTTTTGACTAGTATTTTCAATTCTCAACTTACTTAGTTCCTTTTTTTAAAATGGCCTAAAGATATTGCTCATAGTTTTGTTGTTTCCTCTTTGGCCAGTTTGCTGGTATTTCTTTAAAAAAAAAAAAAACCCTCTGGGAAAAATAGTACTCCTGGTACATGAGAGGGCAAACAAATTTTCTTTTTATTTCACTAACCAGCATTTGGCCACATTTGGGCTGAGGCAGATAGAACTTCACGATGGGATGGAGCTAGGAACTCGGGACAAAGTCAGATCCGAAGGCCTAGCTCTTGTCCTCCTCATATCTGTCAAGTGAGATAACCAATTCCCAATTTTGGAGAAGACTGCCATTTTCTTCGTGGGGTCCCAGAAGAAGACCTAGCTATATGGCCACCCACCGTGGCCTAAACCAAAACTCTGCTTTTTAGAAATTATGTAGATGGCAAAGTTGAAGGGAGGGACCGTCTTTTTCCCACAATCTGCCCACTACTGAATAGACTACAAGGGAGTCCCAGCTCAGAGATTTTTATCTGCTAAGATCTTCACAAACACTGAATTGCCTTAAAAGATGAACTGACTGAATTGAATATACTTAAAGGTAAGATTTTTCTTTTTAACTCTGAGAGGAGGAATGGGATGAATTTCAGTCTCCTTCCGGAAAGCCTACTTACGTGGATTTTGATACATGAAGTTCAGAAAACACGGGTTAGACTTTCTTATCTAACTCTGCAAATTACTAACTCTTTCCCAAACATTAATAGATAGTAAAAAACAAGTGAAACACCGCAGTCCCTCCTGCCTCGTGAGGACTGCAGTGGGTCTGGAAGGCGCAGCACCCACGCCCCCCACTGGCATGTGGAGGCGGCTTTGCCCGGTGGTTTGTCCTGTCTGAGCTAAGAGAAGCCTCAGATGAAAGTTCTCCCATGCAGTCAGATTATTAAAACAGCCCCAGGGAAGACAGACTACAAGTACAGTCTTCAGTTTTAGCTCTCTCAGGTCAGACTTAAATTGTCCAACATCTAGAGAGGGGAGAGGCACCTACACACCCTGACAGATTGATGTTGAGTGTATGGAGGTGATGGTGGGCAGCCACTGCCGTGGGGGTCATCCTCCCCTCCAGAGAGCTGCCCGCTGAGGGCCCCACTAGCACCCGTGGTGCTGCAGCCGTTCACTGTCCACTCACGGTGATAACTATTTCGGGCATCACTGATGGTGTCTGGGATTAGTTGGTGTCGAAGTGCATGGCTTTTCTGTTTCTTTGTGTTAAGCTGGCTTCAAAAAATGGACGATTGCAGTCTTCTGTTCTTAGAGTGAACTTTAAAGGGCCCCCATTTCTTGATTTGGGGGCTACATGACCCACTTTGTCCCAGAACACCTCATTTCTTTGAGAGAGAGAGAGAGAAAAGTGGGGGGGGATTTTGCTTTGATTTTTTAAATTTCTGTTTTCATCCTGCTGCTTAAGCTTTTGCTGGAACAAAGGTCTGTCAGCATCATTGAAAAAAACCCGATGGTCTCACCCGCCATTTAGTGAGCACCATTCAGTGATAGAATAAATGTATCAATTATATTTACAGCCTGAGTGTTTAAAATTAATTTCTCTCTATTTTTCTTTTGAAAGAGTAAATGCAGAGGTATCCTCACAAAAACAAAGTAGAATGATTCTAAGAATATTAGGATGCAAAGTGTATAGTGATTTATGTATTATTTTCTGTAGTCTTAATATAAAATATCTTATTTTTTAGTTTCAAGATATCATCAACTGCACTATCATTTTTTATAGGAAATAGAAATAACCATATCAAATATATGCTTCACTAATGCATCCAACTAATGTCAGAGCATCCAAAATTCAGAAAATAGTACAATATGAAAAGGTGGGTGTCTTAGACTTAAGTCCACATATTTTTTTGAAAATGGAGAGATTGACTCTGCTAATGTAGAAAACATTTAAGCCAGATCTTTACACAAAGAAGCATTTACTGTAATAAAGTTTCACTTCATGGAATGCCACCCTTTCTCCACAAATCCTCCCCAAGTTAAACCTTTTAATTCTCTTTTTGATTTTCAAATACATTTCCAAATTAGAGGAACCCCGAGCGTCATATACCTTTTCTAGGTCTTTAAACATACTTTGGCACCTGTGTGTAAAATTACATTGACCTGATGCATCATCCACCACTGAAGACAAAGATGGTCACATTTTGGCTTTTGCTGCAGAAGAGAGGTGGGATGCTGGCGTGCACGCTGCTGGCTGAGGGAGGGACCGGTTTCCGAACGCTGTAGCGCCCCCACGCGGCAGAACGGCCCCAGATACGCACAGGTACCAGGCGCTGATCTCCGTCCGTTTTTGTCTCTACTCCACACTCAGGAGCACGAGTATGTTTGACATGCGATGTGAGGAGGAGGCTGCAGTGCAGCCGCACAGCAGGGCCCGCCAGGAGCAGCTGCAACTGATAAATAACCAGCTGCGGGAAGAGGACGACAAATGGCAAGATGTGAGTGCTGGCCAAGGCCCCAGGCAGCGGGGAAGCTGCCCAGCACTGTGGGTTAGAGGCCTTTTGGAACAGAAGATCCGGTGGGGTGGGCAGTCCTGGACTTGAAGGACATGCAGGGGAAGGGAGCCCCTAGAGGATTTCAAACAGCGACACAGTAAATGTGGGAATTAAAGGAAGGTTGATAGCAGCATGAAGGGGAGGAGTGAATGACACAGACAGATAATCTGCAAGTATCTGCTAGAAGGTTGGCCACACAATAGGGGGGCCCTGGGGGCCGGGGAGCAACTGGCGTGAGATGTAGAATTGAGGAGGCACTGTCTTGTGAGATTCTGGTTTGAAATTCATGATGATGACGACCATGATAATTGCCAACCCTGAAAGCATACCAGTAACAGGCACTATTCTAAGTGCCGTGCGTGCCATATTCTCTTTAATCCTTTTAGTAACCCAGTGAGCCAGCAATTATTACTGTGCTTCGTTCCACAGATGAGTCCCAGAACAGCTAAGTAACTTGCCCAAAGTCACACAGTTAGAGAGCTAGGGAAGGAAGGTTCCAGAGTCTGATGCAGGCCTTGGGGTTGTCTGAGTGCTAAGAGCAAAGAGCCAGGGTCTGGGAAGAGCTTGAAGGCAGGGAGGAGGGGAGGGAGCACGGCTTAGTTCATTGAATCCTCACGGAGCACTCCAGGGTAGCAGTTGTAAACTTGACTCTGCCATTAGTTTAAAAAGTTAACTCCTCCAAAGTCGATAAAATGTAATAATAATTATGTCTACAGTATATTGAGCACTTACTATGTGCCTGGTACCTTATATGCACTATCACACTTAACCCTCACAAAAGACTTGTAAGAGGAGGTGTTATTATCATCCCCATTTTTGAGATGAAGAAACTGAGGTACAGAGAGGCTGAGAATCGGGCCCGTGATTCCAGAGCAAGGATGAGACAGAGCTAGGGTCACTTCCCAAGCTGCATTCCCACCTATCTGACTCCAGAACCCTAACTCTTCATCCTTATGCTGTAACTGCCCATAGTGTTTGTGGTAAGATTGTTGTAAAGATCAGAAGAATTAGTATGTGTAGAATCATTGATTCCGAGAGACCCCAAAGCCAATGTTTTCTACGTTTTCTTCCTTCCCTGAGGACATTGTGCAGGTGTATTGTCAACAAGTCTTCTCACAATGCAGAAGTCATAAGTAGCAAGAAATGAAGTTTCTTACAATCCCCTGTGAGGCAATACTTTAAAATTTGGCAAATGACAATGGAATGTGATCGCCGATTTCACATTGCCCTATTTAAATAAATGTGCTGCCCTGCGCTGGAAGGTTCCCCGCCTTTGAGGCATTCCTGTTCCCACCAGGCTTAGATTGGAGCGGGTGGGAATGCCCTAGCACAGTGCCTGACGCACAGTCAGTGCTCACTGCACTCTGAAGGGTAGAAATGGTGTTATGTGCAAGCCTGAAAAAGTATGTTCTGTCTCCGCCAAATCCACCCCCACAGGACCTGGCTCGTTGGAAGAGCCGCAGAAGAAGTGCTTCTCAAGACTTAATCAAGAAGGAGGAAGAAAGGAAAAAAATGGAGAAGTTACTGGCTGGAGAGGATGGGACAAGTGAACGAAGGAAAAGCATCAAAACCTACAGAGAAATTGTTCAAGAAAAGTGGGTTCTTTCTGTTGTTGTTGCTTAATGTACAATATTATCTAGATGTGCTTTTTCTAAAAATTGTTGGTTATCACAAAGGCCCTGACACCAATATTACGTACTCCCTGTGCTGTCCTATCAGCCCCGCCTTGGTTCCTACCGAGGTCTTCTTTGCAATTATTGTGACCATTGTTGACTTTGGTATTGCTTCTCTGTCCCATGCCCGTGCTTTAGAGAGCGGAGAGAGAGGGAGTTGCATGAGGCGTATAAGAACGCGCGGTCCCAGGAGGAGGCGGAGGGCATCCTTCAACAGTACATCGAGAGGTTCACCATCAGCGAGGCTGTTCTTGAACGTTTGGAGATGCCAAAAATCCTGGAAAGAAGCCATTCAACAGAGCCAAACTTATCCCCCTTCCCAAATGACCCCAACCCCATGAAATACCTGCGGCAACAGTCACTGCCTCCACCCAAATTCACTGCCACTGTGGAAACCACCATCGCTCGTACCAATATCCTGGATACCAGCCTATCAGCAGGCAGTGGGTCTCCGAGCAAAACTGTCACTCCCAAAGCAGTGCCTATGCTGACACCCAAGCCTTACTCCCAGCCCAAAAACTCGCAAGAGGTTCTGAAGACCTTTAAGGTAGGTAAGAGTAGAACCGAAAATGAACTCCAGGGAGTTGATGGAAAGAAGCATTTTGCCTCAAGAAAATGCAGTTATTTTCTTTTGTCTGAAAAAGAAAATACAGACAAAACAAACTGTGTTAACATTCACGGTGGCGAAGTTTATGTGCCTCCGAGATTTGGCTTGTTGTAAATGGTTAGGGAGAGATGGTTCCCCTCAATTCCTGCTGTTCATATTGATGGGCTCCAATGGGATTGATGGCTGAGTCATTTCCATGAGCAAAGTCTATTTTCTAACTTGATATGTGGGGTGGTCTCTATACGTGTGGTTATGAACCCTAATTTAGGAACACCCTAGGTATCTCCAGCTACCTGGAGGTATTGCAAGCTCTTCAAAAAAAAAATTAATTGCCACTGTTCAAATAGAAGTGTATACAGCTTTCTCTTGTAGGAAGTCATTGACATTATGTCTGAAAATATGGTAACGGTTGAACAAAATACAGGGAACATATGGAAATACAGGATGTTCCTAGTCCTCAAATGAAACAGATTTTGAAATATTTTTAAGTGGAAAGAAACTAGGTTGTCTTTTTACCAACCAATGTGTGAAATAATGTTTCAGAACCAACCTATGACAACCAAACATCTTTTCACTTTCTCAGATTCCCCTATTTTCCCTCACATTATGAGGAGACACGCATCCTTTGTGTTGAGCTCTGTTGACTACAAAGAAAAATCAGTTCTCATTGTCCCTGTGCACCACATGGGTCTGTAATAGAAGACAGAGGTGGAATTCATCACTGGCAGACATGGACATGTAATTGTAAAGAAAGTTTGCTTAAGCAAACTAATTGAGCAATGTGATGCCTGGCATCTTTCTATTAAATTTCAGAGGGAAACAAACCACACTTCCTGACTTCTGCTTAAATAACTGAATATATCTTTAAAATCTGTGCCTTAGGCTTTGATAAAACAAAAGAAAAATGTCAAGCCCGTCTCATCTGGGTTGAATTGAGATGTTTGTCCCTTGAAGGGCGGCAGCTGTGCCTTTGTTCACAGCTTCGTCCTGAGAGCCTGGCACAGGTGCCCAGGAGACAGTAGGCACTCAGCAAGTGTTTACTGAATAAATACGCAGCTTTTTCCTGAGAAGATGAGCTAGTCATTGAGCAGACTTACACACACACAGATATGCACAAGCCCCTATATACTCAGGAGCTCACCCAGGTACTGCCCAGCATTCCTTCACCTGGGACCTGTGATACTTCATGAAGGAAGGTTTGATGTTGGGATAAGTCCAAACAGGAGGAGGGAATACAATTATTTAACTTGGTATCCAAAGCATCCAATCAGATAATCTCAATGTCTGATAAACAGTGCAGTATAATCATTCAGAAGAATTAGGATAGGTGACTTTATGGCAAGACTTAGGCCCTGGGAAAACCCAGTTCCTTACCATTGTGGCAAGATGGTGTAGAGGGCTTAGGAAGGGCCTTCGCAGAGAGGTGGATTGAGCCACTGGAGTAGAGGTCCTTTTAATGCTGGGACTCACTCCTGACCACCAGTGAGCCCTTGACTCGTCACAGGCCTTGATGGCTCTCAGCCTTACTCACGGCCCCACCACTGCATGGGTGGACCCACTTGTGGTCAAGGGTAATATGTAAATAAACAGTTGTTACCCAACAATGCAGGGAGAGAAGCTAAGGGGTGGGTGTGTGGGAGAGTGTGTGTGGGCAGGCGGGGAGGGGAGTTGGGAGGCAGGGAATACAGGCTCAGTTTCCCAGTACAACAGAATTACAAGTAAAGGAAGATCAAGTGCAATCGTTTAAGGCAGTGTTTTTCAAACTGAGGTTACCAACTGTTCCTAGGTTGTGAAATCACTTTAGTGGTTTAGAATCAACATTTTTTAAAAAATGAAGTAGAACAACCAGCGGCAAAAAAAAAAAAAAAGAAGAACAGAATACAATTTTTAAAATGCCTAGTACATCACACACAATAAAGGTGAATACTGTGTTACAGAACTCTGGTTTCAATTATATTTGTGTGTGCTTAATTATGATTTAAATTTCTTCCTTATGGATTACAGACAATAGGAGTTGCAAGCCACCAGCCTAGGTACATAAAGTATAACTAATACCAAGCCTTCCATATTAGTAATAATAGTAACTAATATTTACACACTTAAAATGGGCCAGGTGCCGTTCTAAACTCTGTATATATATTAATCCATAAAATCACCCTAATAGCACTGTCAAGGAGACACTGTTATTATAAATTTGGCCGATGAGGAACTGAGGTTGAAGCTTACATGGCTAGTACGCTGTAGAGCCAGAACTCACTCTGAGGCCGTGGAACCAGGGAGCCTCCTCTCGTACTTACTTTCTGTACTGCTGCAGACTTCAAGACAGAGGCTTCTGGATGCCTTGCAATAAGCCAGACTAGCGAAACTCTCCCTGCTCCTCCTTTCTTGCTCCCACTGCCTCCTCCAGACATGGGTACGAAACAAAACTATTGTAATGCGTGTGGCCTCTTTCCTTGAAAAAATGGGATTATGAAATTAGCTAGAAGTAGGGATTTACTGTAACATAGCAAGCGTTAAGTTCCCTGCCATTCATGATTGTGTCAAAAAAAGTACCCATTTCCCTACCCCCACAGAATTACCTGTAAAATATTCCTGATCTGAGATGGGTTCTACCTCATTTATATGCTAACCAATGGAAAAGAAAAACTCTCAAAATTGTAGAATAACAGAACTTAAATGAAAAATTACTGGAACCCAAACATGTGGCATATATTTCTACATAAGTTTCCTTGCTTTTCTGCATTTTAAAATGAAAGTGCACCCTAAGTAAAGTGAACCTGAAGTGTAATGTAATGTGAAGTAGCCTGGAGAGGCAGAGTACCCTGTAGAGAGGCCCTCAAAGATAACATTTAGGGAAGAGTCCTCATGTCTAGAACCAATCAAAGCATGTAAGAGATGTTATTCTTTGTTGGGCTATGATTATCCAATGAGAATGTCTTAAGATGATTCTGAATATGCTATTTTGTTGAGGTCTTTCTTTGGGGAATAGCATGTTTTTTTTGTTTGTTTGGGGTTTTTATAGGTAGATGGGAAGGTCAGCATGAATGGAGAAACGGCTCACGGCGACGAGGAGGAGAAGGAAAGCAAGGGTCCCATGGAGGCTCCTGCCCCCTCGTTAACCAAGTCCCAGATGTTCGAAGGTGTGGCCAGAGTGCACGGGTCCCCCGTGGAGCTGAAACAAGACAACAATGGCATCGAGATCAACATAAAGAAGCCAAATTCCGTTCCCCAAGAACTGACGGTAAGAACCAAACTTTTTTTTCCTCTTTGGGATAATTCCATTGTGAAGGAGTCTGCCTTAAAAAATAAGCAGGTCTTCAGAACGACCACTTCTTTGGCTGGGGGTGTACGTGCTAGGGCTGCCCTGACAGGGCACCACAACCCGAGTGGCGTAAACAACAGAAGCTAATTGTCTCAGAGTCCTGATGGCCAGAAGTCCAAAATCCCGATGTTGGCAGGGTGGGTCCCTCCGGCTGGCGAATCTGCGCCAGGCCTCCCCGCCGGCTTCTGGCTGCTGCCAGCAGTCCTCCGCACTCCTCGGCCTATGGTGGCATCACCCTGATCTCCGCCCTCATCTTTACCTGGCGCTCCCTGTGTGCTTGTCTGTGTCCACGTTTCTCCTTTTTAGAAGGACACCGGTCATACTGGATTAGGGGCTGCCCTACTCCAATATTCCCTCATCTTAACTAATTATATCTACAGCAACCCTATTTCCAAATAACATCACATTCTGAGGGACTACGGAGGGGTTATGACTTCGACATACGCATTTGGAGGGGTGGGGCACAATTCAGCTCTAACAGTGGCTATAAAGAAGGTGTAATATGAATTATGAATAAGAAAAACTTTCCTTGTCTTCACACTATTGGTTGGTGCCTAGTGTTGCAGAAACATAAACTCAAAACCCTTTTCCTTTCTGTTGGTTTAGGACACCATAGGACTTAATACAATTTGAAAAGAACTGCTGCTGTCAGAACCAGACTTCCCATCCTTGATAATGTGTGTAAAAGGGCAGCTTTCCTATTAATTAAAAAACCTCATTCAAACCCAATCTAATTCTTATTAGCTTAACCCCTTAAACTCAGAGTCCTTAGAAGCACCATAGAATGGCCAAGCTGAAAAGTGAGAGAGAATTCAAGAATAGCAGAAAAAGAAAACTCAAAAGAACGTTCTCTTTGCCTCTGGGGAGTATAAAAGGCCATCAGGAAGGTGATGCGTTCTCAGCTTTCACACCAGAAAGGCCGGTGCTGCTCCTGCTGATCAAAACCAAACTCACCCCCTCCAGTGCAGCCCAGCTTTCGGGGCGCACGCGGGCCTCAGTTCAACCCCATTTGTTCTCACCAGAGGCTGATGTCTGCAGTTTTAATTTATAGCATTTGGGCTGGAATTGTAAAGGATGGGGAAAACTGTCACGATTTTCCCCCAGCACCTAGAAAGGTGTGGTCCTGAGGAATGCTCGTCTCCCAGGTCCAGGGCTGACTTAAATGGCTCAGCTAGCTAAACCCACCCAGCAGACAGGAGATTCTTTTCCTTATCTCTGGGATTTGTCTTTGGAAGAATAAAATATGTTTTCTTATAAGAGCTGAGAGGATGTAATTCTTCCCCACAGAGCTCAAGCCCTGTGAGATTCCAACCGGAATAAACCAAAATAATTTCCTCACCATGGTAACACATTCGCTGGGCTCCAGGAGCTAGGTTTTGGGATCCAGGCAAATGCCGAATCTCTCAACCTGGAACTTTACTTGGCTCTTCGTGGTAACCCTCTCTGCAGAGTCTGCAAATTATCATGCAAAATACTGAGTCCTGCCAGCAAGCGTGGAAATTTTACAGGTAGAGTCAACATTGACTTATGCTCTTAAATTTAAGTTAGAAGTTCCCCCAATTAATTAGACATGACAGTGCTGGGATTGCCTTTCTGGACAGTCGGTAATGCTCTTCTTATTTCTCTTTTGCCACACTTACCGATGGGCATTTTCTAAGTCCTCTTCATAAACACATTTCCATTCCTCAGTCTGGTGACTCTGTCGGGTCGCCGGCCCTCTGCACAGACTGTTTCTCACCGAACACATGGGACTTTCATCGGTGAGAAAGAACACAGCTCTTTCCCACCGAACTCTGGAGAGGCAACCCCGTAGCTGCCCCGCTTGTCCCACGCCACGTGACAGAGGTACACAGGCCTTCCTCAGGCCCCGCAGGTTACTCTGAGAACAAACCCTAAGGCCTCTGCCAACAGGCGGTCCTCCCTACCTCTCACTAGTCCCGCCCTCTGACCGTTTTGTTGTTTGAGTTCAGAGAAAACCCTGCCCCTGGCTGAACAGATTTTATTCCTGACAGAAGTTAAAGGAATAAGTGAAGAGAGCAGATGGTATAAGGTCTAAATTTCCTAAAGCAATTGTTTAATCTGTCTTGTTTAAGCTTTTAACCCTTTGGGGGAAAAGCTTCCCCTGCCCTGCTGGGAGACCAATGGTGTTAAGCACAGGGCTCCTAACCCAGGAGAGGGGGGTTGGTTTGTTTGGCTTCAGACTGGTGAAGCTCCCTTTAAAATATGCTCATTCTCAGTAATTACCAATGTTCTTATTTTCACAATGATCAAAATGAAAAGAAAGCAGCCTACTTTCTTTTAATGCAAGGCGTTTTCCACTTTAATATTTGTACTGCTCAACTCCCTAAAGGCAAAAGAAGACAGATTGAAAGATTTCAAAGTGACTACATATCCCCCAAAACATCTTATCTTAAGAGTAGCAACATTAGGTGATCTGAAAAAAATCAGGTTATTTCAGGAGTTTAGACAGTGTAACGAGGAAAACCTGAACAAAGGTGGCCCGGTGAGCCTTCCTCCTGGAAGTCAGCCCGACCCTGGGCAGACCCGAGATAAAGTCCGAACTAAAAAGGGAACAGCCTAAACATGGCTTCCTCCACGTGCCTCTTCCTTGGAGAAACTGCCTAGTTTGGAGTTATTTCTAGTTTGATAAACCCTAGAGGTTCTGAATAGGTCATTTATTTACCCTGCCTCCAGTATTTTAGGCTCTCGAATGAACTAATAAGGCAGGACTCTCACCTTATTTTCTAGGTAGATAACTACCTGTGTATCTCTATTACACTATAAGCTAAGTTGTTAGCTGTCTATATGAAATTTTGGCTCATTACTAAAACATTCTTCATACTTGCTTATACTTGACACCAAAAGCTTTCCATTCAGAATGTGTTGCCCCAAAAGTCATTATAAAAGAATCTCTTCTCCGATAAACCTGCCCCTCATTGTATATGGAATTCTCCATCTTCCAAGGAAAGCATTTCTTGACTATGTTACAGCCTGCGTATTCCTGTTGAAATGGTAGAATCAGCGATGGCAAAGTACAGCCACCAGCTTAAAATTCGGGGCTGCACTTCCAAGCCTCCCAGGGCTTGATACCAGCTTGGAGCTGATTTGCTCTTTCTCATTCATTTGCCCCACTCTGTGGGGCTGTCAAAGGAATAGTGTTCTTTTTTAAATAGTGTCTTTCTTCCAAAAACTGCATTCCCAACAGATATACTTTTTACAGAGGAGTAGCCTCACCTACCACTAAAATGTCACAGTTCCCTCAGGGCAAGCTGGAACTAATCCAAGGGCTCAGAGCAGTAGGCAGGGGCCTGGATTCAGTCTGTGCTGTGGGGCAGCAGGGAAGGCTGGCCCCGGGACTCCAGTGGCACAGGAGGAGGTTGGAGTGTCGGCCTCTTGTGGCAACACGACCACTTTTGTGCGACATTATATCATCTCTTCAGGTTCCTTCTACCTCATCTTTCTCATGGGAAACTGTTGGGATCATGGATCTCTAACTTTAGAAATAGATACCAGCCCTGGCTGGTGTGGCTCAGTGATGGAGCACCAGCCTGTGAACCGAAGAGTCACCAGTTTAATCCCTAGTCAGGGCACATGCCTGGGTTGTGGGCTGGGTCCCTGGCTAGGTGTGTGAGAGAGGCAACCAGTTGATGTTTCTCTCACACATTGATGTTTCTCTCCCTCTTCATTCCTCCTTTCCCATCTCTCTAAAAATAATAAGTAAAATAAAAATCTTAAAAAAAGAAATAGATCCTAATCTTGCTGCTATTATTATTATTATTATTTTAATATTCTGCTGTACCTACTGACACCAGCAACTCCCCATTATCCTCTGTGGAATCATCTCCAAATAATGAGATTGGGATGGCAATGACCTTGCCCGTGGTTACATGTTACCTGATAAGCATGAATTGAGGACCTACTCTGCTCCCCATTTTTGAGATAGAAAAAGAATCTCGTAAACTTGCTGGGAAAGCTTTTCATAAAGTGATTAAGAAAGTATAGAAAGTGATATTTAACTAGGTGCTAGGTAATAGGGTCAAAAGGCCAGAAGGGATGTAAGATTTCAAAGAGCGGGTAAGACGAGTATAGGCTGCAGGTAGCCGGGAAGGTCCTGTCTGGGGTGTGGATTTCAAAACTCGACCTTACGTGCAGGATTTGCATTGAAAAGGAGGAGGGAAGCAGGCTTTTCTACATGTTGGGAATGTTCCCATCTTCGCACACTCCACATGGTGGGCACAGCAGAAACGAATGCCTAGGCAGTGGGAGGAGCCCCCTAGGGGGGCCAGTGGGGATCACAGAGCTAAGAGGTCACGAGGGTGACTAGATGCTGTATACTCCAAGCAAAGGGACAGGTTTCCCCTGTCTCCTCCTGGGGACTCTGAGATATTCCCCAGTGGAAACCTGACAGTTTTTCAAAAAATCATGACATAGCACAAATAGACTCCTAGAATCCGGGACTAGAAGAGAATATGGAAGGTCTAATCGGAGGGCTAATTTCTTTTGTTCAGTGACCTTCAGAAAGATGCTTTATGTCTCCCTCAAAGCTTCCCAGTGTCTTCTTGATATGCTGTACCCTATATTTGTATGTGAGCCCCTTCTTTCCTTGATGGCACTGAAAATGACCCTTTCCTAAATACGTAAGATCCTCCACGCACTAGGTCAATGATCAACCCCCTCCTGAGCAAGTTAAACTGTCTAAAGGTCAGTTTATATTTAAAATGAAAATAATAATATATGCATCCAATGGTGGTTGTAAAAATTCATGTATATAGAGCATGATATTATGGAGGCTCATAGCAGTACCCTTAAGTTATTTTTAATACTGTTGTATAACGAATGAGAAAAGGTTACAAAATATTTTTTCAAAAGCTTAGAAAGGTGATAGGTGTAAAGTGTTTTGTGTTAAAGTAAGACCATCCAAATTACCATCTTGAACAGACGTGAATTTCATACAGACAAGTGACTTCCTTGTTGTCTTCCAACTCTGCTTGTCAGTCGTTCCAGTTGTAACTCTCTAACACACATGCAGATGTGAGTGGCTTTTTCCAGAAGATGATCGCCCTTGCAGATGGCTCCTGTGATTCGTCCTTCAGCTCTTTTGCTTTTCTTATTGCTCACTTTCCCCCAATTCTGGCTTCCCTCCAGCACCAAGATGCCCAGGACCCCCACCCATTGATCTCTGAATCACTCCATTCCATGACCATTGGCCAGCTCCCTCTTGCTGACTCATCCCAGATGATGCCACGCACCCGCCCTACTGGCCAGGGCTTCCCACCAGGTTTTCGGCAATTCTCCCTCATTGACCAAGAGCCAAGTCCAGTGATCAGATACCTAACCTACTTCATTTGCTCTTCTCAAACTGAGTAACTAGGTCTGCTTTTTCCACCTTGATAAAGATCCAGGCTTTCCTCTTGAAAATTCAGTACTTTCCTAATGTCTTCTGATCCAGGAAAGCAGACAAGCAGATCTTTTTTGAAAGATTTCATTTAGCAGTGAATGCAGCATGAAGGCATTTGAGTAGGTGCTATTTTCCTTACAATTGAGACCAATTGCAAATTCCTTCTAGACGTCAAATGCTGACAGACATTTCTTTAGAAACTGTTTTTCTCCATTTAGAAGTAGTCATAAGTGTGTTAGATTTAATGCTCATTAAAAATCTTTAGGAACTGAAGCATTTACAGACTTCAACAAAGTATACATCAGGGACGATAACAAAATCAAACCCAGCCCATCTTACCTGGACGGAGCCTCCCATTGTTGGTTTGAAAAGTTTAAGGCAAAAGGAAAACACTTAGGGAATGAAGTGGCTGATTGTTCATGTAGATCGTCTCTTGTCCAATGAAAATAGACATATATTTGGAGGGATAAAAGCTAAGGGGTAAATACATGCATGGCATATGCAGCCAGAACATAAGTGGGCTGATTTTCCAGGCTTGTGTCCAGATAAGTTATTTGAGACTGGAGCCAGGAAATCGCTGAGTCACAGAATGGTAGCTCAGCAGAGGACCTTGGATGTCACATTTTCCAATCTGTACAGGTTCAATGATCAGTCCAAGTTCTCCTAGTTACTCTGTCCTAGAAACGGGACCAGCCATGCCCTAGGTCTCAGGATGGTTCTTGGTCTCCCCTCTAATTTCTAATGCATTCTTCAATGTCACCCTTTGGGCCAGTCCACCAATAAGAGTCTTGTTAAAATCAGCAGTGAAATACCTGGTAGATTTTGTGGCTAGACCGTGTCTGTCCCTCTCAAGCCAGGAAACTGCCACCTCCCACCCGTGGCCTCAGGGCTAAGTCTGGCATCAGAGCCAGCTTGGATCATGTTCTCAGTCAAGAGGAAGCCAACTCCTGGCTTAGGCCCCTGTAACTTTTCTGTGCTCTCATTCATTGGTGTCCAGGGATCTGTTTTATTTACTTATTTTCATTCTTGAGAAGAGAAGGCCTCTCCTCTGTTTAGCTATAACCAAAGGAAAGTGTGGGTCAGAAAGTGAATATTCCAACAAGGCGGGTTTGTTTCAGGCAAATCTCTGAGTCTGTCAGGACTGATTAAAACTGCTAATTTTGAACTCCTGGCCTTTGAAATAATGATGTGAGTACAAAAGTAACAAACCCTCAAGATAGAGTATCCAGACACAAGGTCGTTAAACTGGCGTTGGGGATTTCCCTTGGAACGTACGGTCTATAGATGTTGCAGAATGCAGTAAATTATAAAGAAAATACAAATACCTATTACTCCAGCCTCTCAGAAATTAATACTAAGATTTTTAAATGTGTATTCTCTTTTTTTCTCAGTGCATATAAAATATTTTTTAATGGGCTCATGTTATTCAAATTGTATTGTAGCTTGCTTTTTCTCTTCATTTATCCTGAATATTTTGCTAGTAATAGCCTGATTTCCATGACTAGCATACATTTACATGAAGCTTGAAAGTACACATTCCATAAATAATGATTTAACATTGGCTTACCTAACATGGATTACGTACCTGGTCTGAAAGCCCAACAGGGAGTGATGGCAGGGGGCAGCCTGGTCTCCAGCTGCCCTGGGAAGTGGAGACTTAGCTAAATTGCTTCCTGAAAGGTTCCAGAGAGTTCTCATCTTTAGTGGAATAATTGGAGATGGAGCTGTAGAACAGAAAGAATGAGGTAGAATGAATGACAAGGAAAGGGAATGGAAAAGGCAGTCTAAATCATCTCAGCAATAAACTTGGGACCCTCAGGTTCTAGATCGCTTCTTACCAATCAAAACCTTGAAATCCCTGGGGACAGCTTAGAAGTGGGTGTGACTCTCAGCCCCAATGATGGGGCATTGAGGTTACCAGCATAGGGTAGGGGGCCCACCTCCCCTACCTGCTAGCACTGTGACCCTGGGTAAGCCACTGAGCCTCCTGGGCCTCAGTTTGCTCAGCTGTATAAAGAGAATCATTTTGGTACATACCTTAGAAGCTTGCTCTGACAATTAAATGAGATAAACCATGTGGTAATTGGTGGACACATTGATCATGGCTACAGTAGACACAATACGTAGCCTCGAAAGTGTCACTTTAAGAGAGTACGAACTGGGGCATCTGGGCCCTCGGTGTCTGAGTGGTAAGCCATATAGAAATACATTCAGAAATGAATGAGAATCCTTGAAAGTGAAAGTTTTCCATTATTCTCACATAAGTACAATATTACTGGAGTGTGATGTGCTAGCAAAATAATTCTCAGTGAAGTAGTACCTGAGGATTTTGTCTCCTTCACATTATAAATGATATCTAAAGGATTCGAGTTGTCTTATTTCATTGATTCCAATCGGCACAGTTTCCACATTTGCAGATCTCCAGATTAGGTGTCTTATAGTCAGTAGTATGTCATCTCTAGCAGACCACATGTCTTCTTTCTTAGTAGCGCCTAAAATAATACAACCTAATGTCGGTGGCCTCCGAGATGTAATAAAGCATGTGCGTTCTTGATATTGTTGTTCATTTGGGGGGCTGGGGAGGCTTTGGCCTGGTTTTTGTAGCTATTCGTGTTACTTCTAATAATTGGAAACACCAGAGTTCTCAGTATTTAACTGCAAATTTGTTTCCCAACCTCAGATAGTTTTTTATAACCTAATCCAATTTGAGGGAAAACCTAAAAATCAATATTTCTGACTGTATTTTATGTATTAACATCATAAAACACAAAACACTATCATATATTGATGTTTCTGTATGTGGGGAAGCAGTTTAACTTGTAAAACCCAACTTATTCTTTTGTAATGCTCAACTGATTCATCTTCAAATGCTATATCATATCAGTCATTAATGGAAAAATGTAAACACACATACACAACATATATATATAATTTAAATATAATAAGAGCATCTTCAGTGTATTTAACTATTTTCACTTTTTAAATCTCTTAGAAGGATTCAGTTCAGGCTTGTTGATATGTTAGAAAGTTATAAAATCCATTAAATAATATAAATTAATCTTTATTTCCTGTCCAGGGTTTTAAAAGTGCATTTTAATTTAATATCATATTCTTCCAGAATTGATACATTATCCATCATTAGAAAATGCCCATCTAATTACGAAGATTTCAAAACTATCCCATCTTCCAAAAGGCACCTTTCTGCCAGTAGATGCCGTGTAAAATCTTTTAGAAGCTTGAAGAGCATGTTACTTAATGTTACTTGTGTATTTTTTAACTTAAAGATTTTCAAATCATTTTTATTTTTTAACAGTGTTTTTTTCTAATATTTTTATTGTGGCAAAATACACATAGCAAAATTTATTATCTTATGCATTTTTAAGTATACATTCAGTGGCATTAAGTGCATTCATATTTTTGTGCAGCCATCCCCACCGCCCATCTCCAGAACTCTTTCATCTTGCGAACGGAAATTCTCTATCCCTTAAAAAACAACTCCCACCCTCTTTCCCCAGGCCCTGGCAATGACCATTCTACTTTTTTTCCTCCTCTTTCTTCCCATACCCCAGCCTCTGGTAACTACCATTCTACTCTCTGTTCTGTTCTGTTGATCTGTGTGTCTGTTTTTATACTAGTACTGTACCGTGTTGGTTACTATAGCTTGATAACATAGTTTGAAGTCAGGAACTGTGGTGTCTCCAGCTTTGTTCTTCTTGCTCAAGATTGCTTTATCTGTTTGGGGTCTTTTGTAATTCTAGATTTCTTTCTTCTAATTCTGTGAAAAATATCATTGGAATTTTGATAGGAATTGCACTGAATCTGTAGACTGTTTTTGAGTAGGTTGGATATTTTAACACTATTAATTTGTCCAATCTATGAACACAAGATATCTTTCCATTTATTTGTGTTTTTTTCAATTTCTTTCATCAATGTTTTATAGTTTCATTATACAGATCTTCTACCTCCCTTGTTAAATTTATTCTTAAGTATTTTATTCTTTTTGATGCTATTATAAATGGGATTGTTTCCTTAATTTCTTTTTTAGGTATTTGTATATTGATTTTATATCCTGCAACTTAATTCACTTACTTGTTTTAATAGGTTGTGGGGGTTTTTGGTGCAGTCTTTAGAGTTTTCTTTATATAAGATTATGTTCTCTACAAACAGAAACAATTTTACTTCTTCCTTTCCCATTTGACTGCATTTTCTTCCTTCCTTCCTTCCTTCCTTCCTTCCTTCCTTCCTTCCTTCCTTCCTTCCTTCCTTCCTTCCTTTCTTTCTTCCCTCCCTCCCTCCCTCCCTCCCTCCCTCCCTTCCTTCCTTCCTTCCTTCCTTCCTTCCTTCCTTGCCTTATTGCTCTGCCTAGTACTTCCAGTACTATGTTGAATAGAAGTTGTGAGAATGGGCACCCCTGTCTTGTTCCTGATTTTAGAGGAAAAAGTTCTAGCTTTTCATCATTATGTTAGTTGTGAGCTTGTGTGTTTACGTATATTTCTCTATATCTAATTTGTTGAGGTACATTTTTATAGTCTATAATGTGTAGGTACATTCTTCTATACCTAGTTTGTTGAGAGTTTTTACATGAGAGGATATTGAATTTTGTCAAATGCCTTTTCTACATCTATTGAAATGATCATATGATTTTTATCTTTCATTCTATTGATATGGTGTATCACATCTATTGATTTATATATGTTGACCCATACTTTCATCCTTGCATAAAGTTTTACTTTTTAAAAAAATTAATGACCATTTCCACCAAAACATTAACTTTTTTTTATCTTCACTTGAGGACGTGCCCACTGACTTTAGAGAGAGGGTAAGGGAAGGAGAAAGAGAGAGACTGGTTGCCTTCTCATAAGCACCCCTTCCAGGGGCTGAACCTAGGCATGTGCCCTGAAACCCACAACCTTTCAGGTTATGGGATGACCCTCCAACCAACTGAGCCACACCAGTCAGGACCCAATGTGTTAACTTTAAAGAGCTTTTATTTTGGTTACTTGAGAGGCAAAATTTGATGTATGGGTAAAATGTATATACTTATGAGAGATCAATAAATCCATAGCTTCTTGAGACCCCCTGGGGATATTTTATAAAGTATTTAATAATGCCTTATCTGAAACCAATTCTAGTCCTTATCTTAAAACCTTTTAAGATTTCTAAAATATTTTATACACACTTTACAATTTCAACTTTGCCTTTTATAATAAAGCACTATTACTAAGAAAACATGATAGTCATTAACTTGTCCTCTTTGGTTGTGGAGGTATATGTTAAAAAGCATTTAATTCGACCATCATTTACTTATATCATGCAAATGCTGTAATATCAGTGGGAGAATTTTGGAATTCACTCTGGAGTCAATCGGCTCCCAACTAAAGATAACGTAAAAGTGTGTTGATTTTATTTTATGATTATAGTAACAATGCATAGTCATTGTAGAACATTTTGGAATACAGAAAATTTATTTGAAAAAGTCATCCAAAATTTAAGCACATTAAAACTAATCACTATTAACATTTTAATGGTTCCTTACTGTCTTACATATGTATTAGTGGGAATATGTGTGCATTCATATAGCACATATAAAATCTTATGTATGTAGGCATCATATTGAATATACAGTTTACATTTTTTAACTTAACATTAGATAATAAATATTTTCACATATCATTAAGTGTTGTTTCACACCCCTTTATGATGGCATGGTACTTCCTGTCTTGAACACACAGTAGTAATTAATTCAACCATTCCTCAGTTGTTGGACATTTAGGTTGTTCCACGTTTTTTTGATGTCGTAAATTCTATCAAGCATCAAACCGGTACACTTGCGGTACTGCTGAAAGAGAAGAACACCAGCATAGCACTGATAAGCTGAGGTGCTGCTGAGAGAGACGGACGTCATGGTGATGCGCCAAGGGAATTCCACAGCGAGATCCAAACTTAGTGGGAGAACAAGGGAGTAAAGGCAAAGTTCAGCCCTAGCTGTAAAAGCAGGAAGGAAGAGATGGATACGGAAACTATTGTGTTAGAGCCTGGGCAGGCCTTGGCAGATGATGGGCACTCATGAGGTCTGAGTCAGGAAACACTTCAAAGTTTAATTTGTGTGATGGGGGAAATTAATGCCATGACAGAAAGCGCTGGATTTGGAAGAGAGGCTTGTCCAAGGGCAACATTTAGCGGTTGAGTGTGAGCCATTGACCATGATGAGGATGGTAGGTCAGCCAAACGGAAGCTCTAGTGGGCTCTAGGGGTAGGAGATGAAAGTACAAGTCATAAATGGAAAAAGAACGTAACGGCGAACCCCTGGGAATAATCAATATTATACATTTGAGGGTGATTCAACATAGGCAGGGAAAAATAGTTGGAAGTTTCTAGGAGTCACCTGTATTTTTATGAAAAGAAAGGGATAAGAACTGGTAAAAGTCCAGAGAGAGAAAACGAATGAGAAAATCAGAACTCGAGTAATAGAGTTGTTGAGAGTCCAGGAAGGAAGGGAACATCAGTAATAAATTCCACAGTGCTGAGAGCCACAGGCATCCATGCTGAAGGCAAGCAACTGAGAGGTTACTTGTAATTTTAACAAGAGCAAAAAAATGTCCCCACTGTTGATATGACCCTAAGCCACTTTTAAAAGCATTTGGAAGCAAGCGGGTAGTGGTAACTGTGACTTTGAAAATTCAGCGGTGAAAGGAAGGACAAAAGGGGCATGTGCATCTGCGACAGTCAGAGGGTGTGGGCAGGTGGCTAGTGGGTGTGGGCGGTGCCGCAGCTTCAGCATCTCTTCTCTCCTGCACGGGATGTCTGCTTCCACCAAAGCCCGCCCCTCACTGTAAAGCTGCCAAAGAAATACAAAAGAGTGAATTCCTATAGGCAGCTCACCTTGTGGGCCTAAATAGCACTGTTTGAAGGAAAGAAAGAAATCCTTTACTTTATAGAACCTTCAAAGGAATTGTTTATTCAACAGGACATAAAAATCTTTTTTTCAGGCAACCACTGAGGATATTGACCCAAACAGTCAAGAAGAGAAGACTGATGGCGAAAAACCACACAAAGGGAATACAGAACTGGCCTCCTCAGGTTTGTTTCCTAACAGACTAGTTTTAAGGTACCGTAAATCATGATAACTCTTAAGATATTGATGTAATGGAAATAGACTCAAGAGTTGCTCCTGAGCACCGGAAAGGAAATGAGATTCTAAAACTGGTGGGGTTGTGCTGCCACCTAGAGGCTTCTAGGGAAATTCTGATTGATTTACCTGGCTTTGATTTTTTTTTTATCTCCCTCATCATAAATAAGATTATATTGCCCCAAATAAATAGTGATAACAACTGAGGGTCATATTTTAACATGTAGTGACAACAATATATGTCATAAATAATAAATATATCACAAAACTGACACTGAGATAATATAGCTGTTGAATAGTTTGAAAGAATGAATATGGACAGTGAGCATGGAGAGACCTAGTGTTTCCTGAATTAATGTTTTTCAATATTTATAACACATTTCTTCTCTTTATAAGCATAAAAGTCTCTCACCCTCTTCTAATTCCAAGTTATTTTTAAATGACCTGTTAGAATAAATTAAATGCCATTACTAAAAATGTCAAACTGATTACACCTCCTCATCTTGATATGTCCTCCCAGGTGGTGACTTTCCCACCCACTCTAGAATGAGCCCAATTCTTCCTCTTGTGTCAAAGAACACTGTTTCCCTTGCATTCTGTGTACCACGCAATCCTTAACACATTCCAGTTATGAACCCGTGATGATGAAAAAGAACACAGACGCAAAAGGAGGAGTCAGGCGGTTGCTCAGCCTCTGGATGGAAATCTCGTGGAGATGTCCGTCCATCCAACCCACCCATCATAGGGCTTCGTGTCGGCATTTTGCTTCCTGTAGTGTTATTCACATGCCAGCTCTGAGTCTTACTAGGAACTTAAGTTTTTGACGGTGCAATTCTTCTATGTGTTTTATGTGCTTGCTTTTTTGAAATAATATGAAAAAGCTTAGAGAATTATGGCATCTTAGGCTCTTTTATACATCTCCTCACACAATAATCCCACGTCTTTATGTTTCTGGATGTGACTCCATTTCAGAGCCACAGCATTTTACCACAACTGTGACTCGATCCAGCCCAACCGTGGCCTTGGTGGAGTTTTCCTCCAGCCCCAAGCTGAAGAACGATGTGCCGGAAGAAGAAGACCCGAAGACACCAGAAAACGAAATGAGTGGGAAGGTGGAGTTGGTGCTGTCACAAAAGGTGAACTAAAGCAGTGGGTTAAAGCAGTTCAATTTAAATTAGTGTGGCCTCATTTGTCAGCTGGCTGCTGCTATGGCACTTGTTCCTAATGAAGATTTATTTTCCCTTCCTGTCTTTTTTCTACGTTTAACCTGTATTGTTTTCCTAAATACAGATGTACTCCATGTTCATTGTAAATGACTTAAATACATATGGGAAGATGTATTCATCCCCTGGGGCTGCTGTAACAGAATGCTGTAGACTGGGTGGCTTATAAATGACCGACATTCACCTCTTACACTGCCAGAGGATCAAGGCAGCTTTGGGGTCTGGTAGGAACCCCCTTCCTCGTTCACAGAAGGACATCTTCTCACTGTGTCCTCGCTTGACAGAAGGGGCTAGGAGCTCTCTGGGGTCTCTTTTATAAGGGCACTGATCCTACTCCTGAGGGTTCTGCCCTCATGACCTACTCACCCCATCCTTGTAACACCATCACTTGAGGGTTAGGATTTCACCATAGGGATTTGGGTGGGGCCACAAACATTCAGTCGGTAGCTATATACTTTTTAAATGTATATGTATAGTGATGTATACGTAACAAATCACTATAAAATCATTTATAGTGATAGATGTGTAACAAATCTATCAATATATGTACATTTATTTTAAATGATAAATAAATAAACAAACATAGACAGAGCAAGAGTGAGAAAAAGTCACTGAAACCTACCTTTCTATTAGTAATAATTGGTATATGTACATATGTATTTTCCACATATTTTAAATTTTATTTGAAACAATTTTTAATTATAAATACTTGTATATATTTTTGAATGCAATATTCATATAAGTTACAAAGCTTTGCATTGGGCTCTGGTTTGTTGTGTATGAACTTGCTTATTTTCAGCTTACTAACGATTCTCTTTCCCATATTTAGCTATTTAGAGCAGCATACTTCTGATGCCTCTAGATTTCAGCAACGAGGAAACTAGAAACTTAGTGTGCTGATATAACGAGTTTTAGCACCTAGTTTTGATTAGATTTCTTCCTTGTTTGGAGTCTCATCCTTTTCATCATAATTTGGTTTGTTTTCAGGCGTCGAGTCCAAAAGTCTCCATGTTTTATACCAATTGTTCTCAACCTTGGCTACCCGTTAGAATTTAAAAGTATTCCAAGCACCATCCAGCTCAAATAAATCAGAATTTCTGGGGGCGGGGCCTAGTCGTTTGTACTTTTAACAGCTCCTCATGGGATTCTAGCCCGCCACCAAGACAGAGAACCACTGAGCTGCGTGTGGGTGTGCTACCGTACATATGGTGATATTTCAACTTTAAAAATTAGCTCTAAATTTGGATTTGACTTTAGAATAAAAAATTTACCACTTCTACATCTGATTCATCCATCATTTAGTCAATGAATAATGGCTGTGCACCTACTGTGTGCTGGGCACTGTATTAGACACTGGATAATCACCAGTGAACGAGACACGACCCTGGTCTTCGGGAGGTGAGAGTGTTGTGTCTTCGTAGAGCCTCAGAAATGCCTGTTGCCTTGATGCCTTCTGGGAAAGTCAGACTACAGCTACTGCCCATTTTCATACTCAGAGAAGTAAAGAGTGCTCTGGAGGCCTGAGGAGAGCAACTAGGCTGTAGGAGAAACACTGGGGGCAGGCAGACTTCCCTATCTTTGCAGGTTCTGCCTTGTCCATGTTACACTTAGAGCTATTGTTTATCATTCTTCCAAATTGACTTTTTGTTCCATTTAAATCTAAACTGAAAGGAAAACACTATGTCACGCTAGAACTTTTTTAGTCAAGCAGAATGAATGCCATGACTAAAATGTGTTCATCTGCATACCTCATCTGTGAACCTCATGTGGGGTCCACCTTTGGGTCACCGGTACCACGTCTACTCTGTGGGAAAAATAGTTCCCAGGGGTTCTTAACTGTGTGCATGCTTGTATGTGTGCTCACGCAAAGTGGTCTTGGACCCTTTGGCCATCTGGTAATCCTTGTTCGCAGAATAATATTTTTAAAGCATAAAATACACAGAATTACCCAGTTTTCCTTGGTGTCAAGTGGTACTAAGTACATCCAGCCCCTGAATTCTGTCCTGTGGACTCCAGGTTAAGAATTTCTACTAGCCGGTCAGGAAATGTGATAGTGGGTCTTCGAGCCCACTGCTTTTCTCACACCACACGAATTTCTCCCCTCTCTCCTTTCCCCACTGTAGGTGGTCACAGTGGTCTCAGCAGCTTTTCTTTTCTGACTTCACTTGAGAGTGTTGCAAAGTGCCTGTGCACACAAATCGACCTTTTTATACAGGGGGCATTTTGAGCATTTCTGCTGACTGTGAACTGTTTTGTTTACAACTGGGCCTTATCTGAAATGTGTTGTTATCAGACTCGAGTATAAAGGAAATGGTATGAGGCCAAGAGGGGAGGGTTGTCACGTTGCTGCCTGTTTAATTAACACTGAAGTTCATTTCGACGTCTGGTTGACCTCTATAATGCAGAATGAAGCAAGTAACTATTTTCTTCAGGAAAACTGTGTTTTTCTTCAGTAAAATCCTACCAAGAGGAAATTCTAGACATTAAATCATCCTGAGGACCAAGTCATAGATCCGCTTATGATGAAACAAGTGCTCTCTCTATAACCTCGCTTGCCCTGTTGACTATCAGATTAATTGGTTGGGAACACAGCCACCAGCCAGGGTGAATGAGAGGAAGTCCGGTAGGCAGCTGGAAGGATGTGAACTGATACGGCCCTGCTCCTCATTCAGCTCTGTGCTCGGAGTCTACTGATTTTTCCCTGTAGACATTAGTCTGGTGGTCTGGTCTTTCAGCAATCAGTTGACGAGAAACAACAAATCAGATAGAAGTTGCTTCTACCAAAGGCCATTAAGATTAAGGAAAATCAAAATATAATTAAACAGCAATAACAAGGAAATTCTGTTTTTACAAAGCAAACATAAGAATTTGCAAAGCCTGTAATTTGAGAACTATTTACCATAAGACAAGCAATATAACATGCCTCAAAAATCCCCAAAGGACATCATTGCCGTGGTGCTATTTGGTAATGGCTATTTATAATAAATAATGTGTTTATGTCAACAGGCGACGTATAGTATCTTTAATGTGCTTTGCATAAATTTGTTGGGAGAGACATGTAGTACCTTGAGAATCGTGTCCATTAGAAGGTAATACTACTTTAGTATTTAATACTTGCATAGTAAGATTTTTTTTAAATCGTACACGGAGCATCTCACGCCCTGCCATTATAAATTCCGTGTAATGTAGCATCAGGAAGAGAATATGTGATTGATCAATGAGAAAATGAGACAGAGTGGTGTATGATTCTAAAGATGGAGTTCTGCCTTCTGGGCTTAGAGAAAAGTGGACATCAAATCTTTATGCTGTCCTCTGGTTTCTCTGAAAAATTGACCTCTATGTTACAGCAAAACAACACAAAGAGGCACAGGACCATGGGGGAAATTCTCCATCTAAACATTAAATGTTGGGGCTTATTGATTTATGTAATAGCCATGAACGCTTCCGTTTTATTTCGCCTGTATGTTTATTAACAGACAATATTTGCCATGTTTATGTCTGTTGCTCGTGATCCAGGTGGTAAAGCCAAAATCCCCAGAACCAGAAGCAACCCTGACGTTTCCATTTCTGGACAAAATGCCTGAAACCAGCCAGTTACATTTGCCAAATCTGAATTCTCAAGGTAAAGAGAAGGAAATGTTTTATTTTAGTTCTGCATGTTTGTCTGTAGTAAAATATTCTCTAATTTGAAGGAAGACTACCTCCTTTATGTTGAGGTCCCTTTAGCCATGGTGTTTGCCAGAGTCCTTGATGGCTGAATTAACAATTTGCAGAATAGACTTCCAGGGCCGCGTCCTCTATTTGGCCTAGCCAGGAACCCCAGCCACTGAGGCTGTTTTGTCATCCGGGCACTATAGGCAGGATAAGGCCTACACAAGTGTTCAATACCTTAAAATAATTTTATTGGCTCCAAAATGCTTTTTAAAAATACAAAATATAAAATCAATAACTTTAGCAAAAAGTTTATAATGTTAATATCAACTCGTTAACTGTTAATTATCCAGTCTTTATAAAAGATCCACTTGACAGTGATTTTAGAAGAAAGTCAGACTTTCTTGCTTCATAGAGACTACTGGGTGTGCCTGAGAAATCTTTCCCAGTCATAGATTAGACGTATTGCTCATAAGCAAAAACTTTAATGCTTCCAAAAAGTTTTATAACAAGAATAAGTATATGTATATACATATATACATGCAGATACATACATATATATTCAGAGGATATATTTCAATATGTTTCTTATGTTCTGTGTAATATGTGGAAGGGTGGACTCTAGAAATATAGGAGTTTAGGGCCTGTGGAGGATTTTAAATGGCACTACCCACTGCAAACTCCCAAGTACCTTTTAGGTAGGTCCACGTATAGGTTGTGAGTTTACCTCTCTACTCTTTAAGACCCCAACTTGAATCCTTTTATCCTGGTGAGAAACCAAGGTGCCCACAACCACACCAAAAAGAGCCTTAGGGATGTGAACAGTGGGAGGCGGGTCCTGAGAAGTCCATGATCTATAGGGACTGTTCTCCCAAACAGATCACTGGGCTTTCCTGGTGTGAGTTCTTTCTCTAGGTATGAAAACAGCTAGAGTTTAGGAGGCAAAAACTGTAAGGTTTCTTGTTTTTCTTTTTTTAATGTATTTTCCCTGGTACATTTTACAGACTCAACAGCCTTAGCAAAGAGAGGACGGTACAGGTACACTGTAGCTGGAGATTTATTTTTACTTTTCTTTAAAGGGTGGTCAGCTATTTGGGGCAGAATCTGAGTTGGCTTCCATTAACCTTTGTTGATGTCCACGAGATAAGTTGGGCTTCCTCTACATAATGGGAAGTACTTGGGAGGGAATGAAATTGGTTCATACACTGAGGAGCATTAGTTTCTTAATGTGGAAGTAAGTGCAATACTGTCTTCAAAACATTTGTTTTAAAATTTTCAGCCCTACTCTTCTGAAGGAAATTGACAAAAATAGTCTTCTGATTGGCCGGCAATCAGTCACATTTAGACAAATTTAAATTCTGCCCTATTTCCAGCACATTGTAATTGTGTAGATAAGTAATGTGGAGAGGAAATAGATGTGTTAAACCACATTAATTAGTTTTGTGGTCTTCTATATTTTTATATTCCATGGTCTGTTGTAAGGCATTTTGATTGTAAAATGTGCTGTTGAATAAGGGACTTCATGCTATATCTAAATTGAGGGATTAAAAAATAAAATTTGGTAGCAGTAGAGCATTTCAAAAATTATTCTTCAGGATAACATTGTATTTGGCATACATACACCTGTTCTGTACTCCTGTTCATGGAAGGTATAATTACAGTTGAGGCTCTGGAGACAGAACACCTGGGTTCTAATTCTTACTCATCTAGTTCTTACCCACTGAATTCTCCCCAATCTCTAATTGTCACCTGTAAACTGGAAATAATAATAGTAGCAGTCCAATAGGGGTATTGGAAGAATTAAATGAGATAAACAAAAACGAAGTGTTTAGCTCAACACCTGCTCCAGAATAAGCACTAACAATAATCTAGCAGTTACAGAATAGCAGCAATAGAGGTATAGAGCAAAATGCCAGGCAGCAGTGAACTATTCTGAACGCTTTCCTTACAATAGAAATGTTTATATTGTGGAGCTAGGGCTTTAGGCAATAGTTTTCAAACATGAGTATATGCCAATGACGCCGGTGGGATGGGTTAAAGCACAGATTGCTACCCCCCACCCTACCCTAGTCCCCACCCCTCACCCCCAGTGTCTCACTGACTTTGTCTGGGCTGGGGCCACAGTATTTGCATTTCTAACAACTTCCCAGTGGGATGCTGATGCCATGCATCCAGGGACCACACTCTGAAAACCACTGACTTGAAATATACCTTGTATGTTTAAATTGTGCTCCAAACACATCGCTGATAGATATAAAGAAAACAACAATACTTGTTTGGAGTGTATAAACTCCTTTCTTTTCAAGAAGCACAGGCCTCTAATAAATGTAACCTTAAAAGATATGATTTGTCTTTAATTGGAGGGACAGAAAAAGTTTAGGACTTTGCTCAGCTATAGAAAGTCAATACACCGTTATGTGACTAGTCTGAGGTCGCACATCACGCCCAGAGGATCTATAGGGTTGGGACAGGGGATCCTGGAGCCGTACCCAATACGCCTTCCTCTAGACAGTACTTGCTGCCCTGTTGCCATAGCGCCGTCTGTTCCTAGATGGGTCCTGCGAGCCACTGAAGGTCTGCTGCGGGGCCTATCGGTGTTCCACAGACTTCCCTTAAATACACACACATGCATGAACAGCCTTTAAATACTCCGAAAACCTACATAACATACATTTAAAGTTCACAGGTTTCCTTTGCTCAGCTGTTGCCCAACCGTAGAAAGATATCTCAAATTGGTGTTTCAGGAAAATATATGCCCATCTCAAAAACTGATGTCTTTATTTGCACTGAGAATGATGGCAGATGGGCGCGGCGCTAGTTTAAGGATGCGAAGGACCTCCTGTGTCTGCTTGATTCCGTCCCATGACACACAGACACACACACTCTTTGGTCCCACATATGTAACTTCCACCACAGACTTCCACACTTAGCCTTTATAAAGGGTATAAAGTAATAACTGAACTCATCTCAGCTGCCTTATATTTTTGTAGTGTTCTTCAAAAGCAATGCAAACTGTGCATTTTGCTCTTTCATAGTGTACCATCTTATTATTTTGAGGTACAACATTTTAACGATACCACCATTAGATATGAGCCTATCACATTTCACTAACACCAAAGAAGAGAGACAACAGCATAAGCTGTCTCATTTCTGTTGGCTTTCGTCCATGTCTTCAGGTTTTGTGTGAGTTTTATTGAGATATTTTACACTCTAGCCTCTTCCACTCTCAGTTCTTACGTAGCCAGACCTGGGACATGAGAGCGTGGTTCTGTGTCACTCGGCCTCATTTTCATGGTTTTCTGTTTGTTCTGTTCCGCCATCTGATCTAGAGTCTCCTGGCACTGCCAGCGTCCCGCTTAGAGTTCAGAACTCTTGGCGACGCTCCCAGTTTTTCTCCCATTCAGGTAAAATGCGTACTGGCCAGCTGTCTTCCTTTAGTGCAAAAAATCCATGTTGCTGGCAACCAATACTGTTTTGTATTTTTCTTCACTCTTGATTTCAGAAAAAAAAAATGCTTGTTTCTGGCACACAGTTAGCAAAGAGCTGGTTCTTTGATACCAGTACCAGTTATACTAAAATTGGGGGGAAATTCCCAGAATTTTACTTTGATTTTGAAAATCCAAAGAAATAATAATATTCACCTCTCTATTGTCCTCTCCTTCTTTTTTGAAACAGAGATTAGAAGTGTTTACCAGGAACATGGTTCTCTTGTTAACTGTGTCACTCTCTTTACTTCCTGGGTGACATGTGGCCTCGCTCTGTATGATACTTCTCCATGGCAGACAGTGAGGAAACTGTCAATGAAGCCAGAATGCAAGGTGCATTAAAAACCAGCACTTGTAGGAGTAGATTTGCTTCCTTCCTCTAGTCTAGTACTTGGCGCTAATTGATGTGTTCAATCACATTACACTGGTTGTGACTACTGTTGGTGATGGGTACTGCTGCTTCAGGGGTCTGCTTTGTGATAATTTTCTAATGCTCTTGGCTTACAAAAATGGTCTGAAGCTGACATGGGAACCACACTCCACTGAGAGGATCAAAGAGAAATACAGTAGGAAGCTACTCACATGGTGATCCTTTTTTTCCTTTCTTTCTGTACAGTGGATTCTCCAAGCAGTGAAAAGTCACCTGCAACTACACCTGTAAGTAACTCATTTTAAGGAATAAGGTCATGCGGTTAGTGCGATTTTAATTATAGGGTCTTGGGTTCACTCAGAGAGGGTTTGATCAAAAATGGGCTTCAAACAATGGACTGTACAAGAATAATCAGAAGTCACGTGTAATGCTGCCAGGTGAATTATGAAAATGTGGGTTATCATTATGTGGAGTCGTGATCTGGAAACAAAATGGGGAGTCAGGAAAGTAAAATGTGAAAGTAGCAATTAAAATGCATGTGACAGAGGAATTAGTACTAAAATGTGCTCCTGTAAGCATTCAAAGCCATTTCCTAAATGAGGACAATACCTCAGCGCAGTGTATGTTGGCAACAGGGCCCAGCCTGTGCTCTTTCTAGGAGACCCAAGATGTCTTTGCCCCACCTCTTGTCACAGTCGGTACTCTGAGTAATAGTAACCATACGTATAGTTTTCAATTTTTTATTTCCATGAAATAAAAAGGCATTTGCTAGCTAAAATGTCAAGACACGTGGCGCTGTCAAATTCCATGCTGCTCAATCTTGTCTGAACACACTGTTGGCAGACCTGGCTCTTCTCTAAACTGGGTGTGTGCAGCGCTGGCCCATCACGCCTGTCCACCCTCTGACGTCCCCAGCAGATCTGTAGAATTCCTCTGCGGGACCATCAGCTGCAGCGCAGAGCCTGTTGGGTCCAGCCACATAACCACTGTTGCGCTTCTGTCTCCAGACTGACTAACAGTAGGACCCTGGAGGTTTACATACCTTTTCTGAACTTCATCTTCCTTGACTGTACAATGACATGATAATTCCTTTCTTTCGGGGTGTTGTGAAACTTAACTGTAGTAATTTCTCAGAAGTCCCTAGCACTGTACCCAATACGTGAACAAATCCTCCCCGGTGGCTCATCTAAGAGGCCCGCCATGGCCAATACTTGTTCTTACCTATAAGCAAATTGCCTCACTTTGGGAATTCCTAAGTGCCTGTGCAGAATGTAAGAGGGGCCCAGGTGTCACGTAACCCTCAATATCTCCAGGCGCATTCCAGAAATAGCAGCATCTGTGGAGGCTCAGTCTCAGCCAATACTGGGAATCTTGAGTTTCCTGGGAAGCTGGATACAACCACAGGGGCCAGGAACCCTGGAAGGACCCCCAGCTGGCATTCATGGCACAGACTGATTCTTGTTTAAAATTACATGGGAACGACAATGTCACATTGTTCTTGTACCCCATGGTCAGGGGTGGAGAGGAAGGGCACCCTAAAAAGAAACATTCTTATTTCTGTTTATGGAAAATAGAACAAGAAAAAGACAGGTTACTGACCTATTAAAAGTGAATTCTCCAGAAATACCTACCCAAATTTGAAATTCTTTTGGTGATAAATAGTTCTTTGTAGAATAGGAAAGTAAAAGAATTTTCAAAAAAGGAAGAAAGAAAAGAAGGAAGGAAGGGAGGGAGGGAGAAGGAAGGAAGGAAGGAAAGAAGAAAGAAGGAAGGAAGGAAGAAGGAAGGAAGGAAGGAAGGAAAGAAGAAAGAAGGAAGGAAGGAAGGAAGAAAGGAAGGAAAAAAGGAAGGAAGGAAGGAAGGAAGGAAGGGAGAGAAAAGAGAAAGTATGCATTTGATTATGCTGACCTCAGCAGACTCAGCTCTTTTTGGTCAAACTTGGAGTGGCCTTAAGCTACAGGGTCAGGGTCTATGAAGGAGAGAGAAGAGGAGATACACCACCCAGCATGGAGTCCATTCATTCATTCAGCAAATATTTATGGAAGGCTTAACAATGCAAGGTCTTGGGATACTTAGGGGGATAAAGGGCCCTCCCCTCCCTTGAGTAACCCCAAATGCAAAGGAAGACACCAATCTGTAAAAAGGTAAATGGCACACTGTGGGCTAAACGTCCTCTATTCCAACTTTGTCTAGCACCTCTTATATCTCTTTTGTGATGGTTTTTCCACTGTCTTCTGGGATCATTTTTGTGTTTAGTCATACAGCCCCACCCCTCTCATACCACACACACACTCACACTCACGCTGAGGTCATTGTAAGCTCCACAGTTCTGAGACTCTTCGCCAGCCGGTGTCCCCACCTGGCCCATGTTAAGTGCTCAGCAAATAATTGCCAAGGAACACAATCACTGTTCTTTCCCTCTTGCTTATCGCACTGGTATCTTCCTCTGAAAATGCTTATTGTTTTTCTCTCTTGCTTGTTAACAAATGATCTTCTGAGCTTAAAATCCCTGCCCTGCACCTCCTTCTCTGATCTGCTTCCTCCTTTCTTGACTTGTTCTGGCAATGACTACCTCGAGGCATCGAAAAATTGAATAAGTCCTAATTGTTTCTTTTATTTTCCTACTAGTAGACTTTTCCCCATTGGGCTCCTTATGGCTTTAGTCACACAGCCACACCCTTTTTCCTCAAAACACAAACAAAGGCCCAGCTCCTGAGACTCTGAACATTTCAACTGTTTGAAAGTCTTTGGAAAATGCCCAGTAAACCAACGTCCAACATTATTAATCCATTAGAATGTCCCATCTGGCATTCACATCTGGATGATATTTTCTGGTCATCCAAGGCAATTTGGGAAACTTTGGGTTATATCCTACACAACTTGTGGGAGCCTGTAGTCCGCTGCTATGCAGCGTGAATCCCAAGAGGGGCATAGAGGAAGTACATTTCCCCACCTCATCTGCCCTCCTTTCTGTGACGTTTGTGGCCACCCCAACATTTGCAGGAACCACAGCAAGAGTCCCAATCATATGTCTAAATATACTAAAGTTATAAATATGTATAAAGTTATAGATCAAGCGAAACCCGTGGCCCTGCGTGCATTCTCATCCTGGAGATGACAGCCACGGGGTCATGCACCTGAGTGCCATGCAGGTCTGTGGGGGGCAGGGCAGCGTGGAAGGTGGGGTCACCCGGGTATCCTGGGCAGTAACTGGAGCCATTAAACCTTGGACCAGACTACCTCTGTCTAGCTACCCAGGCAGCCAGGGTATGTAGATTCTGCCTGCTCCCTACCCCACCCCACACTACCCCTTTTCTCCCTAACCCCCCACCCCCACCTTACTTTTTTTTTTCAAGATCCCCAAGCAGTTCTAAGTGTCTCTCAAAATTACCCCATCAGGGGCAAAGTAGGAAGAACAGTTATTGGGGAACCTGGTTTGCCTCGACACTTCCTCTGGGTGATGGGGGAGGCCAACTTTAAACCCAGCAGCCCCCCTTTTGCTAGTTTCCCCGGGACACATTGGGATTTTTCTTCCCCCCAGACCCTCGCAATTGTACACCCTGTAGCCTGGGTGCCCACTTGGACTCGCATTTTTATCTCCTTATTTCCACGCACTGACTTGGTTCCCAAACTCTCAAAAGCCTTTCTTTCTTTTTTCTTTTTTTTTTATGTTATTGTTCAATGTCAGTTGTCTGCGTTTACCCTCTACCACTCCCCCCCACCCCAGCCATGCCCACCTCCCTCCCCTGACAAACACCTTTCTTAAAAGACAAAAAAAGCCTTGGATTCGAATGTTTGTTACATGTGTGGGTCCCAGAGCAGGGACTCCCCATTGCCCGGACATCAGGTGACACTGGTGGGTGGCGGTGAGTTAAATAATCCACTTCGGAAAAGGCTGGAGTGGAAAGCAAGAGCAGTGTAAAAGATGACATAGTCCTGCAGTGTGGCAAGCGTCGCTCCTCACAAAACGCACTTGTGCTGGAATAAGCATTCCCATTTGCTTGGGCCCAGGATCAATATGCAGAATGGGTATCTTACGCACCAGAGCGTGAATACATTTAAGAAATCACTTCTAAAAGAAGTGAAGCAAAAGCCTGCCTGTGCCAGAGGCTAATTACTTCGTGTTTTCATTAGCTCCAGAAAGGTTCACAGAACCCTATCAGCCTCTTGGAAGTAAACCAAAGAGGGACTAAGATTGAAAAGTGGTTGCTGCCAACACAGATATATGAACATGTGTGAAGGCTTCTGCTCCTGCGTGTCCCTACAAGTGCCAGCCCGCAGGCTACCTGTGTCCCTTTCCCTGGCCAGGCCTTGAGGCCATGGCTCGATTCTGATTATGTTTTTATCTTCTAAGCAGTTTAAGTTCTGGGCGTGGGACCCGGAAGAGGAGCGCAGGCGACAGGAAAAATGGCAACAGGAGCAGGAACGTTTGCTCCAGGTAGGATGGCTGGGTTTGCTGCCTTTTTTTTCAGCTGATGCTCTCCTAATTCCTGTTATGTTAAATAGATTTTTAGCACAGGAAACACATGAAATTGAATTCTTCTCAGAAGTCAATGAGGCTGTTAGTTCATTTTGTGTCCATGTGACATCATGCCTGTGTCTGATTCCTCCTGCCAGAGGTTGCAATGATAGGAACACAAGGAAAAAGCATTTCACTTAAGAAAAACTTTCAAACCTCCGGGTATCAATGAAGGGCCCAGTCAGGCACTCACCACCTCCTCAGCTGCCAATGAAATACGATCCCAGTAGCAGTGGGAATGAATTGTCAGAAAGCTTTTTGGAAGCATACATGTGAAATAAATTTGGCCTGGCTTCTTGCGTCTTAAGTAGAAATGTTTGCCCCCTCTGAGTAAAAGCTGCTAATTTTCAATTCTAGAAAAATTCTGGGAGGAAACGTATCATGTTCCTTGTCGTTTCAGGCCACTTTTGTGGAGTAACAGGACTCCAAAAAGTTACCTAATAACTTTAGAAACTAACCTAAGCTGAGTATTTGGGATGTGCCAGCAACTGTGATGGTGTTTGACATATTTTATCTGATTTAATTCTCATAAAACTCTTCAAAGATGTCTTATTAGCCCTGCTTTGCAATTGAAGAAGCTAAGGCTCAAAGAAGTTCAATAGGTTGACCAAAGTCACACAGCTAACAAGGGTTGAGCCTGGTTTCAAATCTAAGACTGGAAGACTTTAAAACTCATGTTCTTTCCACGCCCTGACCGGCATGGCTCAGCTGGTTGGGCATCATCCTGCAAAGCGAAAGGTTGCCCGTTCCGCTCCTGGTCAGGGACATGTATAAGTTGTAGTCCAGGTCCCCGGTGTCAGGGCATGTGCGAGAGGCAACCAATTGGTGTTTCTTCCTGACATCGATGTTTCTCTCCCTCTCTTTCTCCCTCTCTTTCTCCCTCCCTTCCCCTCTGTCTAAAAATAAAGTCTTAAGAAAATAATAAACCTCATGTTCTTGCCATTATACCCCCAATAGTACCTATTTTGCCAAAATAATCATAACTAAGAAGTTTAAATCTCATTAATTTTGATGGCTTTCTGCTGCTATGTAGGAAGCAATGCTTAATACAAGTTTATTTTATTTATTTTTTAAATGTTTTTGTTCTAATCCTTTTGGCTTAATTCCCAGGGGCGGGTTGCTGGGGTCAGTTTAGACAGCTAACCATATGTGGTGTGGCTTTAGGTCTGCCAGTTAAATTTGATGCTTCAAAACTGTGTAGAGGTAAATCTTCAATATCAAAACGTTAGTAAGAACCAGATTCAACAAAATCCGGGAGCTGTTGGGATTTTTGTGTCCTTCGGGAGACCCCAGGCCAGCCCCGGCCATTTGCAGGTCTGAAAACCAGACGCCCATTTTCCAGCTAAGTGGTGAACAGCCAGGAGTCAGAAGTGCCACAGAGTAAAGACATCAGGCAAGTGTGCTTTCCATGACGGCACTCTGTTCCACTCTGAAAGGCGACCACAGTTACCGATGCAGGCATATGTCGTGTTCCTGCCCCACTGAGTTGTTGCCCAGTGTGGTGGCGTGGTAGGCCGTGGGCATCGGGAAAGGTGTTTGTGGGGAAGCCGGGAGGTGTGCAGACATATGTCTTTCACGCCGTGCATTACCCTTCTCAGCATATCTTCTTGGTGACGGGAGCATGTGACATGAGCTTCTAGAACCAATAAACCTAAAATGCCGTGACTGGTTTTAAGCTTTTGTGACATTCTGAGGTTCATTTTCTCTACTTGAAAAGCCCCTGAAGCCCCTCTCTGCAATACTAGGTTTTGATAACAAAATTCTCACCTGGAATGAAAAGCCTGGCGTGGGTTGAACAGCCATGGTTTTGCCAGAACATTCATAAGAAACTAGACTCTAGACAATCCCAAGAAAGCCCTTTTGCTCCTAAGATAATGACATAACAGGCGAGACCTGGAGGAGACCTCAGTGCTTCCCAGGGAGATTTAAAAAAAGAAAAAAAAGCACAGACCTGTTTTATCCTCAGAGAGGATTGACAATAATCAGCCTAAAATAGTTGGCTGCATGTCATACACTTCGGTGATCCCTCTGTCTCTGTCACGTCAGGGATGCCGTTCCCAAGGCGTCCAGGGGTGTCAGTTCTCATTTTAGGCACTAATTTTAGTCTCCATTTATTCATTTCTTCTAGTCAGCTGTCAGGAACTCCAGTCACATTTTGCAAGCTGTTCTTATTCAGAGTATTTTATTCTTTTTCCCCTGAAGTGGTGACTAGTGTTGTATTATTTCTGGAAACAGCAATGGCACTTTTGATATTGAAGCCTTCTAATGGGCTGTTTAAAAGCTACTCTTAATTCAGAAGTTACTTAAAGCCAGGGAGATTCCATTTTGGTAGAATGACTACAAGCAAGGAGTAATTCAGCTACTCAGCTAATTATCATCTTGTCCACTTTGGACCTTTCTGCAAGGTTGGTTTGGTTTTTTTTTTTTTAATCTTTTATTAAACTCTCCCAGCAGCAAACATGTTTCTATTAACGGAATGGCAAAACTCATCTCTGAAAGGCCCAGTAAAAAGCAAACTATTGGTTTAGCCTACCTCCTGGGACAAAACCCACATGAAGGAAGATTGGAAGATTTTAGAATCTTTCACTTTTTTCCTCTTTTCTCTTTCTGCCTACTCGTAAAGCTGAACAACAATTCTATAAAACAACAGCAGAAAAGACAGTGCGGGGCTTTTGTGTGTAGGTGTACAGTTGTGAATACACAAAACAGTTCTTATATTATTGTTTATTAATTGTATTATTTTCCATACGAACAACTGTAAACCTACGCTTTTTTTTGCCCCCACCGTGCACTGTTCTCCTTTGGATTTTTAGGTCCCTAACATGTTCGAGCACCATAAAATAGTACTTCCCTTGTGCTGCCTGAAGGGGTTAGATTCAGAGTGTTACAACGAGAAGATAGTCTCACAACATATGATAGACGGTGGTTTAGAAGGGGTGAAAGCCCCAGTGATGCGTGCCATGGCCAGTTCAGAACAGTCTCTGGAAATTCTGTAACAGGAGAGATACCAGAAGGAGCAGGACAAGCTGAAAGAAGAGTGGGAAAAGGCCCAAAAGGAGGTGGAAGAGGAAGAACGCAGATACTATGAGGAGGTAGGAAATTCCCAAGAAGCCATTTGACCTTGTGGTCCTGTTTCCTCAAAGTCAGTCCGTAACTTTCGTGTCTCTGGCATGTGTGTGCCCAGGGCTGTGCCTGATTCTCCTTACAGCAGCGCCTGTCAGCCGCTTCAAAGGAGTCAGATCCTGTGGGCACTGAAAGACCACAAGTCCCCCAAATTTAGTTTGTGATAAGGGTGTGCTGGGTCATGGTCAAGAGAGACAATATAATTCTATCTGATCTGTAGTCAGAGAGTCAGATTTGTGATTTATCTTAAAGAGATGGCATGAGAGTATTGCTTTATTTACAGTATGTTTGAGAAAGCATGTTTGGTAGTGAATTAACTTTATGAGGCTAATTTCAATATCAAGGCCAAATGAATCCGTACCACTGCAATCACTATATACTACTAAAAAGATTGAGTAAAGAGATTTAGGGCCATATGGTGAATATGGTGATAAGGAATGGTGGGGAGGGATATTTGGTTTTGTATATTTCATTTTTTTAGATGAGCAAACCAGACCACATTAGAGAATTTGAGGGGAGCTACATTTTATGTATATTATCTAAAATTTGTTTATGATTAATATTACTGTGAATTTTATCTTCAACAGTAATTTTTGTACCTAATCCAATCCCTGCAGCATTTCTAATAAGGCTTCTTGAATCTCACTAACTAATTAATTTGTGAAGACTTTGTTTTCCTATTAAATCAAATGCTAATTTCTAAATCATTATCCATAGAGTATTATCTGATTTACATGCATTTAGAAAATAAGACCTTTTTTTTAATGCTCCGCTTGTTTGTATATAATCCTGATGTCTTTTTTCTAAAGTTCCTTAATGAAATTTTTCTCTTGATAAATGTGATGTTTGATTTTTTTTTTCCCCTTTCATTAATTCCCGTTCTTCCTCTTAGGAGCGCAAAATAATTGAGGACACTGTGGTTCCGTTTACTGTTTCTTCGACTTCTGCAGACCAGCTGTCTACATCCTCCTCCATGACCGAAGGCAGCGGAACAGTGGTAAGGCGGTAGATTCAAAGCACTTTGGGAAATCAATAAACCTAAAGAGAAGTACCAACCCACCAGGCCAAGTTTTCCACAAGTTTAAATCCAGGACCAGCTATTTCCCTAGAATCACGTCAGCTACCACGTGGCCATTATACCCCTTGGTACTGTCACTGCCATGGCCAAATCCTAGAGTCATTTCCCAAGGAGCAATACAGTCATTACTGAGGCCAGATCTGCCCCCACAGGCTAGCAACCAAGCCTCTCTGCACTGGCTGGCAAGGTCCTGTTTCGTGAGCCATGTGCTGGAATATACTTCTTACTGCTCATCATTCATTCGTTAACAGGCGAGCATCCCTCTCTGCCATAGCACACGTCCCTTGGCACTGGATGGCAGCAGCAGGATGCCAACAGTAGCCTCTATTCAAGTTTCTCTAACCCACTCTTAAAATTCCCCGTGAAGTTTACATGTGTCTGCCACGGTGGAGAGAGCCCAGAAAGGCCGGTCAACCCCCATGTCCTCCAAATACGGTCATGAAGGTGTGGACAGAAGTCATACCAAACCCCGGATAGCCCACAATCTGCATTAAAAAAAGACAACCAGTGGGCACTAGAAAGCCATTTGTCCTGAAATGAGCAGTTCTGTGACTGTTCAATGTTGAAAGGTGGGTTTTCTAACCCACTCCCTTTTGTGATAACTTTTGAGAGAAATCCCGATTACATGTTTATTTTAACTCACTGGAACTCAGTTACTATTCAGTTAATTTGAACAACTGCTCTTTAAATTGTAGGCAATGTGATTGGAAAAAAAAAAAAAGCTTTAACTATCCCATAGCTAGAGATAAGTGTTGTCCAGTGGGTTTAAAAATTATATTTAAGAGTATCCTTGTTTTCCCCACTAGAATAAGATGGACCAGGAAAACTGTCGTGAAAGAGAACAAGACACAAGACAGAAGAAACCATTCCAGGGAGACAGCCATGACTTGTTGCTGATGACTAGCGAAAGCGAGCCACTGGAGGAAAAGGGCAGGTAGGAACCACACTGGGCTGTCCATCTCAGTGTGCAGAACCAGGCTCTGCCTGTTCTCTCCCAGGAAGAGTACTCATTGCTAATGCAGATCACATTCGGCTCTGAAGGAATCATTCCAGTAATACATTACATATTGCCTGAATACATTCTGATACCTCTGAAGTCAGTGTCTCTATGCTGTTGAATATAAATAGCCTTATTTTTGAATAGGCAAAACCTCTTTTAAATAAGGGGAGGCAGTAGAGATCAGAAAAGGAGTATGGGATCAATTCAAACCCCCAAACCTAAACATCACTCACCTGAAGTGGTTAATGCGTCTGAGGGACAGAGGTTGGAATGATGCGCTGGGGTCCCACCCCCGGTGGTTCTACTGTGGGCTTAAACTTCACCATCAGTATCCCCTGAGCTATGAAAAGCCACATTTACTCTTGTGTGATAATATGAAGAATAACTGACAAATCGATTGGTTGTGAGTAATCACCCCACCCATGGGGTCCAGTCTGTTCCATGAGATGTCAGAACAGGCCCCCCAGAAGTCCCTGACACATTCAGAGATATCTGGCTCAGACAGGACAGAGAGAGACAAGATGGGCTATAGAGGGTTTATCGCTGCCACCCCACACCTAACCTAGAAGGGACTCACAGAAACCCAGGAGGCTCTGCCACCAGCACGTTCTTTATGAGACAGATGTTTGCCTCTGGGGCTCTGAGATTCAGGTAGATATTGATAAATGTGCGTGCTTATACACACACACAAGCCATCCTCAGAAGGACCTGATTTTCAAAGACTGGTCAAGTGAAGAGTTGGCCGAGAGCTGAGCAATTCTGGTTGGATTTGCTCTGTGAATCCTCCTATGCTCAACAGCTAGAAGACTGGTTGAGTTGTAGGGTATAGGGGCTTGGGGCCCACATCCAGAGTCTTCAGAACCCTTGGAAGAGCATATCTGTTTCCAGTGAACACTGTTTAAAGGGACTTCCTAGTTTTATGAAATGAAAGCCACCCAGCAGGAATGTTTGAGTACCACTGATAAGCATTTTATGTGCACTTTTGCCAGTTCTCCCGACAGTCCCTGTTGTTGCCAGAAACTCTTTAAAATCTCTTGCACCTCTCCTTATTGGCACACAGAAGCTACTGAAAGGCTAGTAGATTTCCACGGGCTGCAAGAGTCCCATATGGCCCACATGATTTCCCCAGTAAGTCCTCTCGTGAAAATCTGGAAGAGGGCAACAGTTGGCTTGGGTATCCCTTGAAATTATTAGAATGAATTGCTTTGTGGACAGGGAGGTGGGAAGGTCATCAGAAATGATGGTTTTTCAAGCTTGTTAAATTGTTGCATAATAAAAATGAGTAGCAGTTCAGAGTATTTAAACCTAGTTTAAAATAAAAAGAATAAATAAGCATTTAGTTAGCCCCATTTATTTTTTTCATATTGAAATTGGTATATCCATACCCTAAGGAATAGGATCAATAATTTCAGTTCAGTTGCTTTCATCTCTGTTCTGAATTATATTTATTTATTTTAACAGCCTTACTCAGGGGGCCTTGACCGACTCTGAGAACCCCGTATCCAAAAGAACCCATCAGGATGACCAGCTGGTTACAGAAGCTGGGGCCCCACACGGTGGGGCGAACTCACAGCTAGCTCAGGGTAAGGATGGAGAAGACCAAACCTGATGTTCAGATTGTTGTAAGGGCCCCCCTTACTGTCCAGACACATATGATTTCTGTTGGCTGCAAGCTTCTCTTCTAGCTTATGTGAAATAGCACTGGGAATCTATTTCTACCACCAAATGCCCAGACCCCCCAGGGAATCGCCTTGAGACCTCAGCAGGCATTAGCACTTCACAGAAGGGTGTCATACTAAGCAAAGGTGACGTTACTGGGCACTGAATTTATGTTCCTTATCTGGCCTCAGATCCACCCCGGAATCAGCAGGTATCAAACCCAGCAATGAACGCTTTAGAAGACGTGAAGCCAAAAACCCTCGCATTGGATAAAAGCATTAACCATCTGATTGAGTCACCAAATGAAAGGCGGAAGTGAGTAACCAAAGATAGACGTGGAATTTCTTTCTTTTTTTTTAAATGTATTCACTGCCTTGACCAGTGTGGCTCAGTTGGTTGGAGCATTGTCCTGCAAAGCAAAAGGTGGCCAGTTTGATTCCTAGTCAGGGCACATGCCCGGGTTGCTGGTTCAGTCCCTGGTCAGGGCGTGGACGAGATGCAACCAATTGATGTTTCTCTCTCACATTGATGTTTCTGTCCCTTTCTTAATTCCTCCCTTTGCCTCTCTCTAAAAATAAATAAATAAACAAAATATTTTTTTAAATGTATTGGCTAAGAAGGGGGAAAATGAAAAAGCATGTGATGGCAAGATGTGACCAGCATTTTGTGCCTTTTCTCCATTGAATCTCATTGACAAGGTAAGAAATATTTATGTAAATTTAGGACAGTCTTCAGGCAAGTAACTATACACTCTGAATTTATCAATTTGAGAGAGGCAAAGTGATGTTTTTAACACATAAGTTAAACATTGGAAAGAATTTGTAGGCATGCTCTATCAACTATCTATTTAAGTGAGTTTAATTGTCTCAGAATCTATTGACAAATATTTTTTCAAGGAAAAATAGTTTTCTCTCATTAGCATCCTCTTTAAGTAGCTACCCTGGGCTATATTCTAATTTTGTAAGATTTGTATCTTCTTACAATAATAATAGTTCCCAACATTTTTGAAACATTTCAATAAAACAGGCACTGTGTTGAAGGATTTACATATCTCTTCTCTTCTTTTCATAAATTAACTCACTAAACTCTCCCCAGTGACTTCAGTTGAGTTACTGTTCTCATTTTTCAGGTGAGCAAATTGAGGCTCAGGAAAATTAAATAACTTCTTCAGAGTACTTGACTGGTTAAGTGGCAGAGGAAATCAAAGTGAACCCTCAGTTCCTTGATAAGACCATATTTGAACCAGACATCCCTTGCAATCCATTTTAAAAACCTAACATTCATTATTCTTTAGTCATTCTACCTGGAGCCAGGCCACTGGATTCAAGTTTTGATTCTGCCACTTGCCCGCACAGGGCTTTAGCAAGTTGATTAATCTTTCTCTGCTTCAGTTTCGTCAGGTATAAAATGCAAATAATGATAACACCTACCTATGAGGTTTCGTACCTGGCATATAATAAAAACTATATAGTACAGGTGATGCTAGTGACAATGACAGTGATGGTGAGGATGATGATAATAGCTTGTTTTTTAAGTTCATCTTTTTACCATTACATTTTTTAAAATACAGTGTTAGAACCATTTCCCTCTTTTCTCTTATGTCTACCCAACTTGCTTTCTATTTGCCTAGATGACACGCAGAATCAATAAAAGCTGAAATCATGTGGAAGTGATTTTCAACCTTCTTTTTTGGCAACATTATTTATATTTTTGCACATTACATGAAAATGTGACATTTTGGAGAAAACAAGCTCTGCCTGAGCAGGGAGGTTGGGGTGAGCAGGGGCTCAGGGAGTTATTCTGAAAGCAGTCATCACAGATGGCCCGCTCACTCCTGTGTTGGCATTTCTCTTACCCTTGCTCTTCCCCTGAGTTCTGTCCCTTTCTTTACAAATGAAAATGACTTTGATAAGAAGATCCTGGAACTGACAGCTTAATCACAGGCAGGGCTTGTGCAACCAACAGCCCCTGTAAAACCATCCCGGCAGCTTCCAGCTGGGACCGTTGTGCTTTGGAGGCACGCATGACATAGAAAGCGGTCACTGAATGTTTTGAACACCACCCCCCCCAATCACATGTTCTCGAAATGAATGTATTGACAGGGGTGGAAGCCACTTCACTGGAAAATACCTCTTTTGAGTTCCATCCTTTATCTCTGGGCTCTCTGTACGAGCTTTTCCCTATATCCCTACTCATCTCTCCCCCTCACCCAGTCTGTAATTTTTATATCTAACTCAGTGTGCAATTTTAAATAAGCCAAGAACCTGGCAAAAATGAAGATGAGAAAGATATTCTGTCTTTTCTGTTCAATGGTGCCAGCCTGGTTTCGATGTTGTGGAGCCAATGCATGTACAATCTTGGCTGGACGGAATTACTGTTTTTGTCCTTTATAGAAAAATTACCTCTAGGATGCTCTGTGGTCTTATATTTGTTTATCAAGGAAGTTTTAAATTTTATTATCTAAAATGTCTTTTCTTGTAGGATTGGGCTTCTCTTTCCTTGTCAATAATTTTTGGCTCCTTTACCATGTTACAGGAAAAGCCCTCGAGAGAACTTCCAGGTGGGACATTTGTCCCCCTGTCCTCCCACCCCTCCTGGCCAGTCACCAAACAGGTACAAGAGGTCAGCAGGGTTTTCTGGGGTGGCTCTGTTCTGAAGAGAGCCTGCCAAGCATAATGTTAACCGGATTCGTGCTTGCCCAATGATTTTGAGGGGCTTGTCCATCAAGTCTCTTTCAACACACACACAGGCAGGAGGGAAGAACACATTCCCCATCTGTCTGCAGCCCACGACTGAAGAAGCCAAGTGTGTGATGTTGGCACGGCTGTGGCCCTAGGCCTTTAATTATATTGTGTGGAATCTGCAATCTAATAATAAAATCCACCAGACAATTGCTGGGCTCCTCTGTCGGCGCCTTTCCTTCCAAGATGGCTGGGTCCTTCCAGGCTGATGGCTCTTACCAGAGAACCAGGCAGGGGCTGAGCAACAAAATCTCCTCCTTCTTTTCCCCTGCTCAAGCTCTCTGATAATTGCTTCTGGACATTAATTGGGCCCCATGATATTCTTAAAAGCTGCCCGAATTCCCATTCACTGGGAAGAGCAATGACTGAGTACTCCAACGTTTTCTTTGATTTAGGAATTTCATTTAACTACTGGATAAGAGGGAAATCCTAATAAATAGGGTTTGCTTAGGGCAACTCTTCCTCTTTCGTTTCGTCTTCCTTTCTGTTTCCGCTGTCCCTCTCTACCCCGTTGGCTTCTGAATGATATTGCATATTTTCACATTTATCGAGTAATTCCAAGAGACAACAGGCATCATGCAGTCTGATCTGAGTTGTGGGAAAGCTGCCTTCGCGGACAGCCATCTCGTGCCCTCACCTGGTGTCGGTCTGCTGGGTTTGGTGCTAGTCCATTGGTGGGCACTGTGACAGGGGCCTCCAGGGAACGGAGATGAGATACATGCAGCCCATGTCCTCAGGGGCTTACAACTCAGAGAGGATGTTGGGTGCCCAGATTGTAGAGTCACAGAGTGTTCACACTGGAAGAGGTGGTAGAGATCATCTAGTCCAATCCTCTCGTTCCGAAGGTGGAAGGGAAACCCAAAGTGGGTTCTTTACACCGGATCACAGAACTTGGTGACAAAGCAGGGATTAGATCCCATATCTTCCTGGGACCTGTTGGATTGTATCATAACTGCCTCTCTATTTTTAAACAAAAAAGATTTTTTTTCTTAATAGGAAATTCCCTAGTGGGTCAATGAATCAATTATAGAAAATTTTAAAGCAACTTAAAAACCTCAGTAAAGCTAAACTTCATTACCTTTTAGGACTTCTATAAACATACGATAAATACATTGCACCATTTCAAGGCATTTGATCACTGTGGTTGAATACAGCACAGTACAAACTCTTGTCACAAATAACTAAGACACATGTACACATGCACGCCAACCTCTATACCGCAGTGGAGGCCCATTGCATTTAGTCTAACACGTGTTTGCAAATTACGTCTAATGCTTCATTTCTGCTCGTCAGTTCAGTAATTGTCATTCCACTCATGATAGAAACATTTTTTTAAATCCACGTTTTCATTTGTTTGCACGGGGCTACATGTTTGTGTATTTAACCAACTATTCTACACAGAATACTTTATTATTACCTATGGCTTTAAATGCAGGTCTGTAAGCGGGAAGAAGCTGTGCTCTTCCTGTGGGCTTCCTTTGGGGAAAGGAGCTGCGATGATCATCGAGACCCTCAATCTCTATTTTCACATCCAGTGCTTTAGGGTATGTATTCATCTCTCCTCTAAGTACAATGTCCTAATGTCGTTTGGCATCATTCTGCGCTGGGAAATACCCCCTGGAAATCACGATGGCCTTTGTTCGTGAGGTCCCCCCCTACAGAAGTGTGTGTGGAGTTCATCCTTCACCATGAAACTCTGCGATCATACATCCCCCTGGGATGTCGGGTTAGAAGAAGCAAAACAGGTTTGTGCAATGTACCTTCACAAACCAGGTTTCGTTGCTACAGCAGAGTGTCGACCAGAGCAGGAAGCTGAGAATGCTACCCTGGGAAGACAATGAGACTTCTTTTAGGGTTATGTGGATTTATTTGGTGTGTAATATCTTTGCTGTGTCTCAAACGCTTGTGACTTAATGTTGAAGATTTTTCTGTCACTTAAGTGTGGTTATAGCTAGTTGCAAAGTTGTAGGTCTCCGAATGCGTGTCGGTGATCCCAAATTGAATATCACTTCCTCTGAGAAGCTGCCCTATTCATCCAGACCAAGCCACTTGCCTTTGTGATAGGTCCTCCTAGAGCCTTTCATGGTCCATATCACTCACTATGAATTGTTTCATTATTATTATTAACTCCCAATATAAACTATCCACTCCATAAGGGCAGGAACCATGTCTGCCTGGCTCCCCACAGTTTCTGCTGCACCTGGCAGATGGTGTCCATAAACATTTTTAGATGAATGAATTAATGAATAAACTGAAAATGAGGAGGCCTAGATTCTAATCCCAGATTTCCTGCTCACACATAGGTAAGCTACCCGGTTATAACTGATTTATTATAAAATGTATAAGTTAGCCTCTTTCAGCATTTCCCAACTTTTTTTTTGCTCATGGACACTTTTCAAATTAATTTATAATTTTTGAAACTAAACCCTGTAGCTCTGAGTAAGAGTTATTTCATTCAAGAGTCCTTCTTGAATTTTGTTCTTTTTCTTGTTGGCAATCTCCTCAGCTATAAAGTACACCTGTATAGGTTTAAAATAACTCCCACTTTACCTATAAGCTGAGGGAAAGTAAGTGAAGTGGTCCCAAAAGTACTCATTTAATAGTATCAGCAATCACTGGGAAGCAAAGCTTATCATGGACAAAACACAATATGGAGACTTAATGAAACTCAATTTATCAGTATTCTCATTGGAAAATTAATGAAGATAATGCATGCCTTAACTGGTCTAGGAGTATTTTGAGACTCAAGGAATATACTTTTTAAAATTTCACGATTGTGCCGAGATAATATGTTCCAACACCACAGTTTGTTCTCCAGAACTTTATCAGAGTTCAAAATAATCGAGGTGGCAAAGAGTCCTTGCTGATTCTCAAGGACGGAAGACTTGCTTTCTAAGCTGCCGAGGCCTTTGTTCTCTCTAATCATTCACTTCCTGGAACTGACCTGATGCTTTAAGATATGTCACCTCCTAGGTTTATCCCCTACCTTTGCCATGTAGATGCAACTCGTAACACAGTTGGGATGAAGCCTCCCTCTGTCCCAGGTGACCTTAAACCATGAGTCTGAGGCCCTCTACTCCTGAGCTGAGCCCTGATCTCCTGGCAAGAGGCTGCCATCAGTACCAACCCCACTGCCACGTTCTCTGGCACCCCCAGTATGTCCCACAGTGTCCTGCATGCAACCTGACTTGGCTGAAAGGAGTTCCATTCTCAGTGGATTTGTTACTCTAGGTGCCACTGCCTTTAATGTGGAAAAATAAGGTGGATAGCTAGCTATTTCCTAGTAATTCTGTCCTGAACTTAGCGACAATGCTGGAAAGCATTTAATGATCAGTCACAGGCAAGTTTTCATTTATAATCTGTTGGCTAAGTGTTTATTTAAAACCACTAACATTTAACTGTTTAAAGTGGTATTTAGGTCAAATATATGGTGACGGAAGGAGATTTGACTTTGGGTAGTAAACACACAATGCAATTTACAGATGATGTATGATAGACTTGTACACTTGAAGCTTGTATAATTTCATTAACCAAGGTCACCCCAATAAATTTCATTACAAATAAGAATAAAAAATAAAATGGTTTTACATATTGACTTAGAAACGGCTTGTGATAGAGGTTAACAGCACAGGCTTTGGGATTAACTCAACACCACTCACCAGTTTTACAACCTTGGGCAACTCAGCTAACCTCTCTGAAACAGTCTTCCTCTGCAAAATGCAAGGAGTCACCATAAAATACTGAAAGTATCTTGTTGCTGTAAGTCAGTTCTTCGTGCAGCATCTAACACATGGTAGATGCTCAACAAATGTGGAGGTCGTCTAAATGATTATTGTGCTATTCACAGGAACGGTAAGTACGCATTATAGAGGAACTCCTTATGCGCCTTATAACTTGGGTTCTTTCTCCCCTTTAGTGTGGAATTTGTAAAGGACAGCTTGGAGACTCAGTGAGTGGGACTGATGTTAGGATTCGCAACGGTCTTCTGAACTGTAATGATTGCTACATGCGATCCAGAAGTGAGTACTGGGCTGAGATGAGTGCGTGTGATCTCATGCCTTTCGTAGGACCCACTGGAGGAATTCGGTTATTTCTGCCCATCAGTTGACACTCCTACCCCGGGGAAAAAGATTTATTAGCATCTACATGAGGAAGCGATAATGAAATAACCCTTTATTTACCACTTGTTTGTTATTGGAAGTTACTGCCTGGGTGTGGCCACCTTCTTTTCATCTAGAAGTTCATTCACACACCAGTAGATAAAAACTGTAGGCCAAGTTTGAGGCATCGCCTGAGCTCACCACAGAGATTTGGGTGAGGCGGAAGGCAGATATAAGCTCTGTAAAACACTATTAGTCACTTGCGGAGGTGTATCTTTAGAAGACCAGCACCATTTGGCGGGTGGGGGAGTAAAGCGTAAAGAATGGCTCTCCATTGTTCATCAAATCAATCACCAGCTCCTCCATGTCTTCATGCTCGGCATTCAGGAGTTCCATCACTTAGTGTATCTTTACTCCCAACTAAACTGAAAGTTCCTCGAGAGTCTAAATGATGGGTTCTGCTGCTTTGTGAATCCCTGCTCCCCTCCAAAATACTTTAGCACATAATCAGAGCTTTAAAAACCTGTGCTGCCTGGAAGCTCCCTTCAGCAGCCTGCCCTTGTGTCTGGCTTTCCTACCACAGAAGGTTCGTGTTGGTTTTAGCGGCACCAGGGGGTGCTGTTGCCCAGCCTCTGTTTTTGAAAATACGTAAAGAGCAAGTGGCTAAGCCTTTTATGCTGCCTCACTTTGCAGCATAAATGGAGCCCTTCTGGTAGATGGCCTAGGCAAGAGACCCTTCTGTGCAAATTCCTCAGTCAGAAACTTCCTTTAAAAAAGGGGGGGAGGGAAGGAATGACAAGATGGCATTTGAAATTCAGAATGTTTTATTTCTTCTCCAAGTAAATGCAGTGATATCTTCACAGCTTTTTTTAACATAAATCTTTAAATCTGCAAGACTCTTAAGAGTAAAGAATATGAAGTGAAGTTCTTTTATAGATAGAGATTTACTATATTCTGAGAAATATATGCATTTTTAATAAAATTATGTGAAATAAAATTTAATCAAGCCCAGGTGATTCTGATCTATGATAAACATTTGAGGTCAGAACAGTTCCAACTTAGAGCCAGTACCATCAAACTGGACTACTTACATTATATATTATATTTTTATATTATTTATATTTATATATTTGTATCAGCTATTATGTATAATATATGCATTTAACATATGTTATATATTATATATAGTTATATAGTGTGTATACTATATAAATGCATGCTATAAACATATTATATATATTTATACCATGTGTATATTATATATAGTATAAACATAGTGTGATTTTATACTATGTATTAAGTATATATATAATATGGTGTAAATAGTATATACCATGTACATACCATGCATACACAAATACATATATAATGTATAATATACAATAATTATATTTTAACTGAATTTTTGTTTGTTTTGTCTTTATACATTAGAAGTGAGAACTAAACCCTTTTTCCCCCCAGTTTTTAAAGTGTTTTTTTCTATAATCGTCTATAAATTATAGTTTTTCTCAGTCCAACTGAACGTGAATCTTGGAACCAGAAGGGGGCGCTGTTAGGTTGCGGGACTGTTGGGCCAGACTCAAAAGTGCTGTAAATCTGAATTTCTCTCATAATTTAAAGTGCTTAAAGGATGCCAGCAGAGAAGAAACATGAACCCACCCCTGGGGGACAGTAACCTGTTTTCATCCAGATTTTTATTTTAATTGAGAAGTTGGATGACTCATTGTCATTTCTGTTGGAAATTAGCTTTTCAGATCTAGGCCAGAAATTTTTTTCCTACGCGTATGAACATAAGGGCACTACCTATTCTTAGTCCCAAAGTTGAAGACAAGAACAGTGGAGTTTCAGTGATGGTCTCATCAGATGAAAAATAAGAAAGTGGGATTATTTTCTTTATTTTATATTTTAATGCAATATTTTACTAGGATTTTTTTTTAGAATACTAAGATCCTAAGAAGAAAGCAAAAAATCTTCTTTCTCTGCCGAGATAACCTCTATAGATATTCAAAAGAATAAATAAGTAAAAGTCATGTGATATAAGATTAGAAATGGTGGATGTCCAGAAAGATACCCAATTAAAAGTAAAAAAAAAAGCTTTCCAAAGGTAACCACCGCAGTCACTGTCTAACCATTGCCTGGGGGGAGAGGCAGAATGCCTGTGTGTGCAGGTGTGTGCAGGTGTGCGCATGCATGCACACAGATGCACGTGCTGGTTTTTATTTCACAAAGTTAATCACATAGTCAGTTTTCTGTACCTAGCTTTTGTTGCTGTTGTCTTTAACTTAAACATATATCTTGCCAATTTTTCCATCTGACGTGTTCTTTCTCGTCATTCTTGTCAATGTTTGTTTTGGTTTTTTTTAAGATTTTATTTATTTATTTTTAGACAGAGGGGAGAGGAAGGAGAAAGAGAGGGAGAGAAACATCATCAATGTGTGGTTGCCTCTCACACCCCCCCTACTGGGGACCTGGCCTGAAATCCAGGCATGTGCCCTGACTGGGAATCGAACCAGCGGCCCTTTGGTTTCTTTGCAGGCCGGCACTCAATCCACTGAGCCACACCAGCCAGGGTGTCAATGGCTTTTTAATAGCTGCATACAATCCTACGGTATGGACTTTAAAACTAAAACTCCATGAACAGGCACCTCGGGTGTTTCCAGTTTTCTAATACTGTTTTTTAAATGCTCCTATGAACATCCTGTCTGTGTGTCCTGATGAAATTTGAAGGCATTTGCACAGGGTAGCTTGTGAGCAGCAAGGCTGCTAAGTCGCAAGGCACGCGCTTTCTAAATTTTCAGACAGCTCGCCTAACTATCTTCCAGAAAAGTGCGCTCTCCCTGCAAACTGCCTAGGAGCCTCTTTCCCTCCAGGCCTGTGTCAGCTCTGGATATCATCAAAGTTTTTACTTTTCCACTCTGCTAGGTGGCAGTGGGGGGGGGGGGGGAATTCACTGCTTTGATCTGTGTGTCTTTTTGTAAGTGAGTTTGAACATCTTTTTTATGTTTATGCACCATTTATATTTCTTTTTCTATTAAAAATTGTACTTTATCCTTTGCCCATTGTTCTGCTGACACTTGATTTATATGAGTCTTCTGTAAATTAAAGAAATAATTCCTTTTATTTTGTATTTGCTGCTTGTTGCGATTATCATTCACCTTTCTACCTTGTGATTTTTTTTCCACAGAAAAGATTTTCATTTAAGTAATTAAACATATCTTTTATTTTCTTTTTTGGATTCTATGTTTTACATTGTACTTAGAAAAACTCTCACTACTCCAAGGTCATACATTTAGCTGAGATTTATCCTAGAATTCTTTTTTTGTTTTCATTTTCACATGTAAATTTGTGACATCAGGAATATATTTGGGTGTAAGAAATTAGATAGATATCCAGCTTTTCCCCCCCAATTAGCCAATTGTGTGAACATACCTTAATAAGTAATCTTTTTTTCTTCACTAATTTGAAATGCCAGCTTTCTCATAAACTAAACATATATATCTGGGTGTATTTCTGGATATTTTATGTGTTATTAACCTGTTTACACTAATGTCAAACCATTTTAATTATTATAGCTTCGTAATATGTTTTAAAATTGAGTAATAATGACCACCTTAACTCCAATTATTTTTTCCAAATTTTCCTAACTCTTCTCTCATATTTAGTTTTCCAGGTAAATGTTAATATCATCTTAGGCTAAACTTTAAGAAAGGACATGACAAGGAGAATGACCAGCACATCTGAAAATACTGTTCATTTTTATTCTTGGTGTCATCAGAAAAAGACATTTGTTAGGAATGACTAGGCGGAAGGGATAATACTCAGTTAGAGAAGTATAAATATACTGGAATTGGTTGACTATACCCCAGATGCAATAAAAGAGTCAGAATGGGAAGAAATGGCAAAAACTCATTTTTCTTTTTTTTTTTATTTGATTTTGATCTGAGTTGAGAAGAGGGGAGATGGATGCATATGAGAGGTGGTTTACATCATAGGCATTCTAAGTGAAACGAAATAATTTCATTTTGTGGAATAATAAAACCTGAATATATAATCCTATTTTCTTCAAGTAACTAGTCACATTTAAATGAAAATTTTCTCTTGCAGAGGAAAAATAGCATAACAGCATATTAAAATGCAATTCCTAAAAGCAGTGTAAACAGTTTTTAAGTTCATATGTAAATGGCAATGGAAGTGCAAAACAAATTACCTGTCAGGAATCCAGCCGCCATGTGTTTCCCTGGTGCCATTTATGCCTGGGTGCCGGGTGGCCGTGTCTTCATGTCTGCTCTGTCATTCACGTGCATGAAATGCATCTAATGCGAAATCCCCGGGGTCCTTCCCAGTGTTGCTGTTGCCTCATGAGAGCTCAGGTGCCTAAAACAAGAAACTTGATGGAGGTGTCAGCAGGAGATAAGGAACCCAAACCATCCGTCCTCGATAGGGTTGCCAGATAAAGGCAAGATGCCCAGTTCAATGCTTTTCTGCCCTGTTAAGTTTGAATGTCAGATAAACAATGAGTTTCTTTCGTATGCCTGTGTTTCAAATATTGCATGCTTAGAATTTAGCACTACTATATGCCAAATATCATGTGGGATATATACTTATGCTAAAAATTGTTTCTGTTGTTTCTCTGAAATTCAGATTTTATTGGGTGTTCTGTATTGTAAATTGTTAAACCTGGCAATTCTGTTTCTAGATCACATGTCAAATTCCTCCTATTGCCAATGCATTTCTCCTCAGAGAGTCCAAAACCTAAAGAAACTGAGAGGAGAGGGAATATTTTCTTTTTATTTGCCAAGAAGACAAGGTAGAAAACTTGATGGAGATCATCTGGTGCAGGGTGAAGTCCAGAGAATTTCAACCAAATTTTACAGGGCGTGGGAGTCACATGGGCTCCTTGTTAAGTTCTGGGTTGGGGCTCAGAAGTCCATATTTCTAACAAGTTCCAGTTAATACCAATTCCTGGGTCTCCTGGCACCGTGCTTTGAGTTGTAGGGTGGGACAAGTTTTCCTCCCTAGAGGGAAGAGACCGAGGTTGTAGCTAATTCGGGAAATCTGTGAACATCTGAAGTAAGAAGCATTGACTACTCCCACCAAATGTCGCTCTGATTTCTTCACCACAGGTGCTGGCCAGCCCACGACATTGTGACGTTGCTTTCCAGCTTCCAGACCACTCACCGTTCCTTTCTGAGAGTGTCTCCTGGCAATTGTTTAACAGAATTCCAAGTTCAGGGGCTTCTCAGCATTCATCTAATTTCTGAAAGGCTATTCTAAAAAATGGTTTATGTTCTTTTATAGCACATTGTGTTTCTCCTGGTTGGGTTTTTTTTTTTTTTTGCATTTGCACAGTATATACAAAAGAATATTGAATTGTAATGATTCTGACTAGCTCAAAAGAAGGTGTTAGTATGGTCAGACAGGCTTACATTTTCAAATGTGTTATTCTCTTCTTTTGGGACTTAATGAGATAAAAGATTCAATAAACCTGTTTTGTTTTAGTATTTCTAGGAATTAAATACTTTGTGTTTACAAAATTGAGCTGCAGAAAGTGCAAGACATGCCAATCTGAGACACGTGGTCTTTTAAGACAGGAGCATACAATTAATGCATTTCAGAAACTAAAAACCACATCCCCTAGCTCTGAGCTATAACTTGTTTTTAATGCAAAGACACTAATCTGATAATATATACTGTAATCCTGAAACATTTGTGTTACTTACCTTTTGAGGTAGAAGTCATACCGATAAATTATTGCACCATTAGTGTTAGGTTTTGTATACTTGGAAGGTTACGCCATTGGTAGAGTCTGGCCCATCAAACAGAGAGAACCCTTGCAATATCGGCTAGACTTACGCTCCGGACATTGCCCAGGGGTAGGAAAATAAACAGAGGAAAATATTTTAGTCATCATTTCCAAAGTTATTACCAAAATGTATGAGGAAGTTTGATCTTCAAAAGAGTGGTGGGCCATTGCTAGCCGCGAGGACTTTGTGGCTTGCTGCTCTTCAGACTCCACATTCAATAAAAGACTCAGCATAAGACACATGGAAGGAAGCTCTCTCATCGAGATCAGCCCTCCATTAAGTGGGACGGCGGCTCACCCTGTCCTGCAAGTTCTCCTTCAGGGCCGCAAGCACAGGTGTCTAAACAAAAACATTAAGTTCATCCTAATAGGATCCAAATGACACGTGATGTGACAAGCCACTGGGGTGTGACCAGCAAGAACCTACAGGTCACATGGGCACTGCCCACTCTAATGGATATCTGCTCTTCCTCCTTCTCCCACATCACCGACTCTCCTTCCTATCAAGAGTTCTGGACCTTGCCCGTGGAGATTTTGAGAGAGGAACTCTTGGGGAGAGCTGGTTACTTCTTGCCCTGTGTGGTGAGTTTCAGCTGGCCAAGAAAGGAATCAAGTTACTAAAAAGCATCATGTTTTAAATCTCCAGGCTGTTTCTTTAAAACTGGGGAAAGAAGAACTATTTATTCTGCCTTAAAATGATGGCAAATAAGTGAAGATGACGTTTTGTGAATGTAGACTGTGGCTATCCTCCGAATAGGTTAATGTAGTCATAAACGGAGATCCAGTAGATGTTTTTCTGTTATGTAAGCAATAATTTTTTTCTGTGTCTTATTGGGTATGGCTAGCAATTATTTATTTACATGCTAGACGGTTCTCTGCATGCGGGTTCCATGTAAGTGCAGAAATTTCCTCAGCCACTGGAGGTGTTTTGACCATTCTGTCATTTGGATAAGCTGTTGTTAGACTGAAATTTATACATCACTTCGTTAAAAATTGTGCCTTAGAAAATGCAAAGCCGTTGCACACAGTGATGAATTATGGATGCAGTACCTTGAAAAGAGATGAACTCACCTCCAAGTTCCCAAGACTTCTCACGGAGGTGTCCACTGTTTTTCAGGGGGGGAAATTAAAAAAGAAAAAGAAAAATAGAAAAAGTTAAAAAGAAAAAGTTTTGAAAATGTACAGATTAAGTTCAATATTTTGGTTAACCACCTTGCATGCTTTATTAAATATTTTGATAATGTGATGTTTACACTTTGCATGATATTATTAGCAGAGTACTCTACCAGAAATAGTGCACAAAACATGTACAATATGAGCATTCATAACCGACTTTTATAGAATACTTTTTACATGTGGAACTCCATCCGTTATGTAGGAATTATATGAATATTGCACATGCTCTTCTGGTTTCACAAACCCATTTATACATATTTCTTAGTGAGACTCATTGTACATGTATTGAAGCTAGAATTGAGTCAAGCAAAATAAAGCGCATTCTCCAACTGTGAAATGCTTTCCCATAATGAACTATAGTCACCAGCACAGAATAATCTCCAACATTTTCTAAATTCTAATTGCCAACTGTTTCTATTTATATTTGATTTATATTTCATTTGGAGTCTGTTACATGGCAGACTAGATCGTGTTTTTTCCAATGCAGCATAACGAGTATGATCTATTTCTTTTCAAATAATCTTTGAGATCCCAGGGGGAAAAAAAGAAAAAAAGCTCTGCTCTGTTGAGCTACAATGTAAATGTGGTTGCTTTAAAAAAAAAAAAAAAAAAAAAAAAAAGAGGCAAGTGAGTGATTTATTGTTCCTGAGGAAATATATCTCATTTTTTTCTCATACTCCAAAAGCTAATTCCTTCTCTTTCTTACAAGTAAATGGGGAACTCTGTTTTTCACTAGCAAACTTTCATGACATTTTCTCATTCTTTCTATGTAGTGTTATTAATGCAATACCTATTATAGTTATTGATACACAGTGTAAGACCTAACGAACTGAAATGATCCACCTCCTGTGTGAGTCTGTCCAAAAGATGTTGCTGTTCTGGGTGGGCCAGTGTTCGATATCAGTTACACTAACCTTCATTTAAAATATTTATTCTAAAATGCCTCTGAGAAATAGTAAGAAAATAAAAAGTTGCCTAAAATGCAACAGCTTTTATAGCAAATGTACATTTATAAATAAAATACTCAAATCAACTTTGTATTCCATTGATTTTGGGGGGGATGGGGAGGGAGGTTTTCTGACTTGGGGAAGAGAATCAAGCTCGTTCTTTTGTAGCTTTTGGTCCAGGGTTAGATAGTCAGGTGAGGGCAAGGAGCCATGAAGGAAGTCATTGCCTTCCACTGAAGGATTCAGACACCTCAAGATGAGACACACAATAACCAGGATCAAGCAAATGGAAATTATCGGATACAACCAAATGACAGCGACTTCCCATACTGGCTGGAGAAAACCAAATCAAGCCCTTTAAAGTGGCTGTTTCCCCTCCTCCCAGCACTGCCCCAGGCTCCCTCTCCCTGCGCACCCATAGTTTGTTTTGCTGAGGGTCTTTCTCTCCCTCTTGACCCAGGGAATAAACGTTGTGAAACGGTGGCATCCTGTGTTACTGTTAGCTTTCCAAAATACACTTGACTCTTTCCTGGCACTCTGTCCCAAATTTGTAGGTGGTGGTTCCTTGGCTGTTTCTGTGGCTTTATGATGCAACATTCTAATTGCCACCTAATTGTATTCTCCTTATTGCAAAGTTTGGTGAGTAGTGGCTGTTGTTCCCACAGAAAAGTGAATTCTTTGTCCTTCAGGAAGGAGTTTCAGTAGCTTCCAGAGTAGTTTACTACATTCATTGTTATTTAAATGAAAATCCATTTAACTACAATGCATTTCAAAACAAAGAAGATTGTTATTCTAGCATGTGATCTACAAAGAATTTCTTCATTAAAAGAAAAACATTTTACTTCAGATAACGTTGCATTAGCTTTCTTTCCATTGACTTTCTTTAAGACCTAAGGGCCCCCATCCACACCACAGAAGGGTTTCTCCTCATCTTCTGACATTATCTAAGTTGGGGGTCAAATTCAAATGACTGGAGGGACCAGTTTAGCGTTGAAAATGAGAGCCACAGGAGATATTAAGAGCGATGTGCACAATGGCAAGCAAAAAAGAACCGTTCTCTCCAAAGAAGGAAACAGCAATCTGGCTCCCACCAATGGTCTCTGTATGCAATCTCTAGCTTTTTAAATGTTGACAACAATTCAGAACATTTTCTGACACAGTGCCTGTCAAAACTGTGAGACTCCACAAAATATATCTGTAGGTTAATTTTTATTCTCAGGCCACCAGTTTGCAACCTATAGCTTAATCTCCCCGCTTTTCTATCAGCTACTAATAACTCACTCTGCTGTGAGTCCTTCCATTGCACAAATATATCAAGAAATGGCCACACAAAATATTTGCTTTCCAGGTGTCTTGGTCCAGGTGAAGAGAAAGAAACTAAAATTCATTAACACTTTTAGGTAGCATCATTTGTGCGTTGCCATCAAAGATAGCTGGTTTACTAGCACTCACTTTGGTGTGCGCTTCCCCTTAAGGTTCCTTCTTTTTTCTAACCAGAGACATTGAAATAAAGAACAAACTGACAGTAACCAGAGGGAAGGAGGGAGGGGGAGGGGGATAACAGGGGAAAGAAGGGGAAGGATCTTCTAGGAACAAGTGTAAAGGACCCATGGACAAAGCCAAAGGTGGGTAGGATTGAGGGTGGGAGGTAGGGGTGAGTGGGGTGGGGGAGGGGGAAAGTGGAGACAACTGTGCTTGAACAATAAGAAAAGAGTTTCCTTCTCTTTTCTAAGTGACTAAAAAACAACACAAATTGTCTTGGCTAATGATTTTTCCACAAGATCTTTAGGATAAGCTGTAAAGTTTCTCTGAAATGCCTCTTGGGACTTTGATCAAAATTGAATGTATACACCATAATTTTCTAATTGGCATTATTAGTATACAAAGTTAATTTTTTTTATGTTAATCTTGGGCCCAGAAACGTTGCTGGATTCTCTTATTAGTTCTAATACATTGCTTATTGCTTCTCTTGGGTTTTTTATATAGCCAATTGTCATCTACAAAAAAAAAAAGATTTTATCTGTTTCCGGTTATGTCTTCATATTTTCACTTCATTGTGTTGTTCAGTTAAGTCAATGGGCATCCTTGTCTCACATTGTTATCTGAGAGCCAAAAAGAAATGGAAAACTACCTAGATATCTAACTTCCTATGTGTTGTGTTATATATGCAATTCAAGCAACCCGTTTTCAACACAAAATTGAGCTGCTCATAGTATCCAAACATTTTCTCTTTCATTGTTCTGCCCCACCCTACAGGTCCAGAGGAGGCCCAGTGCTCTCTGCAGGTAGAAGATTATCTATTTTTGATAATCTTCATGTTCTGGTTTTTGTTTTCCACCTTGCGTGCTTGACTGCTGACCCTGACTTCTTCAATAAAATTTACCTATTTCTAAGCCTCAAACATGGGCACAACTCAACACCCCTTTATTTTTCAGACATCAGCTAATAGAGAACTCTGGTTTAATTGGCTTGAGGACAGCATAGCCAATTACAAGGCAAGAAAGAAAAACATTAAATTGGAATTCCCATGTCATTGCTCTTACAATCTATTGGCCACACCTGTTCCCAGGGGCCATGTCCGTCCTTCCTCCTTAGCTCTGGGACCCTGGCCTGCTGCTGTGTGGAGGGACACACCTCTCAGCTAGGGTTTCTCTTTCATTCTGTCTCTCCACCTGCCCTACCTCGCCCCCCCCCCACCGTTCTTCACCCCTGCCCCTTGGAGTGTACCCTTGTATCCCAACATGCTGGAGGAATCAGAATCAAGCCCACCAATAATCCAGTGATTTCTTAGGGCTACACTCAGCACACATTGAAGGCAACCTTCACCTTACCAAACATCTTGGTTAACAGCTCAGCCTAAAGAAGGAGTGCAGACTGGAGTTGGAATGTCCAGGTTCAAATCCCAGCTTTACCACTTACTACTTAGGACCTTGGGCAAGTTGTTTATCCTGTCTTTGCCCTGTGTCCCTCGCCTACGTAATGAGGGTAATAATAGAACATACCACACAGTGTGGTTATTCTACCACATAGTGGTATTGTGAGGATTAATCAGGGTAATACATTTAAAATAGGATGTATTCCAGCATGTTGAAAATGCTAGCAATCCCCGTGTGTTAGTGGTAATGTAGTACAAGTTGTAGTGGTAGAATTACTTCACTGATATTCATGGCTACAGTATGAAAAACTCTTGCTGAACTTGTATTTCTGTGGCTAGACAGGCTCACCATTGTCGCTCTTCTGGGAAAAGAGAGTCTGCCCCCCAAATAAATTCTAGCCTACAGCACCAGCGCCACAAAGAGTTTAGAAATATTCTTGAAGCATCCTGCAAAATAAGTATGTACCGTCTTGAAAAGAAAGAAAATATTTGATTGGATAAACCAAAATATCAATAGCTGTTATTTCTAATTAGTGGGATTATGGATGATTTTTATTCTATTTGCATGCTTTCGTGTGTTTTGCCCATGCCATTTATCGCTTTTATAATATGAAAAAATAAGATTATAAAATATGAAAAGCCTTCTTCTACATCTATACCAGATAAGACAGTTTATTAGAATTTATTCAATTACCGAAATTCCGCAGTGAAATGTAGTCTAGGCTCGAATAAAGAAAGAATTCATCCAGCAGAGCCTCACCGCCGAGTCCTGCTGCCCTGTGGCGTGTTGCTGCTCTGTGAATGGCCTGTGAGCTTTTCAGCTGTAGCCCCTGAAGATAATTTAGAGTTCTGTTCCCGTGGGCTAGATTTGGATCTTAACATGAACTTGTAGCTGACACCAGATGCTCATCTCCGTTTGCAGCTTGTGTGTGCAGAATTCATCCCAGCCTTAAAGGTGGGTTACAAAGAATGCTTTCCTAAAACTTATGTCAGTTGTCCAAAACCACAGTGTTATCACTTTGCAACTTTATCATGACCTTGTATTTACATTGCAGGATGTACTTTAAGATGGGAAAAGGGATCCAGTGAGAGGCTATGCCAAAAGTCTCTTGCCTTCAGAAATACAACAGTTAAGAAGCTGTAGCAGAGGCTTCTGATTTTGAATCCCATCTGCTGTCCTTGAGAGCATAGCTTTTGAGTCTTTTTCCATCCTACCACTCCCTGGAAAAAGTAACAAAGCTTTCCTTACTGGATTTTGTCATGGACTAGAATCCTAAGAAAATCCAATAGCAAAGGTTGACAAAGGGCAAGTGTGGAGAGGGGGGGCTGCACCCATGAAACCCCCTGGCCACCACAAGGAGAATAAGTCTATCAAGACCTGATCTGCTTGGGGAGGAAAGGTGGCAGATCTCTCAAAGGAGAAGTGCCAGGAGCCTGTTCCTCAATGGGCTTTTACTGGGTTTGTTTGCATAGGAATACAGGGCATATATGTGAAGCTCATCAGTCATTGTCAGGCAGTAAGGATCAAACAATAGATAATATACAAAGAACTATGAGGGCTTATTCTGAGTCAGGGTCAGTTAGCTAAAGGGCTGTAAAACTTTGGGGAACAAACTCATTTCAGGCTTGGACCCTTAGCATTTCAATTGAGGGTATTAGCAAAGCAGGTTTCACAGGGTTTTATGCATTCTTTCTTAGGCCGTATCACCCTAGGGAACACGCCCTTTCTAGCACAGGGCCGCACCCACCTCTGGCATTGTTTCAGGCTTAAATCAGGGAGGGGAAGTAAGGCAGCCAAGAGATTAGGAGACTTCTTGCAGACAGAATGAGGACTCAGGCTCTGTCAAAGCCAAGGGGTGAGGGTCCATCACCCCCTTTTCCTATAGCCCCCCAAGTCCTTCCCTGAGGGCCCCTTCACAACCATGCCTGTCTTAGGTCATCCCTCCCTTGAGGAATCTTACCCATCATTGGCTAACCAGTCATCTGCCTGGGGCCAAGCAGGGTGAGGAGAAAGGGGGCAGAGGCAGCGCCCCTGCAAGGAAGATAAGCTTTGTCTCCTAAGCAGCTTATGTTCCCAAGGTCTTTTTACTCAGCCTTAGCCATGAGGGGTTACAGTTTCTGAAACCAGGCAGGGTGGTTCCCAACAGGCAAGCAGATAACAGACTCCCAGAAAACATGGTACTTTGACGTGGATGGGAATTAACCAAAGTGTATTCCTTAGACATGTTATGTGAAATGCTCGGCAAGAACATGATTCCGTGGTCAGGTATGTGTGGAAAGCATTGCATATCTTTTTTCTTGGAGATGTAGAATGCATGTTAAAGGCCTGAGCTATTTTGTAGTACTCCATTTAAATTTGTTAAACCCACATTTTCCTAAATATATTTCATCAAGAAACTCTATTGCAGACTCTTCTCAACATCTGTTACTTGGGTTCCACAGAACAGACTTTGAGAAACATTGATTGAAACATTGATGAAAGTATAATTTATATACATTTGGGAAATCACACAAGTACCTTGATAATATGCAGACATATTTTTTACATTCTTAGTCCATTTTTTCATTCTTGATGCCAAACCACAAGAAAATAAAATCAACTAGGACTCTTAACATCTAGAGCTATGAAAGTAGGAAGTGAAGACGCATGTGAGGTAAGGGCCAGGGCAGCTGTGGGAATGGTTGAAATTTATAAGCACTCTTTATTCAAGAAATTTCCAGTGCAAACTAGTGCTTTCATTAGGAACATTCTGCACCTCCCCCCACCCCACCTAAGAATATGCTTTCTCAGTGCAGGGATAATACCCCCAAATAAAATTTTTGTGGCATGTCAAGAGACTGATTATTAAAGGAAAGAGCAATTTACATATCTAACATATCTTTCTCTCTCCTACCCTTCCCCACCACTCAGGAAAGAAAGTTCTTAAACTAGTGTCCAAAGGTTTCAGGCATTACACCATGGGTAAAGATTTCCAGAGGGCCAGTGGACCTCCACCCATCTTTGACGATGTATAACCACCTGCAGGGCGTCCAGGGTGTCTCAGTGCACTGGGCATCATCCTGTGAAGCAAGAGGTCGCTGGTTTCATTCCTGGTCAGGGCACATGCCTGGGTTCCAGGCCAGGTCCCCCTTTGGGGTGTATATGAGGCAACTGATTGATGTTTCTCTCACACATCAATGTTTCTCTCCCTCTCTATCTCCCTCCCTTCCACTCTAAGAATAAGTAACTAAATTCTTTTTTAAAAAAAGAAAGAAAACATATAACCACCTTCAGCTGAATTTAGAACAGGCAGCTGGCATAAGTTAGTATTGAAAGAAGTGTTACCAGACAATCTATTCTGATAGGCAAAGTAGAGGATGTGCTGCCTTCAGAAAGCTGATGAAAGGACCCTTGTAAATTCTTATATTGGTTGTCAATTTGACCGGCCTAACCAGATTCTGTTCTGGACCCAGGATTATCTGGTTTGGCATTTCAAAAGAGTATTTTATATATGCCATTGTTTCTTCCATTTGGGGAATCTTTTGAATGGGATGACTTGCCCTTGTCTAACTTCTTAGTCTATCTTTGTAAAAAGGTTTTTAAAAAATGTAAGGTAAGGTAACATCTTTTGCTTTACTAAGTCACTTAATACAACATTTTGGTATTTTTGGTAAAACATCGGTGCTAGTTTCCATCCTCAGTATTACTGATCTTCTTCCTGTGGTAGGGACTTTAAGGATTATTTCTGACTCTGAATTGAACCAGTATGTGGATCCGTATACTTTTATGTGATTCATAGAAGGAAAGTATGAGTAACTACAGAACAGGGGAGAGAATGAGATCTGCGGAATAGCCTCACAATCTCACGTCGTTCTCTAGTATCTCTGAGAAAGGAGCCTCAGTAAAACCCCTGAGATTTCCAGCAGCTTCCAAGTTACTATTGTACCCTTCACTGCCTATCATAAAACACAACCCTAGGATAGGGATTCTTGAATTCATTGTCTCCCAGAGTATCTACAGTGGAAAGTCTGCTGCCTTCCCAACATCGATTCTACAATGGTCATGTAGTTTAGGTGGGATTAACCCCTCCATCAGCTGCAGGGCTGGGTTCTGATTGCTATCAACCATCAGGATAATCTCACCTCCTTGCTATGGATACTGTTGCAAGTGACCTTGGCTTTTAAGCCAATTAATGATCCCATCAGCAGGGATCTCAGAACTTCAGTAGATATTTGAGGAAAGCACCCTATTTTTCTCTGGATAAGAAAGAGGAAGCATGGGAGGCCTAATTGTACTAACAGATATCCTATAACCTCTAGGGGCCTGGCCTTAGGGTAAAGCTCACTTTGTAAATGCAGAGGTAGATGAAAAGATGGAAGAAACGGAGCCCACAGGGACATCACTGAGCTACAGACTGGCCAGTTCTGTCTGGAACGCACACCACTGCACTTTCATGAAAACTACCAATTAGCTTAGTATTTAATCCTATGTGAGTTTGTTTTTCTGTTGGAACGGAAAGTTTCCTAATTGAGGCGGAAATATTAAGCTATGGCACAGCCATAAAATCACACTAAAAAGAGCGTAGGTACTTACAATTCTATACCTGGTAGTTCTAGGGATTTTTTCCTATGTCTTAATATGTTTTGTTTATTTTTATTTTTAAAAAATGTATCTTATTGATTATGCTATTACAGTTATCCCATTTCCCCCCCTTTATTCCTCTCCACCTTGCACCTCACCTCCCACCCTCATTTCCCAGCCCCGCCCCCCCCCCCCCTTAGTTCATGTCCATGGGTTGTATATATAAGTTCTTTGGCTTCTACATTTCCTATACTATTCTTAACCTTCCCCTGTCTATTTGGTACCTACCATTTATGCTTCTTATTCCCTGCACCTTTCCTGTATTCTCCCTTCTCCCCCTCCCCACTGATAACCCTCCATGTGATCTCCGTTTCTGTGATCCTGTTCTAGTTGTTTGCTTAGTTTGTTTTTATTTTTGTTTTAGGTTCAGTTGTTGATAGTTGTGAGTTTGTTGTCATTTTACTGTTCATAGTTTGGATCATCTTCTTTTTCTTAGATAAGTTCCTTTAACATTTCATATACAAAGGGCTTGGTAATGATGAACTCCTTTAACTTTACCTTATCTGGGAAGCACTTTATCTGCCCTTCCATTCTAAATGATAGCTTTCTTGGATAGAGTAATCTTGGATGTAGGTCCTTGCCTTTCATGACTGGGAATACTTCTTTCCAGCCCCTTCTTTCCTGCAAGGTTCTGTTTGAGAAATCAGCTCATAGTCTCATGGGAACTTCTTTGCAGGTAACTGTCTCCTTTTCTCTTGCTGATTTTAAGATTCTTTCCTTGACTTTCATCTTGGGTAATGTAATTATGATGTGCCTTGGTGTGTGCTTCCTTGGATCCAACTTCTTTGGGACTTTCTGGGCTTCCTGGACTTCCTGGAAGTCTATTTCTTTTGCCAGGCTGGGGAAGTTCTCCTTCATTGTGTTTTCAAATAAGTTTTCAATTTCTTGCTCTTCTCCCTCTGGCATCCCTATAGTTTGGATATTGGAATGTTTAAAGGTGTCCTGGAGGTTCCTAAGCCTCTCCTCATTTTTCTGAATTCTTGTCTCTTCATTCTGTTCTGGTTGAAAGTTTATTTTTCCCTTCAGGTCCAAATGGTTGGTTTGAGTCCTGATTTGCTTCTCGTCACTCTTGGTTCCCTGTGCATTTTCCTTTATTTTACTTTTCATAGCCTCCACTTTTTCCTCTATTTTGCATCCATACTCAATCATTTATGTGACCATCCTGATTACCAGTGTTTTGAACTGTGCATCTGATAGGTTGGCTATTTCTTTGTCGCTTAGTTGTACTTTTTCTGGAGCTTTGATCTGTTCTACTTTTTCTGGAGCTTTGATCTGTTCTACCATTTGGGCCTTTTTTCTTTTTTTTTTTTTGTCTTGGGGGGCCTGTTACCCAGTAAGGGGTGGAGCCTTAGGTACTGGCCAGGACGGGGCAACCCATGCTGCTGCACTGTGGCCCTGTATGGAGGAGGGGGGGGGCGTCCGAGAAGGAACAGTGCTGCTTGCTCAACTCTTGGCCCACTTTCAGTCACTTCCTCTGCTACCCACAAGCAAATTGGATCCTTGTGGTGCTGATTCCTGGGTTGCTGGGTTTGTGTACATTCTAGGACCCTGTAGGTCTCTCCAACAAACTCTACCATGAGGCTGGGAGTTCCTCCCACTGCTGCAACCCCCACAGGTGTTTTTGGTCAGAGGTTTTGAAGCTTTATTTCCCCTCGCTGGAACCCTAGGTTGCATGGTCTGTCTCGCTCCCCAGTTGTTCCTCCCGGTTTATCCACAGGCAAATATAGGACCACTCACTCTACCAGCCATCACCTCGCCTGCCCAGGTCCACCAGCTGCCACCTTGCCACAAGTCCTCTTCACCCCGGCTGCTCATCTCTGCCCCTTCGACAGGTCTGAATGAATGTTTCTTCCTTAACTCCTTGGTTGTTGGACTTCCATACTGTTTGATTTTCCAGCAGTTCTGGTTGTTTTTTGTTTTTAAATTTGTTGTACTTCTTTTGGTTGTGCGAGGAGGCACAGTGTATCTACCTCCACCTCCACCTTGGCCAGAAGTTCTAGGGATTCTTTAAGATAACATTATTGTGCTTATTTTAAGGTCACAATTTAAAAGGCTCCATAGTAATACCTTAGTCTCCGTAGTAATACCTCCCCTGCCTTTAATATCATTGGTCCACCTTTCTTTTTATTTATTCTTCCTCAACACCAAACTCCTCCTGATGTTCCCATTCAGGGGAAACAGCAACACAAGGAAGAAGTATGATATCTCTTTTTAAGTCAACACAGTTACTTCTACTTCATAGACATTCTAGAAAGGTGGCTCCCACAGGGCATTGCAACTCTCCTGTTGACCAGGGGCCTACATAAACAACGAAGTCCAGCTACTCCTCAGGCTGATCCAGTAATGGGAAACACGTGTTAAAAAACAAACAAAAAGATGGCCAGTTGTGGTCAGTTCCAAAGCCATGGTCCCCCACCCACCTACCACCACTACAAATCTAGCATTGTGTTTCTTTCATTTTCTAAAAACCCTATCACTTCCTCCATTGATCTTTCCTGGAGGTGGAAGGCTAACTGATATGTAAAAAGATCATAATGTTTAATATTCAAATATTGAAGCCTGGGTTAAAGGGCGTCTACAGACAGGTTTCTTGGGGCCCTTTAAAAAGTGCACTACAGTTCTCCTTCTTTAAGTCACAAGGTAAAGCACCAGAAAAATGAATTGTGTGTATAAGAAGACATGGAAGTGCTTAACCCAGGGAGATTCATACTATTTATGTCAGAACCAAGGTGATTGCCTTTAGCAACCTGGACAGCAGGCTAACGGGCAGAGTTAGCAAGAGGTTAAAAGAGTTATTTCTACTTGGTGACTCACCCCATTTGATTGTATTAAGTGTGTCTGGCTTCTAGAATGTGCTTTTATTTCGGATGATTATGAATGTTCCAAGTGGACTCATTGCAACCACCTGGCTTAAGGACTGTAAGGCACTTCAGAAATCAAATTTCAGGAGAGAAGATTGGTTTGAGAAACAATGAACAAGGAGAAATCTTCTCTTTGCAGAGCTGCTGAGTGTCAAAGTTTATCCTCATTATATTATCGTAGGGAGAAAAGAACAAATTAAGACATTTAACTGCTTAAAATTTGAGACCCAATTGCATTTAACACAGCAAATCTTGTTACTAGACCTGTGGGCTTACCTTTTGCCTGTGTGAAGTCTGGTATGTGTTAGCAAATAACAGCTTCTTAAAAGCACAGAATAGATCTGGGCTGAGTGGATAATCGCTGCTATATAATCTCTGTCATATAAGAGAAGATTCTGCAGGATTCAGAGTTTTAGAATAAGATCAAAAGTCCCTAAAAAGAAGAAAACATTAAAATAACCTTATCTGCCCACCATTGCTAGTGCCAGCATGCTTTAAATTAATAGCAATTATAGAACTGCCCAAGTTCTACATTTTAACGTAAGGGGTCATTCATATATTCAAACTACCCTTTCAAATTGGCTCCCACAATTAAAGAACCATTAAGGACTTAGTGAGGTTCCAATAACTCTTCCCAAAAGAGAGAGGGGGAGAAAATTGGCTCCTTTTCTTTGGCCAGTAACCCATGGTTTAATTGAATTTTGATGAGATGAGAAAATGTACTGTATTCCAAATCTATATGCTAAATTAACAAGGCTGTCTGCTTAGTTTCCTCTTTTGAAGGCACACTGAGATGACTTTCTGATAATTCTCTTACATAAAGCATGATGTGATGTCTCAGATTCTCAGTTGGTGCCTGGAATCACCATTTCCTCCAAGTTGGTTCTATGCTGGAGCATAAGCCTACCAGTCTGAGGAAGAACTCCTCACTGCATAATGTTCAATCAGCCAGGAAGATATTTCAATATTTCAAAGGCATCCACTCAAGCATTTAAAACTTCAGTATTTTTAAAGTCTTATTGGTGCATCTTTTTACAGGAAGAACATGTCTCCAATGCTGAGTGCAGGTAGTTGGCATTTGTCTATAAAATAAGAGTAATGAATAGAGTGATCAAGAACAATAGATAATTTCAGCAAATTCTGGTGCACGATTATTCATTCACTTTTCAAGCTTTGTGCTTTTAGATAACTTGGGGGTTAAACTCTATAACTCATTTTTTTCTTTATTCTGAGTAGTTTCAAAGCCACGGTCTTGAAGGTTGACTTATTCTCCAGAAATATGAAGACTTGGGCAGGGGGAAGATTATTGAATTTTGCTATTTGGAGTTTTGAGGTGTTTTTTTTTTTTTAAACTTTGGCCCTAATAGTCGATTTACTTTTTAAATTTCTTGGTGCCCAATTGTAAAAATAAGTTTATTCACCACTGTAGTACCAAAAAGTAGCATACCTAATGGTAACTATCCACCTTCTACAGGCTGGAAGGGTCAGATACACAGCTCTGTACGAGAAGAGCCCTAACGATGTCATCCAGACTTGAGCGTGGCAGCCACAGACTTTCTGGGTGGCCATGAACAGACGTAAGGCTTGGATGTGCTCTAGAAGGAACTAATCCTGGGCATCCTGGGAACCTAGTCCAAATTTCAGGCAAACTTGTTCCAGACTTCACCTCCCAAAATAGACCAAGTACCAAGAGTTTTGACAATCCACTTAGACCATGATATTCCTTCTCTGTGATATTAACTCTTATGGGTTGAACTGTGTCCCCCCCGCCCAAACTCATATGTTAAATTCCTAAAGCCCTGTACCTAAGAATCTGACTTTGTTTGGAAATAGGGTGGTCGCAGATGTACTGGTAGTTAAGATGGGGTTATACTGTAGTAGGCTGGACCCCTAATCCCAAATGACTGGTGTTCTTATAAAAAAGGGAACATTTATACACAGACATGCACACAGATAGAACACCTTGTGAAGATGAAGGCAGAGACAGGTGATGCTTTGAAAGGCCACGGACACCAAAAGTTGCCAGCAAACCACCAGAAGCTAGGGGAAAAGCTTGAAACAGATTTTCTCTCATAGACAAGAGAAGTAAACACTCCTGCCATCAGCGTGATCTCAGACTTCTAGCCCCGCAAACTGTGAGACAATAAATTTCTTTTTTTTTTTTTGAGCCATGCAGTTTGTGGTACTTTGCTATAGCAGCCTTAGCAAACTAATATGATAACAAAAGCTCGTTTATTCAAATGCCCCAATAGAACCATGAATGCTCCAAGTTTACATACAGATGTCAGACACATTTATATTCAGTGATGAGCCATGTTTTCATGTTTGGGATGAATGGGAACATATAAGACAGTATGGCCAGAAAGCCCAAGTTTTCCCCTATTTTTGAGGATATGAGCTATTATTAACATTTAATTGTTGAACAAAACCTCACCTGTGGCTAATGTTTGCATTTCTCATCAGAGATCAAGTAAATCATGTCACCTCTGGGTCTTCTCTTCCTCAAGTATATGATGCTAGGCTTAGACATAATGGTTACTAAGACCCCTTCTACCTCTGTATTCTATTGATCATTGTTTTGTTACTTCTTATTGTAAAATAATATTCTTGATGCAAAGCCTTTTTAAGAAACCATTAAAAAATGAAGTTCACACATATTCCCAGCACCCGGAGAAACCATTCTTTGGAATATAGCCTTCACCTTACTTTAATGAATGGCTATTAAATGTTCACTTGCATCCAATGTATTTTAAAAAGGACTTGAGGCAGCTTCCCATAAATACCTAATATTCCAAAGGACTACTGAGATTAGAAGGGCTTTGTAATGAATACAAGGATCTATTTGACCAGAAATGGTGATGCCAACAAGAATGGCTGCATATGGCCACTACTAGGTATTCCATGATGGCAGGGGTTTTACTTGTTTGTCTGCCCCTATGACCTTTGGTTGCTACTCCAGGTTGCTTGCAGAAATTTCCCTGAAATAGGGCTAATAACCAGAGGCAGTTATCTGAAGACCTTTGAAGATGGTAGGCTCTGTAAGGAAACTGGCCTGCCTAGCATTTTCTAGGCTACCTAATGGCAGTCAACCAGGGCAGAGTCGTTGCTGGAGTGACCACAGTTGCCCGATCTGAGCACCCTGGAAACCACTCATCTTTAAGGCATATTTGGTCTTCCAGAATAGATGAAGATATTCCTACCACCATATCTCCTTGTAGCAAATATATTCAAGGTGTTTTCAGGTACGTAGACTCTACTAGGGCTCTCTGTGAAATTAAATGATGCAGGGACTGTGGGGGTTAGTTTCCTATCGAGAATGTCGTCTGCAATGGCCCAGAATCAAAGCTGCTGGCTTAATCCTGAATGGTCCCTACTACATCTCTCCCATTCATGGATAACTATAATTTCAGAAAACCAAATTGGACTTGAATTTTTATCTTAATTTGTTACTGAAAATTGTACTTTGTCTCAAATAAACCATGAGCTTTTTTCTCTCATCAGTTACTAAAATGTTATCTAGTATCTTTATCAGAACTGAGTACCTATTGAATAATAATTTCTTTCCACTAGTTATACCATCTATCAAGACTAAGTTTAGTTTCATGTTTTCATTACTTATGCATGGAGTATCTATGATGTGTTAAAACCTGGGGGTACAAAGTGGAATGAGATAAACATGTTTCCTTCCTTGAAGAGCCTACAAAGTAGTGGCAGAGTTAGACAAAGGGGTAATTACAGGGGAGGATGAGCATTATTGCCGGAGAAGGAGAACACAGTGTATGACTCACAAGATAAGCTCAATATAAATGTGATGAATGAAAGCACTGGGAAATGGCATGGGAGCACTGGGCAGGGACAGCTAATCCAGGTGTAGGGGATCAGAGAAGGCTTCTAGGATGAGTAGGAATTTGACAAAAGAGAAAGGGAAGGGGTGACCAGGACAGAAAGTATTCTAGGTGGAAAGAACAACACACAAAAGAGCAAGGAGTCAAGAGATAACATGACACCCTGGGGAAGTTGATATGAATTGAGGATGATGGGAATGTGGAGTCACAGAAGATAAGGCTGGGAGATAGGCAAGGGCCAGAGGCTGCACAGATTTGAAAACAATGTTAAGGAGACTGAATTTTATCCTAAAAACAATAGAAATCCATAATAGGGTTTTAGGTGGCCTGCAAGGACCATAATTATATTTGCACTTTAGACCAGCCTTCTTGCTACAAGAGAGATTCGATACTAGACAAGGAGAGTAATAGCAATCTGCACTAGGCAATGGCATTTAGAAAAAAAGGGACTATTCAAGAAATATTTAGGCTGTATAATCACAGAGGCTGAGAACTAGATGTGGAAAATGAAGAAGAGAAATGGAAAGATGATATTCAAGTTTCTGGGGATGTGCTGTTTAGTTATCTATATTTCTGTATAACAAACCACTCAACAGACAATGACTAAACAAATAATTATTTTATTATTTCTCATGATCCTGTCAGTGGTTGGTGCTCAGCTGGATGGTTCTTCTGCTGGTGTTGCTTGTTCTGTCTCATGTGTTTGCAGTCAGATGGCAGCGTGGGCTAGAACAGCCAAGATGGCTTCAATCACATGTCTGGACCTTGCTGCAGATGGCTGGGAAAGTGGCTCAGCTGGGATGTTGGGAGAGTTGGGCTTCTCTCTTCTTTCCATGTAGACTCAGGGCCTCACTGTCTCTATAGGGACTCTCCAGAAGAATAGCTAGACATCTTAGGTGGCAGTTCAAGGCTCCCAAAAGTGCAAAGGTGGAAGCTGCCAGTGCCATGTCTCACTTCTGCCACATTCCATTGGTTAAAGTGGGTCACAGCACCAGGCGGATTCCATGTGGGAGGGTCTAAACAGGAGTATGAATAGGAGGACATATGGTTCACTGGGCCATCTTTAGAGAATAGGTACAACACATGGTGATACCATTCACTGAAGAGAGAAAAACTGGAGGAGGAACAGGTGTGAGGGAAGGAGAGCTAAGTTAAATTTTGAATAGATTAAGTTTGAGAAGCACATGAGACATCCAGTAGGTAGGTTGATATACATAGGGAGCTATAATTTAGGACACAAGAGTAGGCTAAAGATGTAGATTTGATAGTCCTCGTCATATGGTAATTGATACAGGGAGACTGAATAGAATGAGAGGAGAAGAGAGCCCCAGTCAGAAAACTAAGAAACTCTAATATTTAAAGACTAGGATTGGGAAAGGAACTTTAAGAGCTGACTGAGAAGATGAAGTTAAAGAAGGAGCAGGAAAATCAGGAGATCTTTGAATCATATAATCCAAGGAAGTCTGGCAGAGTCAGATGTCCCCCAGGGGGCTGTAAGTCAGAAAAAGCTAAGTGATGCTGCAGTAACAAAGTAACCCCCAAGTCACAGTGGCTTCTATGTGTTTATTTCCCCCTCACACTCAGTCTGCTGCAGGACTCTGAGGAACGTGACCCGGAACCCAAGGGTCCAGGCTGGTTCCATCCTCTGCTGCTGCCCCCTTAAGTGAAGGCCTCAACAGCCGTAGCAGGGTGAGAGAAAGCATGGAGGGATCACAATTCTCTTCCATGCTTCAGCACAGGAGTGGCACACATCACTTTCCTGTAGAGGTTTTGGCCAGAAGTAGGTTTCAAATTAACGAAGGTAAATGCATTCCGCCTGTACATCTGGGAAGAGGAAAATAAAATAGAACTTACTGAATTCATACTATTGTCATTGCCACAAAGATCAAATAGGGTGAGGACTGAAAAGTGTCTTTTGGATGGAGTAACAAAATTATCTTTGTATCCTAAACATCTCACCACTATGGGCCCTCAAAAAAGATGTTTATTGAGATGCTTAAGCACCTACTGCATGTTTAAGTGTGTCTAAATTTCATTCTGAAATAATCCCTAATAACTCTTCTAGGCCTAAGGGCCTTGGCTTTTAATAACTAGCTCTCCAAGTCTATATAATAACACCCATCAAAAATGAAACATCTGTAAGGTGTCTTCCATCATGATAAAAGCCAATTTGGATGAGCGTATGGTCAATCTGGCTGACTTTGCCTTTTCAGACAGTCAAAAATATGAATCAACGGAGACAGTGGCTGCGTGGAGGCTCCAGTCTAAGCCAGAAACTTTAATTGCATTGTCTTCTCTTATGACAAGTAATTAGAAATGACTGTTTCCTACCAGTCTGAATTACAAGATGATTATTTCCCTTTAACATTCACTGGCTGCTTGGCACTGCAAGACTGTGGTACTACTAAAAATATACTAATTACTGGAGAAAGTGACCAATGAGGGACAATTTTCTACCTTTCAGGGTCAAGGTCAGTCACAAGGAATAGGCTAAGTGGGAAGGACTAAAGAGCCATGGAAATCCCACTGGGTGGGGTTTTCAGAGGGTAGTCCTGAGAATACTGGAATGTCACTGTCAAAAAAACCCCCCCAAAACCCAAAACTCCTTTTCAGACCAGCTCTCCTCCTTATGTCTTAATTAACAAAAAATATTAAACTAACAAAAGATGAGATAATGATGAACAAGAAAGAATATTCTGCTTCCAACAAGAAGAAATCACCCATCAGTACCAATTAGAGGGTGAGACCACTCCCTTCACCAGGGAGCAAGAATTTCAATCTTCAGTAAATGAAAAGGAAAGAAGCCTGGAGAAAATCAAGGAAGTGTTTTAGGGTGGTGGGTAAACATCATGTTGTCTTGTAGGCACCATTTCCCCTAATGACGGGAAAGAATCAATTATTTTAAAAACATTAATGTGGAGAGTAAAAGATGCATCCAAATTACAGGCCTGCTCTCCCTCTGGCAAAAAATCGATCTAAGTTAGAAAAATAATAATGCCCAAGTCATAGAAGCACACAATACAAGGAAACTTTTTATAGGACAAATTCTTCACAGTGGCAAATAAGAATTACCGCCACTAGTAATATAATGCCTTCTGCTTCCTTCATTGCACATCTCAGAGGGAGAAAGTTGAGTTAAAAGCCTACGATTCCAACATATTCAGGTTTCAAAAGACAGTGTGGCTCCACAAACCTGGCCATTTCTTTGACATTGGTGTCTGCGCAGACGAGAACTAAGAGAAGTGAGTTCGCACAGTCCAAGTGGTTGCTCTCACTGGGTCCACAGAAGGACAGGGCAACTGGACGGCCCCTGCAGACCGTTGCAAAGCCATACGCAGAAGGCGCAGCAACTAGAGAGAGGCAGGCTCATCTGGACGTTTTGTTAGCATGTAACAAGGGCTTGCGGATGGCCGTGTGGGGGTCATAAACCATCCTTGTAAGCATACTATAATGTGTGATAGCCAGGACAATGAAAAGGTGGAATTGTGATGACCAGCCAATGAAGGGAATGGTTTTTCTCTTGGGTAAGAACTGAACCAGCACCTGAGGAATGGCAATGGCAGCATAACAGAGATCTACAAAGGTGAGGTGACCGAGGGAGAAGTACCCTGCAGTCTTGAGTCCCTTCTGATTAATGAAATCACGCGTACATGGCCGATTTCCGTGATGAAGTAGATTGCTAGGAACACCACCAAAAGGACAGGCTGTAACTCAGCTCCATCTGTCAGTCAAGGAGAATAAACTCAGTCGTGGCTGTGTAGTGTAACAGCGTATTCGCTTGACTTCCAATGAGGTCTAAAGGGGAAAAAAACAAATGCATTTGTCTTTTGTCATTTACGCATTTAAAAAGACATATGGCTACTCTTAGTTGTCTGTAGTCTCAATTGTTTCTAGACCTGATGACTGAGAAACAGCATTTAACACAAAGAGGTGTTAAAATAAAATGTAGCGAGCTTTACTCGATATGAATATTTGATTGCATGAGAAACAAACTGTGAACGAGGAAACTTCAAAGCCAAAAGTGGTCAGAAGCTGGCTCTCAGCAATTACAGCTCAGATTATAAAAGCATGATGAGGAAGTACATTGTTTTCCTATTTTGGTGGGTTACTGGAAGCTTAGATTCCTCTTGGGTTGGTAAGTAGCACTGCATAAACTGACTTACTTATAACTGATTGGATGAAAATCTGCAAGATCCCACTGACATGAAGAAAGCTTACATTTTAAGGTCAGGGTCAGCATTTTGGGGACATCAGGACAGTTTTGACTAGGCAGCTATGAGTGGTTAGATTAAAGGTGTACTCAAACTGTGGCTTCCACTTTGGTTTTTCTTTAATAGAGGTAAAAGTGTGTGGATTTGCAAAATGCAAAAATGTATCTTGAGGATTCAGAAGGATGAGCCACAGTACACATGAAAAAATGTGCACTTATTACCTATTTTAGTATGATAGTCAACTGTGTCCTTTAAAATGAGAAAATACTTTAGCCCTGGCCAGTGTGGCTCAGTTGACTGGGCGTTGTCCTGCAAACCGAAAGGTCACGGGTTTGATTCCTCATCAGGGCAGATACCTGGGTTGCAAGTTTGGTCCCCAGCGTGTGCAGGAGACAGCTGATGGATATTTCTCTCCCTCTCTCCCTCCCTCCCCCTCTCTCTAAAATCAATAAAAGAAAAAAATTTTAATAAAAACAAAAGTACTTTCAAAAAGATGATATTCCTTTAAAGTTTGGTGAAACCTACATAGTTTGAACCGTGGTTCTCTGAATCATCCATGGAAAATTATTGTTTTGGTTTCTTTCCTCTACTCTAGACAAGTGAACTCTTGCCTGCAGAGGTGAGCAAAGTGTCCTTCTGTCCGCCCTACACTTTCTGATCTCAGATGCACTGGTGTCATATGTATCTACTACTTCTTTTTAGCAGAAATAAGTATTTAAAAGCCAAGAAATTATTTTTTTTCCTTATGTCTATACACCAAAAGATGCCTATAATGAGTTTTTTAAATCTATTTCTTTTTTTTAAGACTTTTATTTATTTATTTTTAGAGAGAGGGGAAGGGAGGGAGAAAGAAGGGGAGAGAAACATCAATGTGCGGTTGCCTCTCATGCGCCCCCCCACTGGGGACCTGGCCTGCAACCCAGGCATGTGCCCTGACTGGGAATCAAACTGGCAACCCTTTGGTTCACAGGACAGCACTCAATTCACTGAGCCACACCAGCCAGGGCAGTATAATGAGGTTTTTTTAAGTTACTAGGTATATAGATAGAGATCCATGAATTTCCTCCCTTTCCAAAAACAGAGACATGCTCGTGACTAGATTAAAAAGAGATCCTACAGGGAATATTTCAAACTCTTGACTATTTTTGATGACAGATGAAGAAGGGTGTACCCCAATAAATTAAATAAATAAATAGATAGATAGATAGATAGATAGATAGATAGATAGATAGATAGATAGATAGTGTTAAGGGGTGGGATTTTTACTTTTTATTTTATCCATTTTACTATTGTTTCATTTTTTTTTCCTTGCAAATAATTACTACTTTGGTAATTGCTTAAGCATTTAGTTTTTTAAAATAAAGATACTTAACCATGGTAGGTCAGGGCAGGGGAATTGTGAGAAAGCATCTCTAAAAAACAAACTAGCCCTGGCTGGTGTGGTTCAGTGGATTGAACACTGGCCTGAGAACCAAAGGGTCACCGGTTTGATTCCCAGCCAGGGCACATGCTTGGGTTGCAGGCCAGGTCCCCAGTGTGGGGCACGCAAGGGGCAACCACACATTATGTTTCTCTTCCTCTTTCTCCTTCCCTTCCCATCTGTCAAAAAAAAAATCTTTAAAATTAATAAATAAAAGACAAACTAAACTTCCAACCAGAAGCTATGTAACTCCTGCAGATCAAACGTCCAGCATAGTGATATAGACAACAACACTGTTATAAGATCCAAAGTTGTTTAGAGACTAGACCTTGTTTCCCCCACAAAAAAGAAATGACAGCTACGTGATGTGATAAATGTGTTAGCTAATGCTTTTTGACAATCGTATAGTAATATATCATGTATCAAATCAGCAAATCGAACACCTTATAGTTACACAGTGTTGTATGTCAATTGTGTCTCTAAATAAATAAAAAGACAAACTAAGTTTTAATACAAAATGTCTAACTTCCAGTATATTGTGACTAAAAATTTAATTCTTTATAACACACAGCACACATAGCAATAATGTGAACCTATTTAATGAAGCTAACCTACCATAAATTTGAGACTAAATAGGGAAGAAATTATTCACTTTAAAACTAACTATCCAACAGAAGAAAATGTTGAATGTAAAATAACTGTAACTTTAAATGGCTTAATTGGAAGTAGATACGTGTAGGGTTTTCACAGAGATTCTGAAGGAAACTGCTGAGTGTGAGTGCGGCAAAGGGCTCGAGGACACTGACCCCACATGATGCTGTGTTATCTGCAGTTCCGTGTTTGCCTTTTGTTTTTCTCATTACTGCCAGCACTATTCCTGTGTATCGTAGACAAGAAGAAGGGGCTTTTTGCCACATGGAGAGAAAAAGAGATGGAAGGTAAAGAAGTTATAAAAGAGGGGACATCACTCAGGAAAGAAAAAGATGTCTGAGGTAATGGACAATATTTTAGAAGAAACACAACAAAGAGGAATGTGCTTAAAGAATATCTGTGTAGATATGGGGGGGAGGACTAGGTCAATCAAAATAATGGAGCTGGAGCTGTTTAAAAAGAAAAGTGAGGGAACTGGGTAGACTCAGTATGTTCACTCTTCAAGGGAAGAAATGTAGATACATGGGTTCAAATAATTCCATTGTTTTGCCAGAAGGCGGGGCAGCTGTCTTAGTATAGCTTGGTTGGTTGTTGTCCCTACTCCTTTGAGTGGGTAGAGAAATTAAAAAAAAACAAAAATCAAACAAACAAAAAAACAGAGTGCAGCAATCTATTTGCATTATATAATTATGTAAGTAAGGATTTTGTAATTTGAGGAGTCCTTGTAACTGATTCTTTAATAGCATCAACCATTTTGGACATGACTGTAAAAAACTCTATTAATCACCTCAAATTGAAAACATGACAGAGACGTTGACATCCTAAAATCAGAAAGAAAAGACCCTCAACCCACCCAAAAGCTGTAAAACATTTCGATCAATGTTTAAAATCACTTTGGACTGTGCTTGTTGCAGCAAGAACCTTCGAAGACTGAGCTTGGTCATTTATCAGGTTTTATATATCCAGTAGATACAGTTCCTACAAACCATAGTCTTTAAAATTCATTCTTATTGATTGATACTCAACAATATTGATTCTACTGTATTAGACTGAGTGGTTTATTTTAAACTACAGTGCAGAGTACAGTAGTTTGCTTGAAAACAATAAAATAATAATGATAATCATTTTTCCTCTCCCCCTCTTTTAGGCTTTGACCAGGAGAGAATAACTACAAGAAACTACTAATTTACAAAATGTGCAGATGACCTAGTTTATTCATAACCATGGGAGTTTTAATTTATTAAACAACAATTTAATATAAGCAGTGCCTAGTAATTCTAGTTCACTGTGTGTTTGGTAGGAGAATAATGTATTACTTAATGGGGAAGATAAATCTATTATTGGAAAATTTTAATAATGAACAAAATTATGTTTGGGTATTTTCATGAGAAGTAATTAGTTGCAAACTGTCCTTCCCCGAAGTGTGGCGGTATTGGTGGCAATTGGTTTTTAGTGGTGTATTCTCTACTAATGGACCTACTTAACGTCTTGCTGCAGTGGAGTGGAGAGAGGACCAGGGATGGGAGGACCAGTGTGGAAGGTCCCAGGTCTGAAAGAGGGATCATTAACATCAATCCCTGATATCCGTTAGCTCCTGTCCCCCACTCCCACAGAGGGGATCTAGATACGAAGGAGAAGTTGCAGGTGAAGGGCTTGGCTTTGCGGCCCCAAATGACTTGAGAGGCTACAGAAAGTAGCCTCTTGCAGGTGTCCCAGCAAGTCTCTTTCCCTTCAGCTGGCTCAACGGCCCAATACTTGTTCCCTCCACTGAAAGACTCCTTCCCATCAAAGCATTAGCTCTAGAAGGCCCGTGGTAAAATGCACGTGTTAAACCAGATAAGGAACAGATGAATTCATGTGAATCTGTGAGCACTCGGGCATTTATTAGTAATTACGTTATAGGTAAGCTTTGGAAACTGACCCAGTGTTATCTGAACCTTGCAAGTGAGAAAAGTCTGGCTCAAACCAAGCTTCAACAAATAAGGAATTCATTGGTTCATAGAGCCATGAAGAGGAGAGCTTCAGGAATAAGGCCACGTGGTCTAAAACCAACAATTCGGACACTACCAGAATCCTCTCCACCCATCTCGCAATTCTATTTCTCTTTGGTGGTGATATAATATTCTATTACTGAAGATGAACTTTCTCCATACAGCCAAGGAAGATTAGTACAGAAAGATCTGGAACTGTCATCCTAGCTTAGTGACAGAAACCAAAAGAAATTCCTTCTTTCATCTGGCATCTATATCAATCCCAGGGAAGACCATGAGTGGCCCAGAGGGTTACACACCCACCACCTGGACCATCACTGGCATCAGGAGCAAGGAGCACTGTGATAGTTCACTGCCCACCCCTGTAGCCTGGGAGTATGAAAGTGAGTAATGAACACCTTCTCCAGGACTTGGTGTTTCAAACAACTTAGCAGAATTCCACACACACCCGACTTCTACTGGGGCAGGGCATCTAAAACGCCACTCCCTCCCCCCTTCTTTTCTTGAATACTATCAACTGTTATAATGTTATTGTGAATCAAAGGCTCTGATTGACTTTTAAGTGATTCCAAGGAATCTCCGAAGTGGGTGGGCAGTGTAGGAACCCTCATCTGATAGTTGTGGTTTCTGAGGTGAAGAATGATGGTATCTGGTTTACAGTTACCCTTGGAAATGGGTTAAAAGTGGTGAACACAAGTAATAGATATATTCTTTTTCTAGGAAAAAAAAGTCTCAAAATGTGGAGTTGCTGTGGGATTGACTTCAAGGGGTCCTCAGTGGAACATTCAGAAAGCCACTGGTGAAAAGCAGTTCTGGAGAGGAGCAGAAATAAATAAGACTCACAGCGAGGGCCGAGGGGGAAAAGTCAACAAAGGAGAGTGGGTGTGAGGTGAACGGAAAGAGGCCCCCCAGCACAGTGGGAGACCGCCACAGGCTACCTTCATTAACTTCCTGTTTCTTCCTAAGATGCTCTCTTCTGAACAGAAGCTCCTTCTCTCCCTCACCAACATGCCCCCTTATTTATCGCCAACCTCGAGGATCCTACCTCCACCTCCGAACATCTCTCCTTGTGCCTAGTCTTCTTGTGTTTAGTTTGGGCCACCGTCATTTTTCACCCAGTTTACTATGACTGCAGCCTTGTGCCCAGTGTCCTAGTCTCTAATCCCCCCCCCCCATTTTGTTCGTCACACTCCAGGACAATCTCATATAAAAATTAGATCATGTTACCCTCTTCCTCAAAGCTTCAGTGTGAGTCTTCCTAGACTCAGAATGGAGTCCCTGAACATAGCCACTAAGACTGATCTCAACAACCCCTGCCCTTGACAGTTCCCCCATGCAGTCCATACTCTGTCCATTGAGGATCTCTTTTTGGTTCCTTCTCTTAAGGAACGTTGTGTTTTTTCTTTGTGTGTGTGTGTGTGTGTTTACCTCACAACCTTTGTATGTGCTGTGCCTTTTGTACAGACCCAGTATCTCCCTCTTGTTTTCAGAAGTAGTGAGTTATAGAAACCCAACCAACTAATGACCATCAGTGAGCAGTATTTGTTAGGGTACAGGCTAAGCTGCTGCAACAAAGATCCCTAATATTGTGTAGCTTAAACAAGAAGGGCTTAACAGTTCTCTCCTTTGTAATGGTCTACAGTGAGGGAGTCCACAGTGACAAAGCAGATCTGCCATCTTCAGCATGCAGCAACCTTCTGGTCCAAAGTGGCTACTTTATTTTTTGCATGCATCCTAGCCACCACAAAGAATGAAGGGGCAAATGAACTCATTCATTTTTTTTAAAGGTACAGTTAGGAAGCAGTATAATTCCACTGGCTAGAACACACAAATATTCACCCTGTGGTTCAAGGAAGGATGGAAAGTATGGTGTCTAGCTGGGCAGCTGTGTGTTCAGCTGAAACTCCAGTTGGGTTATCATAGAAAGGAAAGAATGGATATTGGTGAATGGCACAGTCCCTGCCATAGAACATGACTCCCCAAGGCTTTCACAAGAGCTAGAAGGACAAAGAGAGACTGAACAACACCTCAAGATTACCTGAAAGCCCGTCCCTCCCCCTCTTCAGAAGCAACACCAGCCCAGTATAGGGAAAATTTCACCTGCTGGGGAAAGTGGGATCAGGAGCTCTAAGGAAGGGAAGAGGGCCAGAAGCAGGCCCAGTATCCAATCAGTAAGCACCAATATGGCTGCAATCGTTGTTTAAATGGATAACTGTTCCATGTGGGTAAGAATCACCCCTCTAGCCCTGGCTGTTGTGGCTCAGTTGGTTGAGTGTCATCCTGCAAACTGAAAGGTCACCAGTTCAATTCCCAGTCAGGACACATTCATGGGTTGCAGGTTCAGTGCCCATTTGAGTCACATGCAAGAGGCAATCAATCGATGTTTCTCTCTCACATTGATGTTTCTCCACCATCCAGCAGCTAAAGGGTTAGTGTCTGGCACAAAGAGACCCAAGAGATCAGAACCCCTCTGCCAGGGCTCTATGTGATCGGGGATGGTTTGACTATCACCCCTGGCCAGAAGCCTAACATGCAGGAACCTTCCTCAGCTCCTGAATCCACTCCAAAATAAAGACAGAAGTGCAGTAGACAGAGGTTACTGAACCTCATCCTTATATTCCATTTCAAATCTTGCTTTAGATTCAGAAAACATGAAATTGAGTCAGATATCCGTGACCCATAACATCAGTAAATATGACCCCTGTGGGCGATGTTTATTTTGCTAGAGGAGAAGAAAGCTCAGCTCATGAGTAAGAGACTCAGGCAATGTGTCCATAACACCACAGACAAGATTTTAAGAATACAAAATGTGGAAAAGACAGAATCAATTTGATCGCCCACCCAGGGACATCCTCGGACCACTGAATCCTTTCAGCTGGGTCAGTGAGGTGTGATGCAATAGAAAGAACACTGGATTTGGAGCCACAAGGCCTGGGTATTAGCTTAGAAGAGTGGAAAGAACAAGTTTGTAGCTGGTTCCGTAAATACAATCGATACACTAGTCTCTACATCTGTAAAATCGGGGATAATAATATTTACCTCAAAGTGCAATGAAACATGAATGAACTAGGTGTGCTGGGTTCCTGGCACGCAGTAGGCACTCAATAAAAGTAAGTCAATGCTTTTTTTTGTTTGTTTGCTTTTACTCTCCACTCTTGTCCTCTTTTTACCCATCACACACACACACACACACACACACACACACACAGAGGAATCTGTAGTGGGACCACAGTCAGGTCACTTAATGTATGTCTCAGTTTTGCAACAAGAGAGGCAGGGATCAGGCTGGCTGTCTTGCATGGTGAGATTTTCAATGTGAATCAGGATGCAGATGTAGAGGAGTTGTCAACAGGAGCAAAAGGAGGTGACAGGTTTACATAAGTTCCCATGCACATGTCCATAGTTTCTATAGCATAACTTGCAATCCCATCTATACAGCTTGCCTCTGGATTAAAGCCAACCTCTGTAGTATTGGATATGCCGATCATTTTGTCAAATGATCCCATCCTTCAGAATGTGCCTGGCCCCGAGTAGATACTCCATAGGTATTTGTTGAGTAGAAGAGTGGGTTTGTGATGAATCTACTGACTTTGTAAGGCAAGGACAGCATACAGTCGGGTGTACGTAAGGTATGAGTGGCCCACTTCGTACCAAACCCAGACAAATATGTGAAGAAAGAAAAAGAGCCAGCTCATGATCTTGCTGAAGTTTACACTTCTCCTCCAACTGGTAATTGCTTTAAGAAGAGCCTTCTGCCTCAGTCATTGTCAGCAAACATGAAAATGTATGCCTTTCTACACGTATATTTGAATTTCTAAAATCTTAGGTTTCACACCAAGAACCCAATTTCAGTCAACATTTCCATTTACTAAAAGGAAGTAACCAATGAATAAACTTTGTTTTTAAAGAGTTACCTTTGGGAAGTAGAAATCCATGCATAATTCGCGAATTGGCAAATGATTTTTCAATTCCTGAAGCATTGCTCACATAAAACGCCTGGCCCAGAGGTGTGCACGTCCCTCTTCTCTGCAGATCCATCAACAAGTGGTGAGCCTCTTCCCTCAGCACACTGTGTCAGAGAAGTTCAAGGTGAGGGTAAGAAACCCTTAGAGAAACGGGAAGGATGTTATCAAGAGTTAAGTTCTAATGTTATACATATAACATGTCCCTTTAAATTAGATGCTTTGGGGGAGGTAAAATGTCAAAGATTGGATGGAAGAGGGGTAGTGACTGTTGCCTCATGAAGAGCCTTTTGAGCTGTGTTACAGAATGTAGACTTCCTCCTACAGTGACAAGGAGTATCTAAATGTGTTCGGTGTATGTGTGGGATGCTGGACACACGTGCTTTGGAAAGGTGGTGCCCGCGACTTGTGGGGGTTGAAGTGGAGAGGACGAGCCTAGGAAGAAGGAGCGGAAGAGGAGGCTGTCAGGATAGCAGGGTAATCAGTGCAGGGAGCTGAGCTCAGACCATTTCAGGGAGGAAGCTAATTAAAGGAAGGTCCAGGGATTGTGTGTGGGGGGGGGGGGAGGGGATCAATAACTACCCCAGGGGGCAGGGCAGAGCACTTGTGAGTCAGGGCTGACAATAAGACTTCAATGGGTCTTAAACTAATCTAAATGCTAGGTTAGCCTCAGGGATGATGTTAGACACTTTCCTGTTCAATCCTTGCTTCTCGTGGCATTTTAACTAAAATGTTAGTTAATTTCTGTCTTGTATGCCTAGAACACTGGTCTGATTTTCATTTGTTTAAATGACAGTATTATTTGGAATTTATTTTCATCTGTATTTTTCAGGTCTCAGGAAATCTGTTTACCCTTCTGAGACACCTTCCTTCACCTGGGGGGTGACCAGGGGCCTCTGGAAGCAAGAAGGGAGAAAAAAACAACTTCTTTTGCTCTAAAACCTTAAATCCTTTATCACAGAGATTTAAAAAAATATACCTTGTTTTATCCATTGTGACAAGGATAACACAGTTTATTTAAGTAGAGCTCATGTTTGGGGATCTCCAAACTTAAAATTATTACATGCTAACCCTCATAAAGGCCCATGGTGTCAGTCACTCAATGTCCACAGAGTACGGTCTGCGTCCCACAGGTAGAACTAAAAACACATAGACAGGTGTGTTTTTTTCTTTTTAAAGATTATGCAATTTTTAATTATTTTTTCTATTTGTAATAAGTCAAGCTGTGTTTATTCATAATAGTGATAAGAAATTTCTTTTTGTTTATTTTTGGATGGAATCAGAAAGACATGGAGCAGAATCATTATTTTATTTTTATTATTTGTTTGCAGGTGGTATCAAAGAAAGGTCACATTTCCTCATTTAAATAAAATTAAATCAGGTTGTGAGGTTTATTTCCCCATTCTCAGTTAGGATGGGGGAACTCCGTCCCCTTCCTGAGGGTCAAATGTGGAGAGGGCGCTGATTCTACAGTTAAGGACATTAGGGAATAGGCATTTTTTTTTTTTTTTTTATCACAGTTAAAATCCTCCTGCCCTGGCTGGTGTGGTTCGGTAGACTGAGCACCAGCCTACAAACAGAAAGGTCACTGGTTTGATTCCCAGGCACAGCACATGCCCAGGTTGTGGGCCAGGTCCCCATTTGAGGATGTGTGAGAGGCAACGAATAGCACATTGATGTTACTCTCCCTCTCTTTCTCCCTCCTTTTCCCTCTCTAAAAATAAATAACTAAATAGAATAAAAAACTTTTTAAAAATTAAAAAGAAAATAAAATCCTCCTTGTCCAAGGTAGGTGGGTGGCTATGGCCCATCTAAGCCGAGTGGAGATATAAGCGGCCTTCACAGCTGGCTCCACCTTGGGGCCTGGTATGTAGTCCTCATCACATCCTTGTTGCTGCCCCCATTAGAGTTCAGCGTTTCTACTCAGCAAAAGACTCTGGGCCTTTAGAACTCTGAAAACCAATCCCTTCTCAATCTATCAACCTCCCCCTCCCCCCTCTTACAGGTTTGCTCCAGGGCATCTTCCAAGGCAGGAAGTCAAAAACAAAATTCTGTTCTTTCTCCACTCTGAGCAACAGGAGCCTCCAGGTTGGAACTGCTTGGATTAAAAGTGTAAGGGAAAGAGAAAAAAAAATTCTCCCTCTGTTCTGAATCTTACACAATCAGAAGAATATGCTAAAATTTAACATCTCCATGATTTATTCTGCTATCTATTTTATTAAAGCCCCTCGTCTCACTACAGCTTCTCCGTCCAGCCAGACTCAAAACGGGAGGTGGGGGGCAGAAAGTCCTGTTCTGAGGAGACAGTCGGGCAGCGTGAGAGCAGCCCCTGGACCTGTGCCCAGTGCGCAGCTGAGGCGAGCTGACGGAGCCCTGCTCTTCTGAGACAATGGAGACCTCCAGGAGACTAGATTATAACTAATACCTAGATTCTCCCTGGGGAATTTTCTGCTTTTTCCGTGGGGTAGGTCCCCAAACAACCAAGAAAGCCTAGATTCTGGTCCTTCCCGTTGTTGCTGTGAAAAGTACATATGTTAGCTGACATCTGATGTTTGTCTGCTCTTTATAAGGAGTAACAAAGCCACTAAGTAGACCACTGCCTTTTTGAATCAAAGAAACAGTTTTTATCTAATAGACTCATTTTGTTGATAATATATTTAAAGCAAAAATTTTAAGTTCCAGAATCAAACTTTACCAATTTGGCTAGTGCTCAGGACTGATTATGATTTTTTAAAATGTAAAATAGAAATTATCTAAAGACATATAATTGTATTAGTTTCCATTTTAAGCATCAACAAATTGAACTAATAAAGTAGTGGGAAATTCAGGTTTTAAAATTTTTTCTTTAAAAAATTAAGCACAGGCCCAATGGGTGTGGTCCAGTGGATTGAGCACGGACCTGCAAACGGAAAGGTCGCCAGTTTGGTTCCTGATCGGGGCTCATGTCTGGGTTGTGGGCCAGGTCTCCAGTTAGGGGCATATAAGAAGCAACTGATTGATGTTTCTTTCTCCTTGTCTTTCTCCCTCCCTTCCCCTCTCTCTAAAAATAAATAAATAAAATCTCTCTTTTTTTAATTAAGCACATTTCTAATTAGAATCTGAAAATTTGCAAAGGTATGAATTCTGAGAATTAAGATCTAATTTGAATATCACTGGAAATTTGGGTCAATCGAGCTTATGAGAAGAAAAATAATAAATTACATAGGAGGGTCGCTGATGTGTCAAAAAATTGTGCAGCTGGTAAGAGAATGAATGTAGTTTGGGGACAGTAGACAAATAGAACATGGGATTCCAAGTCAGAAGATTCAGGTCCCAGCTTGGTCATAAATAATCATGGTCTTAAGCACATTGGGCAGGTTAGTGTTGCTGAAATTCATCTGTGAAATGGAGACAGTAACATCCACCTTGAAGGATCTTGATCAAAAGAAATAGAGTATGTGACGGAACCTCGAAACCTGCCAAGTGCGTTGGGAATGTTAGCATTTATTGTTGTGACATGTGCCACAAGCCCCAATGTTCAGCGGCTAATTTACGATCGCTTTTCTAGAGAGAAATGTAGCTCAGGGAGCTCACCTCCCCTGCACGGTGTGCTGTGCCCTAAAACACATCTGTTGCTTCCTGATGATGTTATCAATCTTTAGGGGAAGGAACATATTGATTTGTTTCCCTTCGAAGTGCTTCTGCGAATTGATCTGGCTGTTCTGATGTAGCAGGCTCGCTAATGCCTCTGCCTCTCTGGCTGTGGTTGCAAATGATCCTGCTGCAGGGAAAAAGGCCGGATCCTTCCGACACTCCCGGGTCTGGCCTGGCTCCTCCACGTCTGAACAGCCTCAGAGCCGATGCTTAACCACTCCAGCAAAGTTCTCGTTATTCAATGACAACCAGCCATCTCGGAATGTGTTTCTGCTCCCAGCGGTAGTTGGGGCTGGAGGCTGTGGATATTTTCATGGGTGTTTTCCTTGCGTAAAATAGCCAAAGGTGAAGGGGCAGAGTGTCATACCTTCCCAGAATAATTAGGTCATTTCTATGATTTTTCCCATTCCAAACATAGGTTCAATGAGCCACTGAACAGTGTGTAGGGTTTTGAATGCAAGTTTCCACTATGTACACACCGAGCAATCTCATTCAAATTATTCATCCCCCTCCATGCCTTTTATACATCTGGAAAGTGGGAATAATCACACATACTGATAAGGTTGCTGTGAGGACAAAATGAAATAACTCCTACTGGGGTGCACAGAAGGTCCTGGACCTATAAATTCGTTTCTTGGGGCATTGTGGGGCTTTGGTTAAGCACAATCCATTTATCACCTGCAACACATGTCTGCAGGCTCAGACTGGAAATTGTCAGCCTCCCTGAATCAGCCCACTGCAATACACAACCAATATGGGGTAGCAACTTGGACACTGTGCTGGGGAAGAGATCCTGACCTCCGCTCCTAGGGAATCTTAGCTCACAGAGAGGAGGGCCCCATGAGGTAATCCCTGCCATTTGGGGCCAACCTCCTACTCCCAACCCCACTTGGCCGCTCTGGCTATCCTACTGTGAATTGGGCTCTGAGGAAGGCTCCCTGAAAGAGAAGTGACAGGCAAGGAGAGGAGCATGCAAAGTGGCCCCCATAGGGATCTCACCCCTCCCAGAGCCCTGTGGAATCCTTCCTGCTCCTTCTGCTTGGGGCTGCTAAGCACCTGGCGCAGGTAAATACTCAGGAGGCATTGGGTGGTGGAAGGATACGATTTGGGCTCTGTAGACACATACATGCAACAGCAAAAAGGCTCTTGACTATTTAATCAAACACCAGACTGTGCACAAACACTGCCCTGTGTACCAGTAAGACCTTTACTCTTCACCAGCTGTGGGAACTTGAGCAAGCTCTTTAATATCTTTGAGACCTGGTGTCCTACTAAAATGTGGATAATCATAGTACTCATCTCATAAGGCTATTATTGCTAAGGTTAAATGAGATAATGTGTATAAAATGCTTAGCACAGCTTCTACCACATGATAAACCCTGAATAGAAGCTTATTATTATTATTATTGTTGGCTGTGAGTAGTGGGTTTCCCTTTTCACATAGGCAAAGCATGTTGGGAGACCTGTTGCAAGGAGATTATTTAATGGGCATCTAATCTCCCTAATCCAGTCCTTGGGAACTTTGCTCCATGTTTCATTGTAAGGTATTTTGAAAAGCATAGATGATGCTGGAGTATGAGTTTTTGCAAGAAGACGCAAGTTGAATTTTGGGGAATTAATTTTGGGTGGAGGGGCCTCAAGACAATTCTGACCTTTTGTTAACCCAGGATTCTTCTGCTCAGAAAGTTCTTCTGCTCAGATTCTGCTGCTCAGATTCTATGCAGAAGGAGAGATGACAGCCTCCCAGTTACTTTTCTCTGGTGGGTCTGTCCCTCACACTGCTGGCACTAGGATTGGTTTGGACCGGGTTTCACGTCATTCTAGTGAAGAAATCTGTTCTGGGATTTCCCAGTGAATCACAAATAAATTAAGCTATTTGTGCAGTAATATCCAAGCCCACCAACATCTTTCCAGGGGAATAAGTACCTTAAATGAGCATCATATTAGTGGGGCTGTGAAGTGATTGTGGACTTTGATGACAACAGACCTGAATTTTCTAATCTATCTGCCACTTACTGGCTCTTTTAAAATATCATTTAATTTTCTCCAGTCTTGTCCATGCAGCAGCCCGGAACGTCATTCTCACACCCCAGTCCTAACCTGTAGAGTGGAGGGTGGACTGGAATGCACATGTGTGAACAATGACAATTTCACTCTACTAGTCAGTGGGGGCAGTAGACACCACTGAGTGAGCATTTGTTCTGTGTGGCCATCGCATTCAAAATGACTGAATGAGTAGGGCAATGAATCTGCATCAAATTTTGCGTTAAGCCTGAACATGAACATTCCTCCATGGAAACTATTCAGATGATTCAGAAGGCTTTTGGTGACGATGCAATGAGTGAAGCACAAACAAATGTGTAGCTTCAAAGATGGTCGAGAAGAAAGGGTGACAAAGTCACAGCAAGATCACTACCACGTTAACTATGCTTTTAGGTTGGAAAGTGTCCATCATGTGTACACCCCTCCAGGCCAAACAATTAATAAGGAATACTACCTCAACGTTCATCAGTCGAGAGATGCTGTATGACAAAAACAGCTGAAGCCATGGGCAACTGGTGACTGGCAGATTCATCATGACAACGCACCTGCTCGTCATCCCATCTCATGCAGAGTTTTTTGGCAAAACATCAAATCACCCAGGTGACTCATCCCCCCTACAGCCCAAATTTGGCACCCTGCAACTTCTGGCTTTTCCCAAAACTAAAATCACTTTTGAAAGGGAAGAGATTTCTGACCGTCTATGAGAGTAGAAAAATACGACAGGGCAGCTGATGGTGATTGGGAGAACTGTGTGACGTCCCAAGGTGCCTACTTTGAAGGGGATGGAGGTGTCACTGTTCTATGTACAATGTTTCTTGTATCTTGCATCTTCTTTAATAAATTGTCTCTTTTTCATAGTACATGGCTGGATACTTTCTGGACAAACCTCAGTACAAACTATGTTTCTCCTAAATGGTCATACCTTTTCACTTAAAGAAAGTACTTTATGGTTTCTCTTTGGCATATCTGGATTGCCAGCATCACTACTCTTGCACTTTGGGGCCATTATTGAGCAAAATAAGGGTCACCTGAACACAAGCACTGTGATACTGTGACATTGGATCTGATAACCAACAGGCTACTGAGTGACTAATGGCTGGGGAGCCCATACAGCCTGAAGCAAGGGCTGAGTCACTTCCTGGGCTGGATGCGGGGGATGGTGCAAGATTTGACCACGTTACTCAGGATGGCACAATTTAAAACTTATGAACTGTGTATTTCAAGAATTTTCCACTTAATATTTCCAGACTGTGGTTGGTCATGCGTAACTAAAACTGGAACAATGGATAAGAGGGGGACAACTGTAGAATCTTTCTGAGCAGGAGAATCCTTGGTTAACAAAAACACACAATTGTCTTGAAACCAGAAAATCAACTCCTCAAAATGCAACTTGTGTGTTCTTGCAAACTCATACCCCAGCATTGGCTATACTTCTCAAAGGAGCTTGCAGCAAAACATGAAAAATGTATGTGGGCGACCCCAGTTTCTGCTGATAAAAGTGTGCTGAAAATTTAGTCATTTGAGAATTTTTTAAGAACTGATTTAATGATGTTTCATTGGACTTCAAGAAAATCTCAGCATTATATTTACATATAGACACAGACAACAGGATGGTGATAGCCAGAGGGAAAGGAGGGTGGGGGAGGTGGAAGAGGACAAAGAGGGGTAAATGGGGACAGAAAGAGACTTTACTTTGGGCAGTGGGTGCGCGATGCAGTGTGCAGGTGATTTTTGTTCAATGGTACTCTTGAGGCCTGTGTGGCTTTGTTAACAAATGTCATCCCAATAAATTCAATGTTTATTTTTATTTTTTAATATATTTTATTGATTATGCTATTACATTTGTCCCATTCCCCCCTTCACTCCATCCTGCACACCCCCTCCCTCCCACATTCCCCCCCTATAGTTCGTGTCCATGGGTCATATATATAAATTCTTTGGCTTCTACATTTCCTATACTATTCATACACTCCCTCTGTCTATTTTCTATCTACCATTTATGCTACTTATTCTCTATACCTTTCCCCCCTCTCTCCCCCTCCTACTCCCCTGTTGACAACCCTCCATGTGATCTCCATGTCTGTGGTTCTGTTCCTGTTCTAGTTGTTTGCTTAGTTTGCTTTTGTTCTTGTTTTAGGTGTGGTTGTTAATAATTGTGAGTTTGCTGTCATTTTTACTGTTCATATTTTTGATCTTTTTTTTCTTAGATAAATCCCTTTAATATTTCATACAATAAGGGCTTGGTGATGATGAACTCCTTTAACTTGACCTTGTCTGAGAAGCACTTTATCCGCCCTTCCATTCTAAATGAAAGCTTTGCTGTATAGAGCAATCTTGGATGTAGGTCCTTGCCTTTCATGACTTGGAATACTTCTTTCCAGCCCCTTCTTGCCTTCAAGGATTCTTTTGAGAAGTCAGCTGACAGTCTTATGGGAACCCCTTTGTAGGTAACTGTCTCCTTTTCTCTTGCTGCTTCTAGGATTCTCTCCTTCTGTTTAATCTTGGGTAATGTAATTATGATGTGCCTTGGTGTGTTCCTCCTTGGGTCCAGCTTCTTTGGGACTCTCTGAGCTTCCTGGACATCCTGGAATTCTATTTCCTTTGCCAGATTAGAGAAGTTCTCCTTCATTATTTGTTCAAATAAGTTTTCAATTTCTTGCTCTTCCTCTTCTCCTTCTGGTACCCCTATAATTCGGATGTTGGAATGTTTAAAGATGTCCTGGAGGTTCCTAAGCCTCTCCTCATTTTTCCGAATTCTTGTTTCTTCATTCTTTTCTGGTTGGATGTTTCTTTCTTCCTTCTGGTCCATACCATTGATTTGAGTCCCAGTTTCCTTCACATCACTATTGTTTCCCTGTACATTTTCCTTTGTTTCTCTTAGCATAGCCTTCATTTTTTTTCATCTAATTTGTGACAATATTCAACAAATTCTGTGAGCTTCCTAATTACCAGTGTTTTGAACTGTGCATCTGATAGGTTGGCTATCTCTTTGTTGTTTAGTTGTATTTTTTCTGCAGTTTTGATCTGTTCTTTTATTTGGGCCTTTGGGTTTTTTTGTCTTGGTGCGCCTGTTACGTAAAGGGGCGGAGCCTTAGGTGTCTACAAGGGTGGGGTAACGCTAGTCTCTGCACTTTGACGAGTTCGTGGGGGAGGGGCTGAGAGGGAGCAATGGCGCTTTCTCCACTCTTTACCAGATTTCAGTCACTCCCTCCGCTACCCACAAGCAAATTGGGCCTTTCTGGTGCTGCTTCCCAAGTGCGTGGGCTTGTGCATGCTCTAGGCACCTGTGGGTCTCTCCAACAACCTCTCCTGAGAGGCTGGGAGTTTCTCCCGCTGCCGCCTCAACCCCCATGGGTGTTTTCACTCAGAGGTTTGAGGCTTTATTTTCCCGTGCTGAGATTCTGGGTTGCGTGGTCTGTCACCCAGTCCACCAGCTGCAGCTTTGCCCACCCCGCTTCACAATCTGCCACCTCACTGGGTCCTCCAGCTGCCGCTTTGCCACGAGTCCTCTCTGCCTGGCTGCCCATCTCTGCCCCTCTTACCAGTCTGGGTGAGTGTTTCTGCTTTTTCTCCTTGGTTGTCAGACTTCCATACAGTGCAATTCTGTCAGTTCTGGTTGTTTTTTGTTTTTAAATTGTTGTTGTCCTTCTTTTGGTTGTGCAAGGAGGCACAGTGTGTCTACCTATGCCTCCATCTTGGCCTGAAGTCCTAAATTCAATATTTAAAAAAGAGGAGCATGAGATCTTGGTCTCTGAAATATGTCTTCAGTTTGACTCAAACAAACTCATAAAAATTCTAAAATAAAACAAAACAAAAAAGAAAATCTCAGCATAAGTGGATGAACACCCTCAGACATTTAAAAATATCCTTAAATATAACTTCTTTTTCCTTCAAATGAAGGCAAGAAAGGCCCCAGAGAGGAGTTTCAATGTGTGATTGTTCTGATATGTGGTCAGGTATAGAAACAGTTCAAATGCCTATTTTAAGAGCTCTCTGAACTTTCAATGATTAGGTTGAACAATTATTAAATGTGAAACAAAGTCTTCACTGAAAGAATTTTTTGCCCACTTTGTTTTAAAATCAATATTAGAGAACATACATTCACTAGCCTAAAAAGTATGGGTAATTGGTTAAGAAAACAGTAATATTTTCCACTCTCTTCCCTTCTGTTAATTTATGTCACTCTGACTCAAGACTAAGATGAAGGTGTATGTGAATCATACCTGCAAGAAATCAAGGACACCATACAGAGAGACAAAGGCTGCTGAGTTTCCCACGTTAGTCTCTGCTTTCAAAAAAACTGAGATATGACTCACATACCTTAAATTCACCCATTGAAACAGTACACTTCAGTGAGGTTTGGTATATTCACAGAAGTGTGTAGCCACCACCACTATGTAATTCCAGAACAGGTCATACCCTCTCCACCTTTTCTAACACTGGCTTAGAGTGTGAGCAGGTGGGCTAGGCCAGTGTTGCATTATCTCAGCGACTCTACTAGACTCTGGGACCTCCTAGAGAATGGGGCTTTGCGATCACAGAGATGTGAGTTTGGGGCTCAACTCTGGCACTTACCAGCTCTGGGATCTTGAGTAGGTTGCTCAGTCTTTCTATTACTTCGGAGTTTTTCACCTGGTAAAATGAGAACAATAATATCTCCCTCAGGAAACTTGAAAGACTGGATATAATACATAACACATGCAAAACAGCTAGCAGGTTATCTACACATAGTAAGCACTCCAAAAGCACGATATCCTATGCGACAGACAGACCAGGTTTACATTCCACTCTTCTTTGAGGTGGCCTTGACACTAGAGCTTAAAGAAATTAAGTTCTACACCCAGGCTCTCTTCCTGTTCTGGAAATTATGGCTTAAATCATTGGATAGCAAGTAGCAAACAGTCATCCACTTGGATCCCTAATGACTTTATGTCCAGGTAAGAAGCCTTCATTTCCCATTTGACGTCTGATTTTCCCCAGAGGAAGGTCTTTGACATCAAACACATGGCTAAAATAACATCATTGCTCAGTCTCTGGGCCTTGGGGTATTTGAACAAACCGAATAGCTGCAGGTTCAGACAAAATATAAAAGAGTGACAGTAGGGCAAATAAAGAATTCTTTTCTTCTTTTTTCCAATTTTTTAAGCATATTGGTTAAGAGGCTGGACTTTGTGTTGAGTTCTGGCTTTGCCATTATAAGTGGTGTGATGTGGATGAGTGACCCAATAGCGTGGGATTTTGATAACATAAAAGGAGGAAATCACCACCTCTGTCAGAGAGCACCATTCCGGGGTGCACTCAGCATAGTGCCTCGCTCATGTAAATACTCAGTGAATGGCATGAGTATGTTCAACTCTTGTTGAAGCCTTTGAATCCCTTCTACTCTCCTGTGCTCACTGTCTTTAAAATCCTGGAACTTTCTTAGTTCAGCTTTAGGGACTTGTTTTATTCTATTTTGTGCTTTGAAGGAATGTGTGACGGGTTAAAACTTCTCTAAGATTTCTTCCACCTGTAGGATAAAATGCTCACATGCTCCCATCCTAATGAGAAGTTCCTGAAGTCAGAGCTTCACAGAGGGGGGGATACCCTGCTTTCCTCTGTCAGCCAGGAGCTCTTCATTGTGCCACCGCCCCCTGGGCCACTGCTGATGCCCAGGAACTCTCTCAAGATAACATTTTTAAATGCAAAAATAAAATGCATAGTATTATAAAAGAAGTCAGTTAAAATAGAGTTATCAAAAATGTTTTAAAACAAATTTGTAATACAGTCACATATGTGCTTCTTTATTAGTATATTAAATAACAAGACCTGGTGGCTGGTCTAATCATCATCATCATTTGAAATTAATGGTGAATATAAATGATACATTGATATAACTCAAGAACTCAAATGTGAAATAAATGTATCTGTGATCTGTACACCTGAAACTAATATAATATTGAATGTCAACTGTAATTGAAAAAGTAAGTATCTGTGATTCCCATTGGTGAAAAAGTTACAGGAACTAATAATACTGTGGCTTTGTTGCCTACACTTATCATTGAAGAAAATGCTAAATTTCAGGAAGAGATTAGTAAAACTACATATGCATTTTTTTCCTGTCTTCCCTTGAATTGTATCCATGAACTCAAGGTTAAGAACTCCTGAGTTAAGCCAAGACTAACACAATCCAAAATTCTCCTGTGATGATGATGACTTGCCACAGACTGTTTTAGGATAATCCTACTATTGACCTAAGGAGGCTTCAGGTCTTTGCATTATGCTTTGCTTTCCATATTAGGTGAAGGCCTTCAGTCACTATTTACCCATGCAGATTTGTGGTGTACTCCCTCTGGAATCAGGGCTGGAAAGTTAAGGATTCAGGTGGGTTTTTGCCATTTGCACCACGCATCTGTCATGGTGGCGAAAGACAAGCCTAGAGGTTGACATCTTCCTGACATTCACTCCTGTCCACCAACTGATGTACCGCGCCTCATAAATGTAATTCTTCTTCCTTTCATGATCTGTGCCCCTGGCTCCTTCTTGTCTTGTTCATTTACCAGAAAAGAGACTGTGAGCTGTAACTACATTACCTTGCAGAAAACATTCTCCATCCTCCTGGGGAATCTCAAAGCAACTAGCTTTTGGCCCTTGGACTTTGTTCTGAATCTGGCCAGGACTCTCATCCGAGAACCATTCCTCCTATTGTCCTTTCTAACCTTTACTTAGCTGCCCGCGTCTTTTTTTTGCAAGATGCGAAGTTCTCCCAGGTTGTTAGTGTATGATCTCACGGGCTAAAAGGGCTTCTTCGCCTTGTGGTGACTCTGAAGAACGGCGGTTCAAGCACGTGGGCTCTGGAGTGGGACCCGTGCTGCAGCGCCGCTAGCTGTGTGGCCCTGGCACGTTTCCCAACCCCTCTATGAGAATAGCTTTTTCTCATAGGGTAGTTATAACAACTAAATACTTTAAAGATTGTAAGCTCAAAAATACCTGGCATATAATGAGCACTCAATAAATATTAGTAGTTATTAGTTGTCAGCCCATGGCTGATTCTAGGCTATTACTATCACCCTCAACAAAATTCTCCAATTCCAGACTTTGCATGTTCTCTCACATTCTGTGTTCCTGGACCATTGACTTCAGTGACAACTGAGGGCTCTTTTTAATCTTATGAGACCATATCTAGAGAGATATAGAATCTCCAAGTTATATAATATTATTAATAATAGCTGACATTTGCCCTGACTGGTGTGGCTCGGTGGATTAAGCACTGGCCTGTGAACCAAAGGGTCACTGGTTCGATTCCCAGTTAGGGCACATGCCTGTGTTGTGGGCCAGGTCCCCAGTTGGGGGTATACAAGAGGCAACCACATATTGATGTTTCTCTCCCTCTCTTTCTCCCTCTTTTCCCCTCTCTCTAAAAATAAATAAATAAACTCTTCAAAAAAATAATAGCTGACATTTGCTGAAAACTTCCTGCTATACCAGGTACTTATTTTATATCTTATTTAATGCCCCCAACAATCCCACAAGTCTGTATTATTATTCATATTTATGGTGGATGAATCAAGCTTAATCAAGGAGGGTTATTTGCCATCCAAGCTCACACAGATCCTTTCCCTGAATTGAAGGGCATCTCCATCTAGCTGTCTTCCTAAGAGAAGCATCCAGGGTGAGTTATAGACAGCTACTATTTGCTGGGTTATCTGTTCCCCTCTGAAACCACTTGGGGTTCCTGTACTTGGCCATCTTGAAGGAGACTTGGCTTAGCGGTGGCCATCTGGCATCAGCTCATGCTGCTTTTGTGAAGTCACATGTGGTCCCGGAGTTGCCAGGAAAAAGGATGCCTTGATGAGCCAAAATGTAAATTCCCTAGGAGAGGAAAAGTGAGAGTGAGCTTGTTCACACTGTGCACGACTCCAAGGAAATGGCACAACTCGAGAGACAGTGTCCTGCCCCTAGGCTCCATCATATTACAGGGGCAGTATTTTACATTTGATAATAAACTTGCCTCCCAACAGACAGTTTTGCTTCTTTGACCAGTAAGAGAGGCAGAGGTGACCCAAATTAAAAAGAAGTTGATATTTGAAATACCAAAGTCGGGGAGATCCTCACATTTTAAATGCCATCCTCTGGAATGCTGGGACAGGTGGGGGTGGCAAGCATGTTTTCGTCACCAATCCCGAGTTTCGAGTTTTGAGAGTTTCTCTTCTCCTAGAGATGGATTGTTCAAAGTAGGTCAGGGCCAGGAGAAGGGAACTTGGGAATCCTCATCTAGTTTGTTCATATCTGAAAGGATTTCTAAGGCCTTCACTGGGGTTTTCAAAAACTCTTCTTTGACTACTTGTATTTCTTCTTTCTCTGTTTTCTTCTTTTTTCCTCTCTCTACTTCTTGTTTATTTCCTCTCTCCTGGTCTTGCCTTCTCCAGAACACCTGTCCCTCTGGCTACCCATCAGCTCTCAGAGGTTCCTTTTCCTCTAGCCAAGCCCAGACTGGGTCACCTGGGCTTTAAATGCTCCTTTCATCAATAAGTTCCTGCACCCCTTTTTTCTGTTCCTCCCAGAATTTTCTGTTATATTTCCAATGAAAGTTGGGCCTAAGAGACCTGTGATTGCTGGCATTTCAGACCAGCACCACTGATGCCGTTGCTTATAGAATATTGTCTTGGAGGGTTTACTGAGAGGCATTGAGACAGATTTTTTAGAAGACTCAACTGTGAGGCTATGGCTGGGGGAGAGGGGCGTATAAAGGGACTAAATGTTAATGGGAGAAATATATAATAATGATTATACTTTTTTAAAAAACAGGGAAAAAGCCCTTTAGAAAAACTATTAAAAGTTAGATTCAAAGGTTTCAAATTTCTGAGTGAAGCCTGCATGACCTGCTGCGAGCCATAGTTAGATGCTTAAGTGAGGAACCCTGAGAAATTCAAGCCAGATCAGCTGCGAATCCTCAGACCAGCGAGAGCAGCATGTGGCTTCCCCTCAGACGTCAGATGAGGGGAACTGACTTGTCTATTACAAGGCCCAACCACAGAGGTTCCAAGTTAAATACCAGAAGTCCACACCGGCTTCTCCTGAAGAAGGTGGCCTGGCCAAACAGTCCAAGATGAAAGGCTGCACTTCATCTTGAAGCTGTGCTGATGACTCCTTCCTTCCAAAGGGGATCCTTGAAGCTGCCAGAGACCTCTCACTAACTGCCCCCCCTCCCACACACACACATATTCCCAATGTAGTCCCAATTCTGGACCCTTCCCCTCTGGGGTTTTTATAGTGCAGTTCAGTGGTTCTCATATCCCCTATAAGGCTTGTTAAAAACACAGATTGCTGAGTTTCTGATTCTGTAGGTCTAGGAAAAGGTCTAAGAATTCCTGCACATAACAGGTTCCCAGGTGAGCTGATATGGCCAGTCCTGGGACCACACTTTGGGAACCATTAGTGCAGGTAACGTGCAGGCTCACCAATCAGATTTCTTGGGTTCAAAGGCTTGCCCCATCACTCATGCCCAGGGCTCTTGAACAAATTACCCTCTCTGTTGCTTCAGCTTCCTCATCTGAGATAAAAGAACATGAGGATAAGAATGACATCTGCTTCATGATGTTTTCAAAGGCAGATGGGACAATGCATAAAAAGGCAATGGGACAAATGCTTCATGATTTGGTACATGCAAGTGCTAGTTCTCAAAACACACCAATGTTATAGCACTGCTATCCACCCAGTGGCTTCCTGATCCACCTGCCAATGCAAAGACCCTCCAGAGTCCCAGGGTTCAGTTGGCCTTAGGTCTTAAGGAGGCTGGACCATGGAGACCTATGGGTCCCGAAGGCACCTTCACTCAGAATCCACAGATGAGTCCTTCTCAAAGTCCGGTATTCAAATCCTGCCTCTGCTGCCAGAAATCCATGAGGCCTCAGCCTAGGCACTGATCTGGACATTTTTTATCAACTCCCTAGCATTGTTTTTTGCTCCATGACCATAAAACAAGCAAAACCAGAAGAATCCTGCCTGCTGTCCCAAGCACTAAATTTTATACTGGCTGAATTTGGCTGCATGAATTTCAACTCCCAAACCAGCTTAGATTTTCAGAGCAGCTGTGGCTTTTAGAGATTTTATACAATTCCTCTGCTCTCCCTTATCATTTTTTAAATTAAGTCAAAAACCAAAAACAAATCAAGGAAAATTCAGAGGAGTTCAATCTCTAGACTTGCTTTTTGTTTTTATTATCAACAATCAAGTTAATGGTACACTCTTGGAAAACTATATGCACATGTAGAAATATTTCCCTTTTAAATAGAAGCATTCATTATAACACATATAAATAAATTTGAAAATCTGAAACATAACTTATGACGCTTATGTTCACAAACAAGGTCCGACAGGAAGAAAAAAAGAAATCAGACAGACATGCACCTGATAACAAAAATATATACCGTTGTCTGAACCGTGGTCTCTCTAAACACAAAAGAATTGAACCCGTGAGAACCTTAGTACTCCATAAAGACACGCCATAGAGACTACAAGAAGAGGAAAAACATTATACGGCCACGTAGAAGAGACGGTCTGTACTGATATTAACACGATACAATTGAGTCACAGAACACAGTTGTAGAAAGACACCCAAAAAGTTAAAGCCTCAACATTCAACTAATATCTATAGTTTGTGCCTTTAAAAATAAGAAACAAAAAAAAATCTCAACAGAGATGTCTAAACTGCGGGAAGAATGGAATCATCAATGTACAGTCCATCCACCATACAGGATGTGAGTCCATTTCGGATCAAACAGAAGTGCAAACCCAGACACTTCTGCAAACTTGTGTGCACACCTTTCCCTTGCTCCATAGATTTCTCTGCAGCCAGTTGCATGGACTGCAATCGACTCCAATCCAAAGCAGTGCCAAAAAGTTCAGTAACAGCTGGTGGAAGAAGAAAATGCCGGTGGGGGTGGCGGGAGAGAAAAAAGGGGAGAGTTTCGAAATATGAGACACAGTTTGCAGATGAAAGGCATCTCATGAATAGGGCATCTTTCAGGGCCAAGTGGCTGCAAAGATTCGGGGTTTGGGAGTTGCGACGGTGTTGGGGTTCGGAAGCGCTAGTGGCGGGGTGGTATTCGGCGAGGTGGGACAGGCAAGCGGGCACGAGGAAGTCATCTTAGCCGCGGTGACAATCTGCTGGAGCCTTCGCCGCAGCAGCCCGAACCCAAGGACAGGAGGGGAAGCGACCGGAAGGCTCCCTAGTCTCCCCCGAGGAGAAGCCCCAGGGGAGTCTGTGCTGTGAGGGGGCACCGGTTTAGGGGTTCACGAGAGGGAGCCCGCACACAGTCCCAGCTGCAGCCTCCCCTCTTTCCCCCTTTCCGTTTGTTCCCCTTCGATTTTAAAACCATGTAGAAAAATGATTACTGCCTTCCCGATTTTTTTTTAAATTATGGGCGATCTTCTGTTTATTTTTCGCTTTCTCTAAGCAAGACACTGTATTGGTTGTGCCCCCCACCCATCTCCACCGGTCACCTGCTCGGGCCAGACACACATTCCCAGAGACAGACAGACACGACACGCAGACACAGCCCCCTGAGAGTGCCCCCGAGTCCGGCCGCGCGGTCACGCCGCCCGTCTGCGCGGCCCTGGGGCAGGTGAGAAGCCAGGGAAGTTTTTGTTTTGTTTGGGGCTTCAGGATGGGGGTGGCAGTGGGGTTGACATGGGGGCGATGCTGTTTTCTCTTTATTCTTATCGTGATCACTTTAGGCTCTCCAGGAAAGAGCCGCGGCAGCAGCGACGGCCATAGCCTTGGGCCTACCCGCTCGCCCGCCCGCTCGCCCGCCGGGCCCTGGCCGGCCGCCGCCGCCACCCAGTCCCCGATCAGAACATGCTGCTCTTCACTAAGGCGGCTTTGGCACCGTTGGGTCTTTGGAGCGAAGATAGGACGCTGGCGAAGGGACCCCCGAGTGAATCCGGAATGGAGGTGATGGGGCCGGGGCCTGGAGCCCAGCCTTGTCCTGGGCCCGCGGCCGCACCCAGGCCGCCCGCCGCTGCCAGGCCTCCAGCTGCCGCTGCCGCTGCCGCCGCAGCTGCTGCTGCTGCCGCCGCCGCCGCCGCGCCTCCCTTGCCGGGCTCGCCGCCAGGGCCCCCAGGCCCCGCCGCCCCCGGGGCTCCTGCGGGGCTGGGCCCGCCGCCGCCGCCTCCCGCGCCGCAGCTGGGAGTGGGGTTGGGGTTGGGGCCCGGGCCTCCGGTGCTGTCCGGGTCGGTGCTTTTGGCCTCCTTGCTCTCATCGTCCCGGGAGGAGTCGGACTTCTTCCCGGAGGAGCCGTTTTTGGCCGCGGCCGCTGCCGCCGCTGCCGCGCGCTCCTGCTTGCGGAATTTGGCGCGGCGGTTCTGGAACCACACCTGGGCGGAGACGAGAGGGGAGGCGGCGAAGCAGGGGGAGAAAGCAGGGAAAACGGGAAAGAAAAGCGCGAGTGAGGAGGGTGCACATTCCATTCCAGTTTGCTTTAAGCTCCGCGCCACGGGGCACCTCCGTGCGCACCCAGCCCACCAAGCCCGCCCCCACCCCTTGGTTGCCGGTGCATCTTCGGACACATTTTTGGGGGGTGACTTGATCATGCCAAGGAAACGGCGCCTTGCAGGAGAGGTAAAAAGGGCGCAGTTTCCAGAAAGGGACTGCAAGGGGAGCCTTTAATTTGGAGGACCTTTGCTCAGTCTACTTTCTGAGCCACTCCAAACTCGTCATTGCCCATTGGCCTGAAGTCTAAAGTTAAATAAACCCTAATTGGTTAAAGGAGGAGGGGGGTTTTGGGTTTGGTGCTTGCTGCGCATCCTGACCTTTGGGCCTAGAGAAGCAAGCGCTGGTGAGCACTGCCCCTCCACTGGGGGGCTCACCTGGAGCGGCGCCATGTCCCTAAAAAGTTAGAATAAGCCTTGGTCCTTGACCTTCGTGGAGTCACAGCCCCTTTGCGAACCTGATGCAAGTCATAGTTCCCGGGAAAATGTACCTATACGCTATATGCTATGGCTCCAAGTTAAAAGTGCTTGAATTAGGAGGCATTTAGCAAAAAAATATTTATAGTACGCGGGCAAAGTCTGCACTCTCTCCAAAGGGCACTTCCCGACTGCTTCTGCAACGCTGGCTGTGGTGGAAAATACTTTGCAATTGTGAATATAAATGCCCAAGAGAGTGGACGCTAACCCTTCTTCCTGTGCACAACCACTCCAAATTTGGCCTCTCTGTTCATCCATGAGCCAAGGCCCCTTCTCAAGAGAGGCCCCGGGATCCCGAACCTTCAGCAGTACCCGCCACCCGTTCCCTCGCCCACCGCACCCCTCCATGACCCAGGGAGACCAAGCCGGGTAGTTTCCCAGGAACGTGTACCTGGACGCGCGCCTCGGTGAGGTCGATCTTCAGGGCCAGCTCCTCCCGGGTGTAGATGTCAGGGTAGTGCGTCTCGGCGAAGACCCTCTCCAGCTCTTTGAGCTGTGCACTGGTGAAAGTGGTGCGGATACGCCTCTGCTTGCGCTTCTCGTTGAGGCCGCCGTGGTCGGTGAAGAGTTTGTATGGAACTGGGGACAACAGAGAGGACAGAGTGTGAGCCAAACAGCCTGGAGAGCTCGGGCCGTGGAGCCCGAATGTGGGGACTTCAAGGTCAGGTGTCACTGGAGCCGCTACCGACCACAGAGCAGGAGAGTGGCCAAGAGGAGCTGCTGAGAAAAACCGAGTAAATTAGTTAGGTACAGAAACTGGCGCAAACTTCGGGGTTTGGCGAGGTCCCTTCTGGCACAAGCGTCTTTGGGTGGGTTGGAATAAAGCCTTGGGGACGTCTGAGGGTTGGGACCAGGGATAACGGTCTGAGGAGGGAAAGAACGAGAGAGGAAAAAAGTCGGAAAAGATCAGTCGGAATATCGGGGAACCAAGGAAGAAGTTACCGAACACTCTCACTGTTGGAAGTTTTCAATTCTCAGGAGGTGACCCACTCCAAAAGTTGGGGAAAAGTGTTGGAAAATAAAAATAATAAATTAAAGAAATAATCATAAAAATGACCAGCCAAAGAGGTGTGAGCTGCTGTCAGTTCTTTAAAAAAGAGACACTGCCAGTAATGAGCTTTACTCTTTGTTATTTAATTATTTTCTAAGCTTTACGTCTCATCGCAAAGTAAATAAATTATGCCTATCATTTTGGCAGCTTAAGATAATTTTGTTGGCGGTTCGGGTGTGACTAGGATAGTGTAACCCTGTAAGTGAATTACCCCTCCCTGCAATCGCTTCTAACGTGATAAATTCTTTCATTTGTGTAAGCAAATTTCGTTTGGTAAATACTAAACACATTTCCATTTTCAAATGCAATCAAGGCTTCCTATATACGAGAGGAAAGGCAGCTTCCTCCGCTGAGAAAGCTGGAGGTCCTTACCTGCGGCGTACGGACTGCTCTGGTGGTCCCTGAGGGTGCCGAGGCTGCAGGATCCCGGCGTGAGGGAAGGGCAGCCGGACGTGGCCCCAAAAGTGGTCCTGATCGGGTTATACTGGAAGCCACTGGCCTGGCTGCAGGAACTGAAGTCAGCATAGGCTGAAGCCAGGCTCGAGGTGTCCATCCCAGCCATACAGGACTCGTAGGCAGAGGAATTGAGGTAAGAATATTCCATTTTATACATTGAAAAGGCTCTGGATGGCTCAGCCAAGTGGAAAAACGAAATAAAAGATGGGTATGGAGACGGTGGCTGGAGTGGGGAGATGTGCACAGCTCAACGCCTGCCTCCAAACTGGCCTCCTTACTACCAGCAGAGCCTAGTTTTATGAAAAAGCCTCCTATGAGATGCCTTGTCTGAGGTCTCTAGAGCATATAGTCCTCATAATAAACTTGGCTCTTTCCACTTGGACAATAGCAAAGCGGTTGGTCTTATTGCTGGCGCTTTTTACATGACAATAACTCATCCGTCTATTGGGCTGGCACTGGGGAACTGAGCTGTCCAACCTCCCTATCATTGATTCCTGCATCTCTAATTAGAATTTAATACCACACCATTACGCACCGAGCCCCTGATCCTCCCTTCTAACCAGCTCCCTGCCCTTTAATTCAATCACACTACTAGGAAATAATGAAAGTTGGGTGACGATTCTCCCTGATCCAATTTCCCCAAGCTTTTAAGCCTTTTTAACTGATCATATACCTTAGGCATAAATTGAGATAGTGTGTATGTTTTCCTCCTTCTTCGTCCTCTTTTTCCCCCCTCGGTTAGGAAGAAGAAACCTTGATGTCATAGAAAACCTGTTTTGTAAGAGTGTTACACGCTCAATTTAACAACAAGCCTACCCCCCGAAGTGCATGAAATGTTATAAAGGACTGGGACATTGGCAAGACTCAGGCGCCCTGTAACATAGAGTAAGTGGGCCAAGGGGGTTTCTGTGAACTATAAGCGGATTTCTTTAAAATACACCTGGTAGAGGGGGTTAAAAAAAAGAGCATCTTATAAATTGCATTTCTTGTCGCGGCTTAATGTGCTTTTCTAGAGGCTCAGCTTACATAGCTGCTTAAAAAAATAAAAGAACAACTCTTGAACGTAAAACATCTGGATTTTCAACTGATGGCTCCTTGGCGCTCAGTTCTGTCTTTCTGCCTTAGTGTGAGGTTTGCATTTTGTTGGTTTGGAGGTTCTCTGCTGTTGTTCGTTTTAATTACGCCATCACCAGCCGGCGGACTTGAAATTTCCCCCAATGCGTCTCTTCCACCCCTCTCGGCGCTCTCCCTCTCTTCTGTCACCTCCATGTTTCCAGGTGCCCACAACCCCCCGCAGACCCCGGCTTCCAGCAGAGGACTGCTGTCTGTCGCCTGTTAGGTTCGCTGACCGCGGACAGCCAAATCCGTACTCTCTTAAATGCCCAGGCTCCAGGTCGGGCACTTTTCTTGCCCAACTGACTCCTTGGGCTCTTGGGTGCTGGCAGCCCGGCACAGACAAAGAAGCAAGCGGTGATTTGTGGACCTTGGTGGCCCCGTGATTTAAGTGGAGTGTAATTTTCATTTGGTTCGTTAGGTTCTAGCAGAATAAGGAAAACTATTTCATTAAATCCTTCCTCTCGGTGGACAAGAGGGGGAATGCTTAGTTGAATCGCCGTGTGGTGTAAACAAACCCTGGATATTTTATATGAATTAAATGTGTAGATAATTAGTTTTATTGCATTCATTACCCCCTTTATGTGCTCTGTAACAAGTCAGTAATTAAAGTAACAAACTCATAAAGTCTTTATAGGGGCATTTAGGCGTTCAGTGTTTGCCAAACTAAGTGGTTTAATTCGATGCTAGTGCCGGGGAGTGGATGGGCGCCCGCTCTCCGCTGCCACCGTGCTTTATTGCGCACTAAACTGCAGCGGACGCTGTAATGGATTAAACAGAGACAGCGGGCCCCGGCCCTGCGCTTCTCCGCCGGGTGAGTTTCAGGCTGGTTTCAGGTGATGGCGCGTCCTCTGGACTTGAGGAAGCGCTGCTGGCGCGAGTGCAGGCAGCGGCACTCGCTGAGGAGCTTGCTGATAGTTTTATGGGGAGGGCTGCTAGTTTTATTGCAGTTGTATGTTGTACAATGTGTATTTGATAAAGAAGGGCCCTTGGTGACCAGTGTGTACTTTTTTGTGCACGGAGGTGAAATGAAAATAAATGTATACAAGGTTTTACTGCGTCGGGAAACAAATTGCAACGCTCTAAATGGTTTTTCTTTATGGTCACCAGACAAGAGGAGAAAAGAGATGCAAACATCTGTCTTCAGTCCCCTAAACCTAAAGGCCAGCAAAGACGGATGTGAATCCAAGTGTTATTACAGTGGGGATTTATCTTTATTTATCTCGCTCTCATGAATATGAATCTGCTTTTGGACCGGGAGGCGGCTGTGCTCCTTCGGACGCTACACAAGGAATTTCCCCACCCTTACTTATCCTCCCCCTACCTTCAGCGAGGTGGGGGGTGGGCTGTCTGGCACAAGCCTGAGATTGTCCAAGTTTCTGGAATCCCTCGGACCTTGGGGTGGGGCGTGCTGCCCTGACCCCGCCCGCCCCAGGCCTACACTCCTGGGGGATGTGGACATGGGGAGTGGGCCTGAGTGGGACACCCTAGCCCGCTCACTCCCCCACCCCGCTTCTGTGTAGTTTCAGCGCGTTTCTCTATAGAATAGAATGATGGGCGTGTTTGGGAAGGGCTGTGTTTTGGCTTCAAGGCCCGTGCTTGGCAAAAACCATGCCCACAACCCTCTTGGCGCCCACTCCTCTGTGCACCCGGGGCCGAGTCTCTGTCGGGTATAGAGCGTGCCCTCGGCCCAGGAGGCCTCATCCCGGCCCGCGACTCTGGGGTCTTACACTCGAGATAAGTGCGGAGCTATCCCACCTAGGGTCTTAACTGGCACCGGCTCCAGGCCCCAAAACCAGGGGGGCGGAGCCTGGCGGTGGAGTTAGAGTGTGTGGGGAGCTGGAAGGAGCAAGATTCATTTGGGCAGCCTTTGAGGATGCTCTTGGGTGACGATGTTGAACTTTGGGATTTCGTCTGTGCTGCAGGAAGTTCTTGTTTGCAGGGGACTTTGGGGGTGGGGAGCGCGGTGTGCAGCTCAGGAGAGCTGATGCCGATGAGGCTTTTGAAGATGACACTGGGAAAAGCCGTAGGAGCGGGGCAATGACTCCGCCACCCGGCTGGGACGAGGGAAGTGCGAGGTCGCGGGGTTCCGGGATGCGGGGGGCAGGCCTGGGGGAGGCCTGTGCTGGGTCCCTGCTTGCCCGCCCCAGGTTCCCTCTCTGCGCCCTGCACTCCGGGACTCGCAGTGGCCTCCGCTCCCCAAATCCCCTCATCTACCGTGCCAGCGCTCTCTCAGGTGCCGGGGCCTGCCGCAGCCTCCGATTTCCCTCCAGGCGCCCCCTGGTGCCCGGCCTCGCTGGATCGGGTGCCTTCTTCTCTTTGTACTGGGAGACCTCCGAGCGCCCGGGACCGCACGGTCCGATGAGCAAACGCGCTCGACTTCATTTTCTCCTTTGTAGGCCTTGTAGGTTTATTTTGTTCAGTGTCACCGTCCCTCTCCCCATCCCACCGCCCCCCCCCATCCATAGCCTGCTGTCCCCTTTGCCCGTCTTTTGTGGCCAGGGGTCCTGCTTCTGCTCCAAAGATGAAAGGCATGTGGGGCCAGGCCAGAGCCCCAGCCCCAGCGCCCTGTTTTGTTCGAGTTGTGCTTTCTACACGCGAGCTCTCCCCTAAAAGTTGTACCAAATGGTTAATTTAATTATTCCAACTATAGACCAACTGCTTCAGCAGCCTCCACCACGCGTCTGGGAGGAAAAAAGAAACCATCTATAAGAAATAATCTAATAAAAGTGAAGTGTAGAAAAACCCCTCCTGATTTTCAACCGGCACAAATAGAATTAGAGCTTCAGCATCCTTTTCCCAAACAGACCTTTTGTCCAGATCACCACTTCAGCCAACCAGCAATGTGTACAGGGCCTGCTATTTATTTTAATAGAGGCGGGTGGGGAGCGAGATGGATTGATAGATAAATGGCCACATGGATGGATGGATGGTTGATCCATCTTCCTCTGACTTTCCTTTCTTAATATGTGTACACGGCTGATTTTTTTGCCCCTGCTGATTTTTTGAATCAATAATGGAAAGGCAATGTTATGTGGTAAAAGAAAAAAAAAAAGGTAATTTAAAGCACAAAAAAAGGGAAGAGACTACCAGCATATATACCATGAGAAAAAAAAATGTTTACATGCTACCCAGTACCAAATGAAAAAGGTTGAAAGTTTAAAAGAAACTTTTCTTTCCTTTTCTTTGCCATTCATCGGAGGGTTTCTTTTTCTTCTTCTTTTTTTTTTTCCTTGAAAGTCAGAAAGAATGTTAGAAGACAAGGAAACAAAACAGCAAACAAAATGCCATTGTGTTGTAGTAGCAATTCATGGGAAAATGCTTGTCAGCCTCCTAATGCCTCACTCCTAGGAGGCTGTTTTACCGCAGGCAAAGCACAATAACATGGGAATGAATAAAATATTAAATACCAGTGAGAGTTTCAGAGGAATTCTCTTTTTGATTGCTTTATTTGAGGCTGCATCCAAATTATTCCCCCACAGCAAGGCCACTTGCCTGGCAAAGACTCAACTCAGAACCGACAGTTGTCTCAACCACAGAATTAAAAGATAAGATTCGTCCTCAGGTTTCTAAAACAAAAATGAAAACAAAAAAACACAAACCATAGGAAAAAAAACTCAAAACATTTCTGCAGACAGCAGCCGTTTTCACTCACCTGCACCAAGAAGATCACCGGGATTCATTGGGACACCATTTCCCCAGGACAGAAAGCAAACCAACCACAGCATTCCCAAGCACGAGGATCACTGATACAGTTATTCTCTGAGCATTTCAGAACTTTCGCCACATTTTCCATTTGCTTAGCAACCATAATACACACGTTTCATAATAGAGACTCTTTGTATTTCTGGCACCTAACCTTGTGGCACTGTGAGACTAGCAATTATTAACTGATTGACAGTAGTGTATGCAAAGCAATTAACACAGTGCTTGGCACTTGGAAAGAATCCAGTGAGTGTTGGGCACCAGCGTTATGATCGTGGTGATGATGATGATGATGGTAGTGGTAGAGTGTCTTGCAATTGTATATTAAATACTTGACTTTGGAATTCAGACAGTGCGTGAACACCCTCTTTCCTAAAACATTGAGTGTTTATACCTGTGAAGAGGGTAGACAAATCAAAGAATAGCCAGCCTCTCAGTTATCAAATGGGAGAAAATAAAACAATGGGGCAGAAAACTTCTATCTTTTCGGAACTTACTGTAAGGCATGTGTACATATAAGTTAACCATATGTTTTGTCTTACATTATACACAGTTTATGCATGACTAATGTGGTTCTCTACTCCTGTATGTAAATGTTGAGTGCTCAGGGTCATGTCACTTTAAAAAGCATTTGCCCTGGGTTAGCTGTGTGGATTTGGGTTGAAGCATAGATGATATTTCTGCATTTGGATTAACTTCAGAGGAACCCCAATATCCTCCTTTTAAGGACATCAACATGAAAGAACTATATTCTGCTCCTCTCATTCTCCACCTCCCCCCCACCAATGCTATGATTAGCAGAAGGGGCTGCCTATTACCTTTTTTGCAGGAGTTTGGCTAATAGTAGTAACATCTGCTGGGCTGGGGTGGGGGAGACACAGGGCATTTGATCAGAGGCACAGATGTAAAAGTGACATCTGCTTGTAACAAAGAAAAGAGAAACAAAATTAAATTAGGTAGGGAGGCCTCTCTGTCTAAACCAAAGGGGGGGGGAACTATTTGAAAAAGGAGGAAAAAAAAATCGTGAGTCCTGAGCAAGCTTGCAGGGCTCAGAGGAGCACTTGCAGAGAGAACCGTGATTTTTCTGGGCCAGAGGGGCCGGAATAATTGGAGCAGCAGCATCCTAAGCTAGCAATGTCCCAAGACCTTGAAGTCATGTGTTTATGCCCTAAAGGAAAGAGTCAGGTGAGATTATCCTCCTCGGCTGAGCAATGTCCCAATGAATGCAATGTAGAATGAATTAAGAAGTCGCTTTCAGGTAGAAGACAGGAAGAGGGTGAGCCTCTGGTGTTAATGACCCAGTATATTTTGGGGTTAATTTGGGAAGAAGAAAATTTTTATTTCATAGATATATTAAAACTCCTGTCAACTACTAAGAATGAGCCATTTTTCACTGGGCTCTTATGTGTGCTTAGAAAACTGTATTTGGCACTTAAAACCCACATGATACTTCAAAGGGGGCTCAATGGGAGGAGGGGGAATGGAGAGGCAGTATACTCAACATCCTCCCAACCACTGTGCTAGGAAACCACATGTATACAAAGGGGCATTCCTTTTCTCTCTCCTCTATAGATCTCTCCAAGTGGAACAGATTATGATAGCTTTATGTAAAGTAATTTCACAATGATAACAGAAACCAATGGGCTAGATTCCCTCAGCTTCTTGCTTCCCAATCTATAAAGAAGTCAATATCTGTGCCCACTTGCTCCTCTGTTTTCCTGCTCCATGCAGAAGGGGAGCCTATTCTAACCTGAAGTCAATCCCTCTACCATGCTTTGAAGTCTGATCTTGTCCACTGGCTCAGGGACCTCTCCCAATTCCTCCTCTCACTGGATCTTCAAACTCTCATGCTCATTGGGACATAAGCTCTTGCCATCTAAACATGCTCAAGCTACACTCATATTAAAAACCAAGCAATGAACACTATTTTCTTTCCTGGCTAAACTCCCCTCTCCCTTCTTCCCTTTATAGTCACAAGTCTTGAAGGAGTTGTCTCTTCTCAGTGTCTCTTTACTTCTCAAATACTCCATAGCTTCCTCCAATATGGCTTCCACCACCCTCACACGAATTTAACATTTCTCATTAGGATCACCAAATCCATTGAGGATTTTCCTGGCCTCCACTTATTTGAATGTATACATCACTAGGGCTCTATAACAAATATGTCCAGGTATTCCCATTTCTAGGCATATAGTAGGATTTTACTTCCCTACCCCCAAGAAGTTTCATATGGCCATGTGACTTGCTTTGGCCAATGAAAACTGAATAGCAGTGTAAAGTGTGATTTCCAGATGGAAGCCTTAATTAAGAGTTGGTGTTCAAGTATCTACACTTTCTCTTTTGCCCTGTTTTATGACAGCTGACAGAGCTCAGGTGGTAGCTGCTTTGTCAACCTGAGTTTCAGAGTAAAAAAGGCATGAAGTGATCACAGCAAACCCATAATGGACATGTAGTTTCTTGGAGTATCACAGAAGGATTCTGAAAGAGGGGGCATCCTTTATGCTGGGTATGAAAGGAGGATTAGGAGTGAAAAAATAATTGGTAATGAAGTGGAAAAGGAGGAAGTTACAGGCATAGGAATGAGTGATAGAATCCCAAGCCAGAGAAAGCATAGTGTGGTTGGGAAGCTATAAATAGAATAGTTCAGTTTAGTTTTTTGTTAGGCCAAGAGAGATGAGGAGGCAGAGGTGACAAACAAGGGAAGTTTTGATGAGATAGAAGATAGGAGGGAGAGGATGAAATCTGGTCCCACAAGACTGTGGACACAGTATAGTATGCTTTGGGGGGAAGGAATGAAGGAGTAGGGAAGCCAAGGGATAAATTAGAAAGATGTGGCCCTAATCTAGGCAAGAAATGAGAATAACATGGTAGGATAAATAGAAGTAGAGGGATTCAAGAGATGCGAAAAAAGTGAAGTCTTTGGTCAAGCAGATTATACAATTCTTCTGCCCAGTGCTGGGATTTTAGGGGGGGTCCCAGAGAATACCTCAGAACAAAAACTCTCCCATGTCTTCTGGCAAGATCTTCACCTCTATAATCTGGGTCTAGAGATCCTCATTAACCCGCTTATTTCTCTGGGTTTGGTAGAACTTGATGGTATCAACCATTCATTCATTCAACCCTTAATTATCAAATACCTACTGTGTCCTAGAAATCTGCACTTTAGAGTACAGTGGTTCAGATATTGTCTTGCAAGTTGATTTTGAGATGGAACAAACTCAGGCACTGTAGGCTTCTGAGTGGAGGGAGGGCCACTGGACTGAAGTAGCGTCCCCCACAGAGTAGCACAGGAAAGTGCACACTGAATTAGCAGGGATGAAAACTCCACACCAGACTGGCCACCAGACCTACTACTGCTCAATCTGAGGAAGACCTGAGTTGCCTCAGGTATTGGGATGAGAATTAAGTCCTAACATTCTATTAATTGATTAGGGGGCAGCCTGAGAACCTCTTCTACATATATTTCTAAGTGAAAGAAAGAACATAAGGGGCAGTGTGTGCGGTAGGAAATCAGAAGACACATTTAGAGGGCAGGGAACAGTGCACCATGGAGAACAGAAAGAGGAGAGTGATTGCGGTCTGTCCTCCATCCTTTACACTAAGGTTTTAGGATTTTGTGTGTTATTCCCGCTGGGAATATTGTCAAATGAAGACGCCAAGAGCCAGGTGTCACAGAGGAAAGAAGCACTGATGGTGAGATAACGGGCATTCTAGAAGGGGGTGAGGAGGTGGCTATTTTAAGTGATGCTTCCCTATGTCACTCCTGTCATACCTACTAGGTATCCCTTTCCACCACCCCTAAGGAAAGCATGCCAAGTTCCTGGTAGTCAGGGGCTTTATCTATGTTCCCTTCGTCATACACAGAATTAATTCCAATAACAGAGTCTTGCATGTGAGTCAGCCCCAGGAGCCAAATGAGAGATGTATTGGGAACACTGGAGTCATTCATGGTTTGAAATTGCTTGGCCTTGAAATACATATAAAAATGCAGGAGAATTCTAAAGCTTCTAAAAAATATTTTGCTTTCTGGGCTCCCAAAAGATCCTGTTGTTGTTTGTTGGTTTGTATCATTTTGTTTTACTTCAGAAGTTTGTGGGGTTTGCCAGTAATATGCTGCAGCATCATGCATTTTAATGTGAATTTCAGCTGATTCAGAATCTAGAAGCAAATGTAATCCAGTACTCAGGGACGGGCACCACGTGTCCCAGACCTCAGGAGCCAGAAGACAATAAAATGGTTACAATGATGCATGTTTGTAGTATTTCCCCAGTTAGATGTAATGGAGAATATTAATTTTCTTTTTAAACACACATTTCCTCTCCCTCCCTCTCTCTCTCTCCCTCCCCCCCTCATTTGTTCAGTGTCCTGAGTTACATAGCAGCCTCAAGAATTATGATGCTAAGAGTTCTAATCACAAACTCACTCCTAACTCTTGCTTATTCATAAGCCTTCACCATTTGAGATTGGGTGTGGGAAACAGGAGGAAGAGGAGAGATTTTTTTTTTTTTAAGAAGGGGCAGGGAGGCTGCTAGGAGGGAAGTAGGAAAAAAAATAATGGACAAAACAGCGCAGTGAGTCACGTAAGAGACTACAGAGCAGAAGCCAACAGCATTAACCCCACCTCAGGGAGACCTCTGGAAGGAACAGTGCTAACTGCTGAGAGGTGAGGCACAAAGTACCAAATGACCCCCATGTGGGGCCAGACAGTTCCCTTCCCGAGACTAGGCTCCAGCCAGACTGGCCTTGTTGAGCTTGCCTTGGCCAGACCTGAGTGCCTGGGGTAAATTCCTTATGTAGTTATTATCGCACAGTAATCTTCCCCCATCTGCTGAGACTCTCTTACATCTGAGGGAGTCACTGATTCTGCCCTTCATCTTTGTGTGCAGAGAGGGGGCAGCAAAAAAACCTCAAAGGGAGGTTACTGGCACTCCTGGGAGGTGGTCAGGCCGAGCAGACTGCACCCAGCAGAGAGACAGAACTATGAAGGGCCAGAGCTGGCTCTCTCCTACTTTCATTGTTAGTGACTTATTTCTTCCATCAAAGTAGTAAGTAGCCATTAGAGATAAATACTTTAACTTTCTTATATAACTTTTCAGCCTTTTTTCTTCCATGTGTAAAAATAATTTTTAATGGGGAACTTTCTCTATGGACTCTTGTAACCTCCTTTCCCCTTCAATGATGTATCGTGAACACTATCCCACATCACGAAGCATTCTTCTATCATTTTTGTTGGTGATATGGTATTATACTGCATGCTAGGCCATGGTTTATTTCATCAACTCTATTCTCTTTGACATTTAGCTGGCTCCTGATTATTAAAGTATATTTAAAAACTCTGCTCTAGACTTCCTGTGAACCTATTCTCTGTGCCTATCGACCTGGCTTGCTAAGCATTAACCCCTAAAAGTGGGATTCCTTGATCAAAGAATACAGATCTTTTAAAAAGCTTTGGACACATGCTGCAAAATCATGCTGCCTTTCAGGAAGGTAGTGCCAGCTTACATCTGCAGAGCAGAATGTGACTCACCAACATTGGGTAGTACCAGCAAAAAAATTTGCCCACCCTCTTCCAACTGTGCTATTGTAAATGAGCAAGACTTCTTAAGAAAGAAAGAGGAGAGGTTGCCTGAAAAAACTAATAATCCTATCCAAAAGAAAGAAATCACCCCTGGCTGGTGTGGCTCAGTTGGTTGGAGCATCATCCCATAAACCAAAGGTCGTGGGTTTGATTCCCAGTCAGGGCACATGCCTGGGTTGCAGGTTTTTCCCACAGTTAGGGTGCATGAGAAAGAAATCAGGCATGGGTAACTTTTAAGGGTAACAGAGACCTGTAAGAATAGCCAATAAATGGGTTAAGAAGATGTGGTATATATACATATGCAAGGGAATTATGTAGCAAAATAAAGGAATGGAATCTTGCCTTTTGTGACTATGTGATTAGATTTAGAGGATATGAGGCTCAGTGAAGTATGTCAGACGAAGAAAGATAAATACCATATGGTTTTGCTTATGTGGAATCTAAAAACAAAACAAACAAACAAAAACAGACTCAGAAGCAGAGACCAAAGGGATGGTTACCAGAAGGGAGGCATTAGGAGAGTGGGTGAACATGGAAGGGGACACAGTCAACAATATTGTGGTGTTCACACAGTGACAGACAATTCCTGGAATTAGTGGGGTGATCATCACATTGCAAGGTATCAAAATGTTGAATCCTGATATTGTACACCTGAAACCAATATAACCAATATAAAATTGTATGCCAAGTATACCTTTTAAAAAGGAATAGAGTCAAAATGCCCAAGTGTAGCTTTATTCAAAAAATAGAAATCTAATGATGACAAGAAAGCCTTTTTCTTACCTATAAAACTAGTGATAAAAGGGATAAATTCACTACTTGGGATTGATTTTTTTTGTTGTCCAGAAATGATAAGTGTTTGCTCTTCTGGCAAACACCTACATTTTCAGAAAAGGAAGGAAAATGGGTTCTGAAAACAACAGATTAGTGGACTCAACAACAATTTCAGGTAAAATTCTAGGTTGCATTAAAAAATAATTATGGAAAATTTCCCACATTTACCAAGGAAAGAGACTAATAGAAAGACAGCATCCTGAGCCTCTCACAGTCGCTTCATTCCACCATTCTGCCCCGCCCTCAACCCCACCATGCCGACGCCCACTGCGTGCAGTGACTGCTTGGTTTGTTTGAATCAGACTTGAAACAGGGTTCACACAGTGCGTTTGGTTTCTATAACTCTTAAGTTGCTTTTGATCTATAGGCCGCTCCCCACCTTTTTCTCCTTGTGATTTATTTTAGAAGAAAATAAGTCACATGTGCTGTAGAATTACCCACATTCGGGATTTGGTTGATTGTCTCCCCATGGTGTCGTTTAATTCTAGCCCTTATTATTTTCTGTAAACTGGTAGTCGAATTTCAAGGCTTAGTCAATTTCAGGTTCAGTTTGTTTAACATGCGAACTTCATATAGACGGTGCTGTGTACTCCCCGTTACACTGCATCAAGAAGTTGGTTGTGTCCTTTTTATCATGTCAGATTTGATCTGCGGGGTTGGGGTATTATCAGCTGGAATTATCCATCACAAAGTTTCCCATCAGCTCTTTACCCAATGATTTGAGGAGCCGTTCATTATCATCCCATAGATTACATTATTTTATACATCTAGGGGATGCAAAATAATAATATTCTAATTATATCATTTTTGCTAATTTATTAGCTAAAACACTTCTGTAAGGAAAAAGTCGTCCTTTATCAATTATTTAGTACATAAGGCTGGTGTGGTAATGTAGGCAAAGTCAGGGTAAATGCTGAATCCTTTCCCTTTATTTACCGGTTTCCAGAATAATGAGTTTACTCCCAGGTGTGTTCTTCCAAGATCATCACTGGGGTTTGAGGGGGTTTGGGGAGGCAGGAGGCAGCATTATGAACTCACGGGTCCCTATGTATTTTGTGCATTTTCTTTCACTGCAGTTAGTATTCGTATTTGTGCTCAAATTACCCCAATTCTGACCAGTGGAAGCCTCTTCAATTGGCCCCTCAGTTTTTTTGACAGGACCTAATGGTCTTTGACAGCTTTCTTGCCAGCTAGTATGACAAGAGGTCCCAGGCTCATCCTTTACACTTTGTCCCTAGACCTGGTACCAGCCATTTCTCAAAAGATCCCTGGTTATTTTTAGTGGGAATGGGTATTAGAGACCACATTGTGGGTCCTAGATTGGATTTTGGAATGAGTGATTTATGAGTATTCGGAAAGGAATTGATGGTCACTAGGCACCAGGGTCTAGCTGAATTAAAGTCATCGTACATTTATTAAATAAGACATGGTTCACTCTAGATGAAGGAGAGGAAAATAGGCATAAACAAACAACTGGACAAAGTACTATGTATAAAGAGCTTTGGGGAAATAAATCAGGTGTGAAATAGTTTTGCCTGGAGTCAAGGAATAAAGCTCAGCAAGGAGGTGACATCTGAGCGACAGAAACAGGCCGGCAGGCAAGCCAGAATGAAAGAAGATTCCGGGCAGAAAGAAGGACATGAGCAAGGCCTCAGAATCATCCAAGTGTGTGGCGTTTTTGAAGAGGAGTCAGATTTGCTTCATTTCCTCTGACAGGGATAGTGGATCCAGAGAACAGCCAACTGCAGTAGACATAATGCATCTGGACTTCAGCAGGGCATTTGTCCAGGCCTATCATGATATCACTGTGGACAAGATGGAGAAATATGCACTAAACAAGAGGACTATTAGATGAATTAACAACAGTTAGGTGAATAAATGAACCCAAAGGATACTGATTAGTGAACTGACGTCAGCATAGAGGAGGGTCTCCAGTGGAGTGACACCGGGCTCTGTCTAGACACTTTTATCTATGATTTAGATAAAAGTATAGAGCAAATACTTAACAAATCTTCAGAGTATATGGAGCTAAGCGGGATAATGAGGAGTCTTAGTGACAGAGTCTGGATTCAGAAAGATGTTGGCAAATGGAACTTTATTGAGATAAAAACGTAAATGTGAATTTCCACAGCTGAGTGGAAAACAAGCAAACAAACAAGCTGACTCACTCAGAAGAGGCCTGATTAGTAGAACATCCATGAAGAGGATTCGGAGTTTCGATCAGCAGAATGTATTGTTAGTGTTCGTGGACAACAGCAGGGTGCACAGAATGTGGTAGGGGTGCTTGTCGACTGAGGGATGCTCATATACCTCCTGGAGAATACTTTGAAAGAGCAACTGGGAAACGGACTTGCATTCTGCAGAGGAACATTGTAATAGTCAGTTTCCCAGTGGTGAAGTACGCTGCCCCACAGATCAAACCTGCCATTATAAAGAGAGACAACTAGTGAAGAGGTTCTCGAGGAGAGCTGAGCATCATAAGAAAGAATTGTTCTCTTCTGTATCAGAGGGCCCATGACCCCTGTCCTCCTTAGCAGCCTCCCTTTTAGGATCCCAGTACTCTTGCTACTCACCTGGATGCTTAGGGTCCACCCTGAAATGTTCTTCATTCACACAATGCCCCATATTCTGTCTTTTCACCCTCCTACACACCACTGTCAAGGTTGTCATTAAGAGTCAGGAGAGATGGAGTCTGGTTTCAGTTCTTCTCCTGCTAATTGTAGGACCTTAGATGTAGTAGATTAAAGATGGCTGTGAATTCTTTGATGTCCCTCCCATTGAGAGATGGAATCTAACTTCCCTCCTCTTGCATCTGGGCTAGCCTGACTTGCTTGACCAATCAAATGTGGTAGAAACTGTGGGACTTCTTCCTAGGCGTGGTCATGGGAAGTCTTCCTGTTTTCACCCCAGCTCCTTGGGACGTTCACTCTCTGAGGAAGCCTCACTATCCACTAGGGATGACCAGAGAGAGATGCCTGCAGAGGCCCAGCTGTCCCAATCCTCAGACATTTGAAGTCCCAGATGTCATTTGAGGCAGAGATGTCACCCCCTCCGAGCGCAGTCCAAATTTTACTATATTTGAGAGCAAAAGGAAAGATTGTTGTGTTTTCAGCCGCTAAGTTTTGGAGTGTTTATAGCACAGCAATAGGTAACCAGAATATCGGGTAAGTTGTCCCAGTCTCTGGGGATCAATTTTCAACCTGTAAATGCCGTGAAAGGACTTCGTATCCTCTAAGGCCTCTTCCCATTCCGACCTTCCCTGTAGCAAACACTCGTGGTCTCAGGATGCCTTCATACTCTTAAAATTATTCAGGAACCCAAAGAGCTTTTGTTCATGTGGATGATAGCTATTGATATTTGCCATATTAGAAATTAAAATGGAGAAAAATGTAAGATACTTACTTATTATTTTATTAAAAAAATAAAAATCCATGAACTGTTAATACAAATAAAATATTTTGATGAAAATAATATTTTCCAAAACAAAGAATTTTAGAGTGGCATTACTTTACATTTTTACAATTTCTTTAATATTTGGCTTAATAGAACCCACCCAGATCCTCATACCTACTTCTTTATTCACTGTTGTAACATCACCTTTCATGTAACTTCTTGAAAACTTCAATGTCTGTGAGAAACAATGAGAGTAAACATTGTATTAGTATTGTTATAAGAATAGTTTTGACCTCAAAGACCCCCCTGAAAATGAGTGTTGAGGATTTTGGGGACCCCCCAAGTCATACTTTGAGAATCACTGCTCTAAAGAAATTATGTGGAAAATTAATCTATACTCATTCATTTGTAGCTGATAACACTCAACAAGGACAAATTTTTAGACTAACTTGCATTTCAACAAGGAATAAAGTCTATCTCAGATGGATCAATTTCTAATAGAAGAATGTCCAAACAATGACCGTCCTTTGTCTGGTTAAGTGTACCCTCTTCTGGCCCACTTCACAGGCCACTGCCCAGTGAAGTGGCCCACTCAGCTTCCACTGACTGGCCCTGGCCAGAGGGAGGCCGTGGCCGTAACACTAGGCCCATCAGAGACTAGAAGAGAGCAAACAGGCAATCAAGTTCAGTCCATCCATGGCTCCTTCACTTTGAGAGAACGTACCTTTCTTGCCTTGTGGACACAGAAGGGTTTTATGAGTATTAACGAAGAAGTTGAGATTGCAAACTCTCATTGTGCCCACTTGGAGCAATCAGACTGAGTTTTTTTTTCATGTTGGAAACTATGAGAAGAGACTGTTGTAACATAGAGGTAATATGTTTATTTCTTTTAATTAAATTGTTGAAAATCAGAAATGATATCATATCTAGCCTTTCCTAGCAATGTAGACATTTCCCAGAACTTTTAGCTGCAGAGTTTTAGTAATTGCATTGTGCTAATCAACTAAAATGGCCCAGTGTAAATGTTAATAAGTAAACATAATCATAATCATAACCCTAGACATATCCAGTTGCCAAGGACTTCAAGAAGTCGTTGAATCCACCCCTCTGCCTCCAGGCATGCTTCATCTTCCCATCAATTCTCAGCCGAAATAAGGCCAGGAGATATTTCTATATTGGGCTACTTCTTCCCGCCTTCTCTACATTTTTTTCAGATATCCTAAACCAGAAAGAAATGACAATTAATTTAAATTACTTTGGAAAACATGCAAAAAGATTGAGACACCAAGAAATTTATTAGACAGATTTAAATTAATAAATGAATTTTTTTTCAGGAAATGAGGCAATGAGTATACTTTACCAAACACATGCAAACCTACTGACTCTACACGTGTGGAATATGATTTAAGTTTTTAAAAGCTTGGGTTAGATGATGCTATTTTTTATTTTGGTAACAAGCAAACTTAATAAATGGTTCATTGAACATTTTCCACCTAGTTCCTTTAACTCCTAAACTAGGAGTTAAATGTGTTTTAAATGTGCATTTAAAAGTTTTGCGATGTGAAAAGTTATATAAGCTATACAGGTTAGCTCATACTTGCCTGGAGAGTGACTACAATTACCTAAGATTTATGTAAGTATCTACTTTGTTACCTTTAGGACTAAATGATCTACGAGAGAAAGTCCAAGGGCAACATGTCAGATCATGTCCTTTAATGTCGGCCCACTGGGATTGTCTAAAAAGGCAATTCCTGGGTTATCACGGACTCTAATAAAGGAATCCCTTGGTGAGCTCTCCACGTGCTCTGAGACCTAGAGAACAATTTCTCCTTTGCTGTTGTATACTGGTGTGACCTGAAGGCCACAAACATAAGCAAAATGCTTATGTTTCGAGAGCTCTACCCCCATCAAAGAGGGAAATGCACAGTTTCCTCTCCTTTAGCATGACAACACCCTTTGTCCAGGCCTGGACACTTGGGGACTCTCTCCTTCCTGGCCCCCACTCCTCTTCACTATGGATAATTTTGAATGTCACAGCTAAAATATTCCACCTTAGCAGTCTGGAAGTTAGTCCTCAAACCTTGCACAGGCTCAATCCTGTTTAATACCAACAGTGCACTTTAGAGACCTTCTCCTGGGAGATGAGAGAGAATTCTATCATAGTGCCCGAATAGAATAACATGGTGCTCAAAAGCACCAAGTTTGAAGTCTGATTTTAAGCCTGCTTTTCCATTAACTAGTTATACAGCTGTGGACAAATTATTTACCCTCTATAATGTAAGAATTTTCATGTATAGACTGAGATTGTTTTAGTCTTTTGGTTGTGAGACACAAAACCAAAACCAAACTAGCTTATTAAACTCACACACACTCACACACTGGGATTTACAAGCTATCGTAACTGCGTAACACTGCAGGATGCAGGGGCAGAGGCAGAAAGATCAAGAACTCATTTCATATGTGGCCAGTTTGAGGTTCTCAAACTCTGGTGTGGAAAACAGTTTCTCTTTGTCTGAGTTCTGCTTTTTTCCACATTGGCCACATTCTGTGCCAGGATTTCTCCAGGATTGCCCAGGAAGGGTCATCATGGCCAGCTCCCAGTTTCTATCAAAACAGCTTTAACAAACTCAATGGAAGACATGCCTCTTTGCCAAGAGTCCCAGCAAAAGACCCACTGTCATTCTCATTGCCTTTGCTTGGTCTATCCTGGGGCCCAACCCAACTTTAAACCAACTGCTATGGCGAGGAAGATGCACGTTTTCCTTGGCAAAGCTCGGGTCATATGCCTACTGCTGGAGTCGGAGATGAAATCAATCTCACCTGACTGCGTAGACTGAGACAGTTCTTGGAAGAAAAATTGAGTTTCTCCTTGCAGATGAAGAGACGGTGGGTGCTGGGCAAGACCAAAAGCACAACAAAACTAATCTGCAACTGTCTACTACAGTGGATAATAACATCTACCTTTACCTCTTAAGGTTTTTTCTGAGAATTAAATAATAATACAGGCAGGGCACTGGGTACTGTGCCTGGCATACAGCAAGCACTCTGTGACATTAGCTCTTATATTAGTTATTAGATTCCTCAACACACCTTTGTGGAATGAATGGTGAATGTTAGTAAAGCTTCCATAGTAACCACGCTAAGTGGATGGCATTTCACCTATTTAGTGAAACACGTTAGAAGAGGGGTGGCACCTCACAAGAAGAGTCCCATAATGATTACCTGGAATGCTGTGTTGACAAAGATTCTGAGGCTAAGTCTCAACCCATCAAGAATTAGCGCTATGCTCAATTAGGAATGCCTCTAGGCCCGCAAGTTCTCTCTTCTATAATAATATCTGTATCGTAGATAATTATATTGTAATAGGTTACCACTAATAATATATAGCTATATATTATAATACTTAATATATGTACTATATAATAATAATAGGTAACTAATAATAATAGTACGTAAAGCTAAAGAGCCCTTTTATTTGACATAGGCTGTGGGAATTAGTAAAATACAGAATTACATGTAGATTTTCAATGCATATTAGAAAGGTTGCAAAGAACCATATTACGTGTAGTTAGAGAAAAAATAGGGCAGGCATATGTCTTATTCATTCATGTAGGTTCAGTGCCTAGCACGTACGTAGTAGAAACTTAGTTAATTTTTTTTTTTTTGCAGTGAAGCGAAAATAATTATGTTATGCCAAAGTTCTTCCCATGGAACCCAGGGGATATTGGTGAAATTAAACCATGTGGAACTTGAGTACTGTTATAATTTTTTCATAGGTTTTGTGTATTTTTGTATATATTTTATGGCATTTATATTAAATTCATAAATAAAATATTCCTCTGTTCGCATGAACTCAATAAAGCATTTAAAAAATAACAATAAGAATGTCCTCCTGCCCTAATATGTATTTACCGGTAATTTTGCTGATTTCTCAGCTCTTTAAACTTAATGAAAGAACTCTGCAGGGTGGCAAGGCAGTGACAGCAAATGTGGCCTGGCTCCTCAGACTCAGAAAAGGTGTCAGGTGACGTGCATGCAAGGCTCACACTGGCTTCAAGTAAAACTCTCCTCCTGACCTGCGTCGCCAGCCACTTCACGTGTGAAATGATGACCATTCGCCTTGCCATGAGTGCATGTTGCATTTTCACCAGACGCTTTGGAGAACGTATATTGGCAATGACTGCCTTACCAAACATGAAATGACTAACCGAGCGAGTCGAGAACTCTGGATACAGGAGCACAAGAGAACAACACCCTGAGTAGTGTCAAAGTCATGGATTTTGAAGCCGACTCAAGTTCAAACCCCGGTTCCAGCAGGACTTTTAGTAAGTTACTTCATCTTTCTAAGCCTTGGTTTATTCGCCTGTAAAGTGGAGCTAAAATGTATGAAAATAAAGAAACATCAGCCTCCTAGGTTATTGTGAATGTAAATAAGATCATCATAAAGGTCTTAGCATATGATAAATGCTTAATAAATTGTAGCTATTATTATTGTTATTGCTTTGATTTTAAGCTTCAACTCATAGGATGCTAGGTGGTAAAACAATACATTGGATTAACTCCTGTAGGTTAAATTAAATGTATACATAAGCATGTGTATACATGTGTCTAATAGCATAATATTGTGAATTACCTCTTGTTATATTTCATTGCTGTAATATTCTCCAAAATCTCACGCCAAGAATTTCTGAGGTTTTGACCCCATTAATACATGATACAAAAAAAGTCCACTCCATTCCCTTTGGAATTTTTTTTGAAGATTTATTCCTTCTTGGATGTCCTTAGGAGTCCCCCTTATATGAAATGGGTCAGGATTGAGCAAAAATTCAACCACATAATAGTATTTTATAAAAGGAGATAAAAAATATCTAATCACACTACAGAGAATGCTCCATACAAACAATGTTACTAAACCCAAGAGATATCAATATAATTAGCCACATAACCTCTGCTTTGTTCTCAGTTTTCCTCTTTTATATATTAGATATATCATGATACAGTGTAAGGAGAACTCACGCTCCCATCACCTGAGTGCGGAGGCCATAAGCACAGCTAGCCTTTGGTCAGGCGCTGACAGAGAAAGGTGACATGTAAGAACAATGAAGGAAGGAAGGAAGGAAGAAAAGGAAAAGAAAGAAAGAATGAGAACACCTGTGGGAGAGTAGAAAATTCCCCACCCTGAGGGTTTAAAAAAGCAGGGTACTGCACTTGCCCCCAACAAGCTACATGCCCCAAATGAGTCATTTCTAATAACCCACCTTTGTAACATAAATTGGTTCCGGAAGCCGTCTTACAATGGGTAACTTACAACATACACACTGAAACCAATCCCCAAGACTCCGTACTGTAGTTATTTAGCAGTCTGACGTTCAGTGGGCCGATTATTTCATCATCAGGTGTATGCAGAAGTCAGTTACAGAACTCAGCATTCCACTGATGTCCACTGCGCTGTAAAACTTGAGATGATACACTGGCCGAAACAGTTCACATAAAGAGGGAGCTGCACTTCACTCCTGAAAACTCAGCAGCCATCAAGCAAATAAATAAAACAGGGTCTGAGATTTAAACTTGGGAAGAAATTTGGTCAAACTTAGATTTTTAAAAAATGAGGTCAATATAGACACAAACTAAAATTATTCCGCGGGCAACTGACATTTATGTCTTTCGATACATTTTCATTGTGGCACTGAGAAAAAAGTGAGAAAGATCGGGCCAGATTTTTGCTGGTACATTTATTTTTTTAATTCCTAAGACCTACCCCGTGGAGAGCACTTCCCTTGTGCTAGGCTTTTCACGCATTACCTAATCTTCACGACAATCCTATGACTAGGGTTGTCCCCAGTTGACACATAAGAAACTGAGGCCTAAAGGGATTATATATGTCCAAAGGCATACAGGAAGTGGTGCTGTGTGAGGAGTGGTAACCTATTAATCACTTTGGAGATACATTAAAAAGAGAAATATATTTTCTCTAAATCTATTTTGAACTATATATTTAATATTGTGCCACTAATATCTATTTTTACAAGATCCCTAATTCTGATTTTTAGAAGTTCAGGATTCACTACTAATCATCATAATAATGGGTTGTTATATCAACTAGGGATTGTGCTAGGCTAAAATATTGGCCCCCAAAGATACCAGATCTAATCCCCGCAACCTGTAAATGTTCATTTAAGTATCTTTGCAGATATGATTAGCATAAGTACCTTGAGATGGGGAAATTACACTGTATTATCTAGATGGGCTCTAAATGCAGTCACAGAGGAGGCAGGGGGAGACGGAGGAGGAGAAGGCAACGTGTTCCTGGAGGCAGAGAATAGAGTGATATGGCCACAAAGTAACAAGAATGTTGGCGTCCACAAGAAGCTGGAAGAGGCAAGGAACTGACTCTCTCTCCTCTAGGGCCTCTAGATGGAGTACCACGCCCGCAGACACCTTGATTTTGACCCAGTGATACTGGTTTCAAGTTTCTGGCCTCCAGAACAGTGAGAGAACAAATTGCTATTGTTTTAAACCACCAAGTGTGTGGCGATTTGGTAGAGCAGCCCTATGAAACTAATCCATGGGTGGGCAGGGTGTGTCTGCCTGTGAGTGAGTGTGTATGTGTGTTCTCCTCACACTAATTCTGTGAAATAAGTATTATACATTTACAAGTGGAGGACATGAGGCTGGGAGAGGTTATATAAGTAGACTTAAATCACACAGCAGTCAGGTAGCAGAGCTGGGACTCGAGCCCGCGTCCCTACTCCTTCCGCTCCACAAGCCACCTTTCTCATTAGTCATTAGTACAGTTTAAGTGCGTTTGGATGAGCAACAGGGAACAAATATGAGAATTGGAGTTTTATTTATTTTTTTAAATTTTCTATTATTTTTTATTTTTATTTATTATTTTTTACAATGGATTTTATTGATTATGCTGTTACAGTTATCCCATTCCCCCCCTTATTCCCCTCCCCCCTGCACACCACCTCCCACCTGCATCCCCCCACTTTAGTTCAAGTCCATGGGTCATACATATAAGTTATTTGGCTTCTCCATTTCCTATACTATTCTAAACCTCCCCCTGTCTATTTTCTCCCTACCATTTATACTACTTATTCCCTGTATCTTTTCCCCCTCTCTCCCCCTCCCATTCCCCCTCCTACTTCCCACTGATAACCCTCCACGTGATCTCCATTCCTGTGATTCTGTTCCTGTTCTAGTTGTTTGCTTAGTGTGTTTGTGTTTGTTCTTATTTTAGATTCGAAATAGTTGTTAATAGTTGTGAGTTTGTTGTCATTTTACTGTTCATAGTTTTTATCTTCTTTTTCTCAGATAAGTCCCTTTAACATTTCATACAATAAGGGCTTGGTGATGATGAACTCCTTGAACTTGACCTTATCTGAGAAGCACTTTATCTGCCCTTCCATTCTAAATGATAGCTTTGCTGCATAAAGTAATCTTAGATGTAGGTCCTTGCCTTTTATGACTTTGAATACTTCTTTACAGCCACTTCCGCCTGTAACGACGTTTCTTTTGAGAAATCAGCTGATTGTCTTATGGGAACTCCTTTGTAGGCAACTGTCTCCTTTTCTCTTGCTGCTTTTAAGATTCTCTCCTCTTTAATCTTGAGTAATGTAATTACGATGTGTCTTGGTGTGCACTTCCTTGGGTCCAACTTCTTTGGGGACTCTCTGAGCTTCCTGGACTTCCTGGGGTCTACTTCCTTTGCCAGATTGGGAAAGTTGTCCTTCATTGTGTTTTCAAATACGTTTTCAATTTCTTGCCCTTCCTCTTCTCCTTCTGGTACCCCTATGATTTGGATGTTGGAATGTTTTAAAGTTGTCCTGGAAGTTCATCAGCCTCTCCTCTTATTTTTGAATTCTTGTTTCTTCATTCTGTTCTGGTTGAATGCTTATTTCTTCCTCTGGTCCAAATGGTTGATTTGAGTCCCAGTTTCCTGTCTGTTACTGTTGGTTTCTTGTACATTTTCCTCTATTTCACTTTGCAGAGCCTTCACCTTTTCCTATATTTTGCAACCATACTCAAGCATTTCTGTGAGCATCCTGATTACCAGTGTTTTGAACTGTGCATCTGATAGGTTGGCTATCTCTTCGTTGCTTAGTTGTATTTTTTCTGGAGCTTTGATCTGTTCTTTCATTTGGGCCATTTTTTTTGGTCTCAGCTCACCTGTTACGTAGTAAGGGGCAGAGCCTTAGGTGTTTGCCAGGGCGGGGCACCCCATGTTGCTGCGTTGTGGCCCTGTATGTGGGGAAGGGTCTGAGAGGGAACAATGCCGCTTGTTCAGCTCTCTGCCATTTTTCAGTCACTTCTCTGCTACCCACAAGCAAAGTGGGCCCTTCTGGTGTTGATTCCCGGGTGGGTGGGCTTGTGTACATTCTAGGACCTTGTGAGTCTCTCCAATGATCTCTCCTGTGAGGCTGGGAGTTTCTCCCGCTGCTGCAACCCCCACAGGTGTTCTCAGTCAGAGGTTTGAGGTTTTTATTTCTCTACATTGGAGTCCTGGGTTGTGCAGTCTGTCTAGCTCCCAGTTGTTCCTCCAGGTTTATCTGCACGCAAATGTGGGAGCTCCGGGTCCTCCAGCTGCCACCTTGCTGTGAGTCCTCTCTGCCCCAGCTGCCCATCTCCACCCCTCCTACCAGTCTGGATGAATGTTTCTTCTTTAACTCCTTGGTTGTCAGACTTCCATGCAGTTCCATTTTCTGTCAGTTCTGGTTGTTTTTTGTTTTTAAATTTGTTGTTGTTCTTCATTTGGTTGTGTGAGGATGCAAAATGTATCTATCTACGACTCCATCTTGGCCAGAAGCCTGGAGTTTTATTTATAGGAGGAATTTCAAAAATACTTGGAAGTACATTCTTTTTTTTTTAAGCATGAGAATGCTTTTATTTATTTCTTTACATTTTTTAAAAATTATTTTATTGTTGTTCAATTACAGTTGTCTGCATTTTCTCCACACCCCTCTACCCCACCCCAACCAAACCCACCTTCCTCCCCTGCTTCCACCCTCCCTCTTGGTTTTGTCCATGTGTCCTTTACAGTAGTTCCTGAAAACCCTTCTCCCCACTATCCCTTCCCCCTTTCCCTCTGGCTATTGTTAGATTGTTGTTAACTTCAATGTGTCTGGTTATATTTTGTTTGCTTTTTTCTTCTGTTGATTATGTTCCAGTTAAAGGTGAGATCATATGGTATTTGTCCCTCACCGCCTGGCTTATTTCACTTAGCATAATGCTTTCCAGTTCCATCCATGCTGTTGCAAAGGGTATAAGCTCCTTCTTTCTCTCTGCTGCGTAGAATTCCATTGTGTAAATGTATCATAGTTTTTTGATCCACTCATTTGCTGATGGGCACTTAGTACATTCTTTAAGATCCCAAAGTATCTGTAAAGTTGACCAAGACTACTTATTCTACAGCGTATGACACATACCTAGCCTCCTAGATCAAAGGCCATAGGAAGAATTGCTCTCTAACAAGTAGCCCTCCTGGGCCAAGAAAACCACATCCCTGATGGCAGAAAATTTCTGAAATCTCCTAAGCAGGGGTATCCAATCTTTTGGTGTCTCTGAGCCACACTGGAAGAAGACTTGTTTAGGGCCATACATTAAATACACTTCGACACGTAATCACAAAAAAAACCCCTCATAATGTTTTAAGCAAATTTACGATTTTGTGTTGGGCTGCATTCATAGCCATCTCAAGCCGCATGCCACCCATGGGCCACAGGTTGGACACTCCTATAGGAAGTGAATACCAAAGCTCAGCTAGATCCATCAGCAGTGTTATTGAACATAGAATTTTTCTGAATTGTTATTTGACATGACCTAAATTCTAAAACAGTCCCAGTGGAAGAAAGAAACGGTAATGCTAACATTGAGTAGCATTGATTTCAGGTGCATATTGAAAACTGTATGCTCATGGCCCTTGTAAAGTGCAATTTCAGCCTGATCCTTCCTTGTAGATAATTTCTTTTGGTGGCTAAGAAATGAAAACACAGAAAAGAAGGTACCACATAAGGAATCTATGGCTCTATAACAGTCATCTCATCACTGGCATTTATTTAAGAAATATCAGTCTTTTGTTTCACCTATGACTAGATTCAATACACATTTTGAGGGCCTATAATTTAAAAAGCAGTATGCAAGTTTCTGCACTAATGCAAAGACAAGCAATCCTAGAGGAACTTACGGGAACTTACATCACAGCACCTAACAGCTGCAAGGCACTGGCTGTGTGCCAGTGTTGTTCTAAATGCTTTACCTGTATGTGTCATTTAACCCTCACAACAGCCCTATGGGGCGTGTCTCGTCACTGTCAACTCCATTTTGCACATCAAGAAGACAATGTTTGGAGTGCTTTAAACTTGTCCAACTTCCAGCTGATACGTGATTGAGCCACGATTTAAACTTGTGGTCTGGTTAAGAAACCCATGCTCTTCACTTTCTCCAATACTAGAACCAGGCCGGAGTACAGTTGACCAGAACATAAAGTGGGCAGAGACAATGGCCCTAAGAAATGCACAGAAAAGTGACCTCGACGTTTAAAGAAAACTGCATTGTGCCATCCTCCCTTTAGCCTTCTTTCAGTTCTTCAAACACAGTGAACACTCTTGTGCCTTGGGGCCTTTGAATTACTGTTTCCTCTGCTTGGAACTTTTAAAATTATATTAGAATGAATTTAATTATACTTGATTTTATAAAATAGGATCGTATTAATTTTGTTATAATTAGTTAAAATGATCCTACGTGCCTGTTTAATAGTTTATCCATTCATTTTTATCATTAGATTCCCCCTCTCTGAGTGAGGGTGGGGCTCACCTCTGTCACCACCGAATCCCAAATACCAGTAACGGCCACATAGTAGGCCATCAGTTTGTGCTTTGCATTGCTGGGTGGTTGTGGGGAATTTAGGAAAGGCTTCATACACGTGGTGGCTTGAGGCTGGCTTTGAAATCTAGCTGAGACTTTAACTTGTGTAGTTGAGAGGGAAGGAAATTCCGGCTGGAGGAAGCGACGTCGCATCGCTCTGGCGTGGTTATTACTGGGCTTAAAGAAGCACTTGATGTGAAACACTTTATAAAGGGTTGTGCATTTCTGCAGCTGTGGGCTGGTAAGACTGAAAAAATAGGATGATGTCTCCTGTAAATGGTACTTCATCCTCATTTACAGAAGAGGACACTGAGAGGCCAAAAGGTGAGGCCACTTGTCCAAGCTTCCCACAGCTGGTGAACCACAGAGCCAGGATTCGTACGGAAGACGGGCTAGCTCAAAGCCCATGGAGTTAGTTAATCATTAAACCATGCTACCTCCCGTGTAAATAATCCTGAAATGCCAGGATGAGAAATTGGCATTTGATTTGATGAACCACTGGGCAGGACTGGCATGTGGGTGAGAGGCACGGGGAGCACTCTCCTTGGGTACAATTTAAGGAGACACCCAAAAATTCAGTAATCAAGATAAATATTATAATACAATATTTATAAATAAATAAAGTCAGCACACTACAGTCCCCAATCCCTATTTTGCTATTTTTGTAAATAAAGTGTGGTTGAAACCAGGAATGGGATTCAGATGCAGTGAGTGAGGCAGGGTCATGCAAGCTCAGGGTTGAGTCCTGTTCTTCACTTAAATTTTAGTATTTTGTTCACCATGGATTTCTTTGACATTCATTTTGATTTTTAAAAAATATTGCATTGAAATAATATTTATATTGATCACAGAGTATTTTGGCACCCCCTTAAAATTTGCCCCAGGGTGAGCACCCCCTTGTCTCACCTCTGTCGCAGCCCAGTCTGGGAGTCGGCTTTTACAAAAAGTAATCCTGCAGTAACATGGGACGGTTCCGAGTGAGGAGCTGAGGAGCGGGGGTTAGTGCAAAGACAGATAGGAGAACAAATCAAAAGTTGTCCAACTAAAGTTTTAAAGTTTTAAATTGTTTTGTAACAGTTCCCTTCTGTGTTAATCAAGCTCATCACACTTAGATCCATTTGGTTAGTTCTACTTTTGAATCTTAGCTTTGATTTTAAATTTATTTTGTTTTCTAATTATGTAAAATATTTACGTGTTTCCAAAGTCAAATCTATAAGACAAGATATGTTTGAAGAAATCTAGCTTCTAATTCTGTGCCTTCCACCCTGGCCTTTACCTACTGCTAGAAATAACCAGGATAAATAAGTTTTACCTATTCCCTCAAAAAAATAAATCAGGATCCAAATGAGGGTGCTGGGAGTGAAGACAGAAAACATGGGAGACACTTCTCAGAGTTAGAGTCTGCATGACTCGGCTGTTGGCTGCATGGGAAGAAGGACAGGGGCAAGTGCCTGAAGACGGCGCTGTGATTTGAGGAGTTAAAGATGACCTGAAGTTTCAGACCTGTGTCTCTTTAGTCAGAACCGGGAAGTCAGGAGAGAGAACCCGGGGTTGAGAGGGATGCCCTCAGTCTCAGGTTAACAGTATGTGACAGCCAGTGTGCATTTGAGTATTTTGTCCTGTTGTTGGCGATTGATATTGTTATATGGCAGCTTTAGAGTATAAAATATTCGGAGTAATTGGGCCAATGATTAGAACTTGGAAATAGTATTATTTTAGATTTTTTCATGATATGCTTTTGCTATTTTGGTAATAAGGTTTTGGCTCTTGGAAGAAAAAATGACCATAATGTCAATTTCTCCTCCCTTCCATTGAGGAGAGTAAAGACTGGATTTATTTATTTGCTTAATATCTAGATTTGCCTCTTTTGACCTCACATCAGGCATCTTACATGCTAAATATCTTTTCCATCTCTGGGGGGTTTTCTGCTTTCATAAACACTCACCCAGCTACTATATTAGCTAATTTTTCTTTCTTGAAATCCCCTTTTACCTGAATAATTTAAACTGATCTTTTCTGAATTCCCTCTAAATATTTTGCTACTTCATAAAGCAAAGCATTTTAGAATGTATCCATTTACTAGAAATATCTCTGGGAGGCCTCTCAGCCCATTGTGGAATATAATACCCTATTGTGTACATGTAACCCAAACCAGTTTCGGGCTATTTTTACCACACTCGCTCACCCTGGTTTGAGCATGTTAATTAAATCAGGCAAGCAACCAATGGCTAACTTAGCCAGTAACCAGTCATTCACTGAGAACAGTTGGACAGCTTGTGTCTGTAGATATAGCCTCAATCTTTTTGTTAACACAGCCATTTCGGTTTTCTCCACTTAATCTCATTAAGGATGCCCCCCTCCCTCCACCTGACTTATGACTTTCTGGGTTTCCCTGGCTCAGTGAATGTTTAGGTTTCCAATTACATGTCCCAGATGCATTTGTTCTGCCTTAATTCTTTTGTTCTTTCCCTTAAATGCATTTAATATATTTTGGCCTGTTGTATTTTTCATTTGTTGTAACTAGTTTTTATACAAGTTCCCAGTTTAGGGTCTTACCAGTTTAATGTATTAGGTATACATACCATCTGTGTGTGTTTGGGCATTATAATATCCTTATCTTGGCTTCCTTTCATCTTTCTCTGGTCCTGGGGATGGACGAAGGCCTTGTGTCTAATAAGTCATTTGCATCAGCATGTCCCAAATGACCCAAGAGATGAGGATGGGAGAGATTAGCATGGTAATCTCATTCTTATGGATAAAATTAGCAAAGATATTCCCCACAAATGGAGATCTGCCATTGGCGAACTGCTGTGCTTAGAATCAATTACTAAATTACTTTGAGCTCTAAGTTGACATTAACAGAAAAGAATTGCCATCGACCGAAGGGAAATAAGATAAAAAATATGCGATCATTAAATCTCTCGCTACTATTCACGAATGTGACTCACAAGAATGGTACACAAAATAGGGCAGAATTTAATTTCTAACAGTGCCCCCTGTCAACATTTCATCCCAAGCCCCTCCATGGCCTTTCCCATTCAGTCTTTGCAAAGGAATGAGAAGTAGGGAGGCGAGGAGAAAACAGGTGAGCAGCAGTCTGGTTCAGCTCCTTCCCTTTCTTCTATGGCTCAGCAGCCAGCTGAGGAGACCCAAGGGTGATTTCTGACTCTGCAGCTACCCAATCATGTCAGGCAGGCATTGGCAGGCTGCCCTGCTGTGTCCAAAGAAGAACCACATCAGAGAAGGCCTGCTGACATGCCGAATGCCCTCTGATCCACGTCAACAGTAACGACGTGAAGCGAACGCTCTCCCCAGGTTTGTCTCACCCAGTGACCAGGGAAATGGTGACTGTAAACCTTTCCTCTGATCATTGCACACTGTCAGCTTTTCCAGAAGATGTTCAACTCACCCAGCATCGCTCAGTAGTTCAAAACACCGACATTAAGAAAAAAGCCTTTCTCCATTAAGAAACTCCTCTTCGTCTCAACAGGGAGACGGTGCTGATGATAGGTATAAACAAGGAAATCAGCTCATATCAGGGAAGAAGCTTTAAAATCGCCCCCCCCCTTTTTTTTTTCCTAGAGCCTGGGGAATCCCTGTGGCATAGTAATTGTTAATATTATTAGCACAGTATACATATCAGCTGTCGAGATATTATGAGGACTTGAATTCAATCTCTGTTGGGGGAGTCAGGGTCAACATCATTAACTATACATCTTGTCTCCATTTCCATATAGATGCCTCAGGGCAAGTGTCTGCCAGATACATCTCTATAGATGGGCATAACCATAGGACATACAAGGGACCCATCACACACGTCAGTAATAGACAACAAGCTTTTGTTTATCTGAAGGTTTACTGGAATTAACTGATTAGTGTCAACTTGACACAATAACTTTTGTCTACAATGCAGTAGATCATTTTGATGGTTTTATTGATGGAGTGTGTTGTCTAATGTAAATTGTAGGGGAAGTGGAATTTAGATAAAGTCAGGCCCATTTTTCTTAAGAGGAAACTGAAAAAGCTGTTTGTAAATGCGCCCTTGACAGGACACCTTCTGCAGGCTTATGGATATTGCAATAGTAATCATGATATTAATAACAATAATTACGAGGGAGAGTTGTAATTGAAATGTATGCAGTTCAGTGGTTGGCAAATGCGTCTTTAAGGGGACACATTTTGTGCTCTTACAGATATTACAACAAAATTGTGATATTAATAACAATAATTAGAAGGGAGATTTGTACATGAAATATAAGCAATCCATTCTTAAATTAAACTTGGAACACGAAACCATTAAAGGGAAATTAGAAAATAAGCTAGGTTGCTAAGGGTGACACAATCTTCAGGTAAAAATTGCCTATGAGTATAGCAGAGAAATTAAATGAGAGCAAGATAGAGTTTATATATATATGGAATTTTAAATAGTAACTATAAACAAATTTTATTCAAAAGCTAAATTCCAATTTGGGGGAAAAATTCAAAATGGATTTTGCCCTTTGAAGGATTATGTGTGGTAAATATCACCAATATGTCAACCCAAGCAAACTGTATGCACAGTTAATTTGGAGATTTGAGTAAACACAATTGCTTCTGGAATAATTAACTGTGAATATTACTGGTGATTTAAAATTTCCTAAATCAAAGAGTTCCTAGAAACAATCTAGAACTTTATTTTTTTTTTCAGTTTTGTCCAAAGATTCTATCCTAAAATTGTTAATAATTGCAGCTTTCTGAACCCACATTCTAGAAAGACAAATGATGACTTGCTATAGTCACAGGAGAAATAAGAGGATTTACCCTTGAAAGTAGAAAGAGGGTAAGTGTCTCAGAATTGAGGAACTTAGTGGAAAAGACAAAGCAACACTTAGCAAACGGGCACCGTTTAACCCTAAAATCACTTCCTACTCTTGGAACATAACTTTTCTTCTTCATAACACGCTTTATTGAAATCAGGTCAGTCACTGCAAGACACACTGTGAAGTGCAACACGGAGTCTTTCTATTTTGAGTGCCTTATCCATGGTTTTTCCAAAGGCTGCAATTAGCCATCGCAGTCTGGTTTTAGGAGAATTATTTTCTGGTTTCCATGAGAGAATAATACTATCCTCTTGCCCCTGAGATATGCTTCTTTTTCTTTCCTTGCTTCCTTTCCTTCCCTTCCTTCCTTCTTTCTACCTTTCTGCCTTCCTTCCTTCTTTCCTTCCCTCCTTCCTTCCTTTCATTCATTCTTTCATCTCATTGTTTTAAACCCTCTGCAAACATGCTATTGTTATTGTGTTGCGAATAGCAACCACACAGATCACAGAGTAGTATCAATCCCCATCCTCAATTATTGGTCACACTTTCCCCCAGGGTTCTCAAGACTGGAAGAAAATGAGAATGCCAACAGAATTTCTTGTCCTGAGAAAAGAATATTTTACTCTCTTACCTGCAAGTGCTGGGATAGCTTCTGCAGACATCCTACAAAGACTAGCACATGTCTTTAGATACAATGAAAAAAATCACAGACAATTCCTGTGACCCCTGCACACTTCTCTCCAGCTACATTCTTGACCTAGAACAGAAGGTCACTGAGGGTTACCTCGGGCCCTGGTGTCCTTCAGACAAAAACACCTGCATATCCTTTGTCCAAGCAAGGGGCCTAGAAGAACAAAGCTTTGGGGGAGGGGAAAGAGAAGAGAGAGTTAGTAAACTAATCCATTCAGGCATAAAAGAACCAATTTAAGCAAGTAGAAGCTTACACCAAAATGGGAGTGTTTTCAAAATAGAAGAGAGAGTAGTTTCTCTGGACATTTACACAATATCAGTATCAGTGAACATGCATGACCTGACAAATATGACAAATATTGCTAAATTTCATGGCATCCTTTCAGCAATTCTGTAAGTGAGGGATTATCATCACCATTCCATAGATGGGAAACTGAGGTTCTACCAGGTGATGTAACACAAATCACAGTTACACAGAGAAATGGCACCCAGGCTTCAAAAACACTCTGATTTTAACAGTGCCCTCCTGCCTCCCTCTTTAAGCCCCCTGTGCTGGGGTTCGCTTGACTGCCCACCCCCATCCCACCAGGGGTGGCCAGAGACAGCTGGGGGGAGAAGCTGAACGGTCTTCATTGTTCTGAGGCAGTTCTGAGCTGGGGGTCCAGCGAGCTGCCCCTGGGCAGTGTCTGGCCCGCCTCTCTAACAATCACTGACAGGGCCGAGGTTTCTGAGGGCGAAATGACCCAGCCCTGGGAGGAGGGGGGGGGGGCGGGGGGGGACAGGAAGAGGAGCCTCTTTTACCCCGTGCTGGTGGTCATCCTCCAGATTCCTCAGATGAGACAGAGAGATCACAGCAGCAGATCTGAATTGGGCACTATTTCCTACCTATGCCCCAAAGCTTCTTCCGGCCAAGTCGTTGTAATGTGCCGGTAATTCAGATAATAAGAGCAGTTCAGACCCGTGAAGCATCCAGAGTGGCAAAACCCAGATACACAAAAATGCAAAAGTGTAGAACCTTCTCTTCTCCTCTTCTGCAGCACCCTTGTTCAGTGTTCCTGTCATTTTCAAGCTGCAAATCTCCCAGCATCCAGCTTCCCCCTGGTCCCTTTACACAAATAGGCTTTTATTTCACCCTCTACCTCGCCATGAGGGCTCCACAACAGGATGCTGTTCCTGGCCCTGAACTTCGAGTATTGGATGTCTCTGCTCTGGCATTCTCTACCACCCAGGTATTCACCAATGGCACATCCACTTAGGATAGTATTTATTTAGATATTTCAAATTATGATGCTGAAGGTAATGTAATTGGTTGGGTGAATGTTCATAATAGGAAGGTAAATATAGAGAATCATATGCAAATACATGTAAATTCTGATTACAGCATATCAAGGTGGTTAAAGCATGGAGTTTGGAGTCAGACAGACCGCCGCTAGAATCCGCTACTTACAAGCTGTGTGACTTCATGCAAGTCACTTCACCTTCCTAAGCCTTCACTTTATTTTCATCTGCTAAGCAAGAATAGTGACAGCACGACGAACTGTTAGGATTAAATGAGATAATACCTGATTGAGGCTTTGCAATAGGACCAGGCCTATTTAAGCATTCAATAAGTGGTACCTATTATAATTAGAAGGAAAATTGAATTGGACTGGGGAGGAAAGTCTCCAGTAATTGAAAGCAGAGTAAAAACATCCAAGAGATTTCTGGGTGGGACCAGGCTGAGGGACCCACTGGCCCTGGGAGCCTGGGGAGGAGCAGCCAGGGCAAGGCCCACCGGCTCAAAATCAGCCTGGTCAGCCTTGGGATCCATTGTGTGAGCACTTCTCGGGCTGCGGACCACCAGACAGGCAAAACAGGGGCCTGTGGTCACTGGCACATTTAGGGACCACTTATATTCACTGCTGCCTTTCAATTCAATATTTTATGAAGGGATTGAGCAAAAAAAGAAAAAAAAAGGAAAAGAACTCATGGACACAGATAGCAGTGTGGTGATTGTGGTGGGGTGGGGGAGCAGGTAGAGGCAGAAGAGGGCATAGGGAGGATAAATAGTGATGGAAAAGATATAATAAAAAATAAAATTAAAAAAATTAAAATTCCAATATTTAATTAAAGGGCCCAACTGAGTGAAACAACCATGAAAACAAATCTACCTCGTCACTATAATCCACAGTGGGGACAGAAATACATTAATACCCAAGATTATATGTCATTCATCCAACCTCTCTTTGCTGAGCGCTCTTCTGTACCAAGCATTGTCCCCTTCTAGGGCTCTAGGAGTGGGCCAGACACTGCCTGGCCTTATGCTACCTACCTCCTAGTAAGCTGTACAGAAAATCTCGTAAGGGGCAACTTCTGGACAGGATTTAAACAGGATCGCTTCTTCATGTTATTCTATGCTTTCCTGTGTTTCTACAATAAAAATGTATTATTTTTGTTTTCAGGGAGAAAGTGTTATTAAAAATTCTGCCTGCTACCTAATAACTAGTTCATGCACAGTTTTAAATTCTCAGTTGATGAGTGGGTGTCAGGCAAGCTGACTCAGGGTTTCCTGAGTTTCTTGTGCCTGTGAGATCCACCCCACATGGTTCCAACGGCAAGTCTCTTAGAGGCCCTGGGAGCCTGCACTCGGCCAGAAGGCAGGAGTGGTGGTTTTCCTGTCTTCTGCTTTCCCTGCAAGGCACTAGGCAGCCCATGGAATGTGGTTTTGGTTACGTTCATACATAGTCGTCTTTAAGAACTGACTACTTTAGAAATTCATTTCTATAACCTAAAATTGTTGCTAGCATTTCTTGATCTGCTACATGGTGCTAAGTACTTTTTGTACATTGTCTCATTTACACTTCACAACAAACCTAAGGAATATGTAACATTATTAACATTATCATTATCATTAAATGAGCTGTCCACGATTATAGAATAATAAGCGCCAGAGCTGCATTCAAATGCTGGAAGTCAGAGTCCGAGAGCTGTGTTTCCCACCACACCACTTCCCTGCCTCCTGAACTACTGCTTACCAGGTGAAATAGGGTTTGGGAATCAGTATTAGAGATGGGGTCAAGTTCTAAATGCTGGAGAATCAACAACAGGTGTCTTGCTGCTGGAGCCAGAGACCAGTAATGACTGATTCCCCTCTCCTTGCTGCCCGCAAGGTGAATACCAGGCCCTTTGCTTCTAGAAGAGTTCATTAACATTGCTACCAGGTATCTGTCAGGTGGCCTCTGAAACTGAGGCACAGGAGGATAAAGTAGCATGCCTGAGGTCACAGAGAACCTGCATTCTGGTCCACATGGCCAGAGCCCGCGTGCTTACTCATTGCATCCGCTTGGCTCTCCCAGCCAGCCCAGCTCCGGAGTTAAGAAGGGTAAAAGAGAACAGGATTTTAGCTCTGTTCAAGAACAACCTTCCAGAAGCTTAGAGCTGTCCAACAACATGGTGAGCCACCTTAATCGAATGAATACTCTGCCCCAGAAAATATGGTCAAGGTTAGGTTTCCATGCTCTGGGATGCTGGGCAGAGAATCCATGCGTGTGCCAGAGGTTGGAACACAGCCTCCAAAGAGAACTCAGTGAGATGGGGAGCTTTCCGATTTTGTGCTGCCTCACACCAGGGCCCAGTCTCCACCCTCACATTACTAGTGTGAGACCTGTGGGAACCCAGATGAACCAGCATTTATTATGAGGCATCAGTCTCATCCTTGTCCTCCCTCATCAAAATTCAAGACCCCGCAGGCTTGGAGACCAAGCTGAATACCTCTGTTCCCATTTCTCCACGAGATGTCCTGCCTCTAAGGGCCCTTCCAACTCTGGGGCTCCACCCTTTTTTCTTCTGTGGGGTACTAGTTGGTGAACCAGGCCTTGCATGAAAGAGAGGAACTCTCAGGACATTGCATGGGACGACAGCAGGTCTCAGGAATCACATAAAAAGCTTTTCTCAGAAACACACCCAGGATTAATAGTCCCTACCTCCCACTGTTGCCATCTTGGGCCACGCTGCTGTCTTCTGTCACCTGGGAATTGCAATCATCTCATCATTGTCTTCTTGCACTCTTGTCCCCTACATCAAATGTCTACATTTCAGGCAGTGATCCTTAAAACGCAAATCAAATCATGTAACTCCTCAGTTCAAAACACTCTAGCTACTTTCTGTTTCCACTAAAATGAAAGACAAAGCCCTTACAATACTCTCCAGGACCTTTGTAGTCTGCCCTCTTCCACGCCTGACCTCACCTCCTACCATCCGCCCCCTCACTCATTCCGCTTCAGGCACTGGCCTCGTTCCAGTGACACAGCAAGAACGGCTCCTGCTTCCCGGTCTCACGTTTGCTGTTCCACCCACCTGCAGTGCTCTTCCCCCAGGTAGCTGTGGGACTCATGGCCTCACTTCCCCCAGGGCACTGCTGAAATGTCACCCCTATCAAGCCTGCCCCCCGCCCCCGCACACTAGTCCTCAAATACTTTGATTCCATCTGTCAGGAAATGGTCACTACTACATAGATATGTAACAACCCTGAAGGAAAGGCACCGCTGGAGCTGTGTGCAGTTCAGCCCTAAATGGAAGCCCTGGATGAGAGCTTCTCTGACCAGTCCATATAAAAGAGCAACACCCACACCCCAGTGCAGGACTCCCATTTCCTCACTTCGTACCCTCTTTTCTCTAATACTTATTACTATCGAATATAGTACTTATCTATTGGTCTGTCTGTTGACTGTCTTTCCCCCACCACTAGAGTGAAAAACGCCAAAGACTTTGTTTTGTTAATGTACCCCAGCACCTATACCAGCACCTGCCACACAGAAGGCACTCAAAAAGTGTTTGTTCAATCACTAATGACTGAAAGACCCAATGGCCTCAGGAGGGGAGGCAGTGAAGAGTCAGATGTAACTAGGCAATCATGAGAAATACACAGTTAGTAGTGGAGAAGAGGAAAAAGTGTGGGGGAGTAATAAGGTTAATGCACAAGCTACATAGATATGGAATGATTGTATAGATCTGTGCAAGTGACTGGGCAAATTAAAGGAAAAGAAGCAAGGAGGGACATTTTAAATGACCTTGTTGCCTGCAGGCTACTCTCGCCAATGGCGAAGTCCAGTCTGTGGAGACACGATGAGATGTGGTAACATTCTAGAGGCGTGTGCAGGGTTCCGCGTGGAGGCTGTGAAAGTGAACACGGAGACGGCAGCGGCCGTCAGTTCCCAATGAAAGGGAACTGGCCCTCTTTCATTGTCCCTCTTTTGTCCTTCCCTCCACTGGCCCATGCACACCCCTGTCCAGGAAAAGGAGAGGAAAGCAAGCCTAAGATGGAACAGAGAAACTTGCATCCATTTGGAGACAAAGGAACAGCACCAGGGGTGACATATGCTGGGCTGAGAAACCACCTGTGTGGGTGACAAGACAGGCTGGACAGCTCCCCTTACTAGGATTTCACAACCTAAAAGGTTGTCTGAGGACATCACATCAGATAGAACATTTATGAGCAGCTGGGCTGTTCAAAACAAAAATCAGGGAGACAACTGAGCACAGGCAGGCTCCTAGGGAAGGGGAAGACATTGAAATCTATATATTCCAGTTACATACTCCTCCTGTGTGGAAATGGAAAGAAAAATGGACTATAATCTGGGCACTTCTGCTCTGATGCCCTGTGAGGAAAAGGGGTTTTCTGTTTTAGCCTGAAGCCCCTGAGAGAACAGTGAGTAAAAGTCACACTGGATAGACCCCTAGTTATACCTTTCCCATGGGACATAAAGATACCCTGGAGGATTTGGGGGTGCTCCGTGACAATTTGATCATCCACACTTGATGCTCCTCTTCAGAGAAAAGGATGTAAACTCTCCCAAGGTCACAACCGATGTGATTTGGAGAACAACACCTCACCCATTTCTGAGGCACATGCATTTTGTTCTGAAATAATTAAGACACTGAATCCCAGAATTCCTTTTCTGCCCCTAAATGTGTCATCTCATTAACCAGGCCTGTGCGAGCGATAGAAACTCATGGAATTGCATTAACAATTTTTATTGTAAAACATTATCAGAACTGTATGTGACTTAGTAGAACCCATTTTCTGTCAAGCATTTGACTTAATGATTATTTCCTCTTCTACTTAGGCATTTCATTATCTGTTTTTGTGTCTTTGGAAACACAATAAAGTACAAGCAACATGAAAAGATTGGTACGTTTTTCAGAGCATGTTTCATGTTTTATCTTTAATGGCTCTTTTTGCAGGGTTCTTGCAACCAATTGAAAGAGAATTTTGCCTCATACCGAAAATACTCCTTACACTCTGGGCAACCTTTGGAAGGGAGGTACCTGGCTCTTAATGTTCAGGAAAGAGAGTAGTAGAAGAAAAGCAAGTGCCAGTACTTTGAAGAGCAGCCCCCCCCACACCCTCCAGCCAGAGACTCCTAATTGCCACACCCCTCCTTCCTCCTTCCCACTTCCTCGCATCTGCCTTTTTTCGTAGGTACGCTGCTGTTTCGGTTCAATTCTAATTGCATTTGTGTTGCACACTAAAGCACACGGTATTCTCTGTTCCAACAGGCATTATTTTTGAGGTTATAAAGCAAAATTTTCTCCCTTCACTTCTTTAAAAATATTTTTTCTTCTCTCTGTTTAGAAATTTCCTAAAGGTAATGAAAACTTAGGTGCAGTCACCTGTGGCCCTGGGACCGTTAGCATCACCTGGGAGCTGGTTGGAAATGCAGAAACTCAGTCCTCATGGCAAACCTACTGAATCTGAACCTGCATTTTAATAAGACCACCAAGGAGATTCCTTGGCACATTCAAGTTTAAAAAGCAAAAACTTAGGTCAGATTGGGTGGAATAAATAAGATCAGGTGTAAAAGTTGAAATATGAATAGGTAGGAACACACAAAACGGCTTTGACCTCCTAAGAATGCAGTATAAGAGACAGAAGAGAGGCTTACACAATTGGAATATTTGTTCCTATCTTATCTCTTTCACATTTTCTCAAGGGCATAAGAGTGTGCAAATGGAAATGCAAAACCCCTCAAGGAAATATTTATAAAAGTCTGTCTTGCATTTTTTTTTATTGCCTTTTCAGAAACTGAGGCCACAGGAGAAAGATCAAAACCCTAGCTATTGGATGTCCACGTGTGGCAACTCAGTGTGGTCCTGGCTGCTGGGCTCCCCCACCTGCTGGGCCTCACAGAGATTCTCTTTACTCTTGAATAAACAGACCTCGCTCACCACTTTCAGAAGATCCCTTTTCAGTGTGTACCGCACTAAGATTTTAAAAGCACAAACTCATAGTTTATTTCATTGCTACATTTTCAACCTCAGTAGGACATTTTGATTTGTTGGAAGACAGAGGACTCGGTATAGTGACAAACCATCCCAGTTTGGGGATGAAGAGTTTTCCGGGACTCAGGATTTTCAGTTTTACAACTAGACAGTCGCTGGATAACTGGAATGTTTGGTCATCCTATTCTAACATCATGCATGAAACCCAGTTAGCCTAATGAAATTGGCACACAAAAAAACTAACCTGTTTGAGGCAAACAACATTTATGGAAATAATTTACTGCAACTGCAAGCTAGTCCTGAGCCCTCACACTTGAAAGGCACAGAATCGAACAGATCATTCAGAGAGATTTCTTTCAATTGGCCGGAAGTGCACGGCTCTCGTTTCGGCATCAATAGATGTGCTCAGTTTCAACTAAGCAGTCCACTAACTGCATTGATTTTCCAGGCTAGGCTGCAGCTATTGAGAATGTATCCAGTGGACAGAGAATCTGGGGTGTTCGCAGAGCCTACAGGCAAAGGAGAAATTTTGCTCCTGTAGCTCATTCCCGAGATCGCCTCTAACTAGGTGCAGGTATCCCAGGGCCATTAGTAGTTTTAACCTTTGGCCACCTGGTGATTGAACATTTCTAGTCTATCCCTATGCCTAGGAGCTCTCAAAAGACTCCACGGGTACAAGTTCTTCCTCAAGGTTCAACAGCTGTCAGAGCAGATGGCTGGGGATTTGTTTAGCCTGGTCCTAAGTATCACCCTTTAGCTCTAAGGCACTGGGAACAATTTGACAAATTTGATTAACTGCAAACAATATGATGCTTGCCTGGGAAGCTCATTCTACACTTTCACAGAGTTCCTTATGTTCTTTTCATGGTCTAAGGATACAGGATAATATTAGCTACCACCTCAGCCCAATGAGACTATCACGGAAAACAAAGACAGTCACCCTTGGCTACCCCTTTTGTGTACAGCTGAAGGTTTCAGCCAGTGAGGCCTGCGATGCACACACGCAACCAGCTGTGCTATCAGAGAGGTGTTCGGAGCCCCTCTAGGCCTGCCTCCAATAAACGGGAACATGGCTTCATTTCCAAGCCACTCTATGGCTTATTCGTCATTTATTGAGGAAGCATATCTGTTTTGTGAAGTTAAAAATAAGCAGTCAGTTTGCTGGAAAATCTTATCTACTCTTCCAAGTTGCCTCTGCTTCTCCTCCTCTCAACATATCAGTAGTTTCCTTGGTGAGCTCCCAATGGAAGGTTTGCAAAGCATTTTGTGCTTTGAGATGGCGTGTGTGTCCTTGGGTCTGTGAAAGACCGCCTCGGCTGGGTGGAGAGACAATGGTCGGCTCTGGCAAGTCAGTCTGTGGGAATTCCTGAGGGAGCTGCAAGTTGCTATGAATAGCCTGGCATTTGGAAGAGAAGATTCGCAGAAGAGTCTCCCGCTGTGCCCTCTAGCTCTCGACTTGATGAAGGAGACAAGCCCAGGGCCCAGGAGGTTGGGAAGGGCTCAGGGAGGAGGCCCATTAGGGGACAGGCTTTCTTGTGTCCAGATTCCACTTGGGTGACCTGGGGAAGAGAGACTGCTGGCTCTTTTCTGGGGCCACAATGCTCCATTTACAAGCTGCAATTAGTTGCAAACAAAATTTGTGCATCCACCACTAACTGTCAGCTCAAGAGGTTGAAAGTTCAGTCCTGAGGAGGTCAGGATGCTTTCTAAGGGGCTGATGGCTTTGCTCGCAGCCTCCCCTCCCCCGCTGCGGTGCTTGGGGATCCTTGTGGGGGCAGGGGGGACCACATTCCAGATTAGGACGCCCGCAAAGCTGAATGACCAGTGTCAGAAGGGCTCTGGTTCTGGAACTGTTGGGAGAGCAGGCAGATGCGCCCGTCAGGCAGTGACCTTTGCGGCAGAATGTGGACTTGGTTTATAACAAATTGGCCGTTTGAAAAGAGCAAGGCAAGAAACGCTGTAGTGGTTATTAGGGTTTAGCTGATGTTTGAAAGTTCAGCCAGTTTTGCTTGCATATTCCATGTGGAATAAAAAAGCCAGAAGGGCCCAGAAAAATGAGCTGTTCTTTGCCAAATCAAAATGTGTAAATTGTTCTTCTGAGGGCATAACAAAGAGCCTATTTTGCCTTTAAACACCAGAACCAGAGACAGGAAAAGGCCCCAATTAACTAACTGAAGCACAACGTGAAGTTAATCAATACTGGAATGATTATTACGAAGATGTCATGCATTAACTACACCTATTGTATGAGGGCTTCTTTCAAGGGTACGGACATTCTTTCAAATTCCAGAAGCATCTTTTTTTCTTGGTGATGATACATTTGCCTTTTCCATTGTCTCCTTAATTTTCATCCACAGTCCTGTGAATCTTAGTTCAAACTGTGAGTAATTCTTCCCCCCCCCCCCCACGAGCGTGGTGTGTGATGTTGGGATCCCAAAATTACACTGCCCTGTGGACAACTGGAAGACACTCCCAGTCAGAGACTGGGCTGGGAAGGATTTCATCCTTTATTTTCTAAGTAAGCACAGCCACTTATTACGTGACGGTGACTCCCTCGGATGAAAATAAAATGAATGAGTACATCTTCATTGAGTAACTCACTCCCGGTCTTCCCAAAGTGCCAGTGGGGATGCCCAAACACCAACATCAGGGCTAACCCAGAGAAGAGCTGGTGGCTTTGCAACAATTTGGGCAGTTCTGAAGCGGGGCCACCCAACAAGCCTACCCATCATCAGCAGAAGGTAGAACATGGCCCTGGGTTGGAGGGAGGCTGACCTGCCACCCCACCCCTGGCACCCATACAGGACCACACAGCATGGAGGCGGGCAGTGCATTTTCAGACTTCTCTTCCAGGCTCCCATTTGGACCAAGCCCATATTTCCAACTGTAAGACCAGCAGTGACAGTGGACATAATGTGGCAAAACCATATACTCAAAGGACATCACCCAACCTTCTGAAGGACTTTTGCTTCCTTCCTTCTTCTCTCTCCTTGAAATCACCGACACCACATGCTGATGGGTACTGCTCCTGCTCAGGGGGAGTTCCAGTGGGTCCCTCCTCCAAGGACACTGCTCTGGGAAACCGGCTCCCTTTACACTTTCTATCACCTCCCGTAGTCACCGCACCCCCTGTAGCAAACACGTCACCCCGAGTCAGCATTGAGAGCACAGAAGGGACTGCTCAGCCAGCAGAGATTTTGAAGCCAGACTATGAAGCCTGATGATAAATTAATGAGAAACTTCCCATCACCTGGTAGGTAATTTTTTTCTAATTAAGTTAATCAGATTTTTTTATTATAAAAAAATTTGTGCTCTTTATTAAACATTTGTAAAATACAGAAAAGTAGAAAGTTGGAGGAAAAAGATAAAGCCTACAGGTGGGTAATTATAGTCCCAGAATTATTAGTCATTTTGACTGGGCACCGGTTAATCCATAAATCAGGTTCTTAGGGTCTCTACAGTCCCATCCTGTAGTTTAACTACCTGTGTTTCCCCTAAGTCAGCACTGCGGTTATTTATCACAGTTCTCTTGGAGAAGGGGAGAGCCTTTCTGTCTGGACTTCAGGCCCACCAAAAATTTCTAGGCAAACTGCTCTCCCCGAGACCCCTGAGACTCCCCTCCTGGAACCTTGTCCCTGGGGTCCCCGGGTTCTCCCTGTAGGCTGCCTTCCCCAGGCCAGCTCCCTGGGCAGCCACTCTCATGGAGCACTGGAGTTCTTACTTTTTCCCCCCTAACAAAATCTTTAAAGTTTCTCTGAAATCTGCTGGTTTTATAAAGATTCCCATGCTTAACAGAGTTTATAGGAATTTATCTCTTTATTTCTCTCTCTGCAAAGCAGGGACCATTCTACTAAAGGATGAGAGCAGAGTAATGAAGCAAACATCAGGCAACATTTTGGTTCAGGTGTAAAAATCAAATATCCATTGGCCTCAGCTACCTAGAACTCAGCAAGGAAGCAAAAAACGACAGGAAAGCTCCTACACAGCCAAAGCAGCATCACAAAAGCAGAGGCCCCACCAGTGTTCTTTCTTCATCACTCTCTGAGAATCCCATTCAAGAGAATGAGTGCTCAGTTCCCTTAGCTGTGAGGGGCAAATTGCAAGGTGACAGTGGATTCTGGTAGGAGAATAATAACAACCCAAAGGAATGAATGAAGTAGAAAAACTGTCAAACATTGCCTCCCTCATCCAGGCGCATGCAACCCCTGATCTGGGAACAACCGGCAACCCAGGCTCGTGCCCTGACCAGGAGTTGAACTGCAACCTTTCGGTTGCCAGACGATGCTTCAACCAACAGAGCCACACAGCCAAGGCAGTAGGATAGCTTGATTATATGGTAAACTTGACCATTAGAACAAATTTGTTGACCACGGGGAAGGGCAGGGGTGGTGCTGTGTCTGGACTGCACCAAGAGTGACTGTGGCTAACCAAGAGGCTCCCGAGGCCACCACCTCCTTTAAACAGTATGAGGGTGGGCTTGGTCTGTGTGGTTCATTGCCTTCCAGCAATGCCTATAACACTGGTTGTACATATTGATGCTCAAAGTGCTATTTGCCAAATAGATGGCCAAATGCTGATGGGAAGTCTAACAACCCATAATCTTAGGATAGTTTAATGCCTGAGACTTGGCTTCAGGAGATACATAGGACACCATGGGTATCATCTTAATCTTGAAGATGTCCCAACACAGAGAAAAGTATTTAGTTCTTTTTTGTAGCCCATCGAGTAGCATTAAGCTGTTTTGAAGCATCTTGAAAAATATAGTAAAATCTATGTATTATAGATGAATTATTGTGAAGAATAGACCCGTACAAGTCAGCGACTTCAAACACAATGAAGTTTGTTACGGTAACGGGCGGGTGGCCAGGACAGCCCTAACCCACCAGTTAGTTGCCCAGGGACATGTGCGGATGAAGGCTGTGCCAGCTTCAAGAAGGGGCTTTCAAGGTCACTCTGGGGGACTGTCTTCATTCTAGCCTCATTTCCTTGGTTAGAGCACAGTCTCAAGGTTACACCTAACTGCAAGAGGCTAGAAAATGCTGCGCATCCAGAAAGATGAGAAAACGGGCTTTGGAGGCCACCTAGCAGTCTCTGCTACAACTTGATTAGCTGGACTTGATGATTACCCTCCATTAACCACCTAATAAATGTCATATACTACCATTCTGTGAGAAATAATGTAATTACAAGCAAACACAAGTACATACAAGAGATTTATGCATAGAAGGCATGTCTTTAATTTGTTATAGATATAGTCTAATTTCCTGTAGTTTATATAAAACTATAAAATCATAGTGTCTTAGAGCTGAAAATAAAAATTGAAATCATGGGCCCCATCCCTTCCCTTCATTTTGTGGGTGAGAGAAATGAATGCCAGAATCCTCTGTGATTTTTCCCAAGATAATAAAACTAGTTAGCTTGTGACAGAGCTGGGGCTAGAACCCAGACTTGATAGTGATGGAAACGAAGAACAGTGGCCCTGAGTTTCTGAAAGACCTTTGATCATTGAGAAGACTATGTCCATTACTTGCAGGACTAACAATTATTTTTAGAAACATTTTCGTTAACAAAGGTTGAAACTCAAATGATCGTCTTTCTCAAATGATTAAAGATGATGGGTTAAAAATGATCACAAATTCATTCCCAATCTTCCATTGAGAGGTGGAGCCTATCTCCCCTCCCCTTGATTCTGATGTGGCCCTGGGACTGACTTTGTCAACAGAATGCAGCAGAAGTGACAATATATAACTTGCAAGGCTGAGTCCCAAGCCCTCTGCAGCTTCTGAGTTCACAGACCTGGAAAACTCCCGCCTAGAACCCAGCCACCATGCTGCAGAAATCCTAAACCACATGAAGAGGCCCGTGGAGGTGAACCAAGCACTTCCATGGAGCCCCTGCTTACAGCCACACCCACTGCCGGCCATGTTGGTGAGCCTTCAGAGCCACTCCTGCTCATACCGTGGAATCGTGAGAAAATAAATTGTTGTTTTAAGCCACTACATTTTGGGGAGGCTTGTTATGGAACAGCAAATGATTGGAGCAACTTGCTCAAGCACTAAGTTAAAAGAGGCTTCACGGTAGTTAACAACTTCAACAACTTAGATGGAAAACAACATTTAGTAAAAGGACTGCAATATTTTGGGTGTTGAAGAAATTGGAGCTGAACTATTTCCTCAAATTCTTAGAAATAAATGATGGGAATATCTATTTGGTTAAGAGTGGTCAGGGCAGACCTCTCTAATAAGGTGACAATTGAGCAGATGCCTGAGGGAAGGAGGGTGTCAACTATGTAAAGTCAGAAAATGCAAAAGCCTTAAGACAAGAAAAGGCTTGGTAACACTTAGAGGGGTTCCCTCTATCTGTTGCACTTTGAGTTGAGACGGGGGAGGAAAAGTAGATTGGACCTTTTTTCTCAGTCTATTTATTTATTTTCTCATGCATACATTCAACAGATATTTATCCAATACCTGCAATGTGCCAGGTATTGTGATAACAGCTGAGGATATATAGGCAACAAACCAGGGAGATAAGAGTTAGAAATAAAATTAGGGTCAAGGTGTCCAGAGAAGAAAAGACTGAAAATGAATAAGTAAACCAATATATAGACAAGATAGGTAAGTGTAGATAGAATAGAAGATAGGTAAATGCTGTGGAGAAAACAAAACAGAACAAGAGGATAAAATGACAAGTGACTAGAAGGGGGCTACTTACATTTAGAACTCAGAAAAGGCTCTCTGAAAAATGACATTTGTATGAGACCAAAACAACAAGAAGGTCATATCCATGCAGATATCTGAAAAAGACTATTCCAGGCAGAGGGAACAACAAATGCAAATGTCTTAATCCAGGAATGAATTTAGCATCATCAAGAAACAGAGAGAAGGTCAGAGTGACTGAAGAAAAAATAGAGGAGGAGAGCGATATCAGATGAAGTCAGAGATAGACAGGGGCCAACTACATGTAGGAACTTGTTAGCCATGATGAGTCTGGATTTGACTTTGAGTGCAATGGAAAGTCATTGAAGGGTTTCAAAAACAAGAGCTCCTCAATCTGATTTGCATTCTTGGAATATCACACTAGCTGCTATTGGAGGGTGTGAAGGCGTGTCTTAGTGAAAGCTGATGGTAGCTTCAAATAGGGTGGTATCTGCAGCAAAAACAGGAAGCAGAAATATGTTTTGGACATAGAATCATTCAGATTTGCCAAGGGTTAAAGGTGGGGGGTGGGGGGTGAAGGAAAGACAGAAATCCAGCATGACCAGTATACATTTAGCTTTAACTGGGATGATGGGGATTCCACTTATTGAGTTGGAGACCACTGTAATAAGAGTAGGACTGGTAGCAGGAAACCAAGAGTTTTGTTTTGGTCATTTTAAAATTGAGACTCCACCCTGACTGGTGTGGCTCAGTGGGGTTGGGTATCACCCTACAAACCGAAAGGTCAGCAGTTCAGTATCAATGTTTCTTTCGAGCACCAATGTTTCTCTCCCCCACTCTCTCCCTCCCTTCCCCTCTCCCTAAAAGTAAATAAAATCTTTAAACTAAGATAAAATAAAATTGAGAATCCATCAGATATAGATGTAGAGATGTCAAGTAAACAATGAGATATTTTTTGGCTGGGACTCCATCGAAAGAAAGCAACTGGAGGAGTAAGAATCATTGGTCATATGCATGGTTTTAAAATCTTTGCAGAGGATGAGGATTCCTAGTGAGAGCCTGTAAATTGAAAAGAGAATGAAGGCCAAAGTCAAGCCCAGGTTATTCCAACATTAAGAGCTTGAGCAGAGGATGTACCAGCGAAGGAGAATGAAAAGGATCAGTTGGTGATGTAGAGGGAAAACCATGTCCAAAGCTTGGTGTCACAGAAGCGTGGTGTCAGTTTTCTAAGGAAGGAAGGATTGATTGAATATGCTGAATAATTCTGAGTGCTCAAGGAAGAGTCAACTTTACTATAAATCTATTTTCCATCACTTCCAAGTCACTTCCTCATGCGGATTACTGAAATAACTTCTTACCTTCTTGGCTCCCACTCTCGCTCACTGATTAGTGACCTATTGCTGCATGACAAATCATCCCAAACATTAGCAACTTAAAAGAAGCATTTATTATCTCTCAGTTTCTGTGGGTCAGAAACCCAGGAGTGGCTTAGCCGAGTGGTTCTAGCTCAACGTCTCTCATGAGGTAGGCACCAAAATGTCATCTGAAGGCTTAACTGGAGAACCTACTTCCGATATCCTCATTGGCATGGCTGTATCCCCAGGGCTCAGAACTGTGCCTGACACACAGTTGCTGCTTAGGAAATATTTGCTGAATAAATGACAAAAAAATGTTTCTAAGCCAGATTACACCCATATTTCAAGTAATATTCAATGCAATTATTTTCTCAAGTGTACAAAATGTATTGAAATCTCTTGCTGTCCTCAATAATAGGATACGACCTTCATCAGAGAGTAGCATGGGGAGATAGCGACAGAGACAGAGAGAATGGACCCAGGCCTGAAACTTCGCAGCCCCAGTTCTGGTGCTATCACTGTATTCACCCTACGAGTATGTGTGTATGAACACATGTAAAAGAGGGAGAGAGATTTTAGAAAAATCTAGATATTAGGCTTACTTACATATTAACAACAGCAACTACAATAATGGCTACCATTCACTGAGCATTACTAACTTCCTTACACACTGCTTTGAGTTTTTGCATACTCTATTGTTTAATTCAGTCTCCTTTTCATTTAATTCAATGAACCCATTTAAAAAATGAGGTAAAGGCCCAGTGAAGTAAAGCCAGTTGCTTCAAGATACACAGCTAGCAAGCTGTGGGGGGGAGTCAGAATGCAGGCTTATGACCCTGAAGCACATTGTATTTAATCACGATGCTTACACCAGCCTCAACATGCACCTGGATTGGGAGAAAATTTGCAAATGACAAAAAATCATTACAAAAATGTGTTATTTTTCATTTTGTTCTCTCTTTTTTTTTTTGTTTTGAAGTACATAATGTTCTCATATAATTAATTCTAACCATCCCAATTTTACAGAACCATACAAAGAAGTTTGGAAAATTTTATCAAAATTGGTTTTTAAATAGTACAATGTACTTTAAAAATTAATCATTTTACAGACTGCTCCCAATGTGGGAGAAACTCTGCCAAATAAATGGGATATTCTCCCAGTTGGGATTTGTTCCCTGGAAGGAGAGAGCTTGCTACTCCCTTTGGGCTGCCATGGTAGCCCGGGGCCCAGCGCAAAGCAGGAGCTCAGCCAGTGCCTGGCTCTCCTCTCCCCGTCCTGCTGCTCCTTCCCCTCCACCTGTGAAATGAGGGGCCTGGTCTTGCAGGACGTCTTCCAGGCTATATAGTCCCTGAGGAAAGCATTTGCTAAGCACACCATCCAGCTTGGTCCTGGCCTCAACTTTCTACACTTCTCTATCCATTCAGAGACTGGGGCTGCTGGTCACCCGCCCCTTAGCTCCTTGGCCATCCCAAGAGCTTGAATCAAAATGAGCTGCCCTTTAAAACATAGCTGCTTCTACTATGTGGCTGCTGCTCTGGCATTTCTAACCATTTATGTGTGACAAGCTTCCCTTGAGGCCTTGCTTGACTGTTTGTTCTGTCCTACCTGTTCCTGCCACGATCTTCCTACAGCTCCGGTGGAGAAAAAGTTGACTAAAATCCAACCTCTCTTCTTACTACCAAGGAAAAGATTAAAGTCAATAGGAAAAATTCTCTCTACAGAGCTCCTTTGGTCCTGTACAATTCAGGAATTCCCAACTTAAAGTGATTTTGCCAAAAATTGCAATTTGTATAGACCTCACAGTTCTCCTTTTGACCCTCTGGTATAACCTCGGTGTCATTTTCAGGTCACTTAATCAGCCATAGTATTGGACTGATTGCACGGTGTTCTGCCCACGCAGGGCTTCCTAATGTCTCTAGTTCTCATCTGGAAATCCAAGCATGTCTTCTTCTTTCTACCCGGAAATTATATTTATGTTATTTTTTGTATTGTTAAGGTGCTTTGTGCTTTTCAAAACTGTTTCTTATACTAATCTCAAAAATAAGGCAGAAAAAGACTGTAAACTTCTCAAGGACAGGTACCATCTCTAACTTACTCATCCCAGGGTAGGTGCTTCAGATATATTTGCTGAATGAATGGTTCATCCTGGGTCAGAAGCCAGGAGTCCTGCTTTCTTTTGCTGACTTGTTTATAGTCTAAGCCAACACTACCCAACAGAAAGAGAATGTAAGACATATGCCACTTAAAATGTTCCAGTAGCCATTTTTTAACTGTAAATACATCTTAATAATGTTTTACTTAATATTTCCAAACATGTCTTCCTATCATATCAACATAAAAATTATTAATAAGGTGTTTATATCCTTTCTTCATACAGGTCTTGGAAATGCAGGGTCTATTTTCTAGTTATGGCACATCTCAATTTGGACTAGTCATATTTTTTAAGACACAGACTTTAATTTTTAGAGCAGTTTTAAGTTCACAGCAAAATCAATCAAAGTACAGAGACATTTCCCATGTACCCCATTCCCCCACACATGCAGAGCCTCCCCTACTGTCAGCGTTCCCCACCACAGTGGTACACTTGTTAGAATTGATGACCCTAGAATGACACATCATTATCACCCAAAGTCTATAGTTTACATTAGGGTTTACTCTTGGTATTGTACCTTCTATGGATTTTGCCAAATGTATGAAGACATGTGTCCACCATCATAGTATCATACAGAGTGGTTTGATTGCCCTGAAAATCTCTGTGTCTCCCTGTTCATCCTTCTCTCCCTGCTAATCCCTAGCCACCATGGATCCTCTTACTACCTCCGTAGTTTTGCCTTTCCTGAATGTTATACAATTGGAATTAGACAGTATGTGCCCTTTTCAGATTGGTTTCTTTCACTTAGTAATATGCATTTAACCTTCCTCTACCTCTATTCATAACTTGATAGCTCATTTTTAAAATATATTTTGATTATGCTATTACAATTACCCCATTCCCCCCCCCCACTTTATTCCCCTCCACCTTGCACCTCACCTCCCACCCTCATTTTCTCCCCACCTTAGTTCACGTACATGGGTCGTACATATAAGTTGTTTGGTTTCTACATTTCCTATACTATTCTTAACCTTCCCCTGTCTATTTTGTACCTACTATTTATGCTTCTTATTCCCTGTACCTTTTCCCCCATTCTCCACTGTCCCCTCCCTGCTGATAACCCTGCATGTGATCTCCATTTCTACGATTCTGTTCCTGTTCTAGTTGTTTGCTTAGTTTGTTTTCATTTTAGGTTCAGTTGTTGATAGTTGTGAGTTGTTGTCATTTTACTGTTCATAGTATTTGATATTCTTCTTTTCCTTAGGTAAGTCCCTTCAACATTTCATATAATAAGGGCTTGGTGATGATGAAGTCCTTTAACTTGACCTTATCTGGGAAGCACTTTATCTGCCCTTCCATTCTAAATGATAGCATTGCTAGATAGAGTAATCTTGGATATAGGTCCTTGCCTTTCATAACTTTGAATACTTCTTTCCAGCTACTTCTTGCCTGTAAGGTTTCTTTTGAGAAATCAGCTGATAGTCTAATGGGAACTCCTTTGTAGGTACCTGTGTCCTTTTCTCTTGCTGCTTTTAAGAGTCTCTCCTCCACTTTAATCTGGGTAATGTAATTATGATGTGCCTTGGTGTGTACTTCCTTGGGTCCAACTTCTTTGGGACTCTCTGAGCTTCCTGGACTTCCTGGACATCTTTTCATTTGCCAGATTGGGGAAGTAATCCATTGTGTTTTCAAAAAAGTTTTCTATTTCTTGCTCTTCCTCTTCTCCTTCTGGCACCCCTATTATTTGGATATTGGAATGTATAAAGTTGTCTCGTAGGTTCCTAAGCCTCTCCTCATATTTTTGAATTCTTATTTCTTCATGCTGTTCTGATCGAATGTTTATTTCTTCCTTCTGCTCCAAACTGTTGATGTGAGTACCAGTTTCCTTACCATCACTGTTAGTTCCCTGTGCATTTTCCTTTATTTCACTTTTCATAGCCCTCATTTTTTTTTTCTATTTTGTGACCATACTCAACCATTTCTATGAGCATCGTGATTACCAGTGTTTTGAACTCGGCACCTGATACGTTGGCTATCTCTTTATTGCTTAGGAGCTTTGATCTGTTCTTTCATTTGGGCCATATTTTTTGTCCGGGTACACCTGTTATCTAGTAAGGGGCAGAGCCTTAGATATTTGCCAAGGTGGGGCAACCCATGTCACTGTATTGTGACGATGTATGTGGGGGAGGGGTCCAAAAGGGAACGATGCTGCTTTCTGGGCTCTCGGCTGGCTTTCAGTCACTTCCTCTGCAAGCAAATTGGGCCCTTCTGGTGCTGATTCCCTGGTGGGTGGTTTGTGTACATTCTAGGACCCTGTGGGGTCTCTCCAATGATCTCTCCTGTGAGGCTAGGAGTTTCTCCTGCTGCCTCAACCCCTTCAGGTTTATTCATTCAGAGGTTTTGAGGTTTTATTGCCCATGCTGGAACCCTGGGTTATGTGGTCTGTCTCACTCCTCAGTTGTTCTTCCCAGTTTATCTGCACACAAATATGGGACCACCCCTCTCTGCCAGCCGCCACCTTGCCTGGTCTGTGAGCCTCCACCTTGCTGTGAGTCCTCCCCACCCCTGCTGCCTATCTCCTCCACTCCTACTGGTATGGATGGATGTTTCTTCCTTAACTTCCTTAACTCCTTGGTTGTTGGACTTCCATGTGGTTCCATTTTCTGGCAGTTCTGGTTGTTTTTGTTTTTAGATTTTGTTGTCCTTCTTTTGGTTGTGGGAGGAGGCACAGTGTATCTACCTATGCCTCCATCTTGCCTGGAAGTTGATAGCTCATTTCTTTATCATGCTGAATAATATTCCATTTTTTGAATGTAGCACAATTTATATATCTATTCACTTACTGGTGAAAGACATCTTGGTTGCTTCCAAGTTTTGTCAATTATAAATGAAGTGGCTGTTTACAGATTTTTGGATGATCTTAAGTTTTTAACTCATGGGTAAATACAAGGAGTACAATTACTTGATCAGATGGTTTTGTTTTGTAGAAACTACCAAACTGTTTTCCCCAGTGTCTTTACCATTTTTCATTCCCACCAGCAATGAATATAAGCTCTTGTTTCTCTACATCCTGACCAATATTTGGTGGTCTCAGTGCTTTCAATTTTAGCCATTTTAATAGGTGTGTAGCGATAACTCATTGTTATTTTAATTTACCATCCCCTGCTGACATGTGATGTTGAGCAACTTCCCATGTGCTTGTTTGTCATCTGCGTATCTCTTTTGGTGTGGTGCCTGTTCTTGTCTTTTACTCCTTTTTTAAATTGGGTTGTTCATCTTATTATTGTTGAGTTTTAAGAGATTTTTGTAGTTGTAGTTAATAGTACTTTATCCATATATGTCTTTTGCAAATATTTCCTCCTGGTCTGTGACTCATTTTCTCATTTCTTGATGGACTAGCCAGAGTTCTTGCAGTAATCAGTAGTAATAGTAGTAGTCAGTAGTACTAGCAGCTACTGTAGTGGACAGCACATCTTTAGATAGGTTCCCCTGCAATAGGATGAAGTTACATAACATCTAAGGTAAGATATCCAAGAGGAAATACCTAATTGGTGGTTGGATCCAGGAAGTTGGAGCTCATAAGAGATATTCTGGTAGAATTTTAAATACTTAAGAGTTATTAGCACTTAGGTGGTAGCTGATGTGTGTGCGCAATGGTACGGCTCAAGGAGAATGAATGAATTGACTGGAAAGAGAAGAGGATCTAGAATGGATTTCCCAATAACCTGCTTACCAAATATGTCCACTGGGATGATGGAGAATATGCTCAAATTCAGAATATTCTCAATTCAATATATTATTTTCCCTATCCCTCAAATCTTCTTCTTACTCATTTACAAACTTGTACAATCTGGACATCTGGAAGTCATCCTCAAGTACTCCCTCTGCTTCCAGTGCTTGTCTGTGGCCAACTCCTCCTGCTAATTCTATATCCTAAATTGCTCTTGTATCTGTCCCCTATTGTCATCCCCATTTCATCATCTCTCACCTGGATCACTGCCATAGTTCCCTAACTGGCCTCTCTGTCTCCAGTCAGGCTTCACTCCAATATATTCTGCACACTGAAGCTATAGTGATCATTTAAAAGGTAAATCTGATCATGTCACTGCTAACTTAAAATCCTTCAATGACTCCCCATTACATTCATAACAAAGTCTAACTTCAACATGGCATGCAATGCTGTCATGCTTACCTCTCCAGATGCATGCACAGGTACCCTGAGCTCCACCAACACCACGTGCATACCAATTCCCCAGTTCTTATTCCCTTTCACTCTCGCTCTCTCACTCTCCTCTCCTCACTCTCACACCTTTGCTTTTGTACACGTGCTATGCACTGATTGTTTGTGTCCTCCTCAAATTCACGTGTTGAAGCCCTAGTCCCAATGTGTTGATATTAGAAGGTGGAGTCTTTGGAAGGCAAGTAGAGTTAGATGAGATCATGAGGATACAGCACCCTAGGATGTGATTAGTGTCCTTATAAGATGAAGAAAAGACCAGAGACTTCTCTCTCTCCACCACATGAGGATACAGCAAAAAACTGGCATTGTGCGAACCAGGAATAAATGTTGTATAACCCCCGCCCCACTCTTCATTGTTTGTTATAGCAGCCCAAACTAACTAAAACATGTTTCCCTGTGCCTTCTCTCCACACCCCCTCACTCTACACTCCTTTCCTACCTGGGTAACTCCAGCCTTTTCCTTTAAGACTCAGCATTGTCTCCTGTTCCAAGTGCCTCTCTGCGTTTTTCATACAAAGCTGAGCATGTCTCCTCGCTTCTCCCACACCACTGTGTGCTCACCTTTAGTACGTGTTATTTGTAAGTGTTGTATATACATCTGTCTTTCCACCTAGATTTTGTGAACACCCTGAGGTTGAGGATTGTGTCTGTCCTTTCCATATCCCCAGAATTTTGCCCAGTGTTTGATAAAAGGTAATTTGATGACTTTTATGTAATAACTAAACAGAAGTGCCAACCTAGTACCCTGAGAATAATCAGATAAGGTTATCTGGTAACATTACCCAAGGAATTTCTTTGGGATTAAACTGTTATGTGATAGGAGGAGGTAATTCTGGAAGTATTGTGAAGTGAAACATTTAACACTAAATGGTAATGGTTAAGATTTTCATATAGCTTCATTATGACTTAATGACCAAATTAGAGCGGTTATATGTAAGGTGTTAACATCCACCATCAAATGAACCCAGAAACACTCCTTGTTCATTCCTGTGTGCCTTCTCACTCCCTGCTGTCCCTTTATTTGCATTCCACAGTGGAGGCCCACATACTTCCAGTGGGGCCTCTGCCCAATTAGGTGGACTCTATGTTTCGATATTGAACATGTCTTCAGGAACCCTTAAGTCTACAATAAATCCCTTCTCTGAAGTTTCAGAGACAGAGGATATAGTTTAGTGCAGGCATAGAGAATTCTCCAGAACCAAGGGAGGCCTTCCAGCACAGAATTTATCTGTTCACCCTGGGCAACATGGTAGGAGAATCAAAACAGACCTGGTAGGGATCTGGCCTTCAGCCAGCATCAGAGATTAAAGAAGGATATTAGTGAGTTAAAATGAATAGACAAGAATGTGCTTGGTGTGTCCCTCAGTGCAGTGGTCCATATCACACAAGCATTTCCTGGCTGCCACTAAATAATGACCCCTCCCCAGGGAAGCTGTCCTTTCCCCTTTACTTTTAGACACCCACCTCCTCCCATTATTGCCTTTACCAATATCAGCTATGATTCCTGGTTGATCTGCCTACTCTCCAGGGCAGGAATCTTGCCCTCTCTACTTGAAAAGGAAGCAAAGCATTAAGAAATTGGGAATTGGAATCAGAACTGAGTTAGAATCCTCGATTTGCCGGTTATGAATTTTAGGACCTTGGGCAAATTATTTGAGCTTTGTGCACCTCAGTTTTTATTCATTTCCTTTGGCTATTGCAACAAATTAACCACAAACTTGGTGGCTTAAAGCAGCTAACACATCTTCTTTCATGGTTCTGGAAGCTGGAAACTGGAAGTCAGTATCAGGAGGCAGAAATCAAGGCTATCAACAGGGCTAAACTCCCACGTAGGCTCCAGGGGAGAATTCTCTCCTTGCCTCCCCCAGCTTCTGGTGGCTGCAGGCAGGAAGTCCTTGACTTGTGATCACGTCACTCCAGTCTCTGCCACTGTGGTCACATTGGCTCTGCCCATTCTGCGTGTAACAGATCTCCCTCTGCCTCAGTGCATGAATCATATCTGGGGATAAGTGTAGTGACATTTGGGACCCATCCAGATAATCCAGGATAATCTCCCACCTAAGTATCCTGAACACGCTGCAAAGACCCTTTTTCCAAATAAGGTAACAGCTACAGTTTCCAAGGATTAGGACTGAACATCTTTGGGGACCACCACTATATTCCTCAAGTGTTAAACTATAAATACTGATTGTTTTTGTTGGAGTTGCTTCCTGGAGAGCAGGCCTGAGACAAAGGACTCAGGCAAGCAGCATTTTGGGAGAAGGGATCCCTGTGAGCAAGAGAGGGAACTAAGAAGAGTGAAACCCAGATGGAGGGAAAGTTACTATAAACACGCATATTGAGCTGGTCACAGTGGGCAGCTGAGGCCCTGTCACCTATGTCTCACTGGGCTTGAGGGCTGCTCCCTCACACTTTCAATTTTGAGCTCTTAGTGCCACAGGTGGAGTTCTTGGCATGAGATAAGTGGGGTAATGGCAACAAGGTACTGCCAGGCCATACCTGTGAGAAACTGATTGTCATGGCAATGGCCAGAATAAAAAGATGAGCCAAGAGGATACAAGGTGAGGCACACAATGGCCCCGTACTTTAAGGGATGTTGGAAAGATTAAATGCAGCAATGTGTGTGTCTATCACATGCTAAACATTCAAGAAAGCATTAGCTGTTATTTTGGTTGCTGTTATTACTAATATCTGTTCTTATGTCACATGCCTAGAACAGTGCCTGGCATGTGGGTAACTCTCAATATACCTTTGCTTGTTGGCTCAATAGAAAGAAGGAAGAAATGAAGACGATGGATAGATAGATAGATAGATAGATAGATAGATAGATAGAAGCAAACAAACACCAATCCATGTTTTGAAAAAATACTCTGGTATTTGCTCAGAAGAGAACTGTTTCTCTCTGGTTAAAAATCAGAGAGTCAGATGTGGGTGGCTTTGAGGTGCCAAACTAATACAACAAAACGCAGGGCTACCACCCAGGTTAATGTTGTTTTAACCTAACTGGTTACATTTTTTTCCTTCCACTACAACCAAAGTTAAAAGAGACTTCTTCAATTCACTCAGAGTTCTCATAGCCATGGGCAATTTTGAGATTTCGATCTCAGCTGTTTCCTTCCGGCTGTGAGTGAATTGGAGCCCTCACAGTGCCAATGCCGGAAGGAACTTAACTTTCAGTCCTTCAGTGAAACATTTTCTAAGGGCCCAAATGCACTCTGTTCTTGCCCTAATTCTGGCGTGCAGGATGACGGGTGAGCAAAATGCCAAAAGCCTTTTGGAAGAGAATACACACTTCCTTATGCCACCATCATCATCACCATCTTCACCATCCTAAACAAACACTGCATGCTTCACTAGATGCTAGCAGGGAGCACACCCTGTGTTAGGTGCTAAGAATGAAAGATGTATATTCCTTCCCTCAACGACTTTATATTCTATGTGGGGGGGAGACTCTAGTTATGTAAAAATGAATAATATTGCTAGGCAATTTATCATGAGGGCCTACGGAATGTTCCTGACAAAACTCCTGAAGTTTGGGGGAATAGGGAGATCACTCACAAGTATAGCCATCAAATCTTCCTGAGGAAGATAGAACAAACTCAGGCCTTGAAGGGAGTGCAGGACTCAGCTACTGTGGAAGGGGGGAGGGGGAGGTGATCCCAGGCAATAGGAACCATGTTGAGTAGGAGCTTATGACCCCTTAGGAGAGCTCAGACCAGGGGCATTTAGGCGGAAGGGCCTGCAAACAAGAGGAAACTACAGATGCTCTCCCATTCATCAGAGCTCAAGGAAGAAATGCTGCTACTCAGAGTTGAGCCAGTCCACCTATTTGTGATCTGGTGGCTACAGTGCCAAGAGCAACTTAATTTGGGATCGAGGCTAGTGAGATCACACTTGGTTAACTTTCCTCCAGCCAGATCACAATTGGCTGATGCTCATGGGCAAGAATGTGAGGAAATAAAATCCCTCGTTTCTTAGTGTTTTAACCATATGCCTCTGCCTCTGCCTGTTTCTGCAATGGAAAGCAGATTATCCTCTTTGGTTTATTTATATACTCATCTGTTCACAACAGATATTTATTGAGTACCTACTACATGGTCAACTCTATGCTAGGCACTGGGGAGTCAAGGATGAGTGAAACAACCACTGGCCTTACTCTTGTGTAGTTAATGACCTAGTGATATACACAATTACTAATTAGATGATCGCCCCGTATATGCAAAATCAAAACTAGGATGAATGCAGAGAGTTTCCAGATGTATAATATGGGGGTTACCTCATTAGAAAGGTCAGGGGAGACCTGAAGGAGTGACAACCGAGCTGAGATGTGAAGGACGACAACATGAGTTAGAGTTAACCAGGTGAAAACATGGGCAAGATTACTCCAGAGAAAAGAAACAGCTCACACAATGACCCTAGCAGCTCATTTGATGAGCCAAGGCCAATGGGACTGGGGCAGAGAGACCAAGGGGAGCAGGGAGCAGGATGAGTTCGGAAAGGCGGACAGTCCATGTCACAGATTTTTGCCTTTAGCCTAAGAGTGATGGGGAGCCGTCAGAGACTCATGTTAGTGTTGTCCCTGTGAATTAATGTCTTGGCTGCCAGACTCGAGTGGAATTAGGACAAGTTTTTCTGGAGTTATCAAGCTCAAGTATCAAGCTTTATGATAGTAAAATAGAATTCTTTTCAAATTAGTTAGACACTGACAATTGAGCGCTATAATGGAGACCACAAATAATAGTGACTTCGGTTTATGTCCTTTTCTAGGGCCAGCATGGTGGCTCCACATCAAGGATCAGGTCCATGCTACTCTGTTCCTTTCATCCACATGGCCCATGATGACCCACCATCACCAGGTCATCTCTCCAGCCAGTAGGGAAGAAGAAAAGAGAGCATAGAAGGGGACGACTGTTCTTTATAAGGGTGTACTTAGAAATTGCACTCGCTATTTCTGCTCACCTCCCACTGACCAGAATTACTTTCTTGGGCTCTTCTAACTATCAGGGAAGCTAAGAAATATGGTCTTTATCCTAGGCAACCCTGCATCATCCGCTAAAAATTTTACCACTTCTCCTGTAGAGGGGGAAATAAATATTGGCAGAAAGTGGGCAGCCTCTGCCACAGGGCTGTTCATGATCACCTAGGACTGGGCCAACTACTGTACATATTCATTCATTCAATGAGCACCTACTGTTTGCGATGCAATGTGTCAGGGCAGAGGTTCTAACAATGAATGAGACACAATAACTACCATCCGGGAGCTCACCATAGGGCAGTGGAGCTCCACCTTGGCTCCATGTTAGAGTCCCCTAAGGAGATATTAAATCTCTCAGTGCTCAGGTCTCACCTCTTCCCAATGAAGCCAGAGTCTCTGAGGGTAACACCCAATTATTGGTGTATCTTAAAACTCCCTGGGTGCTTCCAGTGTGCTGCCAAGGTGGATAAATACTGGCTTAATGGAAGAGAGAGATGGGTTAAGAAACAGCTCCAACACAAGGCAGTGTGTGCTCTGATAGAGAAAGGTACAAACCTCTGTGGGAACCCAGGGGAGCATGTGACTCCTTTAATAGACAAGGGTCATCAGAGGTGGCACAAAAGAGGTGACACTAGCAGAGTCTTTGAAGATCAGTGGCAGTTTGCCAGGAGAGCAGAGTTGGGATGGACATTCCAGGTAGAGGAAGGGGCGTATGTACAAAGGCATGGATCTGTGAAACATTCTTGAAATTTAAAAATAAGTAGACATCTTTTCCCCATATGATACCAGGCTCTAACTCATGTGGTCATAGATGGGTCAGAGTCCTGCTCATAGTATCTGAAAGCCACTTCCAATCTGCAAAAACTAAATATTTAACATTATACATTTATTCATCTACTACTGCCTGTAAATACTTGACCTTGTAGGTTCCTAGGGGTACCTTGAGCTATGGGTTGATGAGGCAGAGTGTCTCTCTGATGGGAATGGAAAATGCACCAACCAATTAGAAAGGAGGCAAAGTAGATCCCTTGCTGTGTCCAGCTTTAACCCTTTAGTTGCTGAAACATGGGGGGAGGACCCTGAGGGTTGGGCTGAGAAGGCCAGGCTAGCAGAGATGTACTCTAGAGACACTGTGAAAAATGATGTGACCGTACAAGACAGAGAAAGATAAATACGTATGATCTCACTTACACGTGGTTGTCGGATGCCAGGGGGGTTGGGGATGGATGAAAGGGGGGAAGTGATTAAGAAGTACTAATTGGTAGTTACAGAATAGTCATGGAGACGTAAAGTGCAACATAGGAAATATAGTCGATAATGTTGCCATAACTCTGTATGGTGCCAGATGGGTACTAGCTTTACCAGAGTGATCACTTCATAAGTTATATAAATGTCTAATCACTATGCCATACACCCGAAACTAACATATTATATAATAGATAATATAATGTTGTATGTCCTGTGTAATTGAAAAATAAAGTTATTTTTTAAAAAGTGATATGACCATACAGTTGTGTATTAGCTTTATGTTAGACCTAGGCAAGGAGCCCCAGGGAGCACCAGAAAGCGAGCTGTTACCCCAGTCACATGCAGGATGTGTGACCCTGAGGTGAGTGAGGCCACCAAGAAAGTGGAGATGAGGCGAAAGGCAGGGAAGATGGAACATTAAGCACAGAGGAGTGGGAGAAGGAACCCAGGTGAAGGAACGGGGGCAAGAGCTACAGAAGAAAGGAAAGTGTCGTGGAAGTCAGGGAACAGACAGCGGCCCATAAAATGCTGTAGCCTAAAGCCCCCGGGCATCAAATCAGTGGAAGATGTTGTGCTGCCGCCTTTTCCGTCCTTTCCAGTCTTTGACCCAGGCTGAGGTTTTGCAAAATGGTAAGAACCAGACTTCCGGTATGGCCAGAGTTTTCTAGCCCCATCCCTGATTACTCTGGAGGGGAGAGAAGTGAAGAAGGAATGTGCCAAACACGGCTGTCACCATGAATGCTCACAGCTGGCCCAGAAGAGGAAGGTCCAGGAAAGAGCTACTTATGTCAGGCTTGGCTTTGGCCCCTCATCCAAAATGAGAAGTGGACAATAGCCAGCCATTGTGTATCCAATCAACTCTCAATTATCCAAGGGCAGAGTCTCCACTCTGTGGGTTCCCCCTACTCCCTTTGAGTTCCCTCCAGCTGTCTGCCCTTTGACCGGTTCCTGCCCATCAGAGCCCCAGTCAGAGAGAGGGTGGGCAGGTGGAGGAAGGGCGAGGATGTAAAATTCAGATCAGTCATTTCATAGCTGTTCCTTAGAAGCCTGCAAAAGGGGAAGAATCATTGGTTAAACCAACATTCGGTTTATTTGGGGTTTTAATTTATCAGGGCTCTGCCTCATCCTTCATTAGCATGGATAATTGGTAATTGGTTAAGTGATATTTATTCAATCTGTGGCACCTCTGCTATTGTATCTGCCTTGTTTCATTTAAAAAATCATCTGCATTAGTAAAAGCTATATTGAAATGATGTTCTTAATGCACTTAGAGTTCTGCTATTTTAGCATAATATCTACATCTGCATTCCCTATTTGGGGAAGGGGGAGTAACCACAGATGGGGGGGTTCATATCCATTGAAACGTTTATGTAAATGTTTTGAAGTTACATTTATCTTGCTTTTAAATATAAGCATTCCAAATCTGAAACAGACTTGTTGGGTGTTTTTAAACATCTCCCTTGAGGATTTGCATGGTCGAGGTGAAGGTAGGTCTCCTGTTCCTCTCCTACTACTGCCCCTTCCTTTGGACATCTTAGTTTACTCAACTGCACAAAACAAAGGTCATTTGTTTCCTTACCAGAACTTTAAAAAAGTTAAATGAACTGGAACCTGTACAGAAAAAAGTGTATTAAGTTTGGAGTCACAATTAGGTGTATAGTAGCATTTAAAGTGAAATCGGTAACTAGGCAAACTAGGGCAGGGTAGGCTTTATTGCCAGGGCTATAGTATATAAGGAGCAAAGTTTACATTCCAGAATTAGAAATAGAATTTCCGTTAAAGTTTCGTGTACTTTTTATTGTGGATGTTCCATAGTGTTTTCAATTGTATATGTATATATATCGTCAGAAGTAACGCCTGCTTGACTGTGGTTGGTAGGGTAATAATATGGGTGTAATAATTTACAGTTTTAACTTGAACATTTCACCTAAAATGTCACAGGGTGTGCTTGAGTGTGATATTATTATGTTACAGAATTGCATGTTTATGATTTTGTAATAAAAGTTTTTGTAATAAAAAAAGGACATTATTTGTGCTGGACCCTGTGTGTGTGTGTGTGTGTGTGTGCATATATAAGGAACGAGCCACAATTAAGCACCAGAGCTAGGCTGAGATGTAGCCAGGTTCAGTGCTAACCCTTGGAATTCAGAATGGAGCAGCCTGGGTGCGAACATGGCTGAGCAGTTGCCTTTGAGCACAAATCTGCTCTCTTGGTGGTGGACAACTTTTCACAGGTGCCCTGATCTGCTTCAAGAAGCTCTGGGTTTGATCCTGAACTTTGTCACTTAGTTGCCAGCTCTAAGTAAACATCTGTACGCTTTGGTTTCATCATCCACAAAAAAAAAAAAATTAGAGTGATAATATCTTCCACCTCCTAGTGTTGGAGGAAGGATTAAATGCATGTGAGGTGCCTGGCATATAGTTAGTGCTCAAAGAATGTTCTAACCTCTATACAAGACTTTCCTTGATAGCAGAGTCTTGGTGCCCGGAAAATTATTAGTAGTTGTGAAAAGAATACATGTGAGAAGTTGAGGAAAAGGTTATGAGAAGAAAGGATTTCAATCGCCTAAAACAGTATACTCCAGGACAGCATACTTATGCATCCCTCCATTATTTAATACACATAGTTACAGAATGAGCTTCCAGGTGAAGTAGATAGCTTTATTTTTCCTTCAAGCGCGGACACACCCTACATTAAGCTGGCTTGGAAACGTATTGGCACTTTACAGACAGATTTTGATCGGGGCCCTGAAATAATTTGTTAAAACCATAAGATATTCCCAGTTTTCAGCCAGCGCAGCCCGATGGAGCCAAAAATGCAAACCATCTAGGTCGGCGGTCTGAGCAGACACGGGCCTGGTCTCTCACAATGTAAGGAACTGCCTCCTCCTGTTCGGGCATTTCAGAAAACATTTGGATTGCTTTAGATGTCTTACCATGCTAATTAAATAAAATATGACTAATTAAATGTCATAAAGCATGGTATAAACTTGTTAATGTCAGGGGAGATCTTAAAAAACAACTATCAAGATGGGCAAATTTGTCACATGTCAACATTTTTAGTTAATTTTCGGTGGTAAATAAGCAAATTTTATTTCAGAAATGGGAAAACTGTCTGGCGATGTGATTAGGGCACCCTATATTTTGTGCCTGATTAGACTAGGGTGTATGTGAGGGGCTGGAGAGTCTCTCCTGAATAAGTTACCCACCCATTTTTTCAATTAAACATAATGTTATGTTAACATCCTTAAAGAGGTAAATGATGGCACAGTAAATCCAATTAGAATACATACTTACAACTGGATTCTCTTGCAATTTTCAAAAAGCTGATTGCATTTTACATCTTCCCTGCTATTGTCAGAGCGGCTTTAGCACAAGTTGCTGCACCCCCGCCTGGTGTCTGTGTCTTTTCGTGGTGACCTTTGCGGGGAGAGCTGCTGCAGACATCACGAACTCTCACATCAATTTGCCACAATTGGATGTGGCATCTTGCAGCTAATTTGATTTGGGAAGAAATGCACCTGGCTCTGTTTTTTCCCTATAGAATGTGGAGGGAGTTCTGAGTCCTCACAGATGCCATCTACCCGAGGAGCCCCTGTGTTTTTCAAGGTCTGAGCAGTTTGTCTTCATCTCCCCAAATACAACCCGTTACAAAGGGGAAGGAGTTGAATTATTTAATGCAAAAATAAATTAGATTGGAGTCAGAGAGAGAGAAAGAGAAACAAAGTGAACTGAAAAATACAACAATTGATGTAACTTCCAGCCTTCTTACCTCAAAGAGAAGCAAATCCTTTTTGTTTGGCTATTCGACTCCATGTTATTTCCCTTTGTTTTTATCACATCTATTAAACCCAATTTCCCTCATCTCAGAATTCTAAAGAAGTGCCAACCTGTCAAATTCATACTACTTGAAAGACATACAAACATACAAATACAGCTATCGGTTTTTTAAGTTTCAAACTGATTTGAGGTTGTGGAAAGTAGATAAAATGCTAATGTGCTTAATCTATTATTGATGAATTTAAATAGATCAAAGGGCTGCTTGTTGAAGGAAAAATACCAGTCTCAGGCCTTTTATTCAGTGACCCACATTTTATCTTAATTATACTCCAGATACTGAAAAACAAAATAATCATCAACAACAAAATCTGCTTTGTAGATACGATTTACATTGAATAGGTGAGGATGCTGTGAAGGTAAGGAGGGGGAAAAGATTCCTGTGTACACTTGACCCACGAACAACACTGGTTTTTAATGAGTAGATTCACTTATATGCAGACTTTCTTTCAATAAATACATACAGTTCTCTAAATATACTTTTTCTTCCTTATGATTTTATTTTTGTAATTTATTGGGGTGGCATCGGTTAATAACATTATATGAATTCAAGTACAATCCTACGTCATCTGTACATTTCATTGAGTGCTCACCCCCCCAATATCCAGTCTTCCATCACCATATACTTCACCCAATTTACCCTCTTCATCCTCCCCCACCCCTCTTTCCTCTGGTAACTACCATACTGTTGTGTCTATGAGTTTGTTTGTTCATTTGTTGCTCTCTGTTCTATATTCCACATGTGAGTTGAGTGAAATCATATGGTTCTTGTCCTTTTCCATCTACTTATTTCGCTTAGCATGATACTCTCAAGATTCAGCCATGTTGTCACAATGGCAGTATTTCATCCTTTTTTATGGCTGAGTAGTATTCCATTGTGTATCTGTGCCACATCTTCTTTATCCAATCATCTCTCAAAGGACACTTAGGTTGTTTCCATGTCTTGATGACTGTAAATAAAGATGTAATGAGCACAGAGATATACTTTACAAATAAATGTTTTTAAATGTTTTCAAATATTTTGAGTAGATACCCAGAAGTGGGATTCCTGGGTCATATGATAGCTCTGTCTTTGATTTTTTGAGGAAGCTCCGTACTGTTTTCTGTGGTGGCTGTACCAGTTTACATTCCCACCAGAAATGCATGAGGGTTTCTACATCCTCTACAATACTTGTTATTTCTTGCCGTATTGATAATAGCCATTTTAACGGGTGTGAAGTGGTATCTCATTGTGGTTTTGATTTGCATTTCCCTTCCAGCTATCTTTATAATTTTCTCAATAACATTTTCTATTCTCTAGCTTACTTTATTGTAAGAATACTGTATGTAATACATATAACACACAAAATATGTGTTAATTGACTGTGTCATTGGTAAGGCTTCTGGTCAACAGTAGGCTAGTAGTACTTAAGTTTTGCGGAAGCAAAAAGTTATATGCAAATTTTCGACTGTGTACAGGGTCAGTGCTCCTAAACCCCACGTGGTCCAAGGGTCAACTGTATTTGCCCCAGTGACACTGTACATCAGGTTTAATTTGTATGGGGAAGGTGGCATCCTGGAGAGGTAAATAAGTGTTAGTTGCATAGAGCTCTCCCCGGGCAGCTCATGTCTTATCTATATCATATTGCCATAACAATGCATAGAACATGGCTTGTGTAAGGTAAAGTGGGGGGCATTCTTTGCAAAAACAAATCTGTTATTTTAAGAATGAGTCAACACTAGGGTAAATGTGGAATCGAGGCCAGTTTACGCATAACTCCAATTGCAATTGTCTAACTCCAAATGATATACACGCATGTTTGAAGTAAAGATGAGTGGAAATGGGAATGATTTTTGTCAAGGAAAGGAAGAGAGCTGTGGCTAATTTGCACCAACATGAGGGCAAGGACCATTCTGATTTTCCTGCCCATCCCCCACCCCTGGTGCCAGGTCTGTAATTGATGCTCAATAAATATTTATTGAATGAGTGCCTGGAGCTTTATAACTTCAGCACTCAGTTTTTTTGTGCATAGATAGACCTAACCTAACTATGTCTATTAATAACAGCCTGACCTCCAGAGATAAGTGAAGGGTTTATGTGCCTGGCCAATTTTACTTTAAAGATGGAGGGAATAATTACTGTCATCACAATTCACCCGTATACTTTTGCATCTGCTTCCCCTACATCTTAAAGACAGAGGCTTTACAGGAACACTCATAGTTGCAGTGATAAAGGGCAACTCATTTTGGGCTGGTGAGAGTGAGAGGTGATGTCATTTCCCACAAAAGGTAGAAGGCAGGGAACAATTCAGAGCCAAGGGTGGGAAGGAAAATTAAGTTTCCAGAACTCTCCGCTTCTCACAATTTCCATCCCCAGTGGTCCTTCCAGCGCAGCTTCCTTCTTTTCCCTGAGCTTGTGTGAATTTGCAGATCATTAGAGAGCTCCATTTTCAAAAGCAGGAAGACACTGCAATGCAAATATGATCATTTTGTATAATTTTCCATTTGGGTTTATTAGAACCACTACTCATCTCCTTGAGACCCAGCGACCTGGAGAAGGAAGTATTCCAAGAGGTTGCCTTCACTCTTCAAGGCCTACCACAGAGTGAGGACTCAATAAACATTTTGAATTAATAAATAATCATTGAATTAACTAATGAGTACAGAAACTAGCAATTATGGATCAGGATTGGCTGCATATGGCCGACATCAAACGAGTGGAAGTGCAGTGGCCTATCCTAGCGAAAGTTCATTCCGCTCTCATGAAAAGAATTCTGGCCCCGGCCAGTGTGGCTCAGTTGGTTGGGCATTGTCCAGAGAAGTGGCAAAGCAGAAGGTCACCGATTTGGTTCCCAGTCACAGCACATGCCTGGGTTGTGGGTTCAGTCCCTGGTAGGGGCACATGTGAGAGGCAACCAATCAATTGATGTTTCACATTCTCTCACATTGATGTTTCCTTTACTCTCTTTCTCCCTCCCTTTCACTCTCTCTAAAAAATAAATAAAATCTTTTTTAAAAAAGAATTCTGGAGTCAAACCATATGAGGTCAGTATAGACAGCAGTTCCACGCTACCTTTGGAGACACAAGTTCCTGTCTCGCTGCAGCTATTCAGAGTGTGGCTGTACCTTCATGATTTAGGATGGCTGCTGGAATTGCCTCATCACCTCCAAGTTGAAAGCTGAAGAAGCCCTTGTAAACTGAGGCAGCAACTGTCCAGAAGCTTGGAAGCCCCCACAATTCCACTTATCTTACCATCTAAAGTGTAGTCATACCTACCTGCAAGAGAGATTTGGAAATGTAGTCCTTTGCCCAACCCTGGAAGTCAAGTTCTAGTACGAAGGAAGAGAGGGAAAATGGGTATCAGGTTAGGCAGTAGCAAAATCTACCACATTAACATATACCCTGCAATAAAGGTTTATAAAGGTAAATGAATTGATTCCTTCACATACCTACCTGTCCAGGGTAGAAGAGAAAGAGGCAAATAGTTTTTTTAAGCACAAATGTCAAGGACACTGAAAAATAACATAGTGCTCCTATATGCCAGGTGTTCTAAATTCTTTACCTATGTTAATTCATTTAATCCTCACAACAGCTCTATGAGGAAGAGAAAGATGTTCTTATTTTCTCATGTTACAGATAAGACTAAAGACACAGAGGGGTTAAGTGACTTGCTCAGAGTCACACAGCAAATATGTTACATAGGCAGGTTCAAACCCAGGCAGTCTGACTCTTGTAATCAACTGATCAAAAGTAGGCCAATAAAAACATGGAGGCAACCTAAGTGCCCATCAATAGATGAGAGGATAAAAAAATCCAGGCAATAGGCTGGATTTGGCACATGGGCAAGTTTGTTAGGGAACTGAGCTCACTGGTAGCATTGGAGATGAATCCTGAAATAATAGAAACCAGGTAGTGGAACTTAAAAATCAGAAGCAAAGTGAGTGCAATTCTCACAATGATTAGCCAGGTTAGATTAGCAACCGAGAAGACCTGACCCGACAGAGGTCTAGACATGGTTAATAGAATATAATATACCTAGGGGCAAGGTAGATGAGTATCCCACAGTGGTTTTGCTCAATTTATACAAGCAAAAAAGTATCAGTGATAGATAATCAGGAGACCAAGGGCAGCTGCCCTAACATATGTTCGTGATGCCCTGCCCAATTTCAAACATGAGCCAGTCCTCAGATCCACAACCCATTGACTAAAGAGGTAGGTCCCATGAGGAAGGGCCTCACAACAGAATGGAAAGTGAATACAGTAATGATTCCCTCAATCCTTACCCAAAATGACCTATGACCATTTACTCATATAACCATATTCCATATAACTGTAAATATAAGTATATTTACAGTTAGTAAATGTAAATATATTTACTCATGTAAATATATTCCATATGACCGTAACTCATGTAACTGGGGAAAGATAAAAATCCAGACTCTTGAGGACTGTTAGACAAAGGGCCCACATTCTGTGGACTATACCTGAGGACCTGAAACATTGCCACGGCTGTGAGAATGAGGCCACATAGGAGCCAAGTACAGTGAGGCCAATGAGCCCGCAGATTCATCTGATGGTCATCTCCCTGGTCTCCAAATGCATATTTGCAGTGGACGTACATGGCAGTTGGCAGAGTTCTACATGGGTTATTTGGTCAATGTTCTAAGAGCTACCTTAGTGGAGGAAGGTACAAGGGACCTGTGGAACTGGAGCACCCAGCCAAGGTAGAAACAAACAGCGAAATCAATTTCAAACCCCAGGAAAAATAACAGAGGTTATGCCAACCCTAGGTCCTCCCAGTCTGGGCCCTAACAAAACCAGATGAATCCCAGTGAATCACAGTGGACAGTGGCAAACTCAACCAAGTAGTAGCCCCAATTACAGCTGCTGTGCCACATGTGATATCATTGCTGGAGGAGATTTATGAATGCACTTTCCCCACCCATACAAGGAAGGAGGATCAAGGCTTGTTTGCATTCACACAGAATGCACAGTGATGTATTTTTGTAGATTTGCCTCAGTGCTGTGTCAACTCTCCTGCTCTGTCATAATATGTTCCGAAAGGATCTAGAACATCTTCACATTCTACAAGGCATCAGATTGGTCCACTCGATCACTGACATCATGTACATCAGACTGGATAAACAGGAAGTAACAAGTATGTTGGAGACTTTCATGAGATCCATGTACCTCAGAGAGGGAAAGATAAACTCTATGAAGATTCAGAAGCCTAACACACCAATAAATTTTAAAAAGCCCAATTATCTAGGACATCTAGAGAAATCCTCCCAAAGTATGGTTCCAGTATGTCTACCCCTATGAAGAAAACACCGTATCTTTTTGGATTTTGGAAAAAAACATATTTGACACATTTGAGTATTATCCCAATTAATTTAGCAAGTGGCATGGAAGACTGCAAGCTTTGGTAGACTCCAGTGCAGGACAAGGCTCTGAAGCAGGCCCAGGTTCTGGTGCAAGAACTTCTAACTTTTGGACCATCTAATCTGGCATATCATATGCTGGAGGTGTCTTGTGTTGCTGCAGGTCTTATTCTGGATGATCTTTTCAAGGATGTATTGCAAACAGCCTTGGAAAGTAGACATAGTGTCTTCCTCCAGAACATAGGGAAGTTTTTCTCTGTCCACGGAAGATAAAGATAGCACTTCCTTCTAGAGCAAAGGGCAGGCACATTTGTTGCCCATTATAAAATATTTGGGTTTCCTAAGTTCAGGGTCCCTCTGCTGTAACAGCCCACTGTGAATACAGGCATGGTGTGAACCACTTTGCATCACCTTATTTGGGTTCAGGGAACCAGTGCAAATATGCTGATACTCTGGCTATAGCTAGAGCTGTGAGAAGTAAACTGTCCTCCATCTCTGACCCAGGAGCCTCATGTCTTCTACCAGCATCCATAAAACTGGAACACGCTACCTTGCTAGCTTGCAAGGAAGACAAAACCTCAGACCCTTCACAGTTCTTGACACTATGATGGGAACAGACACTATGCAGTTTATGGCAACCCCAACAGAAGAGTCATAACATAGATCCTTAGGGTCCTGGACTGACAGCAAGAGAGATTTATTTTAAGGAATTGACACATTGCCCTGGCGGAGCAGCTCAGCTGGTTAGAGCATCGTCTCCATATGCCAAGGTTGCAGGTTCAATCTCCAGTCAGGACACATACAAGAAGCAACCAATGAATGCATGGATAGGTGGAACAACGAACTGATGTTTCTCTCTCTCTCCCTCCCCTTCCTCTAAATAAGTAAGTAAGTAAAATAGTTTAAAGAACTGGCACGTGATTGTGGGAGCTCTCAAGTCTGAAATCTGTAGGGGAGGCTGGAAACTCAGATACAATTTTTATGTTGCCATTTAAAAAATTCCTTCTTCTTCAAGAGACCTCAGTGTTTGCTCTTAAGATCTTCAACTGATGGCACGAGGCCCACGCAGGTTGTGGAGGGTTATCTGTTTCCCTGAAAGTCTACTGATTTAAATGTTAATCACACCTGAAAAAAAGTATCTTCATGGCAACATCTAACCAAACAACCGGGCACCACAACCTGGCCAAGGTGACACATAAACTGTTTGTCACAGCATTCAAGCTCTAATGCTCCCCACAGGAACTGCCAAGGCCTCTGTTGTCACTGCCTCTCAGTCCCGTTTCTCCCTCTGTCCACTCCTGCTTCCCCCAGTCTCTCACTCAAGTTGTTCCTGAGAGCTTCCCCCAAGAAACCCCCTGTACATACAGCTCCTGCTGGAGCCTGTTGCCTCGGAATCCTGCCATAAGACAAGACACCATAAGAAACAAAACACACTATTCAGAGTTACTACCAAGTCTAAGCTAGCAACTAAATCCCAAAGGTTTTGCTGGTATTTTTTAAAATATGTGAAATCACATAGTCCATTGTCTTTGAGAGAAATGAGCCTGTTTAATTACTATGTGTTGGAAAAGGTATTTGACTTCTAGAACAATTCAACAGCAAATAATGGTTAAAAAAGAACTCTCCAAAAAAATAAATAAACAACTTCTAGTGTTTTTCCTTTGTCTGCTTTTATGCCTGAGCAGGAACTGCTCAGAGTGTTAGAGCTCCAAGCTGTTGGTCTGTTACTCTTATCGATGCACAGGTTTTGGGAATGTGTGCCCACAGACATTCAGCAGATGGTCTCAGGCTGGACATCTGGAAGTCTCATCAGATTATGGGGCACAAATTTGTGATAATAGATTTAATTTAGCTTTTGCTTAACATTTTTTTGGCTGGTTTAAAGACCCTGGGGTCAGTATGTAACTTGGCAAGAGTTTTACAAAAATTGTTCTGAATTTACCATCAAAGGGCCGATCTTAGACAATATTTTGTTTGTGCAACTCAGACCAGCTGGATAAGAGCTAATGAAAGGGATGCGATTATGGGGGGAGGTCCATGTAAGCCCTATTAATGCATTAGTCATTCTCTGCATCCCCCTGCCCACCCCACAAGTGTTGCTGCGTACTGAGTGCAAGATGACCTTGGGGGAGCATGGCTGTCTTCCTTCATTTTCTGTTTCTAGACTCTAGAATGTGAGCTTTATTTCAACAATGAAGGTGCAACACAGCAATAATTATAACCATATAATTTTGTATTTTTATTAGAAATAGTCTGATAAAACCTTAAGGACAAAAATATAAATGAAGTAAAGGTTCATCCTAATACAACAGTTATGTAATGTTGAAAAATCTTTCTCTTTCTACCATCAAAAGTAGTTGAGTATTTGTATATAAGAGACTGCTTTTTCCATACTCTTTTCATAGCATCTGATACCCAAGTTTCACTCAAAAAATATACTGAATGACTGGCTGGATTTTTTTTTCTTACTTTTTTTAAAAGATAAGATGAAAATAAACCAAGAAGAAAAAGACTAACAACCCACTAAGAAAGTGATCAAGGGATATAAAAAGTCACTAATGACAAAGGAAACACAAATGGCCAATAAGCATATGGAAGGATGGGTAGCCTCAGTATTAATTGGGGAATCAAATTAAACAATGAGAAATTATTTTACACCCTTCAGACTGGCAAAAATTTACAGAATGACAATTCTGAAGACTGGCAAGAACCTTCATACCTCCAGGGTGGAACTGTGAGCTGGTACAACCCCCTGGAAAAGCCATTGACTATATCTAGTTAGCAGATGATGCTCTTAGCCTAGGACCAGTGAGCCCACTTCTAGATATATGTGCTAAACAAGGGTACAAGTTCACAAGTGTTCATCGCAGCATTGTTGGAAATAGCAAAAACAAAAAGAAAATTGCAAACAGTCTAAGTGTCCATCAACAGAAGAAGAAGTAAATACATTGTGCCTTATTTCTAAAATGGAATACTATACAACAGTCAAAATGAATAAATTTCAGCCACATCTATCAACAGATGAATCTCAGAAACAATAATAACCAACCGCCCCCCCCCAGCAAACTGCAGGAGTCTAAAAATAATACCAAAAAAATGTTAGCAAAAGTTTACATGTTTCTTGATGCAAAATATGTAGAAATTTACTAAAACATGAATGGGAATGATGAACACTGAAATAAGTAGCGTGGTTACCTCTAAGGAGCAAGGTAAGGAAATGGGATTGGGGAAGTGGGTTGCAGACGGCTTCAACTGGATTTATAATATTTATATTGGGGGAGGGAAAAGTCTGAAGAAAATGAGGCCATTTACAAAACTGGTGTTTGTACTATACTTTCCTATTTTTAAAGTATGTTTAAAATGTATAATGATCCTCTGCACACTTGGGCTTCCAAACTGATCTCCAAAATGTATAAAGAACTCACAAGACTCCACTCCAGGAAGACAAACAATCCAATTAAAAAATGGGCAAAGGACCTGAACAGACTCTTCTCCAAGGAGGACATACAGAGGGCCCAGAGACATATGAAAAGATGCTCAGCATCACTAGCCAATCAGAGAGATGCAAATTAAAACCACAATGAGATACCACTTCACACCAGTCAGAATGGCCAACATAAACAAATCAACAAACAAGTGCTGGCAAGGTTGTGGAGAAAAGGGAATCCTAGTATATTGCTGGTAGGAATGCAGACTGGTGCAGCCACTGTGGAAAACAGTATGGAATTTCCTCAAAAAAAATAAAAATGGAACTGCATTTTGACCTGGCAATTCCACTGCTGGGATTGATTATACACTAAGAATCCTGAAACACCAATTCAAAAGAACCTATGCACCCCAATGTTCATAGCAGAACAATCTACAATAGCCAAGTGATGGAAGCAAAAAATTGTGGTACACTTACACAATAGAATACTATGCAGCAGAAAGAAAGAAGGAGCTCCTACCCTTTGCTACAGCATGGATGGAACTGGAGAGCATTATGCTAAGTGAAATAAGCCAGGTGGTGAAAGACAAATACCATGTGATCTCACCTATAAGTGTGAGAACCTAATCAACAAAACAAACAAGCAAGCAAAATATGAACAGAGAAATTGAAATAAAGAATGAACTGACAGTAACCAGAGGGGATGGGGAGGGAGATAACAGGGGAAAGAAGGGGAAGAGTTGTCAAGGAACATGTATAAAGGACCCATAAGCCGAAGGGGGTAAGATTGAGGGTGGGAGGTGGAGGTGGGGGAGCGTGGTGGCAGGGAAACAACTGTACTTGAATAACAATAAAAAAATAAAATAAAACATAATGTATCAGATTGGAAAAAAACTCTCTAAATGATAAACAGCTATTATAGATTTCTTAAAGATATTTCAAGATGATGAAATCATGGCCATAGTTTTATGTGGTATTAAAGTCATTCTCCAACACACTAAAAAATAATGTATAGTAATTTTTAAAGCACAGTGTGTAAAATAAAAGAATCACATTTTAAAACAAAATCTGAAATTAGAGATCAGCTCTCTTGACCTCCATAAATTCACCATAAGTCAGGGGAGATGTGAGCTAACTTCAACAGTCCAGCAGCCAACTCCTACCCAGGCCTAACTCTGAGTAGTATCCCTGCAAGCAGTTTTGCCAGCTGCCTGTTTCCCATATTTCCAATGAAAAAATGTCAAAGATGACTCTATCCAGCAAAGCTACCATTTAGAATGGAAGGGCAGATAAAGTGCTTCCCAGATAAGGTCAAGTTCAAGGAGTTCATCCTCACCAAGCCCTTATTATATGAAATGTTAAAGGGACTTATCTAAAAAAAAGAAGATCAAAACTATGAAAAGTAAAATAGAAACAAACTCACAACTATCAACAACTAAACCTAAAAAACAAAAACAAAAACACACTAAGCAAACAACTAGAACAGGAACAGAATCACAGAAATGGAGATCACATGGAGGGTTTTCAGCGGGGAGGGGGAGAGGGGAGAATGGGTGAAAAGGTACAGGGAATAAGAAGCATAATTGGTAGCTACAAAATAGACAGGGGGAGGTTAAGAATAGGATGGGAAATGGAGAAGCCAAAGAACTTATATGTACGACCCATGGGCATGAACTAAGGCGGGGAATCCTGATGGGAGGGGATTGTAGGGCAGTGTGGGATAAAGGGGAGGGAAAAAATGGGACAACTGTAATAGCATAATTAGTAAAATATACTTTAAAAAACTGTCAAAGATGGCAAAATTTGTTTAAAGGAGCTGAGTTCATTGTCTCCCTGTGAGTGTGCTAATATTTACATTAATTTTTATTGTGTGCACAAATTAAAAATTGAAGCTGCCCCTTCAATAGGCCTAGTTGGAAAATTCTACATCAGTAAGAAATTCCACCAGCTAGTTGATCTTATGTCTTTAATTCTGCCACATGATGTAAATTGTTTTTACTTGGAATCCTTTTTCCCCCTTGGGGTTGGGATGACCTGAACCAGACTATTGTGTTGTTGTTTCTTAAAAGACAAAACAAACAAAACCCACAAACCCTTCCCCACCATCTCTGATTATGATAGTAACACATGTTCTTTGTGAAAATTCAAAAAATGCTGAAAAACACTCCCCAAATTACACACACACATAATTGGGATCATACTGTATTACTGTTTTCATATTTTTCTCACTCAGCAGCATACTCCAGCTCATTATTTATCTAGAGCACCATTTCCATGGTTTACGTAGTATTCCCTTCTAAGACGGTTCCATAATTTACTTAAAGAGTCTCTCATTGTAAAGCATTTACATATTGCCAGATTGCCATTCCTGAAAGCCTGAACCAATGTTGGTCCCTATCAGCACTATCAGCAGCACATGAGAACGTCCACTTTCCTGTCCCCTTCACGACACTCCTGACCAAGAGTTTTTCTTCCTCCACAGAAAGATTATAGGAGATACTCATTATGACTCATGAGTTTGGAGAGAAGGATTTACTTAGCAATGCTTAAAATGTGTATCTAAAGTACTGTTTAATTACCAGATAATTTTTATGCCATTTTTTCTATTTAGTATAAGATGTTGTGAACTTTCAGAATACTGTATACTTCAGTTAAACTCCGTTCCCACTTTGTAAGCTCCTTAAGGCCAGAGACTATGCCTTACTTACTGTTGTGTCGCCAGCATCTCACACTTGAAGGCTTTCTCTCAATAAATGTCCGTTGAAGTAATGAATAAGAGAAGGTTACATCTTTCTCAAGCAAACTGATGGTCATGCTTTGGAAATCACATTATGTGTCACGGCTGTTTCAGAAATAACATGAAAATTGGATCCAACTTTTCTAGTTCAAAAACTTCAGTCCTCAATGTTAATCTTCTCCACCGCTCTATTTGTTTCAGGACACTAGACCCTGACTACATCTATGCGGGCTGGTGGGGAAACGTAAGAGTAAAATAATGGGAAAATATCTGGGAACAACGAAGACATGCTTCCTCTAGCAGCATAACTAGCCTAAGGGGTAGGAACATTTTCAAATGTTTTAAGGCAAGGCCCTAGGCATTGGGTCTACACTGAGAATACTCCTCTCTATGGTGATGAGAGGAGACTATTTCAGCAGCTGGGATAGGTTTCCACCGAGAGACCCAGGGTGTTAGCTTCCCACTCTCAGCCTGTGTACAGGCAGTGGGAAGCTGCAGCTTTAGACCAGGGCAAGTCAGCTGTGATCACACGCCAGTCCAAGAATGGTGCTGTGTCTTCCCAACACTCCCAGACGTGCACGATTCCAGGAATTTCTTTTGGGGTAGATTTGTAATAAGCTCCGGAATGACTATAGAAACAGCCACAATTGGAGTTCTATAGTAAGACATATTTTTAGATTCAACTTTCAAGTCTGGTCACACAGAGCATGGGCATTGGACATTGTCCTCCACATCCTCTTTCCCAGGATTTCTCAAATTGCTGGGGAGCGGCGGGGCAGGTCATGACTCCTAACAGGGTCACAGAGAGGAAAAGCAGCAAAGCAGCAAGAGGAGTTTTCTTGATGCTGCCGTGGGGAATATTCTCTTCTGTCAGTGATTCCCACTGATCCTTCATTGCCATCAAAACTGCTTCCCCAGTCCCTCTCTTTCTATCAGTCATGACAGCTCCTGGTTTTAAAGCTTACCAAGGGCCAGGCACCATCTAGGTGCTTTCCTTTCCCATGTTTCCTACCATTTTTCATATTATGGTGCACAGAAAATGATTTTGTTTGTGTAGCCAGCATGCAGGCAAGGCTGCTTGAAACAGGAGACTGCTGGCCGAGGATCTAGAAGCCCCAACCCTCACCCAACTGATCTAAAAAACACAGTGTCATGCCCTGGCTGGTGTGGCTCAGTGGATTAAGTGCTGGCCTGCAAACCAAAGGGTCACCAGTTCAATTCCTAGTCAGGGAATATGCCTGGGTTGCAGGTCAGGTCTCCAGTAGGGGGCGCATAAGAGGCAACCACACATTCATGTTTCTCTCCCTCTCTTTCTCCCTTCCTTCCCCTCTGTCTAAAAGAAATCAATAAAATATTTTTAAAAATTAAAAAAACACAATATCATAATATACATGTAATCCATTTGCGGCATGCCGTTGGGAAACTCTGCTTTATAGGGGTTATCTCATTTAATGAATACAATCTTATAGACTTTATGTCTTACCCCTATTTATAAGTAGGTTCAAGAAGGTTAGGTGCCTTGTCCTTAATCACAGAGCTGGTTAAGAATTCAGCCTCAGGTGTTATACACTATATTATTTGATCACAATTATTCCCAAGTATTCCTTTTCTGCTCTTGCAACGCTTCCATGTAAGATGGAAAATACTTCTTCATGCCATTGACTTTGGGCTGGGCCATATGACTTGGTCGATGGAATGTGAATGGATATGCCATAGAGGCTCCAGTCCACAGAGCTAGCTTCACTCCCAGGTTCATTGCAGCATTACTCACAATAACCAAGATATGGAAATAACCTAAGTGTTTGTCAATGGGTGAATGAATGGAGAAGATATATATACATATATAGATATTATGCAGCCACGAGAAAGAAGAAAATCCTGTCATTTGCAACAATTTGGATGAACCTTGAGGACATTATGTTAAGTGAAAGAAGTCAAACAGAGAAAGACAAATACCATATGATATCACATATATGTGGAATCTAAAAAAGTCCTCAGAGAAACAGAGAGTAGAATAGTAGTAACCAGAGGTGGGGGAGGTTAGAAATGGAGAGATATTGGTCAAAGGATACAAACTTCCAGTTATAAGATTAACAAGTTTGGCTGGCTGGTGTAGCTCAGTGGATTGAGCACGGGCCTGCAAACCAAAGGGTCTCTGGTTCAATTCCCAGTCAGGCACATGCCTAGATTGCAGGCCAGGTCCCCAGTAGGGAATGCATGAGAGGCAACCACACATTGATGTTTCTCTCTCTCTTTCTCCCTCCCTTCCCTTCTCTCTAAAAATAAAAAAATAAATCTTTAAAAAAAAGATTAACAAGTTTGGGGATCTAAGGTATAGCATAGTGATTATAGCTAATGATGTTGTATAATGTACTTGAATGTTGCTAAAAGAGTAAATCTGCCCTGGCTGGTGTGGCTCAGTGGATTAAGCACCAGCCTGTGAACTGAGCCTGTGAACTGAAAGGTGGCCGGTTCAATTCCCCACAAGGCATCCCGCATGCCTGGGATGCGGGCCAGGTCCCCAGTTGAGAGGGCATGAGAGGAAACTAATCGATGTTTCTCTCATTCAGTGATGTTCCTCTCCCTCTCTTTCTTCCTCCCTCCCTCTCTCTCTGAAAATAAATAAATAAAATTTAAAAAAAAATTAGTACTCACTGTTTACAGAATGAAATAATCAATATTCATTTTGCTTAAGAGAAAACAAAAGACTCAGAGACTAAAAGTAATAATAATGATAATAATAATAATAATAATTGTTAATTGTTATTATTATTATCTTGGGTTTGCTGTTTAGCCAAGGGCCCAGTTCCGTGCTAAACAACTAGTTGTAATCCCCACAACTAGTCTGAGAGGCTGGAGTTCTGGAGACAGCTAGCTGTGCCCCATAACCATTTTCCCTGTCTTCCTTTAGGAGTAGAAGCCTGGAGCCAGCACACAGCTCCCAGCAAATTCTACATTCCCATGCTCCTTTGCAGCTGGTTGTGGCCATGTGACTAAAGTCTAGCCAATGGACTTTAAACAACTTCCAGGTCATGACCTTCAAAGAAAAGCACTGTGCCTTCTCTTTTCCTTCCCACCCCTTCCTTCTGCTGGAATCAGACATAACGGCAGTAACTGAACGGCCAGTGAATCATGAGGTGGGAGCCCAGTGCACATGAACTCTTACATGAAGAAGAAATAAAATTGTATCTTTTGAAGCCTCTGTATGTTGAGCCCTCTCCCTTTCTCCACCCCACACTCCAGCAATCTAACATATACCCTAACTAATGCATTAGGTGTCATCACTTTTCTCAGGTGACAAAATTGAGGTTCCAATTGATTAACTTCCCTCAAGTTCACACAATTCCTAAGCAGTCGAGGCAGGACGTGGATGGAGCCTGATGCCGAGGCCAGACTCTTCGCCACCACACTGACCAGCCTCCCGGGGTCACGCTTTAAACCCACGGCTCAGTTTTCTCTTATTCCATTGCTAAGGTCTCAGTGAAAAGCATTATTATTACAGAATGTAGAATTCTCCTTCCCACTAGGAAAGAAACCTCCTTCAGGTCTGCCAGAGGTGGAAGAGTACTATTCCCTGGCATGAAAGGAAAATATTCAACTACCTCCCCCGCCAGAAAGTTGCAGGAGAACGAAACAGGTCATCTTATGCCACACGCCGACCACAGTGAGGGGAGGGCCCTGTGGTATCCTTTGTATGTACAGGAAGACAACACTGGAACTTTGCTTGTACTGACATTGTTAGCTTTAAAAGTAAGAAACTTAGGTAACATGTAAAACAGGGAGTGACCTTGCAGCCTGCCTCCGGTCCCTCTGTCAGAGGTTCGGGTGTCCCGGGAAAGAGCAGCAGCAGCCATCGGCTTCTCCACGTCCCTGTGCGCGGAGGGCATATTGAAGTATATTGCAGTTTAGAGTGTGTCCAGTTTGATAAGAATTGTATTCGTTCAAGTATTAACTAAGCCAGAAAAGTAGAAACGTAGCTTAAAAGAAGAAACCACGCCCCGAAGATGGTAATAACAAAGAAAGCACACTTTGAAAACGGCAGAATTTATACTCTACCCCCACAAAGATTCTTCATCGGCGGCAGTAGGAGCCTGAAAAAGGAAAGGTGACCTAATCAGATCTGACATAAGTCAGCTAAACAATTTTGAAATTATCAATAAATTGTCCTATTTAACATATGGGTAGCATGTACATTAACAATAGCCTCACCCCAAGTACTGACTGAGCCTTGAAGTATTGGGTAATGATAAAATTAAGGCCATCAGACTTAGGGATATATTTTAAACTATAAGTAATTTCCTTTACCATCATGCCCAATTTTTGACTTTGTGTATGTATTACTATTTAATACTATATAAGAATAGTAGTGTATATTATATAATATGTATATTTGTATGCTATATGAATACTAAATGTAGACCATTTACAAGTAAATATGTATGTACTTATTTTAAGAGAGCATGCTTAAAAATGTTTTACTAACAAAGGACATAATGAAAAAGGATAATCTATTCCACCTGGAAAATGATTCTACCGATATTCCCAGCTCGGGGGAAGGCATGTCTGGCCTTAACCAGGAGACTCTGGCGCACAGGACTAGGCGCGCAGCTGAACAGGAGTAAGAACGTGACACAGACGCCCTCGGATCTCTTTCAAGCCCTTAAATATTGGTCTTGGGCAAGACAGATTGCTTTCTCTATGCCACATTTTCTCTCAATGCAGTGCGTTAAATCATGGAATCAAATTATTTCACATCGGACCAGCACATATTGGATAAAGTGAAACGACTTAAAATGAAATTTCTGGACGACAGGGCATTGTGCAACGTGGGAAGTGTGACACTACGATTCTGTCATTTTTATGTACAGACGAGTATTGCCAAATATGTCTTTGAATAATGCATTATTACCATTTAATGAGTGTCTACAATGTGAGGAAATTTTTGTTCCTGTTTGAGTTAGTCCGTGCAGCAATAAGAATAAACATTTACATAATCTTTGTAGCAGGCACTGTTCTAAGCACTTTGTATGTATTAGCTCATTTCGTTCTCACATTAGCTCTCCAAGCTACGTACTATTATCCCCATCTTCCAGATGCAGACACTAAGCAGAGAATTTAACTATCTCACCTGAGCCAGTACACGGCAGCGCCAGATTCAACAAGAGGCAGCCTACCTCCGACTTCATGCTTTTAGCCCTATGTTTTACTGCTAACAATCTAATCAGGTGCATATCATTAGTTCCATGTTATGGATGAGAAAATTGAGGCACGGGGTGCTAAAACCAGAACTTGAACTCAGCCTCCCTGAATCCGAAGTCTGTGCCATTGCCACCCTACCCTGCTGCCTTCTTCCTAAGGCCAATATCGTCAGACTGGTCCGGTCCTGGAGACTATTGGGAGGGTCACACTTGCTAACCTTGCTAGCAAACCTGTTCTTACTAGAAATACTATGAGTAGGAGAAATGTCTGCTCTGCTATTTTCTAATTATTTGCCTTGCATGCAAAAGTCAGAAATTTAAGTTAAATGTTTACCCTTTTTAGAAAAAGTGTGATATACATTTAGGAAAATACAGACGTCCTAAGTGTACAGCTCAATGAAGTCTCACAAACTGAGGATTAGTATTCTCTCCAAACTGCAGTTTCTCTTGGTCAGACACATTCTGTGAAGGTTTGTTTGGTTAAATGTATACTAATAGTTGCAAACTCAAACCATATATTCAATTAGACCTGACAGATATTTACTTCCTGTTCATGGAAAGATTAAAACAGGATGCCTGATTGATCAGCAGGGTAACTAATCAATAAGTGATAACTCAGGGCCAAAATCCCTTTACCTCGTAGCCTTGCTATCTTCTACAACACAGGAGGCTTCTCAGGTTATAATGCTGCAGTCGCAGGGGAAACCTGGGTGATGCTGGGTGAGAGGTGTTCAGGGCCAGGCCTGGAATCACTTCTGCCAGTGCTCCATCAGCCAAACACATCCGACCGCACCTTGCTGTAAAGGAGAGGGAATAGAGTCTAGCTACGTGTCCAGGAAGAAGGGAAAGCAGGTTGTCTCTGCTAGTCTGTCTCTGCCACTGTGGCGCTTACCAAATTGCAGAGGAAAATGTAAACAATAAATGTTCTACTGTCGAATCCTCTTTAATCCTTACTCAAGCTCCTTTAAAAGGCCTCTAATGAGCAACATGAAATTTGGCATAAATAATACTGTATTTTGTTACTTTAAAGTTCACAAAACTACCTTTCCTTTCTAATGATTTATGATTCATATATTTAAAGTAACTCAAGCCAATTTTTCCTACAGTTAGGTAAAATTGCACAGTTTTAGAATTTTAGTTTTGAAAGAAACCTAGCTCTTGTTCCTTATTTTATAAATGCAAAAACTGGAGACAGAGAGGATGGGAGGGCTGGTCGAGGCCCCACAGCCACTCACTGAGGTCTCCCTGCAGACAGGTAATGTTTTTCTGCTGTAAGTTTAATTTCCTCAAGTAAAATGTCCTTCAGGTCTAAATATAATTTGCACTTTTCTAAAGATTTTTTTTCCTTTTCTTCCCATTACGGAAATTACTTTTACTCTTTGTTCAAGGAATTGACATCTCAAAGGGCAAAATATCCAAAATAAAAAGAACTTCAGAATTCCTCTCACCCATACCCAAATCCTAGGAGCATCTACTCTCTTTTAAATATTTTTTATTGATTTGAGGGAGAAAAACATCAATTTGTTGTTCCACGTATTTATGCATTCATTGATTTATTTTTGTATGTGCCCTGACTGGGGATTGAGCCCACAACTTTGGCGTATAAGGAGGATACTCCAACCAACTGAGCTATCCAGCCAGGGCCTGTTTACTTTTAAATTGAGAAGTACTTTGAGACTCCCTCACTTATCTCATAACTCCCAGAGTAAATAAAGTAGTATAATCTGTTCAGCCCATGTTTTTTAGAGTAAGGCAATTTTATTTCCAAAATACATACCAGTTGTTGGCTGTTCTTTTTCTTTTTAGTGAGAAAACCTGGACAACTGGTAATTGTGTGTTTAAAACAATTAAATTCCAATGTACATCTTCTACCAATGTTTACTGAGCACTTACTATGGACCAGGTGCTGTGCTAGATGCTGAGGATACAATGGCAAGCCAAACAAAAACAGCAAGTTTTTTCATGACCTGCAGTATGGCAAACACTATTCTGACCACTGTTTTTACTAAACAGAATTCAAAATAATGTGTAAAGTATTTTTCCTTCTTAGAAAAGTACGTGTATTCACAAAGTGCCGCTATCTCAGGTATCCAGCTTAACGAATTCTTTCACAAGCCACACAGACCTGTGTAACCAGTACCCAGAATAAGAAATAAATTCTCAGCATCACAGATGCCTCTCTTGTACTTCCTGTTATTAATCTTCCCAGAGCAATCAGCAGCGTCACTTCTAGCAGCATAAATTAGTTTGCTGATTTTGAATTATACAAATGAAATGACAGAGGATGTTCTCTTTTGTGTCTGGATTCTTTAGTTATGCTTGTGAGATATATTCATATTATTGCATGCAATTGTAGTTTGCTCATTCCCAACCTCTGTACAGGAGTGTAAATATGCCACAGTATCTCTGGCCATTCTCCTGGTGGTTGAGATTTGTGTAGCTCCTAGTTTTAAGGCCACTGTGAACAGGTTACTACGAACATTCTATAAATGTCTTTGGAAGAATTGGTATAGTATTTCTGTCGGTTATACAGCTAAGAATACAATTATTAGGCCATACACAAGGTGTGCATAGGTTTAGCCTTAGTACACACTGCCACCAGTTTTCTGGACTGGTTGCACCGAATTACGTTCCTCCAACCACCTATTAGAGTCTATTTATAAAGTACTTTATAAATTTTTGAATGCATCAGTAAGTTAGTAAAATAAGCGTGGAATGTTCAGAGGCCCAAAATTAATTAATAAAGCAGAAATTCAGAAAAGTGCTTAGGACCCTGAGTGAGGCTCCACCATGAACATTTGTGGAGCCCACATGATTCAAAGCTGGGAAATTCCATAGCCTTAAGGGACACGGGGAATGAGAGACAAAGGGCCCAAGTGAGGGTGGACCAAATAAACTTATTTTCTAAAAGGACAGCAAGAAAACTGCCTTTTTTGGACCTTGGCACTGAGTGGAGGAGGGAGAGAGAAATCTCTCCTGATAATTCATGATCAAGGGTTGGCCTTCACCAAGGTTTGCAGCCCAAATTCATAATACCATAGCGGTCTGAAAAACCTCAAGCCTAGAATTTAAAGTAGTTCTTAATATGCCAATTAGGTTCCAGAATGACTGGAAGGGTCACTTTGTAAATTATGTAAATGTCTAACCACTATGCTATGTACCTGAAACTAATATAAAAAAAAATTGAATGTCAACTGTAATTGCAAAAATGTTTTTAAACTTTATTCTTCCAAACATCTCCTCAATTCCCCAAATCTTGTTGAAATAGAAAAAAAAGTAGTTCTTACTGAATAAGGAACCTAGAAAAAGAAAAAAAGCTTGGGGGGGGAATCATTCTTCAAACCAGACCTCAAAGAAATTCCCATAGAACTGCATAAGGAGTAAGAGCTCATGGTTAAAAAAGAAATCACAGAACACGCAAGTAACCAAGACGCCATGAACAAGAACTGGCAGAAGCTCTAGACAGCAGTGTTGGAGTATCACCCAAAAACAAACAGAATATTCATAATATCATTGGAGTTCCCATAATAAAGAATTTCCATTTCTATCACATAAGGCCACTATTATTTCATGATTTTCTGTTACATGGAGTGGGAAGAAAGCTCACTAAATGATTTTCTATTTCTTTAGCAAAAATTAATCTATCCAAAATTTCCCGATTTCAGTCCTTGATGTATCACTTTCATGATTTTTTCCATATTAGGGTATCATTATACTATTGTATACTCAATATTTTACTTCAATTGACTTATATTGAGAAAATGCATATTCCTACCTTAGCCTAGCCCTAAGCGATGATATCCCAGAATCACTATTGTATTGTACAAATTGTGTTTCCAATTTAAAATAAATAGTTAACAATTACATTTCATATATACATGCAGGTATCACTGAAATTAATCTTGAGCAGTACCATGGTTACATGAGCTACACCTCATAAAACTGGGTTGGAATAACCACATGGAATAGGTCGATTTCATTTTGAGGGAAGAAAAAGGCAAGGGCAAGGTGAGGGTTGAGGGTGGAAACAGAAGCAATACCACACATACGTATATGTGGAAAGGGCAAATGAAATGCCAAAAAGGTAAAGAGCAGGGAACTTACCTAACTTACAGGTGTATCCAGGAACTGACCCACGCCCACCGATTGCCACACGGAAGGTGCCTTGTAGACATACTGGTTCAGCAGTTATCAGCTCTGTGCACACTGCCACATCCTTAGCGGCTGATACCCTCAATTCCAGGGGCATTGACTACAACTCACCGTCACCTCTCCCCCACTTAAGAAAGTTAATTGGGAGAACGTGAATGCAAAATCATTCTAATTTATTTTTTCAGATGCAATTAAAATTCACAAACTTCTATATCTTGACTATTATAATTTCCCATTACTTTCAACACATTTCATAACTGAAGACATAATTGAATCCAGTCACTCCATTTTACAGATGAGGAAAGTGAAACCCAGGTAGGTTGATTCTTCTCGCCTGCCTCCTATATGCTTTTTGTCCTTTGTCCCCTTTTTCCCGCCAGGGGTTTAAACATAATGGACCTGGGTTTTAAGCCAGATGTCACATTTCCTTAGGTAATAATCTTTTCAAATAATGAACTAATTCTACCGGTAATCCAAGCCTCCATGAGAGGAGCCAGATTTTTCTGGACTGAATATGTCTGTCTGAGGATAAGAAAGCCTCTGCTTGACTTGAAAAGAGTCATCTTGAGAGGGTCCATTTGGGTCCATTTGGCTTCTGGGTCTCATCTCTAATGCCAGCAGACACCTGAAGAGATGCCCATCTGACTTAGCAACCTTAGATTCTCTGACTACATGAAAGAGGTCAAAATGAGAGCGAACTTCAACACGCTGCCAGGCTAGGCTCCCATTCTCCCTCTTCCTCATTTAGGCAAATCCAGACCAGTAATAAGTACTTCTCTATAGTGGTTTGGAAAAGTCCACATAAAAGGGAAAGAAAGTTAGGGGCTGCTCTTGAGGGGATAAAAATGAAACCCAATGAAACCCTTTTGTCTCTTCCCATTTCTGTCTTCTCAGCAGAAAGAAACACAACAGAGACCATTCAACAATGACTTTCCCGATGCTCCCAACACTAGGGGGCACTATTCCCACTGTATTGTATGAAAATGACCCCCAGGAGCACAACTCTGTGGTATTCTATATAATATGCAATGTAGTTATGTGATGCAGGCAATGTAGGAGCCTCTAAATTGTGGGAGCAGGAGGTTAAAGTTTTTAACAGAAAGCTAGAATGCTCCCACCTTTAAAAAAATGGTCCATCACAACAAAGCTTTAATTTCTCTTCTTAACAGCAACAAAATTCTTGCCCTATTAAAAAGATGTTAGTCCTTCTACAATGTAGACATATAATTAATTGCATTTCTTCCACAGCTCAGCTTACAAAGTTTGAAGTGATTAGGCTACACTCCAGCATCAGAAGCCAAAACTACTGCCAAAGGCACCCAGCCATGCAAATACTCCCCCCAAGTCTCCATCCTTGTTTAAATCTACCTCTATGATAGCCCACAGGAGCCTCTTGCTTCAATCATAAATTATACATTTCTAGGAATGCTGCTTTTCACTTCATTGACTGCCATTTCCAGGAAAGAAGGTTTTTTTTTTTCTTTTACTGCACTCAGTAGAAGTCTTTCTGCTGACATTGTCCATAATTAAAAATCAAAGTAATAAAGTGACATTCTCAAATTTGAATACTGGGTACAAAAAGCTTAATTGCCAGTCCTCCTTGCCAAATAGTACAGTGGCTCCAACATTAAGTCACAAAGATTTTCAAGAGAGTGATTAGATAGGACTTTAAAAGAACACACATTTAATTTTATTAGAACAAGTTTTAGAACCTTAAGACAAGCTGCAAATACTGAATTACATTTTTTTCACACTTTATTTATTGGAAAATTATTTAAGAACTGTCACTAATAGCCAAGTGGCTACCTAACAGTTCAAAGGTCTAACTAATGGAAACTGTCATTCAAGTGTTCGGAGTTGAAGGCGCTTGTTTCCATGATGACATCTAAAAGTGAAGACACCACGGAAGCTCCTAGCACCCCCAGTGACCAATATCCGGTGTCTGACTTCGTATGTGAGAGCAAAGGCTGACGAAGCAAAGTATGACTTCTCAAAACGAAGTTGCCCCGAGTCAGTTTAGTTTACAGTGTCATTCCTTACCCACCGTGTTAATTCAATTAAACAAGTGGGAAAACAATAACATTCAATGTGTTCAATTTTTTTCTCTTGACCCCTAATGTCTCCAAAGCTAGATAGGGAATAAACCCCATCTATTGCATCAAAAGATACATCTGTAATAAGTTAGATTTTCTAAAGTCCTTGTCCCTTTTTCCCGAAGATATTATTGGCCAAATATAATGGAGTTCTGACTAATAGCCACACGTGCTACTGAAATTGATTTGAAGAAAGAACGGAGACTGTCAGATACCCTCTATTAGAATGTGGACAGCAGAGTTCAGAATTTTCATACGCTGGGAAGTCAAATTATTTCTCTAGTGTAATGTCTTTTTAGTAAGTGTCTTCTTGTAGAAAAAAGATTTAGGTTTGTTCCTAATGTATTTTTTTTAACTGCGATGCTGGAAAAATGAATTTACTGAACGATGTGATGTAGTGGTTAGAATTGTTTTTATTTCAAGCACGGAATCTGTATTAAAAATAACGCAGTTCCGTGTCCTTCTTTCTGCATTCTCTCCTAGCACAAGGGAAAAAACACATCCCCTAATATATTTTCTGAGTGCACTCTCTTTGTAATATTTCCTTTGCAAAGGTCCTGTTCATATTTGTATCTTATTACTTTTCTTATACTGGATTTATTGATAGTTTCTAACAAAAATATGATTTCAGTATATTTACTGAACAAAATTCAATATAACAGACCCCAATTCAATTTTTTTCATCAGAATGGAGAACAATAAAGAACCTAAAGTCCTCAGTTCAGACACATAGCATCAAAAAAACTTATATTGTTTAAAGAAATAACTCAATAAGGAGGAAGCGATAGATATTACTAAAGAACAACATTAGCTTTGTTTATTTATCTACATTTCTAATAATCCTGCCTCTGACTTAGTGAGCGACAAACGTGTTTGGTGTTTCTCGGTTACTGACTCTCACACAAATATAGTCCTATTCTAAAAACAGGGAAAAAATTGTGATTATGCCTTTCAAGGTACCCATGATCCATATTTACTGTTAATGGCCATTTCATGTATTCAAATTTAATTTGAGAATTTTTAAAAACCTTACTGAGAGTGTTTCCCAGATTATTTTGCTATTGTGCTGGTATTTTTCATAAGTTAATCACGTTTATGCTTTTGCATGTTTACAAGAGTCTGTATTCTGAATCTCTAATGTCCTGCCTTGGAAGACCGATTACAGAGGGTTTTCTTCATTGACCATTAGGTAAAGGGTTGAAGAATAGCTTTGGTTTACAATAGATTTTTAGGTTAATGGATGGGTGTATTCATTATTTACCTGTTTTCAGTCTCCTGTGTATCGCCTAGTGATGATTATAGTTGTTTTAAAGATGATCCTCATTTAGGGTCTATTGCATCATCCTGAGATTTAGTAATGATTTTAGATTTTCCACCTAAATTACAGGGCACTTTCCACTGAAAATGGTAAACAATATTACAAACTAAAAAAAAGAAGTAATCCGATTTCTGGGAAGAAGGAGCCCAGTGAAAGATGTGTGCTTTTATAAGGATGGACAATGGAAAGCAAAATAATAACTCCTAACTTTGATTGTTCAAATATATTCTGCAATCCAGAGAGCTGCATGCAGGCTGGAGCAGGCATGGGGCAGGAAGGTTAAGTAGAAGAGAAGGCACAATACTTCAGATTGGCAGTAGACTGCAGCAAGAATAATCTAATCAAAACGAAATTAAATTATCCAGTCCCAGGGCAGGCTCCTGGGACTGCTGCATTGAATGCTAGCAGAGCTCCTCCTAGATATTTTTCCCCAGTCAAACTCACATGATGAATGCAGATGAAATTTGAAATATGAAAATCTGAAATAATTTATGGAAGTTGTCAGAAATTTGGCCTGCTTGTGGTGTAATTTCCTCTGAGACGAGGCAGGCCGGCTCGCTGCGGCAGGACTCGGAGCGGCTGCTGGCCTTCCAGTGGATGGCTCAGCCCCTTTAAAATGCTCTTCCAGACAAATTACAGCTCATTACACACAGCCTTGCACCATGCCATTATGTCAGAGGAAATCTTTTTTCATTTGCACAAATTTGCTTGGAATTCTCATATTTATTTGAGCATCCATTATCGAATCTGAACATTGAATTATCCACAATTATTTTCTGGGTACGTGGATGTTTGTGTATACGGAATAGATGGTGACTGCGGGGCTATAAAAATATTACAGTGCGGCTGAGAACCCCACGCACTTTGCAGCTGTGTTACAAAGAGTATTGTTTGACTGTTGAAAGAGAACTGACTTTTGCGGAGATATTACAAGATTCCTTTTCTTTTTGGACATACTCCGAAGGGGACTGACTCTGCTTTTAGTGACTCTTTCTCTGCTCTGTGATGTATAAGAATTACAAGTTATTTGGTACACCTGGGTCAAGATCCTCTCCTTCCTCCCCATGCCATTTGGTTTTTGGTGGTCATTTTCTTATTAATCATATACTGGCATCTATTCTTGAACAAAGCATTTCTTCTGATTGCTGAAAAGAACACCATTCTCCCGAAATTAATGCCTTTCTTTGTCATTTTCCTTATAATGTCGCCGTGGCAAAAGCGGGCTCTAGTGCTCAGAAACACTTTGAAATAATTGCAAAATGAAATAATTGACTAAAAAATTAACTAGCTGCACACAAATCCTAATCAGAAGAGTATTTGTATCACAGCTTTTAAAGTGTCACTGTTGTTTAGCTACTAATCTCTGCTTTATGTAGTATTTCTAAATTGCATTCAGTACTTCTCAATATTATTTTATTCAGTCATTTAGGCTTGTATCTAAATGCCTCGTCAACCTTTCCAGTGACGAAATAATTAAATGTTTTCTATTGACTTGATGCTTCACTCCTTATGGCAGGTGTAGATTCAAAGGAAAAATGCAATCATTCTCCAAAGCCAGCATTTTTATTTCTTAAAGGCTTTTATACATGGATAAAACACAACAAAATATGATGTACTTTTGCACATGAGATACATTTTGGTCAAAGAATCAGTAGTCCTTAAAAACCAAGGTGAGTAAATGGCTGTTTATATAACCTATTATTTTTCTAGCCATACTACATAAATATTATCACATAATAAATACACTTCTTAAGGTAAAAAAGAAAAGAGATTGCATGTAAGTAGTTTTATATTTAGAAAATATGTGAGAACTTAGGAAAGCCAAGTTGGTTACGGGAGAAAGGGAAAAGCTGGATTCTTGCATGACAGCGAAGGAGTCACAGGCTCTGCTTCAGTCCTCCGGGGCTTGGACTCCTCTGCGACTCACTGCGGGGCTGGACGGTGTCACAGCCTCCCCAGCTTCTCCTTACTGCAGGAAACTTTGTAATAGCACTCACATAAATAAAGAAACTGGGTTGGAGATTATTGCTTTCATTGTGCTATTGTATATGTGTATTATATAGTCACTCCATAGTTCGACACAATCAGTTGAATGTGGGACAAGACAAATGTTGTATATGACAGTGGGGTAGTATTGAAAGATGACCCCATATCTAGAGGGCTAAGAGTTATGGATGCATTGATAGCTGCTACTAACATTTTGAAGCGTGGCTGTTAAATTTTGCCTGCTGGCTTCTGGCTGGAGGCCGGCCTGCCTGGGCAACGGAGCAATTGAAAGGAACTGCAGGCAGCTTTTTTTTCTTCAGTTCACATCAAGGAACTTTGTTCTTCCTTTATTATAACTGACCACTGACAGGAGTGGCTTCTGAAGAAAGCCAGGCAAACAAGGCACATTGAACACTTCCCAGCTAATCTTTGTTATGCATTTTATTCACTTCCAGTGGGCACTTTTTTTCCTTAAATAACTGTTTAAATTTTTTAAAGGCACGTTCCCAAACCAGACTAGATAATGAAAATCACAGAAAAGACTGAGAACACATAAAGAAAGCATTTTTCATTGATAGTGTTGGATGTACTGAGAACATGGTTTATGGAGAAAATGAGGTAAGTAATGTTTATTATCAAGATCCGTGGGAAAATAATATAATAAAAAAGAGTCTCACAAAATTGTATCTGGAATGTTTGAAAGTGAGATTGTGAGTGACATTTATTTTCAAAAGCAATAAATAGATTAATGGTATTTGAAAATATAGGTCACATTTTATATGTGCAAAGGAAAAGGAATCAAATAAACATTAAGCTTCTAAATTTGAATGAATGATATATTTAAACAATTGCATAGCTAAGGTCTTTGTACAACATTGCTAATGACCAACCTCTTTTATATAAATGAATCTGAGAGTACATTTTTAAAGCTAGGAAGAAATCTTGTTATTCACCATATGGATAAACATATTTGACTCTGAGAGCCAAACTTTTATATCATGCTGGTGTGTTTAACTTAGTGACCTTAAAGCTTTACCAAGAGCCCAAGGAATTTGGATTTGAGTTAAGGCCATGAGGCCTCTTTATTTTGATTTGCTTTTACCATAGATGATGGAAAAAATAAAAAGAATATGAATGCAACTATCTACAGCCTCATTTAAATATACAAACAAAAGCCACTTGCATCGCTATCAAACAAATGTACTAAAACCATAGCCATGTAAATATCAAACATCAATACTTCCTGCTTATGAAACTCTATAGTCATATAAATAGTTATGTAAATCCCAATGTTTATAAATTCTATCCTACGCTTGAACAAATGCAATTTTTCAGTCACTATAGCTAGTTATTTTGTCATTTTGTTCCAGATTTCCCTAGAGATCCAGTAAGGACTAAGCACATAAAAAGTTTCATCATTTTTATTCCACAGCCAGCCAGTTTTCAGAGGAATAGCAAAATTTTTCACTGTGCACTTTTAAGCAAATAAAATATTCCTGGAAAATTCTAAGCATAAAGAAATAGCTATGCAAATATGTGCATAACCTCAGTAATGATGTTCTGATGACCTAATAAAACAATATTTATCATGAAAAGGAAATTAAGTAAAAATTCAGCCCCTGCAAAATTTAAATGAAATTTTAGGCTCATTCCCTTGACCTTCTTTAAAATAAAGTAAATGAAGAGGTAATAATAATCAACTATTTTCTTTTTTAATGAAAAAACAAAACTTGAATTAAAGTGGGAGAAGAGAGGGAATAGAGACATATTTTACAATGTCTAGTGGAAGTTATTTTTTTAACTCACTTGCAGGAAATTCTTCTCATCATTAACATCTTTATTACGATGACAACAAACCATTGTCTAATGCAAATAATCCTGTATATTTAAGTTAGTACTGGGTTATTTTCCTATATTTTCTCCACATTTTAAAATTATTTCACTTTTTAACATTTAAGGTACAAAAGTGCTGATTCACTCATCTGCACAAACCTACTTTGTCATTTTTCTTGAAATCCAGCTGAACAGTAGGAACTTGAAACTGTAAAAATGACAATAAGAACTTTTCCTCTGAACAGCTAATGAAAGTGCACCTGGTAGGTGCATCTACTTCCAACATGAATTAGAAAATAATTGAATAAAAAGTTAACTGTGTCTTCTCTTGAGTGATTTCTGTAAACACATTGCTCATTGCTCCCAGGGGTCCCATTGCAGCTGTGGGAGTTCCTAGGACCCTCAATCAGAAATTTAGACCAACTTGCAGCAAACTTGATTTGTTCTAGCCTTAGAGCGACAATGCTGGACACTTCACCTTGGTATTAGGGACCCCGAGATGCACAACTGACTTTTTATTCCAAAAAGCTCAGAATTTATTTTGTTTATAGACAAAGAGATGGCGAAAGCTAAGCAATTATTTAATCAACAAAATCAATTTAGTTGAATTAATTTGAGAATTGGGGCTCTAAATCCCTTGCTTTTTTCTCTCAATAGCAGGCATACAGGTACATGCTTTTCAATGTCTAGTCACTGTGAAGAGACTTTTAGGAAAAATGTTTACATTCGCCACAACTCTATTCAACTGAGTTATATGGGTAATCATGTCAATTCTACAACCCGATTTGGCCAATAATATGGCCCAAAATAGTGTATACATATGACACTGACTACAGTTAAATGCTGTTTTTAAAAGATTAGTGTTCCCCTCTAATCTCAAATAAGCTCTAATTGTGTTCAAGGTTAAATTTTTTTCTGGTTTGGTCTCATCTTCTTCCCCAAAATACTTGTGTGAGCATACAAAATTTAGGAGCTCAAGAAAGAAAGAAAAGGACTCACTTTAATACAATAAACTGAGGAAGGTTTTTAAGAGAATAGTCAAGGGTATGTTATAAAAAAGTTTTCTAAAGAATCTTAAAACAACATGTTCAAAAACCTTTTAGAGTACTATCTATTGCTTTACAATCAGAAGAAAAAGGTTTTTTAATATCATTCTTCATCTAAAGGTGGTAAACCATAATTTTCCATCTTTTCTAAACAGTAAACTCATGTGATTTATTTATTAAGTTCTGCTTGCTTGGAATACAGTGCACACTTATTCAAATAGCCAGGAAAGCTATACTTCAGGAGCTTGCCTTCTAAGGTCAAACAAAAGAAGTAGGGATGGTCTGCACTTAATAAGTATAATAGTAAAAATGGCCATAATAAGTTATTTTATTATACAAATGCTATTTGATGTGGTAGAACTTAAAGTCAGGTTTTAGTAAGTGACCAAAACTTATGGGTAGAAGTATATATGAACAGCTGTGTCAAATTTATATTCCTACTAAAACCCAAAACTTCCATTCATTCCATGGATGGAAATGTTCCTTAACCCTTTCATACCCACAAGTAAGTGCTTATGAATTGACATTGGATTGTGAAAAAAAAAAGACACTGTGTCTGCTCACCAGCCCCTGAGGCCTGGGGTGGGGGGGCGGTCAGGGAGACAGGGTCACATTTCTTCCTACTTTCATTCTATTTCTTAGTTAGCCTAAGCAGCTAAATGGAGAGCATCACCTTCTGTCCTAATATTTACATTTATTTTGCAGCTACTGCTTCTCCAAGTCATTGCGCACTCTAATTCCAAAATTATTCCTGGCCAACTGTCATTTGGTTGACTAATCAGTCATTTATTAAGAAGATAATAAATAAATCTTCTTAAATTATTTATTTTTTGTAAGAACTATACTACATCATCCCTTTCAAAAAGTAATAAGTATTGAAAAGTAGTTTTGTTTTTACCCTAAGCCAATGGATCTTTCATTTTGGTTGTTTATGAGAGAGAAATAGTATAGAGGAGGTGGTGGTGTTTTTTTTTTTTCATTGAAATCCCTGAATAGATTTGGGACTTTCCACCCCTACCCCTATTTTACTCACTTTCCATTATCAGAACCTGTTATTTTAATAATTACATTCTAATACTAAGAAGAGAACCAGCAGGTGCCCTAGCAGAAAGGCCTGCCAAGTGGTGGAGCAGTTACTTTTCTTCTTCCTGGTGCCTTTGCTCTCTTCCTTTCTATGCCCCATGGAAGGGAATGCCCTGGTCCTGGTCTCATGCTGAGTACCTAGGCATCTGGGTTGGCTGATCTGGCCTTTGCTAAGCCAGAAGAGAGAGTGGGAGGCAGCCCTCTGTGTGTGTGTGTGTGTGTGTGTGTGTGTGAGTATGAAAGAGAGAGGGAGACTCGCCTTTTACCCTCCCCACTTCCTCTGCAACCCTCTTCTGCTCTCTGTGGCTGGTGGCTTAGTGCATGAACCCATTAGGTAACAACAGAGCACCTTCCCTCCCTGTTTCCTCTCAATGCATTTGGACCACAGCTTTTGAAGGAGCCCAGCCCTGCCACTATCCTGCCTTTATCACGGGCTGTATGGGGCTTTATCTGGAGCCTGGGCTTTGCCCCTGGCATCATCAATCATTTGGACCAGTTCACATCCCCTTCACGGTGTTCCGCCTCATTAAACCCATCAGGGGCGATGCACAGAGGCAGTGGGGCCAGGGAATGCCTCAGCACTCCTTCCCACTGCCCCACATCTTGGGGAGGAAAGAGGCCCCACAAGCGTTGGGGACAGGATGCACAGGACAACTTCTATGGCCACCAGATGCTCAGGCTTCACCTTTTTGCTGCTCCAGATTTCTTAAAGCAGCAGCACTTGGGAAATTAAATCATCAGCCCAAGCTGACAAGCATGCACTTCTCAATCTCTCTTCTTAAGGATCTCATTTATTTGCTGGTGGGATTGGAGCCCACAGCTCCACAGAAAGTGAAGTGTTTTAGGGCTGATAGATGCAAATGCTGGTTATAAAACAGAAATCTGTGGAGCCCAAAGTCAGGAAGGAAGCCTGACACTGAATTTATAGGGCCATCAGGGGTAAAATGAATCATGAAGTGCCATCCAGGTGGCCTAGACAACACCCAGTTCTATATTTGGGGAAAGGAGGCTTCTATTCTACAACTTTCCAAAGTTCTAATGACTCAGATTTCTATATTTAGGTTTTCATAATGATAATTTCATTTATATATGAACACATTGGGGATGGTGCACACATTACTTCAAAACAAGCTTTGGAGGTAGGTAGCTACAGCAGAGATTTTATTTTCAATGTCATTTTTAAAGGAAAAAGCCAAGAATATGAGGTTGAATTGAACCAAGATCATATGACTGGAAAGGCGTGGGCTTAAGTACCATAATTTCTCTCACACAAGTTTGTTGGCACGGTAAAGCGAAGTTCAGGGAGGTGCTATCTGTGTATATTTTTGTAGTAATGTCTATGATACGACGTCAGATATCTAAATCCAAATGTACTTCCATGAAGGTATTTCCCAGCTTATTAGGAGAAGGAAAAAGAGGGAATAAACAAAAAACATAGACATATTATTTCTCTGGAAATTATTTCTTCTCTACCAGGAGTAGAGGAGGACAAGCATTTAACTTAGGGGAGAGAAGTTAGGTGTGGGGGCCAGAGGACCGAGGCCGGGTGGAAGGGAGGAAGGAAGCCATAACTTCAGAAAGGCCTCTTAACATCCAGCTTGTATTACAAAGATCCAAGTTTCATCTCCTTACAGCACCACCCAAACCCCAGAGTAATAGGTTCTGGACCACGTCCTGCAACTAAACTACGCTTGTATGAACCAGGCACCTACACGTCGTGTGCTATTACTTTGACACCTTGTTGGGAATGAAGGTGGGAGAGTGAAAACCCCTGGTCAACCCTAGCCCCTCCCACCAGCATGCTACCACCCGGCACCAGCCAGCTTCAGCTCTCGACCCGCAGTCCCTGGGCGGCCTCTGCGAGAATCCTGGGTTAGGGTTGATGAGAAACCCTAAACCATTCTGGTCTGGAGTAGGGAGCAATCCATGAACACGCGGACCTTTGCGTGTGAACCCACGCTCATTTGCATCGCAACAAACACGCACTGGGCTGATCTCGGAGCACTGTGGGTATTAATAATCATAGGAAAACGTGCGATTACAAAAAAGACAAAGTGCTAAATGTCAGGAACTGGGGCAAGATTTTTTAAAGGCAACTCACTGAATCCAAGTCTGTACTTTAACTTTTTTAATAACGATTTTTTTTTTCTGGGCTGGAAACTCGCACCGAATCCTGGAGGAATTGCTAAATCAGATTAAGGTTATATTTTGCAACAGACTGGATGGAGCAATAAAGGAGAGCGCGCGGAAATGGGACTTCACCCATCAATTAGATCTCTATTAGCAGCCCATGAAGGCTTCACCCAGGAAATGGCACGTCCCTGACCAAGCGGACCCTTTCGGTCCCTACCTCCAGCTCTCACCTCCGCTTTCCCCTAGAGTTAAACTCTTTGGGGCGCACACGTTGGAGCCAAACAAACCTCTTTGTTTGCAAGAGGGTTTTCTGTTTTGTTTTATATTTTATTCCCAGTCTTGTTTTGGAACCCGGCTCCACCTGCCTCTCCCACAGCCAGCGCAGCTTGCTAACCCCGGGACGCTCCCGCCCTGGCTGGCTGAACAGGTTGCAGCGCGACACCTGCGCTGTTTGCCGGGTCGTTCCGGATCGTGGTGCGGGGGCTGGCGCACTGGGCCTTATTAATATTAAAAGCTCTAGGACGGTCCTGAGCAGTCCATAATGAAAAGTGATTAACAAGACAATGGACAAGGATCTGAATGGTGGGACACCTCATCTGCTGTAATAGATCATACCCGCCTCCGGGCCCCAGCGTGCGAACTCCACCCCAGGACCTTACGGAGACCGAGGGGACCACGGGGAAGACTGGCGTGAGGTAGCCTGTCTGGGAGTTAGCCCGCCAGAGTGGCGCGACCTGCAGTCTGGAAGGAGACCCTCATGCGAGGTCCACTCTGACCTCGGCTTTGGCCCTGGTGAGATTGCAGGTGTCCGCTCCCTCATTGGAATTCAAGATGTGCGCGGCGTCTGCCCAGATAGCCGCGGCCTGCGCCCGAATTCCTGAGCCTACGGTGTGCACCCTCACCCGCTCCGTCAGTCCAGACGCTGGAATCCGAGCTCTGATGGGAAAATCCCCGAATAATGGCTACTCCGGCTTGGCATACAGGCAAGAAGATAGGGCACGACCCCCACCCCCAAATCCACTCCCTTCCAGCATCGGGCAAATGCACCCAGCCCTTGACCCCCGATCATCGGTCCCCAGCAGAACAGAAATTTCCCCAGGCCCCAGAAAGCCTCATTTATCATTCTCGTGGGGACCCGAATGACAACGCTCCTTGTCCTAGCCCGGCTGTGAATCGGGGGCCCCCCACTTCTGCTTCCTTGTCCTCTCGGTACCCCTCCCGCTCCACACCCTTGCCCATTAAAAGACAAGGTGCAACGGCCCGGGAATGAGCAAGCAGAAGCGGCCGATTGGATAAAGGAGGCACTGTTGCAGTTGCTGCCGCCTCTGCCCCCCATTCAGGGGCCGAATTCAAATGGATATTTCCCCCCTCGGCCCAGCTGAACGAGGCTCAATGCCTCAAAGGTGCAGAGCTGCCTCCGTGGACATGCTCTGTGGCTGATATTATAATTTTCATAATGCGCTTTTATGTCGCTCCAGACTCCTCCGGTGAGTTGCCCGCAGAGCTGCTGAAAAGGGCTTTGAGAGGCCTGGGCGCGCGGCTGCTGCGAGCTGCGCGCCCCCCGCGGGCCTGAGTGGCACCGCGTGCCCCGGCCGGGGCGCGGCTCCTGCGCTGCGGGCGCGCCGGCGGCGCCGGGCGCTGCCCGCGCTCCTCATTAGCATGCACCCGGAGTGCGCCCGCCAGCTCCTGCCCGCTTCCAGCCCTCCCTGGCCCCTCCGGGTCTTTGCCATCCGCCTGGGTGCGACGTCTCAGCCTCGCCCCTGGTCACCCTCCAACTCCAGCTCAGCGGATCTGTGGCCAGCCAGGCCTAGAGGTCAAGGTGTTAAGATGTGAGCAGATCCCGAAGCAGTCAGGGGCGGGACAGCCTTCAGGCCCCGTGCTGGCTGCTTTCACAAGGCCAAGGAAGCGGGGGATACTGACTATGAGGGGTTCGTGGTGACGGCAGGGATTGAGTGGAAGTCTCATCACTGTAACCGGTGGGATGTACTATTTTATTCTAAGCATTCAGCAAGTATGAATCATTTAACCCTCGTTAACAACCCGATGAGGAAATGGAAAGGTGGTTTGTCCAAGGTCGCACCGCTGGTAAGTGGACGGGCCATTCAAAGCAGTTGGTCTCAGAGTCTTGCTTTCAGCTGAGTTAATGGCCACTTTCCTGGTGGTTGCTGTGTGTTGGCCTACAGTCCACGTGCAAACGCACTTGCCAGTTCTGTAACAGATCAATTACAGATTAGTCAGAACTCCCGGGTCCTCACCTGTAATCGGTCATTAAGGATCACTGGTGTTGGATGGCAGCTCAAGTTACCTCCATCTCCTCTTCCTTCCAGACTCACACCCGGAATTTGCATTCAATACTTAGGGCCTCTGACGGGCTAACTCAGACAAATACTTTACTCCCCAGTAAACACATTTAAAATTAATGAATATGTATCGTGGCAAAACTGTAAAAAATGGGAAAAGAAAAGCAAAAATGAAGGCAAAAACCATGCATTCTAAAAGAACTTTGCAAATAAACTCGCCTTTGGTATTGGCCCTGGGTGAAGATTTTAAAAATATAACTGTAACTTAACCTTAATATATATCACAGTAGGCCCCATTATAGCAGACTCGGGGCTCCCATTCTTACATGACTCACTTCACTAACTTTGGGACCTGTTGGTGAGAAATAGCAGGTAAAAGTTGTAAGGTTGTCGTTAACTCTAACCCCAAGGTCGGAGTTGTAAGAAGGTTCTCGATTGCTCTGTAAAGTAGGGAGTCTACTATTGTTGGTAATGAGAGACAGCAATCAGTATATGCCCTCCCCAATTCATAGTTGTTCAAAAGGCAAGCATGACTAAAGAAATAAATATATTTACAAGCCCCAAATCCCTAGGAGAATTTGCTTTACATAGAAGCACAATGAACAATGCACTCACAACTAGATATACCTGCTTCAAGACTGTCTGTCCCAAAAGCAATTGCTCCATCAACTCTCTGGGCCATACCATAGCCCAATGGTCCATCACTTTTCTTCTTAGTATGGCTAGAGGGACATGGTATTGTCAATGCCCACCATGCTCTGGACAACAAAAACTAGCCCAATGTGTCCATCTGCAATAATACCACTAGGTCAGTCAAGAGTCAGTGTCAGATTGGATTTTTATTTATCTACACAAAGGTCTTTAGGAATCAACTGAACTTGAACACAATTTTATGACCTAGGAAGTAAGCAATAGATCTGAAAACACAACCCCCAGATTCCATCCCCAGAGTTGTTATGGCATTTGATTTTCTTCCTTAATTTTGATATTCCTTGATTTTCTTCAGTGTTCTTGTTTATGAATCTACTGGTGTGGCCTTGCCTGTCTAATGGCATGATCCCAAATTACAGCTAAAAATCTGTTCTTCTTCCTGATTCGTTGTAGTGCAGTGAAAGATAACTACATCTCAAATTGGGAGACAGCAGCTGCTCATACATTTCTTCATTAAATAAACATCAGGATACCTGCTGATTGAAACCATTTTGGGGTTTTGATGTGAATGGCTCTTTAAAACCCTTCCCATATGTTAGCCTCTATTAAATTCAACGACTTTGCTCTAGCTGCCTCTAAATCAGGTTATTAAGTCCTTGTTAAAACTTGAAAATGTTCTAAAGTAAAATTGTATTGCATGCTTGCAAAGAAATGATAAAGTGCCACTTTAACAAACCATTTTTCTAAATGATATATATGGTAGAAGGGATGAGAAGGTCAAATCACTCAGAAAATCCATGACACCCACCTAGATGGCTTTTGTTTAAATTATCCAACTAAATGAGAAGAGGAGATAGATTTGGTTTAAATTGTTTACTTTGTATTGCCTTTTTAACCCCCCCTCCCCCATTCTTACTAAACCGCATCATCTTCAAATAGTGTAAGACTTGATAATAACTACCAAAATAATCACCCTCAAAGAGGGGGTGGTGACTGCAAGTTAATGGATATCATCATCAAAAATAAGAAGGATGTTACCCCTCCTTATTGTGCATGTTAACATAAGCTTAAAAGAATTTTGAAAAGCATAATTGATAACTGTCAAATTATAGATTTCTGTCAAATGGTATATTTAAAATATTATCAAATGGGGAAAGGAATACATTTCATGGGGATGGCTGAGGATGGGGTGGTAGTATCTAGGGAAGTGAAGGGTGGAATGAATTGTATGATGAACTGCAGGCCTAGCTGCATGCCAACTGGACAAGCGTGGTTCCAAATACCTCCTTTTCCACTTGCCTGGGAGTATTTTTCTTCTTTGTATGTACTGGCACGGCCCTTTTTTCTTTCCTTTATTTTTCTTTTTCCCCCTATTTGAAGAATTTTCATTTTCTTCATGTTATTGCAAATAGGGAAACAAAAGTGGGAATGCTGAGGGAACTATCCAGGTCATTCACAAGAACAAAAATCTTCCATGAAAGAAGAGCTCCAGTAGCCCAGCTCTCCAAATGGGCAGTTAGTGTTGACTTAATGGAACTTGTGCTTCCTTTGGCCAGTGCAGACATTAGCTTATTAAAGGTGCAAGTGGAAGGTGGATCTTGTAAAAACTGAATATAAATGCCTTCTGGGTTTCCTCTCCCTCCCTCCCTCCCTCCCTCCCTCCCTTCCTTCCCTTTTATGGTCATGGGAAAGAACATTGCAGAAGTGTGTCTCAGATTCAGTAAGGAACAGTGGCGCAGGTAGGGAGAAAGCTCAGTTGCATTCCTAGTCCTACCGCAAGTAAACACTGTGACCACCATTTTTTCTGCACAGGCCTAGTTTTCTAAAAAACGGAAGTCAAATTGATCCAGACATTCCCTCTCTGGTCTGTACTTCTGATGCTTAGGGAAACCAGTAGCTGACAAGGCCCAAATTGCTTTATACCTGGTCATAAACTCAAGTACATGTTTCCAGATGTGACTTCTGAAGCCTTAAGTCTATACTTCACCATTTGCTCTCTGCTCTATACCTTTTTATAGAACACAGTGCACTACATATAACTGCTTGACATTTTTTCTGTTCATCAGTAGGGCCTGTGCCCTCATCAACAAGGACAATATTCAAATGGGTTTCACTGTATGTACAGAACACATTCAAATTACAAAATAAAAATTGTGTAAGTGACTCTTTGATGTAGTAGACAGATTCCTGAAAGAAACTGTGTAAAACAGACTTCAGTAGTAGACAAAATGCTGCTATTCTATGTATTTATATAGTAGTTTTAGATATGCTTGTATGAAATTCTGATTGGAAGTGACTAACAAAATTTCAACTTTCAGTTTTTCTACTGTACTTATCCCCTTGTCCTTCCTTGCTAAATAGACCACAGATATTCTAAAACACATATTCATGGGTACCACAGGTATTCTAAAATGTATGTTAAGAGCAAAAGAGAATGACAGGGCATTAAGAAAAATATTAAACCAGGTCATTAATTATGGGTTTTTCCTTCACAAATTCACTATTTTCAATAGTCCTTATAAATTCAAGGAAATACTTTTTAAGATTAAAATACCACTTAATAAATACGGTTTTCACCACATAAAATGTAAAATTAGTCATAAAATGGCATGGCAAAAGTGAAATAAAATGTCCTTCAGGTAGCTATACATTAAGTAGCAATGTTTACTGCTTGACAGCAAGGTTTAGTAAAGACAAATGAGAGGCCAAATTTTTTTTCTGAATCTCCAATTGCCGTTTTCAATTTTACATGGGGAGAGTGTGTCCAAAAATCGCAAATTCTTTTTAGCTAATAAAGAGTGCTTAAATAACTGTAGCCATAGCTGTGCGCTTCATTCAAAACTAATAAAGCCAGTAAGTTAATAACAGTAATTAACTTCCACTGCACCACACTCCCTTCCATAGAAGCTTTGTAACATACATTTGAGATTTAGTTAGCAAGTATAGAAAAGCAAAGCACAACAGGGAGATGATGCTTATGTGGTGGATACAGGAAAAATTCTTATATCAAGAAATATAAATGTATTTGCTGTATAATTGTGTATGCCCCCACAGAATCTAGGGGCTCCTGAGAACACATCAGATAATTAATTCATAAATAGCCAAGAGTGGCAAGCATGGTTTCCCCATAAAGAACCACTGCTATTCTTCAAGAACCTTTTTAAGTAGCTGGTTAAAACTTAAAATGGTAAATGAAGAGATTACCAAAATGATAACATTTTGAGGTGAAGGGTCAAGAAGATTGAAAAGGAGGAATTAAACTGAGATGACCAGTGAATAGGAAGTGACATGTAATTATGCTGAATAAACAGATTATTTTTTAATAATGAGGGAGAAAAATATAAAATGTCATTCACTTAGAAATGATATCGACTATCATCTTGGAAGGTCTCTGGAGGTGATGAGTTAAATACCCTTTTGGGCTTTCTTTTTGCTGTTTCTTTTAGGGTTTCCTTTCATTCACTTTATACAAAGGGCCACTTGTCAAATTCAAGAATACGAAAGACACAGCGCCAGTGGATGTTGTTGTTGTTGTGTTGTGTTGTGTTGTAGTGTCAGGAAAATTAGTTTATATCCCAGCAAAGGGCCTAAAATAGGGGCTAAAGTGCTTCAAGAGCAACCATTGAGCCCATGGAATTTCCATACCAACTCGTAGCCTTCTGCAACCAGTCTATTTGAGAAGAATTCTCTAGATCAGTCTATTGATCTGAGCAATAAAAGAAAAAAAACTTTTCTTGTTTTGGGAAAACACACACACACACACACACACACACAACAAGGGACGGGGAGACACCCAGCGACTCAGCAGGGAAAAGGTCAGGCTACTATTGACGAGTATGTAAAGACGCCCCGAAACCATGGGAAAACATGTATAAACCCTTTCGACGCACTGCATTCAGACCCTGGAAGGAAATCACAAAACCGCACTTTGGCATTGTTGGCCTGAAAGGATATCTATTTATCATCTTATAAGACAGCTGGAATGATCTTTATCTACTTTGGCCACTTTCTGACCCAAATTCAGGGTTTTTATGGAAAATTGCAGTCAGTTTGATTGATGAAATCCAAAGATGTCTAAAATGGCACCAAAGATCTCCAACTGTGCAGACTCCAACCGAGGGCTTCAATGTTGGCATTGTTCCTGAAGGAATAAAAAAAGAAAAAAGAAAAAGTTGAGAAAAACAGGCAAAAGTTCGGGAATTTCTGCTTTAAAACTTCAAATTTCAATGAAGATCCCCAAAGCCATTATCCCTGTTCACACGTGCGAACTGGGCGGACATCAAAGTATTTCCCACACATCGCAACAAAACCGGGTGCCTCAGGAACCAATAAACCTTCTTTGTAACCCGCTGAATGGCTGTATCTACGGAGCGAGCAGGTTTCAGAAAGGCGCTCAGAAAGGCGACGTGGAACAGGGAGCTGGGAAGCGGGGAGCCTGGCGCGCCTGCCCGGGCGCAGGAAGGAGAAACGGGTCTACGCAATCGCCCCTGCCACGGGGCCGTTTGGGGCTTTAAAATACCCTAACGAGGAGTCCGAGCTGCCACAGAAAGCTTTCGTGTTCCGGGGCAGGGCAGCCAGAGCGCACTCTACTCTCCCTTCCCGGCCAGGCCCGCCAGCGGCGCCACTATTGACCCAGAGCCAGACCCAGGCGGAGGCACCCGGCGCCGAAGCCCAAGGAAACAGGAGACATTCCCAGTGATAGGCTGGGAAACCTCGGTCGGGTTTTGGGAACGATGCGTTATAGTGGAATATTGTCACCTGCCTAATTGTTCTAAGCGTGCCTCCTCCCCTCCCCCATTAGAAATAATAGCTGGAGCACGCCTCCTACCCGGTTACCAGGCCCCGGAGCTGATGAATGAACCCCCTCGTAGGGGAAAATCTTGGGAGCTGTCTTCTGTCGTATTACCCAAGGGGGCCGACTATAAATCTTCCTTCATTTTAACCACATTTACCCTCATCCTCCTCGGGGCTAGGGATGCTGAGTTAAGATTGCACTGATGTGCCAACGCTCTGGACCAGCTGCTCCTAAATACAGACAGGTCCTTGTCAATTAAGGCTTTGAGAAGCAGGTCCTCGGGGCCCTGGGGGCATTGGAGCAGCCAGCAGCGTGCAGCCCCCACAATTAGTATCCATTTGGAAGGGACCTTCAGGGCACAAATGCACAAGCAAAGGAAGAATCAAAACACCAGGCAACTTCAATTCTGGAAATTGGTCGTGTAAGTGTTGTGAAACTGAACAGACGGCCCCCAAGAAGGGAGCTAAGATTTCTGGTGCAAGATGGGCCTCTTCTGCCCCCCTTTCCCATATTTCCCCTTTGTCTAGTCTCAAGCCAGGCAGTGGATTGAGTTTGTGGATAGGCTTGGGGGAAAAGAAAGATAAATGAATACATTAATTTGCTTGCTCCAAGCTGAAGTTGTCTTTTGGTGTCTTTTGTGGTCACCTCAAGCAGCTGGTCAATCCTGCCCGGACCCTGGCCTTTGGCCCAGGGAACGCTGGACTAGGCAGGCGCTCCAAGGAGAAGAGCTGCGATGTATCGGGTCAGGGAGGCCAAGCGGCCGGTGGGCCAGGCAGAACATTAGCAGCTCAGCTAAACAAAACCCAAAAGGCTCAGGGGGCCTGAGGCACCATGAGGGAAGGTGTTTGTTTAAGCGATTAGGAGCAGTTGGTAGTTAGGGGCAGGGAAAAGGGCAGAGCTTGTGACACAGGGCAACTTAGCTGGACAGCAAGGGTGGACATTCAGAGGACATCACTGTTTAAGACTGTGTGACCCCACCAAGTTCAAGAACAGAGCAAACAGCACAGGCCATTAGGGACAGCCGTCAAATGGATGGCAACAAAGCCAAGAGGGGCACTGAAAAAATGTTTCAATATTAAATATGGAAAAGCATTGGGGACCAGGGCAGGGGGTCAATGAAAGTCAACAAGAGCTTAGGCTTAATGAGAGAAAGAATTTAATATCAAAAATGCATAAATCTGCACATAAGCCAGTCCCATAATAGAGATAAAAGAACCAGTCCAGTCAACATTCTGTGATAATGGCACCATAATAGATAGCATCGAGTTGTTAACATTTAACACAAAAGTTAAGAGAATAAAAGGAAAGACAGCTCCCTTAATGGAGAACCTGCTGGAAGATTTCCACATGCCACAAGGGATGCAGACGTTGCTAACTAGCTGCTTTATCAACATTTGACCATCCTGGGAAGGTGGGCCTGCTCCTTCTGGGGGCTGCCCCCTCCCACATCTCCCCTTCCCAAGGTTTTCATGTCAGAGCCACACTCTTTCTCTGAAGAGTCAGTCCTTTCTCTCAGAAGCCCTAGAGTTCTTCTACTTTCCATTTCAGCAGAGAGATGGGGTTTCTTTTAAAATTCACTTCACCTCTCTGAGTGAGATAACAATGTCCTTAGCAAGGAGCACATTATTTTTTTTTTAGTTGTTTGGTCTTGGGTTTTTTTTTCTCCCCTGCTAAGAATAAAAACATGTATACCTTCAGAAGGGAGGGTCAGACAAAAAGCTTCAAAATAATTTCTCACTTTTCTCACTTTTTCCCAATCAATAATAAACCTTATTTTCAAGGCAACTTCCAGCAGTAGAGTCCTTAAAACGCAGTGAAACTAACTGAAGCAAGTATTTCTGCTCTATTCACTAGATCTCTTGGACTTTGCCTCTATGTGAAAAAGACCTTCTCTTTCATATCCACAGGTCGATGCTGAAAATCGAGGAGAGACTCTCCTACTCTAACAGCAACACAGCAAACGGTGAGTCATTCCAGGTGTAGACAGCTGCTACACAAGACTCAGCACCCTCCCACGCCTGCAGAGCCAGAAGGCAGACCCCGCCTTTCAGGCAGTCGTGGTAGGTGGGGTGCCTTCTACAGAGTGGAGCCATGGCTCCCTGGTCTGTGTCTTCCAATCCCGTGATGCTTGTTAGTTTTCAAAACACATGCACATGCATTATCAGAGTTGATCCTTCCAACTACTCTGTCTAATGAATAGAGCAGATATTATTATGCCCGCTGTATAGGTGAGAAAACGGATTTAGAAAGATTAAATGCGCAAACTTATTTCACACAGTCAATGGCAGCCGGACTCCTCACCGAGGGTGTGTGCCACCCTCCGCAATTTGGAATGCAAAGTTCAGAGGCATCCCTAGAAACCGGTGTCTTCCACCAGGCTGTGCAGGCACATGGGCACTTATTCAAATCTGGGCTGTGACGATGGTGTGCACGTTTTAGAGCACCTGGAGAATGTAGGGGGGCTTCCAGAACACATGTCCAAACACGTTCATTTCACACGTGAGAAAACTGGTACTCAGAGAGAGATCTTTCAGCACCCAACGTAGGTCCCAGAGTCAGAAAGTGACAAATCTATTGTCCGTATGAGTCCCAAGGTCTCCCCATTGGAAATCCTTCAGTATCCACTACACCTGAGTTTTCTTCCGAGAAAACTGCAAGTTCCTTGAGTGACACAGCATTTTTTTTGTTTCTCTTGTGTCTCGTGTGAAACTACCTCTTCAGAAAGCATTTGTGGAAACAACTAAAGAACAACCAATGGCTAGTAAGTGAATGGGTAAGACAGGAACCCTCATCAAAGAGATACCAGTTTGGGCCTGCCTTCACAGATGCCAACAGTAGCAATGGAAAAACCATAGTCCAGATGTTGGGACACTTAAACGATCCTTTTTAATGGGAAGAAAACACATTGGATGAAAAACTGGCCCTAAAGTTTTGGAATCCAGAGGTTACTGTGTGGTAGTTTTGTTTTGTTTTAATAACAGCTACTAAGTCAATGTCTCATTCCTACAATTGTCACTTCCCATCACTCTGAGTGAGGACAGCCAAGGCCATAGGACCAGAGCTTACTCTGAAAGGCCCAGCCTCAGCACCTATACTGGTGGGGAAATCAGAAGAGTCAGCAGGCCACACCTGGACAAGGGTGCATGAGACCGGCTACACCTTCACACTTGCAGGCTATTCTGACCACTTGACCTCTAAGAGCTCTTCCATCTGTCAAGTTCTGAAATGCTGGCCTGGTCCTCTGACTCACAGCCAGCTGGACTTAGCTAGGTAAGAGATGACTGACGGGAAGTCAGTGGCACCCACCCCTCACCCCCACCCACAGGAAGCCTAGGAGAGCAAGGCTGGCTCTGGCATCTCCAGGCAAGCTCCTGCTGGGGATCTGCGCTGGACACAGGCTTGGCCAGGCGATTCCAGGGCATCTTCCGATGCATCCTCCTCCTTTCCCCTCCATCGGCTCCCTGTTGTCTTGGCGCCTGCGACTGCAGCCAGTGGCGCCAGCACGGGCACTTCCGGGGCCTGCCCCCAACCCTTGCTAGATCAGGTCAATGGCGAGCACACGCCAGGCGCCTGGCTGCTCTGGCCGGCTGGCCTGGCCCCTTGGCTGCGTCCTCAGACAGCTCCAGACCAAGCAGGGGGTCGGCACCCAGGAGGGCTGCTCTTCCCTCTGCCTCCTCCAAGGACAGCCAGGGCAGGAGAATTCAGAGGTGGGACCACTGCCAGGAGCTCCACGTGCATCTAAGCCACCTAGGAAACCTAGGGTACCTGGCACTACGGAACCAATGCTCCAGACATACACAGGGAGGAACCAGCCCTTGCATATTGCGACTGTTTTGTCTTGCAAGTATGTTAATTCCAAGATACGCCAGAACGCAAACTAGAGGTGGACAGGGCAGGGGAGCAGAAGTTGCAGTTTTAACGCTTTTTTCTGAAGAAAAATGTAATTTGGCTAAACGCAGCAAAGGTTTTGTACGGGTTCAGGAGGTCAAGCAGATGTAGACAAGCGCGAGGGAGTTATTTATGTCAAGTCGGGTTATTGTGCAGGCGAGAGAGCGAATCGCCTGGGCGGCGCGGGCAGCCAGCGGGCCCGCACGCTGGGGTCAGGGTGGCGCGCACTGTGTCCATCCTGGCGGGACAGTAATTGCCCCGGGCCTGACACGATGCCGGGGGCTCGGGCGCTTCCATCCATCTCCATCCAGTTAGCAAAGCGCCCCCCGACTGGGCGGGAGGCCGGGCGTAGTTGAGCCTTAGCTCTGAAGAATTGGAACAATTGTCTCCGTGCCTGGCATCGCCCATCACTGCCCTGGGTTCGCTGCCCCTTTCCTTTCTCAAGCCCCAGTGGTCCCCCAGTCTTGGCGATGGGGTGGGGTGGGAGGTCAGCTGGAATCAGGTGCAGGTGAGCACAGAGCTGGGCGCAGCTGGATGCCTGGGAAGAGACTCTCAATACCTCCACTCGACTCCTCCCTCCACTAACCGGCTTCCTCCGCCAGCCAGCCTGCCTAGCAAACCCAACCACCTGGCCCCCTCTTCCCGCCCAGGACCCTCCTGATCCTGCCTCCGAGATTCTGCATCAGCACGGGGTGCTGGTACAGAGGCTTCCTCCTCTGACAATTTAATAGTCCCAAGTCATCATCTGCGTGACACTGGCCATCCATCTTCTCCCAGGGGAGGACAAAGCCGGGCCTCCCGGACTGCAGGCCTCTCCCTCCCCAGTTCTTTCTATTTTGGGACGGCCTCCCCACAATGGCGTCCTTATGAGCCATAATGGCGATGTTTATGAAGGCCGCAATACCAGGGTATGAAGACAATTTTATGCCTAATTAGAAAATGATGTAACCCGAGAGAAGACAAAGAGGAGCTGTCCCCCCTCCCGATTCTCTCTCTTCAATCACACCCCAAATTTCCTCGGGCCAGTCCCTTTGCGAGCGCTCCGGGCTCCTGGCCTGGGTTTTGACAGCCGCTCGGCTCCCCACGCTCCGCGGGCCGGGCTGGCCGCGTGGCAGGCAGCGGCCTGCAAGTCCCCGGGCTGTGGGCAAAGGCTGGCGGGCAGGACGTCGCGGGGAGGGGCAGAGGCGGGCGTGGAGGCTTAAAGAGATTTGGGACGCGCGCTCTTGGCACTTTCTCTTTTCCCCACGCGCCCCCATCCGAGGGGACGTCACCCCTGGGAAGACTCCAATAAATGCAACCCGGCGCCACTCGATTCCGGGATAATTTTTAATATATATGCAATAAATGTTCACTTTGTTAGATTGAATGACAGACAATAATATCGGCAAATCTTCATATCCATCCATTACCAGCAAATGAGCCGCACAAAGGACAGATTTGCTTTTGATTAATTTATTTGCAGACTCGGGTTGATAAAGCAATAACTATTTGGTTAAACTTGACATTTGGTCTTCGGGGGGTTATCAGACAAATCCCTGTCGTTCGGGAGAGATAATAAAGCTGTTTAAAGGGGATTAATTATTAATTGGCTGCAATTAATTTCCCCCCTTTGCTCGGCTGCTACCACGATGTGCATCCTTCACCCACAAACAAAAGGCAGGGGTTTGCCCCCCCCCCCGCCGACCGAGGGGCGAGTAGGGGCTCCCCAAAGCCCCAAGCGAAGATGTGGCCTTTTGCACCCCGGTTCCTCTTGCCCAGACTATTTTAATGAACCACCATGCCTAGCAAAATCTGTCCGTTTCGTTTGGGGGCCATGAACTCTGACTGTCGCGAGCAGCTTTTCTGGAATCGAGGGTCCGACTGAGCATCCATTTGAGGACTGTGGCTTCTGAACAGATTCTTCCGTCTAGGCATTTTCGGGAATCGCAACATCGGTTCATAACCGTTGTTCTTCTAAGCCCGCGTCCCCTAGTTTTCCTTCCAGGTGCCGCGGCTCGGGAGTGCAGCCGGACGCCGGGGCGTGGGAGAACCCGGAGACCGACCTGCTTGCCGCGCAGGTTGGTTTCCCTCTCCCCTG